>NW_026991723.1:89904816-90577089 GCF_029215605.1 Mirounga angustirostris | reverse complement strand
CTGATGAGCACAGGGGAAAAGCGATGCCTGGGTCCCTTCTCCCTTTTTCTTTTATTATTATTATTTTTTAAATTTTTTTAAGTAACCTCTGCACCCAACATGGGCCTTAAACTCATGACCCCAAGATCGAGTCGTGCGCTTTACCGACTGAGCCAGCCAGGAGCTCCTCTTTCTCCCTTTGGTCCCCTTTCTGTTTGGAGCATTCGCCACAGCAAGAGTTCCGACAGTCTTACCTCACCTGGGGTGACTGTTCTCAGAGGCCTCTCAGGCACATTTGTGTCCCCACCTCTGTGTCACCCAGAGAGTGTGTGCCAGTGTGGGGTCAGCAGGGGACATGGGGTAGGTTGTAGGGTCTCGTCTTTGTGAGGACTTCAGGAAGCCCTGGGAACGTCTGAGCCGTGAGAGGCCTGGCTCAGGTTCTAGCAGGTTCCTTCTGGCTGTGGGGTTGAGAAGAGACTCTGGACCCATGAGGATGGGAACAGGAAGAGGTGGTGACCTGGGCAGTCGTGACCCAGATGCATCCTGAAGGCAGAGTCTGTAGGGATTCTGGTGGATTGGCCCTGTGGGAGGGAGACCGGAAAGGCGGCAGGGGCGATTCCAAGGTTAGGGACCTGGAGAGGTCCTGGAAGCTTTTGGGATCAAGGCCACACTGCTCCTTCCTGGCCCACTCGGTGTCCTTTCTCTGCGCCTCTCAGGTCCCCTCTGCACACCGGACCAACAAGTGGTGCCCTGGCCTGACCAGCCCTCAGCTCTAGGCTCTAGGGTGGGCTGCCCCTGATCTAATCTCGGGCAGGGGCGGGGCAGGTGGAGTCATGGAAGGCAAGCACTGTGACCTGACCCTTCCCTAGGCAGGAGGGGGTAGGGGGGCCCCCAGGGGCATCTGCTAGGAGAGCAGGCAGCACTGCCTCTGGGCCCGAGGGTCTGGAGCAGCCCCCTTCGCCGGCTGCGGCGGAGCACCGTTCTTGATTTTGTTTCCAGTTGGAAAGCACGAAGTCCAAGCCTGGTTCTTACAAGATTCAACAGTTAGAATGCCTGCCGGGCGGCTGTGAGCGCTTCTGAAAGCCCCTCTCTCGGCCGCGGTGGAGCTGCACGTGGGGCTCCCCAGCGAGGCCCGCGGCGCTAAAACCCACCTCTTTGTTCTGCTCGTCAGGAGAAAAAATTGAAGTTGTCCAGAAGGAAGTGGCAGACATGCTGAAGGGCCGGATTCTGGTGGGACACGCGCTGCGTAACGACTTGAAGGTACTGCCATCGGGCACGGGCTGCACCGCGAGGGGACTGCCCTGGTGGAATTTCGGCCCTGGTAACGGCCCCAGCTCCCGGGTCCTCCCCGCGTGCCGGGAGGAGTGGTGGGCGTTGCTCAGCTCTTCAAAAGGCATCTGAGGCTTCGTGCCCCTTTTGGAGGCGCTAGAAGTGAGGCGCTGTGAGCTACGTGACGTGCCCGCTGCGTCCACATGGCAGAGCTGGGTGCAGCCCGGACTTGGTGCCGGGCCCCCTTCCCACGGCCCTAGCACAGTCCACGTACACAGAGCCAGGCTGCTCCTTCTGTAGCTTCCACCCAGCTGGCCAGGGCCGAGTGCTCCTGTGAGCTCAGAGCCGCGGTCTGTGGGGAAGCGTCCCCTGCAGCCACCCCCCGACGGCCACCAGACCGTCAAGGGCTCCTCTTGTCTCCCTCCTGGTGGGCAAGCTCCAGGGGCCACTTGTGGTGCCCTAGAGGCTGCGGCCTCCAGCCTCTGCTTCTTGAGGGTCTCTGCTGTGGGCAGAACTGAGCCACCTGTTCTGACGAGAGCACGGGGCAGGCAGGGTGGGAGACTGTCCTTCCTGGGTGTGGGGCTTCTCAAATAGTGTTCTGAGGAACCCCGGGGTTCGCAGATGTTTCAGGCACCCGATTGTCGGTCTGCGTTGCCTTTCGAAATTTTGAACTATTGAAACTGACGGCAGGTCCTCTGCCCGCCACCATGCAGTGCCATAAACCCACCAGCGGCCGCCATCCTGCTGGTTCCTGCTCCCTCCCCACGTGGCCGGCTCTCTCCAGAGGTCGTGGGATGAGCTGCTACGATCCGTTAGCGTCCTGACTTCCTGCGTGTGGGACACCAGCTCACCCCGCAGGAACACCGTGCTTGCTGATCTCCTGTTTCCCTGGCTTCAGGATGGGGTCTTTATTAACGGGGTTCTTAACTGCCGGCCATCATCCTTGGACAGCGTGATCGCTTTCTATCAGAAGTCCCAGTTCACACCAGTACCCTTTCACTCGAGCGTGCTCTGTGTTAGGAGTCCTCGGGAGAGGGGGTCCCACCGCTGCACACTGGTGACACTGTGACTGTCCCCCTCCTCTTCCAGGTGCTGTTTCTCGATCACCCAAAAAAGAAGATTCGGGACACACAGAAATACAAACCTTTCAAGAGTCAGGTGAAGGTACTGACAGGGCATGGGGCTCTGGGCGTCGCAGGTGGGCTGTTTGTGTAGTGGTTGGTTCTGGTTCCTGACGGTGTATCGGTGAACGGTGTTTGGTTTACGGTTTGGCATTGCCTGTTAACTTTTAAAATGAAAAGAAACGTTAACAGGAAAAGTAGAGTTCTGCCGAGCGCTGCCCTCCGAGGCCAGTGTGAGCGAGAGCAGGTTCTTTCCAGTCCGATCTCTGTGACAAGACCCCCAGCTCTGGGGAAGAAGCTGCCCTCGGACCTGCTGCAGACAGAGGCCTGAGGCTGGAAGGCGGAGGTGCAGACTCCTTCCCAGGCCGTCCTGTTTGGGCTGACGGTGGGGGTCACCAGTCCTGGGGGCCACGCGCGTCCCTGGTGGAGGCACGTTGAGGGGCGCTGGGTTAGGGCTCAGTGGGTGACTGCCCCGACCCCCCGCCCCCGCCCCAGGCAGAGCCTGCAAGGCCTGCTCCCCAGCATGGCTGTGTGCTGCCCCCTCCCCCCTGCAGAGTGGAAGGCCATCTCTGAGGCTGCTTGCAGAGAGGATCCTGGGGATCAGGGTGCAGCAGGCAGAGCACTGTTCGGTAAGTGTGGCCTGGGGTGACGGTCCTCAGGATTGCGGGCCATCCCTAACCTTGCAGCCAAGGCGCCCTGTCAGGGGCCTGGATGACTTCTTTTTAGGAGGCCACTGGCCTATAAAAATAAGATGGCAGAATGACTCAGAGCGCTCACTACATCCTGAGTGTTTACATTTAGCTAATAAACACTTGAACACAAAAAACTGCTGTTATTGCAGTCGTTTTGGAGAAAAAGTCCCCTGTCTAGATTGAAGGCCTTTTAGGACAACACAGCCCAGGTGGGCTGGCCCCGTGTGACAGGCTCCTTGTGACAGGCTCTGGTGCCGGGGCCGAGGAGTGCTGGCCTGTGGAACCCAGCCCCTACATCGGTGCCCCGGCCTGCCTCACGCTTAGAGCCCGCCCTCCCGTCTGCATGTCCATGTGTCTGTGTTGTGTCACAAGGCAGCATGTCTATCCCCTCCACCTTCCTTGGGTTCCTTTCTTCTCCCGGAAGCGAGGCACCAGAGTCACCAAAGCCTGGCCAGGATCGAATCCCTAGAACGCTGTTTTGCTTGGCTTTCTCCTTGTGTGCCCCATGGGATTGGGTGGCCCGTGGCTGTGCTGGTCACCTTCTGGGACGGTCAAAGTGGTGTTCTGTGTCCCCTAGATTCAGGATGCCCAGGCAGCAATGAGACTCTACGTCCTGGTGAAGAAGGAGTGGGAGAGTATGGCCCAGGACAGGCGCCCCACAGCCCCTGCTCCAGACCGCAGCAGCGTCTCCGTCCCTGGGCGGTCGTGACCAAGCACGGGACAGCTCGGGTCTCCCCAGAGCGGCAGCTCTGGCAAAACACGTTCACCGTCCCGGCAGCAGGGCGTGGGGGCGCGCTGCTGAGAACCGCTGCTTCCCTCTGAGTTTGCCATCTGAGACCTGGTCCACCGCTGGAGGTGGCTGGCGGGGATAGGCACAGAGGGGCACCTGGACCTCTGCCAGGACTGGGAGTCAGGGCCGTCTGCGCCCTGCTGTCACCAGCGGAAGCTTTGCCGGGGATTTGCCCCATCCCAGGGGTGGGAAGTACCCAGTCCACTGGGTTTTCCGCACCTTCCTTGGAGGAGGCCCCTCTCCTTCCTCTGCCTCGAGTCACGTAAAAATTCCACTGGACTCAACAGGCCTGGGCCCGTCTTGGAGTTAGCTGTGGCTGCCTTTGGACTCTGATTTTCCGAGGGCGCCATTCCTTTCTCAGCCCCCACCCGCAGCCCATGTATACACCTGCCACATTTAAGGGCAGGGCCCACAGGGTGGCGCTGGGGCTCCAGTTGTCCAAGCTCGGTGACACCAGTCACCCCCTGTCTAGGACGGACGTGCTGACCCCCGACTGTTGAGCTGGAGCACAGGTGTGAGGGTCTTCTGAGAATAGTCAGGAGCAGTGGGTCGCACTCAGTGCATAAAGCCCCAGGCTTCACCGAGCCACCTGGCCGCTGCACAAGGAAGGCCCAAACCCACTGAGGATATTCAACATAAATGCAGGTTTTTACTGGAGGTGGAGCTTGTGGAGGTCACTCTGTTTCTCTCGTCTAGAGTGGCCCCAAAGGACCACAGCCTGCGGGACACCTGCCGAACCCCGTGCTCCCAGAGCGCCACTGGCCCACCCTGCCCCCAGGACGCTTCCACGCCAGGCACCGGCCTTGGGCCTTGCCCTGGAGACAATCCCCCCTGAAGCCTAAGGAAAACACAGTTCACCGGGCAGCTCTGGGGGTTAGGAGGAAAGAAAGGGCAGGAGAGAAGGTGGGGAGGGGGCGGGAGGCCTTGGGGTGTCTGCCTCCTCAGGGCAGAGCCGACTGTCCTGCGGAGCTGAGTGGCGTGGTGGCCCCTAGCCTTAGCAACACCGTCTCTGCGTATGAAACCAGCTCCTGGAAAGAGAAGGGTCATCAAAAACTACACACACACAGATTCAAGTCTGTTCTACACAGAACCTTGACCGTAGAGGCAGGTGGGAGGCCTGGCTTTGGGGCCCCCTGCAGGTACACACCAGGCTGGAGGTGAAGCGCTCCTTGATCTCCTGGACCAGGGGCCAGATGCCACTGGACACCAGCTCAGGCAGGATCTCCTCTGTGGGCAAGGCAGAGGGTCCTGAGGTCAGGGCTCAGCCAGCCTGATGCCCCCCGGCCCTGGCCAGGGGGGCCCGGCAGGACAAGGCTGGGCCCATCCTCCTTGGGCTCAGCCCAACCCACGCGCTGCCTCTCAGGCTGGGGAGCCAGGCGTCCCCCACGGTCGGCGCGCGCCTGGTGCCTAGTGAGCCCTCCCACTGAACCGACAGCAAGTGGCGAATCGGTTCTTTCCCTCCCCCCCACCAGTTAGAGCTGGGAGCAGGGTGCTTCTGACCACTGGCGTCCTGGAGGGGTGGGGAGGGCAGGGGGACTCTCACGGTAGGAGGCCAGGTGGGCCAGCAGCATGCAGATGTTCTCTACCACCTCGGGGTCGTCCTTGTAGAGCTGGTACATCTCCCGGAGGAGGTCGAGGCCGCTGCCGCCCTCCCCGGGCACTACCACCTGCAGGGCCGCCAGCTCTGGGGGTGGGGGTGGGGTGCCTTCACTCCAGCTGCTGTGCCTCGGTGCCCTCTAGCCAGTGGCGTGTGGCAGTACCTAGTTCTCAGGGTCGCTGAGAGTCCAAAGCTCAGGATGGCAAGGACCTCAGCCACTGGCAGAGGAGGCCAGTTTCCTGCCACTTGGGGACATCTGAGGTCGGTGTGTCCCCATGGTGGGACATGTACACCCCACCTCCCTCTCCCAGCAGAAGGCTCCTGTCCTTGGGGTGCTCTCAGCCTGTGGGCCCCAGAAGTGCTGAAGCGCGTGGCAGAGTGCGCCTACAGCGTGGGCGCGGGGGGGACCCCAACACTGCACACATACACCCCCAGTTAGGGGTTAGACCCTGACTCTTGAGGGGCTGGGGACCAGTGGAAAGGTTACTCATCAGACCCTCTGGAACCTGGGGATCTGACGCTCAGGTGGGATGACTTCAGTGTCCCAGCCAACAGGTGGCAAAGCCCATTCTCTCCCGGACGCGGGCCCTGGGCTTGGACCGCCCCCTCCTTCATTGCTGAGCCAGGTCCCTTTTGCCCTCAGGACCTCAGCCTCCCCTCCCATCCCCTGAAGGTGGCGGCTGATGCAGACCTGTGTGGGTGGGGCCTCAGGCTGGGGGAGAGCCCCGGAGCCCGGGGTGTCTAACCGGAAAGGAAGACCCTGCCAGTGGTCCTTGGAGCCTCCCTCCCAGGAGTGAGGGTCTCCACACTCCCTTCCTTGGGCCCAGACAACTTCAGGCTGAGAAGCAGACTGGCCTTGGCCCTTGGCCCCCAGCCCAGCCCACCCCTGGGACACGGAGTTGGGACCAGATCTCAAAGGGGCTGAAGCCCCGCTCACATCCCAGCCGGCAACCTTGTCCGGTCTGCAGGCCCCAACTGTGAGGGGTCCTAGTGCCATCCTGTCACAGAGCCAGGTGCTGCGCACTGAGCAACAACAAACCGGTCCTATTACGGGGGTGGGACCTGGCCCCTGGGGTGTTCTGATAAGCTAAACCTGTTAGGGATGCCTGTGCAGACCTAATATGTGTTTGTGGACAGGGAAAAAGAATCACAGTATAGCATTCAGCCAAAAAAAAAAAAAGTGAAGTCTCCGTGGCAACTTCTGGATGAAGGAACCATAGATTGTTCTTTTCTTTTTTTGATCCCTTTGCTTCTGTGTTGGGTTTGCGGGCGGCTGGCAGACCTGCCTTGCTGAGTTTTGTCCTCATCTCCTAGTGTTAGCCCCGTCCATAACCAGGCTCACCGGACACCTTCGCGAGGCTGGCCAGTCCCCGGTAGGCGTTGTTCACCAGCGGCACTCTGTCCGGGCACAGCCGGATGCTTTGCAGGAACAGGGCCGCCACATCTTCAAACTGGTGCTCCTTTATGCAACCTGCAGAGGGCCTAGTTGAGGCCTCGTGGCCTCGTGCGTGGGGCGCACGCTCCCCCGCCCAGGCTGCTCACCGAGCATGGATAGCAGCGCGAAGACCCCGCAGCCGGCTTCGGCCATCTCCACGTCCCTGGGGTAAGTGGCCAGCACCTCGGGAATGAGGACCGCGGCTTTCTCCAAAGGGGTCTTGTTCACAATGACAGCTGCAACCAGCGCGGGATGGAGGCGACACCTAGCCCTTGAGTGCATGCAGCCGTGCCTGCTGTATACACAGCCCCACACACCCGCCTCCCGCCTGTTGGGGGAGAGGTCAGGGAAGAGGGGAGTTTTGGGAGGGTAGGGACTCTCTGCCCCCAACTGGCCTTGGGGGATTTTGCACTCTGGGTGTGGACAGCGCTCTCTGGTTTCCCAGGCTCTCCGTGGCCTGGAGCCCTCTTTTCCTTAGAACGAATGGCCAAAGGGCCAAGACGGGGCCTGGAGGAGAGGAAGCAGCACAGCCCGGGGGCCCTTTTCTGAATCTAGAGTGACAGTAGGGGGCCGGCGCCAAGCTACCATCAGAAACCAGGGACTGCCCGGGAAATCCCAGGATGTGTGGCAGGTGTGGCAGGCTCCTCCCAGGGCAGGAGCCACCAGAGTCTGTGAGGACCTACCGGTCAGGACAGGAGGTCCTGCCTCCGCTGGGTGCATCCCCCCCTCCCCGCCCCCTCCCTCCCTTACTTTTCCTTTGCTTGCAGGCTCTCAGAAAAGTCTTTTTGTGGGCTCTGCTCCTGAAGTGTTTAAGGTGCAGGCCGTGGAGGCCCTTGAAGGCTGTCAGAGGTGATTAGGGAATAGCAAGGATAGCAGCCCCCCACCCCCAGCAGGAGAGTGGGAGGAGGGGCCCCCTCACCATCCACCATCAGGGCCCAAAGCAGGCTCAGGCCATTGATGCAGATGTCCCTGTTTGTGGAGAAGGTACTCAGGTGCTCCAGGATATGCTCAAACAGCCCAGCATTCTGCAGCTTCTCTGAGGCCGATTCTGTGGGCAGGCCCCAGAATTAGGGCCACAGAGAACCCCCTCCTCCAGGAAGCCTACCCTGAGCACCGCCTCCCTCCATGGTCCTTGCCAACCACAGGCCCATGCATCCTGCATTTCTGGGCATCTACTCTGGGCCAGTCATACCCAGTGTGGGGCCCTGAAACAAGAGGACATGGTCCCTCCTCTGGGTCACCAGTCCGTGTATTGCCTATCCCATGATTGGGCTGGGGCCGGCCTCCTGGGTCCACACAGAGCAGGCCTGAGCCTCCTGGGGTGGGAGCAATGATTGTCTTTCCTGGTGGGTGAGCTGACACCCAGTTTGCCTGATGGCTCTGATTTACACCTCTTGTCCTAACGGGCTTATTCATAGCACCCCTGCTCACTCCCTGAAGTGGGCTCCAGTCAAGCGGGGTGAGGAGCAGAGTGCAGGCATCCCTCCCCTGGCCACAGGACTCCAAGTGAGCATCCTTGGGCTCGCGGGCCCAGCTGCCCGAGGAGGTGGGTGGGAGCAATGCATGGTGTGTACGGCCCTTGCTTCTCCACAGCCCCCCCAGTCCTGCCCCCCCTGCCTGGCTGGCTGGGGGCCGCAGGAGCTCAGGTGCCCCGTGAAGAGATGAATGAGGCATGGAGCCCACGGTGGCACCTGGTCGATGTCTGCACGTTTGTGGAGGGAACAAGTGACAATCAAACAGAAGCTTCCCATCAAGAGACAAAAGGCCAAGCATGTGGAACAGCCCCAGCACAGGCAGCAGAGGTGCCATCAGGGGCAGGCCGCTCCCACGCCCCGGCTGAGCGGGCAGGGCCAGGCCGACCCACCCTGGCTGGAGATGATGGTGAGCAGGCTGTAGACCGTGACCAGGAGCTGCTCCGACTCGGGGTGGCTCCACAGGGTGCTCAGCAGGACAGAGATGACAGAGCTGTCACTCAGCACCTCGGCCGCCGGGTCCTGCGCCAGCGCTGCTCGGGCCAAGGGACGATGACCAGGGTTATGTCCCACACTGGGGATCATGGGGCAGGTAGCCTGCAGGGGGCCGCCCTCCCTGGCTGGGGGGGGAGGCAATGCCCCCACTTTGCGTGGAGAAAGCCAAGGTCAGGCTTGTTCTGGAGTAGGTCCCTGTAAGTGCTGGTTGCATGATGGGGTGAAGGACAGAAGGGGTGGGCACCTGCCCAGCCACGTGGCCGGTAAGTGGCACCGGGCGGCCAGTGCTGGTTTCCAAGGCTCTGCCGGGCCCGGGACCAGGTGCCAGGGTCAACATTTAACCCACGTGGCTCGGCACCCACCTTGACCCAGGCTGCGCAGCAGGAGGGAGCAGGCATACAGCTGTATGTCGAGGATCCTCTCATGTTGCTTCATGATGGTGATCAAAATCTCTACCAGCTCCATCAGCCACGGCAGACCTGGCAGGGCCGGGTGGCAAGGTTGAGCCTCGGCCCAGGAACAGGGGGTGGGAAGGGTGTACGGACCAGACCAGGGAGTCCAACGCCGCTGGGAGTCTACAGGGCATCACGCACGGGCCCTTAGACAGATGAGTAAGCGAGGAAAGAATGTGTGTTTGCCCTGGGCATCTTCTTATTCCAGCAGCTCTCTGAGGTGGAGCCTTCCTGTTGCTCTTACAGGTGAGAAAACAGGGTCAGAGAGACGACAACACCTGCTTTGAACCCAGCCTGTCTGACTCTGGAGTCCGTGGCCATAACTGCCCTGAGTGCAGGCGTCTGTGGGTCTCATGGACTGTCCCTGGGCTGTGTGTGCGGGCGGCGGTGGAGGGTCCAGTCCCCGCAGTGTCCCTTCCCCACGCCGTTAGGGTGGGGAGCGAGAGCCCTGCATCTCAGGCCTGCAGCGAGAACATCCAGAACAAGAGCACGGGCCCCAGGAGGCCCAGCACAGCTAACCCACCTCCCAGTGAGGCTGGCTCCCTCAGCCTCTCCAGGAAGGCAAAGTCTCCCTTCCTGGGGACTCTTCTGGCCACAGCCTAGCTCCAGAAGGGGCCCAGGGGAAGGGTGAGAAAGAGGGAAAGGCAAGGGGCCAGTATGAAGTCTCTGCTACTGACTCAGATGCCCCAGCCGCTGGAACAGGCCTTCTGTGGAAGGACAGATGGACAGACAATTGATGGATGGATGGGCAAACGGACAGATGGGGGGTGGATGGAGGACTGATGGATGGATGAGGGAGTGAGTATAATATTCAGGCTGGTGAGGCAAGTTGAATGGAGAGATTTTATGAGACACTATTTTAGCAAAATTTAGAAGATATGAATACTGCTTGATGGACAGTGTCGGGGAGAGATGCTGTCATGCACTCTTGATAGGTGGGTAAGTAATTGGCGGTATCTGTGAAAAAGTGAGATATTTATACCCCGAGCACCTAGGAATTTATCCCACAGTGCACAGGGGCCCATGCTCCGGGGTGTTCAGTCCCGTGCCGTTTATCATACTGGACACTAGGCAACCGCCCAGCCAGCCATCGATGGAGATGGGGGAAAAGACAGGAGCCTTACTAAGAGCCCGTGAGAACCATGTGAGGGCCGGTCACTACAGCTCACCGAGCCACCCCATCCCCCCGCTTGGCCCAAAGGGCAAAAGGGGCGACACGGGAAGAATACCCAGCAAGCCTCGGAGGTGTAGGAGAACCCCTCTAGGAGAGCTCAGAGAGAAGGGCCACGGCCACCCCAGAGGCCTGGGCCACAGGCTGAGCCCAGGAGGAGCGGGGGAAGGTGGGCGCGTGGGGGGTCTACCTAGCTGGTCTTCGGGCATTCTTAGGAGCCTCTTCAGGGCTCTGAGCTGGACTTCAGGCCGGCTGGAGAAGTTCTGCATGACCTCTGCAGGAGACAGGACCGCACGGGGAGGAGCCTTCTGAGGGCCAGGGCGCCTGGGGCCCACCTGGAGGCACCACACTCCCCACAGATCCATGCGATAGGGCATTCTCACCCCCATTCCGCAGGCCTAGCAGCTGGTCCAGAGTCAAACCCAAGCCTGTCCTGGAGCCTCACTGGAGTCTCAAGACAGCCAGAGTTCTTCCCTGAGCCCAGGGCTCCTTCCACTGCTCCTCCGAGCCTCCCTACAGGGCTCTTTGCCTTTGACTCCTAACAGACGACCCCAGCCCCACAATGGGCTGCAGTGTCCAGCTATGCACATTGGAGACCCCTTCCTTATCCCGTGGCCAACTCAGGACCCCTCCTCCACCCATGTATGGGCGCTGTGCACCTCGGAGTGGCCCACAAACGGGCCCTGTGGTGCTCCTTACTTTTAGATGAGCAAACAGGCTCAGAGAGGGCACCTCGCTCAAGGCCACTGAGCTGGTGGGTGATGGGCTTCCACCGGACCTAGCTGCCTGCCTCCAAAGCCCCCCGCCGCGAGATGCGGGGCGGGGGGACAGAAGCTAGGGCCTTGAGACAGTCCCTTCCCCGGAAGTGGGGGCAGAGGTGGCAGGTGGGGGAGGAGTCCCCTGTCACAAGCAGCCAGGGCAGGGAGCCACGGAGGAGAGGAGGAAGTGAGCAGACCACCCAGAACACAGAGGGATGCGCGAGTGCAGTCGACCTCGAACCTGAAGGTGGCCTTTAGACCCATGGTCCACCCAAGGCCTTGGGTGTGGCGGTTGTGCAGTCCCTGTGCTGGGAGCCACAAGGAGCCCCCCACCAGGGGCACGCGGTGGAGACAAAGTGCTGGGTGGTGAGTGAGCACTGGGCCAGGTCACTGGCAGCACCGTTAACGGAGGCCTGCCCATGTCCCATGGCAGACAGAGCCCCTGCAGACGCGCCTGCCGGTCCAGGGCTTCTGCAGCGCCCATTCCCGTGCCCAGCACCATTCTGGGCGTGTAGAAACCCCACAGGAACAGGTGCCAAGTGGGGCGACCACTCTGGGCATGGGGATCACCGTGTGGCAGGGTGCGGAGGCAAACAGCAGGGGGCTCCAGGGGTTGTGACAGTGGGGGGCTGCTCAGCTGTCACAAGCACCATGTAGCAGGAGGGGAGGGGAAACGGGCCAGGCACTGAGATGAACTCTGGTACAGATGACAGGAGTGAGGGAGGGTATCTGAGCGGGGGTGCCCTGAGCAATGCAGTGCCTGGGGTGGGATGGAGGGGAGAGCCCCGAAGCCTTCCAAACCCCTGGCCCTGTGTCAGGAGCAGTCCAGGGGACTGGGTGGCAGGGGGAGGCACTGACCCCCCCCCCCCAGAGCTGAGACAACAGCTCCCTCCCCCTCTGGGCCCCCACCATCACCTAAAATACTGGCGACGTTACTTTCCAGCAGCTGGTCGGCGATGAAGGCGGGGACCACCTGCTGGTGCAGGGTCAGAGCAACACTGGAGGACCGGAAGTTGCTGCTCACGAAGGTGATGTGGATCACGTCCCTGGAGGGGAGCCGAGACAGACGCTGGGCTCCCCTGCGGGGCTCTCTGTGGGGCTCCTGCCCGCAGAGAGGCGGGCAGACACCCAACCTCCACCCTCCTGTTTGGGATTCCATTTGGCAGCACCTCTCCCAGCAGTCCCACCTCCAGGAGGGGACTGGGCTTGCTCCCCGGGGTGCGGGAGCACGGCGCTGGGCCCCTTCCTCCATAAAACATATTGAACAATCAGATTTGACAACCGTGTTCGTATGAAGGTGCATAGAACCCAGGCCGGATTCACTGTTTTATGTTC
Source organism: Mirounga angustirostris (assembly GCF_029215605.1). Lineage (NCBI taxonomy): Eukaryota > Metazoa > Chordata > Mammalia > Carnivora > Phocidae > Mirounga > Mirounga angustirostris. The sequence continues at coordinate 90,564,523 of NW_026991723.1, read as the reverse complement.
CTTTCTTCCTTCTCTTGTCAAGACAAACTACAATTAGAACATGGTCCTGGTGCTCGGGGACCTCCGCACCTGAGGGAGAAGCCTGCTCCGTCGGCTCCAGGGCTCAGAGGTGTGCCTGCCGCTAGAGCAGTTTGGGATGGGCCACGCTTGGGAAAGGCCCGCGCGCCACGGAGGGGTCGGCGCGTCTGTGGCATTAAAACGCCGAGTGGCTGTGTATGCAGGACGGCGGAGAGATGGCAAAAGATACATGGAAAGGTCAAGATACAGCGGCTCACCTGATTGTTATTCGCTCCGAGGGGTTGATCTGCAGCATCGAAGGTAGAAGAGAACGGAAGATTTCCACATCGGGGATCTTCTTCTCCTCCATGGTCTGCAGGACGCTCTTGAGGCCGTCAGGTGCGCTCCGGATGGACTTCCGCAGGTGCATGGCTTCTGCTCTCTGAGGGGACGCGGACAGCACTGCTCTGTCGGCCCAGCCCTGACCGTGCCCCAGGGCGAGCCGGCAAGAGGGCCAGAGGTGGGAAGACTAGGGACCTGAGCCTGCACAGCCACCTGGGGTCCCCAGGTGCATTCAGGCCCGCCAGGGTCCAGTTCCCTTGGCTTGCATCCCGCCGTGGGCCCGCTGGTGCACCTGAACTCGCTTTTCTCACCCATAAGGAGGCAGTGAGCACCCAGGGAGTTTGGGGCGGTTTGAATATCTCAGTCATTGTCATCACCATGCCAGGGCCCTGAAGGCCAAATATTGAGTGTGGGGGTGCCCCACACAGCCCCTTGGAGGCACAGAGCAAGGCAGGAGGATGCAGGTGGGGAGAATGTGCCCCTTTGAGCCAAGGTCGGCAGGGCCGGCTTTCTGGGGATGTGGGGTGTGGGGTTCAGGGTGTGGTAGGGAGGGGCAGGCAGAAGGCAGCTCACATTTATGAAGGAGCAGCTGACCATGTCGAGAATGATGCAGCCCAGGGACCAGATGTCCGATTTCTGGCTGAAGGAGAAGTTGAGGGCTTCGGGGGCCATCCAGGACTTCTGAAAAGGGTCTGTTGGCAGGAGAAGGTGTCAGATGCATGAGTCCTGTGCTCCCTGGGGGAGCAAGCGGCTCAGAAAGGGAGGGGGGTAGGGAGGTGCTATCTATGGAGGGAAAGGAAGAGGGCCCTGGTCTTCAGTCAGTGAGGCTGCCACCTGGGCACGTGCCCAACCAGGCTGGCCCATGGGTGCCCAATATGGCTGCAGATGTGGTTTGAAAGAGGCATGTGCCAAGAAGGCTGAAACTTCCACCGTCTTTAAACATCTCACTCCTCTAAAGGTCAGAATCTGGAGGCAAAATTTCAGTTGCCCCACCCTAGTCTCTAAACTGGAACCCCAGACAAGGAGCCAAAAGAGCAGGGTCATCAGTCTGTTAGTTCCTGATAGACCTCAGGCAGCCCCTCCCTCTCTGGACCTTCGTTCCCCAGCCAAAGAGTAAAGGGGTGGACTCCAGGACCCCTGCCATCCACACCTCCAGCAGATTTACCTACTCACCCATCCATCCATCTGCCCATCCATCCACCTGTCTGTCCACCCATCATCCATTTATCCTCTGTGCACGCAGGACTCTGAAATTCTCAACTGTGGCCACCCTCTCCATCCCTGGCAGCTGGTATAGGCTGGAAGCCCAGCTCCCTTTGCCCCGCTGTCTTTTCAAAGGAAGGAGAACCCACCTCCCCTTCCTCCCCACGTCTACCATCTCCTTGGTGAATTTCAGGACTCAGTAAAGTACTCCAGCTCTCACCAGTGTATGGCATCCACTAGCCCCCATTCTCCTTCCATGAAGGTTTACATTTTCTGGGTGTCTTTTGGACCCTGCCCGCATGCACCGCCTCCCCCCGCCGCCGCATGGTGGTACTTCTGCTCAGTTACCACAAAGGCAAGGGGGTCTCTTTGGAGCCCACATAAGCCCACGGGGGTCTGTGGGGACCTTCTGAGCAAGGACAGGTTTGACGTTGCCTTGTTCCAGCTCGGGCCGCTGTCCTCTGGACTCCAGGAGCGACCCCACTCCGGTGAGCGGCCCCTCCCCACTGTGCCCCAGCCACTGCTGTCCTGCAGCCCGGGACGACCCCGGCCACCTTCCTCTGCGCGGATGTTCCACTTGGCTTTGTCTGTCATCAGTGCGTGGGAGCTCAGGTCCTGTAATTTGCAGTGGTTGCTGCTGACGAGGGCTATGTTGGAGGGCTTGAGATTCCTGAAACCAAGGGGTGGCACTTTTGTCTGGGGGCGTGCCCGCCTTTCCACCCACCCCCCGCGGGCCACACGATCCTCCCAGGGTGGAGGCCAGAGCACCCTGAACCTCATGCCCTGCTCCCTGCCCCACCCAGTTCTGCCCTTCTCTCAACAAATGCCCCCTTTGCAGCCCACTTTTTAAAGTGTTTCCTACAGAAATAAAATATACTCAGTTACTTTAAATTGCAAAACCACAAGCCAACTACAAATGAGAAAACACCCAATCCTTCTGCTGCTTTTCTGCTAACATCTATTCACCTCCTTCCAGATCTCAGCTATGCATTTGTTTTTGGGGACTGGTTTTCAGCCATTTTGTCATGTTCGGTGACACGAACGCTAACGCTAAATTACGCTAAATCGTGAGCATTTTCTTTGTACACGGGGTCCACATGGTTCTCTCCTCCTTTAGATCCGATACCGACCCGGTCTGCAGCCATTCCCAGCCCCTGCAGACTGCATGCTGGAGCCCTGCCACTCGCGGGGCTAAAGCTCAGCCCCGCCACCCGACCAGAGGCCACGGCGCGCAGCCTAATCGCTTCCTTCCTAGTGCTGTTATCTGGCTGCTCGCCCTGCACTTTAGAACCAGCCTGCCCCGGTCAGCGTCCACTCCTGAAGCTGGGTGAATCACTGCAGGTGACGTGGAGGGGGTAGCATTCTCTGTGAGCCCGGGAGGGGCCCTGGAAAGGTGCCCACACTTATCCTGGCTGTGCTGACCCTGGCCGCACCTCTCTCCCCCGGTCCTGCCCAAGGGGACTCCGTGCCCTTTCTCCTGCAGCAGCCTGGCCACCCGCGGTCACCTGTGGATGATGTTCAGTTGGTGGAGGTATTCCAGAGCGTCCAACACCTGGCCCAGCATGTTCTGCAACCACTGGGGAAAGAGTGAGAGATGCCAGGATTGGCGGGGGGGGCGGGGGGGGGTGTTCTTCCGGCAGCTGGCTTAGGCAGGTCAGCGACCCCTCGAAGCAGCCAGCGAGATCATGGAATGTTCTCTCCTTGCTTCTGAAGATGAGCCCAAAGCTACAGAAGAGCTCAGAGCCCGTGCAAGAGATTTCTGCCTCAGGCCAGCCAGGCCAGCCAGGGCAACGTTCTTGTTTCTAGACCCCACACTCCTGTCTCCACACCGGAGATACTCCAGCCTGGGCCCCACCCCTTGTGGGTATCAGAGATATTGAAGCCTTTATTGCCTACTCTGGGGCTTGTCTCTCTATGTCATTAGAAGGAAAAGAGCTCTGATAAAGAACGTTCTGGAAACAACTGTATGGCAGAAACGAGATCCATCAGTCTCCAGGGCAGTGATTTTCAAACCGGAGGGGTGTCAGAGAGGGGCTGAGTGAACAGGACCCCGGGCTTCTTCCCACTCCACCTTCCACCCGTCCTCCCACGCCCCTTGATTAGAGTAGCTTTGCCTTCCTTGCTGGGTTTCTGAGAACATTCTGTGCTTGAAAGGGTTCCACCACTAACAGAAAGTGAAACCCACTCCAGAGCCGACGCCCGAGGTCCACTTTGGGAGACGAGCTGCGTGCCCCTCAGGAGCCCTCAGGAGCAGGACGGTGCCCAGAGGCCCCAGAGCAGAGGCGTGCTCAGAACAAAAGCAGGCAGAATTTACTCGGGGTGGATCATAGGCGTAATGTGAAAGCAAAAATGAACCAGCTCAAAAGACAACAGGAAAATATCTTCATGACCTTGGGGCAGGACAGGCTTTCACACAGGCTCAAAGGTGGTAACAATAAAAGAAGCATTGATAAACTCACTTCATTACAGTTAAGAACTTCTGGGGGCGCCCGGGTGGCTCAGTCGGTGAAGTGTCTGACTTTGGCTCAGGTCATGATCCCAGGGTCCTGCGATCGAGTCCCACATCGGGCTCCCTGCTCAGTGGGGAGCCTGCTTCTCCTTCTCCCTCTCTGCCCCTCACCCCCTGCTTGTGCTCTCTCTCTCTCAAACAAATGAAATCTTAAAAAAACCCCAAAAACTTCTGTTCATCAAAAGACATGGTTAAGAAAGTGCATTGGCAAACCACAGACAGGGAGAAGACACTCTGGATGCCCATATCCACAATATGTAAAGAACACCTACAGATCAATAAGAAAAGACAAACAACCCCAATGTTTAAATGGAAAAAAACTTGAACAGGCACAAAATCCAAATGGCTAAAAAGCACTCCCTGTGATTACTAATAACTCAAATTAAAATGCAATTTTTAATAAAAATGAGAAAGACTGAAGTGTTGGCCAGAAAGTAGGAACTGGAAGGCGTACACCTTTTGCTGGGAGTAACCCCAAATCAACCAAACCATCGTGGATGCTGGAATATCTACTAAACCTGCTCTACAATCCAACAACTGCACACCCAGGGGTTCGTCCAGAAAGGATGAGTGTTTAGGTCCACTGGTAAGCACACCCAGTAGCGTTCATGGCAACAGCCCCAAACTGGAAACACCCTACAGGGTCACAGCACTAGGCACAGACTGATGGGGCCACACGACGGGGCAGCACCTAGCCACGACACAGACGATTTCCTGATCCACTCACGACGTTAAGAAACCAAACACAAACAGCAACATGCTGCGTGAGTCCATTACGGGGGACTTCAGGGCAGGCAGAAGGATCCCTGGGGACAGAAGTCCAACCGTGGGCACGGCCGGGACTTCTGGAGCTCCAGGAGCGTTCTGCATCTCGATGGGTGGAAGGTTATGTGAGTGTCTGCCTGTGTACAATGCACCGAGCTGTGCACTTAAGACTTATGCACATTACACCCTGCAAACACCTCCACTCATAAACGTAAGAAAAAATCGGGCCAGACTCCAGTAGCGTCTGCCCTCCCCTCTGCCCCTTTGCCCCCTGATTGAGCCTGTGACATCACAAGGCCCAGGCGATCCCCAGGCCTGGTGTGTCCTCCAGAGTCTGTCTTACTTCAGAGTCAATGATTGTCCTTGTCTCCCTCTTCTTCTCAATGACCTTCTGGAAGCTCTCATTGTTGTGCTCCATCACCAGGCAGAGGAACAGAGAGGAGATCTGATGGGGACACGAGGCCTTAGCCAGATGCCACGGTCCTGGCCCCCAGAAGCCCAGGCCTGGGCGCCTCTGCGAGATTCCCTGCCCCAGGGCCTCCCTCCACTGGGCCTCCATCCACAGCGGCCCAGTGGCTGTAGGAACACTGTCAGAGGTGGGGTAAGAATCCCTCACAGGCAGCTCCTGCTCACGCCTCCAGCCTCATCTATCCTCCCCTCCCCCTCCGCCCTGGCTCCTCCGTCTGCGCAAAGCCCCCTGGACTTTTCTGAAATCGGCCCAGGCCTTCTGGCCACGGCACACACAGACCCCTGTGCCTGGGATCCCGCCTCTTCCCAGGGTAACTATTTATTCTCTAGGGCTTAGCTTCGTCCATTTCCTCCCTTGGAGGAATGGGCCCCGAATGGGATTCCAGCAGACCTGGTCAGGGGCCTTAGCTCAGGGCTCTCAGAGGACCCTGCTTTTCCTTCCACAGTGAAATGTCCTCTTGGCTTTTCTGTGTCCTTGAGAGTGTTATGGGGTGCAGGCTGTTCTTACGGCCCAGCTGGACAGGGGGCACATGTATGAGGGGACCCTCCACTCCTGCTCAAACCCTTGGCTGTCCACCCCAGATGAGGACCCTAATGTGGAGGTCCAATTATGGTCTGACACTCACCAAGCAGCCCTGCAGCCTCCCTTCACCTCCAGGCCCCCAGCCCCACCCCTGCTCAACCTCCCCTTCCACCTCAGTCCCATTTGGAATAATTTGCAAGATTCTGGATCCCTGTAAAGACAAGAAGTCTTGTAGCCTATGGGCTGAAGTATAGGGCTTGGGGGCTTACAAGACCCTGATCTGAATCCCACTTAGCTGTGTGTTTTGTTTTGTTTTGTTTTTTTCCCACTCAGCTGTTACTAGCTGTGTGGTCTTGGGGAGCTCCTTAACCTCTCTGAGCCCCAGGGAAATGAGACTGGTACTTCCAACCCCACAGATCTCCCCGGGTCTGAGGATGACCATGCAGCTAGTCAGTAAACTGCAGGAGCCAGAAAAGTCAAAGGTCCAGAGGCCCCGGACAGTTGGACGCCAAGTAAGGGGGAAAAGCAGGGACCGGCTTCCTAACGCCTGCTCCTTCCAGGGAAGTCAAAAGCTCCACCTTCAGAGGGCAGACTCACTGAGCCTTTGGAGGCAGGATGAGCTCAGGAGCTGGGCCACGGACTGGGTAGGTAACCAGGACGAACTTGTTTCTCTTAGCTTCTATTTCTTCCTTAGGTTGTATACCAACCCCTCCTGCGCTAAAACTCTTGGGGGCTCATATGAGATGATGCCCAGAGAGCCCCCACAGGGCCCCCAGGAAGTGCTGAGTCAGGGGCAACTTGGAGTCCCTGCCATTGCAGCTCAGGGGGTTACAACGGCGTTGGGGGGCTCTGTGCTCAGCTTGCTTGTTCCTGCAGCCACGGCATGGCAGCTGAGCCTGCAGGGGTCGACTCCAACCCACCTCACTGTTCCATATGATGAAGAGCTCCTGGTATATGGAGATGTGGGGGTGCTGGAGCTTCAGCAGAGGCATCAGCTGCAGGGAGAAGAGCAGAGGGAGTGGAGACGTTCCAGGAACACTGCTTCTCAGCGAGTGCTCCTGTGTCACGTCGCCCAACACAGGCACAAACTCCAGCTCGGAATAGGGCTGGGGAGTGGGCACAAGGAAGGGGGTGCAGCCTCGTGCTTTGGAGCCAGGCAGCCCGGTGTGGGTCCCGTCTCTCCCGCACGTGCTGCTGGCTGTGCTGTGGCTGAGGAGAGGCTCCTCAACCTCTCTGAGCCTCAAGCCTCATCGGGAAGTGGCAGTAACAGTGGTATCTGCCTCACAGGGGAGTCAGGAGGGCTAACATGAGCTGGTGCAGGCCAAGTGCCTGATGCAGAGGAAAGCAAGCACAGTCAGGGGTAGCTGGAGACGGTGGTGTGGCCAAAGGGAAGTGGGACACTGTTGTACGTGCGCCCAGCTCGCCTCCTGGGTGGTGCACACTCGAGGCCCCAGGGCCCCGCTCCCGGCTGAAGGTGCTTGGTGGACCCACACAGCCGGGCTGCAGCAGGGGCTGCCGCGGCCACCAGGAGCCACATGGACAGCCGCTGGTGGTGTCAGGCCGGTTGCGAGAGGAGGTTACCTCGTGGGCTGGGGAAGGGAACAGGGATGTGCACAGCTGTGATGGGGTGGGGGCTGTGGGAGGGTCTCCCACAGTCTCTCCACTTTGCCAGGATGTGGCCGGGGTCCTTCGCTGTGCGGCAGTCACACCGTGGATCGGACAGCTCTTTGCTGGCAAAGCTCAGGAGCCGGGGGTTCCAGGAAGAAGGCAACCAAGTAACCATTAGCTAGGAGGGACACGTTTGCTTCATGGGAGATTCAAGAGAAGCAAAGAAAAACTGCTCAGAGCCTTTGTCCAGTGAGTCCAAGTGCACGTGGCTGTCATTGCTGTTATTATAAATCAGGATGTTCTTGTTGGTTCTGACTGGCCAATTGAAGGAATGTAAAAGAATATATGTTTTCTTTGTTAAAACGATTCTGTAGTTCTCACATTTTCTACTGTAACTAACGTTTTTATAATTGAAGGAACAATATTTTAAAAGATGGTTCTTGGTAGATTAGCCTAGGGCTCTGGCCAACACTGAAACTTTATCTCCTCTGAGAACATCTATTCTAAGTTATCTGTACCTGGATTTAGAACTGAATGTTTTGGGCACAGACTCCCTTCATGACCTGGGGGTTTCTGGCTTCATAGCACAGGGCAAGAACTGGTTCTGACCCTCCATGTCCCCACCGAGGCTTCTATCCAGTCATTCCACAGAAGAGGACAGAACAGTCTCTGTGTGTTCTGCATCACGTCCTCTAGAGAGGGAACCACCCAGAGAATTACCTCTTCCAGGGCCTCGTTGGCCTGATGCTCATCAATACATTCCACCTGTAGGGTTACAAGAGCATGAACTCAATAACTGTGTAGCCAGCCCATCATCACCACCACCATCACCACCATCATCATCATCATCACCACCATCACCACCACCACCATCACCACCATCACCATCTTCATCACCACCGTCATCATCACCATCATCAATATCATCACCATCATCACCATCACCACCATCACCATCATCACCACCATCACCACCATTTTCATCACCATCACAATCATCAACATCACCTTCACCATCACCATCATCATCACCATCATCACCACTGTCACCATCACCATCATCACCACCACCATCTTTATCACCACCGTCATCATCACCATCATCATCACCACCATCACCACCACCACCATCATCAATCACTATCACCATCACCAACATCACCACCATCACCACCTTCACCACCACCATCATCACCACCATCACCATCATCACCACCATCACCACCATCATCATCATCATCACCATCATTACCACCACCATCATCACCACCATCACCACCATTTTCATCACCATCACAATCATCAACATCACCTTCACCATCACCATCATCATCACCATCATCACCACTGTCACCATCACCATCTCATCACCATCATCAACATCACCATCACCAACATCACCACCATTATCATCATCATCACCATCATCACCACTGTCACCATCACCATCTTTATCACCACCGTCATCATCACCACCATCTTTATCACCACCATCACCACCACCACCTTTATCACCACCGTCATCATCACCATCATCACCACCACCATCACCACCACCACCATCATCAATCACTATCACCATCACCACCATCACCACCATCACCACCTTCTCCACCAACACCACCATCCTTATTCACAGGGGTACCGGGCTTCTACCACATGGTGCCACATGAGGCCTGGAGATATTCCTAAGCCAGGGACCCAAAAATGCTCTGAGCAATGAGAACATCTTTGCTCCTGTTGCAAGGATAAGTTTGGGATAGCATAATATAAACTCTAACCAATCATTAGAGGATCCACTCTCAGACCATCTTGAAAGCAGGGAAGAAAACAATGTGTTGCCCTAGAGCCAAACAGCTCTGCTCTGGTTGGCAATGTATCGACCTCACCACTTCCTTCCTTATCCGAAGTGGGAAGACTGTCCCTGTCATTGAATGTGGGGCAGTGGGGGAATGCATGGCGAGGAAAAGGGTGACTGGGGGGAAGGGCAGCAACAAGCTTCAAGTCTCTGACATACTTGGTGGCAAAGGCTGCAGGTGCACATTATCACTGCGGCTAATACCAGCCCCTCACCCAGAGCTTCTGCTCCTAAGGGTTCCAAATGACGAACTCTTGTAATTGGGGGTGATCGCAGATAAAAATGCAGAGGCAGTGGCTTATTCCCAGATCCTTACAGACCCCAGATACAGCAGCAGAGTGAGTCTGTCTGTCTTCCCTTCCTCCTGTGCCAGGACTCATGCTTACAGGTGAATCTGGCCAAAACATACTGAAAGCCTGCACAATGTCACATCTTTTGACCTAGAAGCCCCACCGCTAGGAATTTATCCCAAGGATATCATGGATCCTCAAAAAAGTTGCTTATCAGAGTTGATTATACAGAGTGAAAAATCAAGAACAGGCTTCGTGCTAATCGTACACAGGGGCGGTTGGGTCAGTTACAGCACAGGGAGCAGATGGGGTCACACGGCCACCAGAGCCAAGAGAGAAGGAAGTTGTGTCCGTGGCATGAAATGGTGTTTGTAATACACCCAAGTGCGGAAAGGTCCGTTATCGAGCTCCATGGCATTCTTGCCAAAACAAAGTTTATACAGGCTTAGGGAAAAGACTAGAAGGAGACACAAATCCCTACCTGAACCCCACCTCCAGTTTTTTAAAAAAGAAAGACTGACTGGCTTTTTAAAAAGCTCCTCGATTGGGCGCCTGGGTGGCTCAGTTGGTTAAGCGACTTCCTTCGGCTCAGGTCATGATCCTGGAGTCCCGGGATCGAGTCCCACATCAGGCTCCCTGCTCAGCGGGGGGTCTGCTTCCCCCCTCTGCCCTCTTCCCTCTCGTGCTCTCTGTCTCTCATTCTCTCTCTCTCTCTCAAATAAATAAATAAAATCTTTAAAAAAAAAAAAAAAAAAAAAAAAGCTCCTCGACTGCCCAGAAGGCAGTGGGCTCCGGCCCCACCAGCCCACGAGACAACAGGCCAGCCCCACCACCAGCCCGCAGTGGAGCGGGAAGAAGGTAAGGACTCCAGGCCCGGCCTCCTCGGGGAGAGGCTGCTGAGCTGCTCCACAGGCAGGAGGCCTGGCTGAGCAGAGGTGGCCCCAGCAGCTGATGCCAATGAGGCTCCTCCACGTGCACAGTCAACCCCAATCCATGGTATCCCAGCCACCACCATGCGCCACGAGGGAGTCCAGAGACTCTCCTAGCGCAGCTCTCTTCCCCTACACCCTCTGTTCAACTGGACCACCCTGACTTGGACACACGAAGCGCTCATCCCTGCAGGTCCGTATCCCACCCTGCCATGCCAGCTCTGGTGAGGAGGTGGTGGAAAGGCCCAGGGCCTGATGTCCTGCCCTTAACCTTGTGTGATCTTGGGCAAGGCCCTGCCCACCCCTCCTCCACCCCAGTCCTGGCTCCCCTTTGGTAAAAAGGTGGCCCCAGTGAGGAAGCCTGAATTCAAGTGTTCCTGGGCGCTGTGTGACGTTGGCAAGTCTGCAGCCCCCCCAAGCCTCCCTATCCTTGGCTGTAGAGCGGGGCCCTGGTTCCTGCTTCCCAGGGTTGGCGGGAGATGGAATGAGATGAGCCTGGCACGAAGCACCTGCTGAATACATGGTAGGTGGGGTTGCAGTTGTAAAGTAAAAATGAGCCTATTCCTTCTCCAGCCAGGCGAGAGAGTCAGGTGTGCCGGGAAGCCCGAGGGGCCTCAGGCCACCCCCATGTCTACTCTCGACGGGATTTGCCTCTGTGACTGCTGGAAGAGCAGTGGAGACAGCAGAACTGTCACGTCGGGAGGCCTTTCTCTAACATCGGGAGGATGAGCAGGTGTCTGGGGGAACCACCCGCCCAGGAGCCACCTCTTACCTGCTTTATCACGTGCTTGACTTTGTTTTCTGTTTCCTCCACCACCACGTTCACCCCCAAGGCCCCAGGACTCATCTGGCCCAAAATCTACCAGCAAGAGAAAGAGAAACTTTCAGGAAATGCACACGGCTTTTCACTTTTCAAAGTATGCTCAGCCCCGGACACCTTTCCTGCCCCAACTTCTCCTGCAGGCTGGCACAGTGAGCGTCTCCACCACATTTTGCAGAGAAGAAAATGCCCAGAAGGCTGAGGAACCTGAGCCTGTCTCTCTGGGGCCCCTTCTGGAGCTCTTTCCACCACCCTATACCGCTTCTCCAATTTGCAGCACGGACCAGTGGGCATCCAAGAGCGAGCACCCCCCTGGGGCAGAGCTTTATTCACTCTCTCTAGCCACCTCCCAACTGGGCATCCAAACCAAAAAACTAACTGGCCCATAACTGGGGCATAGTCACAGCCATGTGTGGCCTGGTCCTGGGCCAAGCACTTTACAGCCACCATCTGGGAGCAGCTCTATTGCTGTCTCCATGTTTACACCGGAGGAAACTGAAGCACAGGGAGCAAGGTCCTTGTGTCTGAGGCTAGAGTGCTAAGAAGTGAAATGGCCTGGATTGGGCTGGAATCTGGGGTCTGACTCGGGAGCCCATGCTTTGAGCCCAACCTGCAGAGAGAGGGCTGCCGTGTCAGAACTCTGTGGGGGGTGGCCAAGGGCCGCGGGGTGGGGCGGACGCTGGGATTACATCTGTCAGGGGATGGAAGAGGCCTGGCAAGACACAGAGGAGTGGATGTAGGAGATGGAACCCTGAATCTAGGGGCGCTGAGAGTCCAGGGAAGTCTTGGATTCTGTAACCCAGCCCCTTTAATGGGTGGCCTGAATCCTGCTTAGGGAATTTGGGGGACAACGTCCTGAGCAGCTTATGCCAGTCCAAGAAGGCACATGCCTAGGCCCTCTTAAGCAGCAGGTTGAGCAGTAAAACACACTCGTATCTCAGGTGGAGTCTATTGTTTTTTTCCTGAAAAGGTAACTTTACCTTTAAAACTCTCTGGCCCCCAGAAACTCATCTCCTTTACCACTGGCTGACTCCTTTGGAGTCACCTTTGGAGGTCCCCTACGCGCTGGAGGCAGACCCTGGCCCGGGGTGGCACCTGGCCATCGGCCACCTCTCCAGGGGCTGTGACCGGTAAACCAGTAGGGGTTTAGGGAGGTGGCAGGAGGTCCAGGCTCCTGGCTCGCCCCAAACCGGCCGGTTCTCGTCGCCCCTGCCTCCCCGCCAGGGAACAACTTGGCACCTGGTACTTCTCCATAGTGTCCCCAGGGGAGACTCCCCGCCTCCTCTCCCTCCGCAGGGCGCTAGGGGTGCGCCCCCAGCCCTCGCCGGCGCGCGGACCCTCGGCTGAGCATACTCAGTAGAGACGGCGTCCGGGGGAGCACCCCATCCCCCACCCCGGGCGCGACCGTCAGCCCCAGGCGTGCCCGCCGAAACGGTGCGCCCCGGGGCTCCCGCGCGCACCACCAGCGGGACGGCCCTCGGGGCCTCGGGGCCTCAAAGCGCGCCGCGGGCGGGGCCTGAGGGTGGTGGGCGGGGCTTGAGAGCGCGGCGGGCGGGGCCGGGCGGGGCCGGGCGGGGCGGGCGAGGCCGGAGCGCGGCGGGCGGGGCCGGAGCGCGGCGGGCGGAGCCTCGAGCGTGGCGGGCGGGGCGGCTGCGGGCGGCGCGCGGCCCCTTTAAGGCGCGGCCGGGGCGGGCCCGGCGGCGCGGCCCCTTTAAGGCTTGGCCTACGTGGCAGCCGCTGGAGCCGCGGACGCGGAGCGAGGCCGGCCGCCGGGCACTTCCTGTGGAGGCCGCAGCGGGCGCGGGCGCGGGCGCCGAAGGGCCGAGCGCCGAACGAGCGAGCGAGCTGAGCGAGCCGAGCCTCCCGCCGCCGCCATGGGCCAGAACGACCTGATGGGCACGGCCGAGGACTTCGCCGACCAGGTGCGGCCTGCAGCCCGGCCGGGCCTCCCGCCCCCGCCCCCGCCCGGAGCCCCCCTCCCGCGCCCCCCCCGGGCCCCGAGCCCTCGGCCGCCCCCAGAGCCGGCCCCCGACCCGGAGGGCTGCCCCGAGGTCTGGGCCGTGTCACCACTTACCCCCTCTCCCCGACCCCGCCGGAGGATCGCGCCCCCTCCCCCAACCAGGGCATTCCTCCTGGGCTCGTCGCGCTTCCTGGCCCCGGACTCCCCCAGACCGGCCTCCAGGCCCGGCCTGCCCTTGCGCCGCCTCCCCACCAGGGCTCGGGGTGTGTTCTCGGGCCCGTGCTTCGGCACCCAGGTGGGTGAGCCGAGCCCCCCGAACCTGGCCTGGGCGCCCCCAGAGGGAGAGGGGTGTTGAGGGGCTGCCTCGCCCCCTCCTGAGAAAGGAGCCGGGGCCCTGGGGGGCGCCGCTGGTTGGGGCCAGGTCTGGCGACCGGGGAGCGCCCTCTCCCTTTTGAACTGTCGGGGTGGTCCCTGCACGCTTCCCCTTTCACTGGCACTCTTAGGGGGCGGGGTGGGGAGCTCTGATTCTGAACAGGGGTTGGTCAGCCTGGAGGCCTGGGGGTCCTCCCAGAGGAGAGGGGGCGCCCTGGTATGTGCCCCAGCCACAGAGCGCCTCAGCACTTTTTTCTTTGCTCTTTCCCAGATGTGTTGGACTCATGGGGTCCCTCTGACCCTCCCAGCATTTTCCCTCCCTGTTTGGACTCTGCCCTGGGACTGAATTGAATGGGTATCTATCTGTACACAAACCTGGGAGGAAGGGGAAGCCTATCTTCTTGGGTTTGTTTTTTTTTTTTTTTTCCCTTCCAGAGCGTACAGGTGGCATTCTGAGCAGCAGGGAGGCTGAAGCAGGGCAGCTGACACACACCGGCTGGACAGAATCAGACCCTAGAAAGGGGAAAGAACAGAGCTTCCACCCTCTTTTGATTAAGCTCTTGAGCATTTAGTGTCCCTTTTACTTGTAAAAGTATTCCGTTATGTTTGTGGGTTAATAGCCTTATCCCTGCAAGGCCGACTCGGGTCTGGCCCAATTGTCATTTCGTTCCTTAGTTCACTTAACGTGCTTGTGGTTTGGCCAGAGTTAGTAGTGAGGTTAAATTTTTAATTTTTATGGAAGTAGTATTGAGTAATCAAACTCTGAAGCTTAGGTTTATTGGAAGGCTTGTATTCGTTTGTGTGATTTAAAAAAAAAAAAAAGATAAATGAGTGTTTTCTGATCAGGTACGGGTGAGCAAGATTTTCCACTGTTCCCCTCGAGGGCTGAATCTTCCTAGTGTGGTCTGCTACTTGGGTTCTCCTTCCATCACTTTCCTGTGAGCTGGTATTTTAAAACCAATTTGGGGGAGAAGAAGTATATCAACTTGAAGAAATAGTTTTTCCTAAGGTCACAATTCTGTGTTTACAGACACAGTTTAAAAATTGTATCCTTCACAAAAACAATTCATACCGAGAGCTCTCAACCAAGTACGTCTTCCTTCCCTGTCAGTTTTCATTGACATGATTTTAGTGACCCGATTTCATTTCCCTAAGTAGCAACTCCCTAAGAAGATGGCGCCTTTCAGCAAGGGGACTGTGGGAGCTCTGTACACTCACTCTTCAGTCTGGAGAACCCTGATTTTGCAAGTGCATTTCATAACCAAATCTAGCTAAAATGTCTCTAACCCAGCTGCTGCCAACGATCAAATGATAAACTTCCCTACAGAAAAGAAAAAAAAAAAGTTCAAAATCTCTTTATGTAATCTTCTCTTCTTTTTCTCCATGCATTTTGTTTGAAACAAAAGAAGCAGAATCTTGGAACCGGAAAGGCCCTTGAGGGGGACACAGGGTCTGCCTATACCAAGTTACTGCTGGGAAGGAAGGCAGGGCCTGCTGGGGCTTCTGGAATGGCCTGGGGCCTGGCCCTGGGGGCAAACCCAGACTCCAACCTCGCTTTGAGGCTGGTGCCACATAGGACAAGCTTCTGAGGCCTGGTGTTCTTCTGGCACAAAAAGAGGGAAAAGGACTGGCCTTGTAAAGGGGCACACTGCATCAAACCCAGCACCCAGAGCAGCCCAGCGCTGTGTCTGTCAGGCAGCGCGGGCTCCCGCTTTCGGCTTATCAGCACCAGGGCCCACCTGGCTGGTGGCAGCAGATGTCCAAAGACACCTCCATGCCCCCTTGTGGGGGACTCAGGAGGGCAGTAGCCCTCGTGCACTTCAAAACGAGTCAGGAGCGGCTTCTGCCACAGTCAGGCTCAACGCAGGAGGATGTGGGCAGATGAGAGTGCAGATCCAAAGTGACAGCTTCCCGTGGACAAAATCTGGCCAAGCTGCCGTGGCGTTTTTGTTTTTAACATTTATCCACATAATATTAAAACAAAGCCGCTGATGATAAAGGTGCTGGGAGTCTAGGCTTTTAAACTGAAAATGATTTCATTTGAAAGGAGTGGGGAAATGTCAGAGGCACTGATCAGGTAACGTGACATACCCGTTTTTTTCTAACCTTGTCTTCAGAAAACAAAAGCAAAAATCAAATGACAGGATTGGGCCAGGAAGTCTGGGTTGCTGAGAGGGAACCTAAAAAGGCCTTTGTTTCCTCCAGGAGTTACGACAAGAATCCCAAAACACTAACTCTGGGCCAGGTCCTCCATACTTAGTGCTGTGTTACTGGAGCGTGTGAGGCTGGCCACAGTGCCTCCATCTTCAGCCACGGGGAGGGTGGTCTTGTACGGCACGCGGTGGGCTGAAGTTCTGAGTGCCGAAGGCTGGGCTCCTCACCTCTTGGCTGTCCCGCACCCTTTCCTTCAGGCCTGCAGAGGTGAGAGCACAGGGTCAACGGCCTGGTTAGTTCTGGCTGGCAGGCCCCTGCAGAGCTGCATCCCTGGCATCAGGCTCCTCGCCCCGGGCAGCCAGGGACAGTGTCCTCCTCCTAGGAAGCCAGGCGCTAGAGAAAATGCTGAGCGTGCCCTCTGCAGACGCTAGGCATCCGGAAGCCATCTGAGACCAGGTTGGAAGGAGCCAGAGACCAATGAACTCAGCAATCCAAAATGACGTCTGTGTCCTGCAGCTGGTGCTCGCTGCCATTCAGCACATCTGCACCAGTAAACAGGAGTATTAGCACCTAATGGGTTCGGCCTGACAGCTCATCACCAAGGTGACATAAGCTGAATGGGGCCTTGCTCTCCATTGGGGCCTTTGGTTTTTACCTGTCTTTGGCATGAGAGAGCCAGTCCTGGGAGCTCTGACCCCCAGGAGCTCCCCGTGGCCTCTGGTCAAGTGTTGGGTAGGTAGGATGGCCCCGACAGGACAGTGCTGGGGCGTACGTAGGGCACAGGTGTTAGGGCTCTGGGTTAACTGCGTGGATGGCCGCTGGATGTGAGTAGAGCTCTGGGAACGGTGACGGGTTCTGAGCATCCTTTCCTCCCGTTCCTCTGCTCTGTGCCCCCTTCCCTCCCAGGGCTTCCTGCCTTTTGCTATCAGGAGCGAGGGGAGAAGGCAGGGAGAGCTCATTCTTCCCTGCTTGCCCGTCTTAGGAGGTTAGGAAAAGCCACCCTGTCTCTTCTGGGGAGCGGGGTGGAGACGTGGGGGGACTGTGGTTAGTGAGGCTTTTCCTGGAAAGTGAAGCAAGCTCTGTTCTCTTCCATGTGACCTGTCGCTGCTCACCTTTGGTTAGGCTCTTAGTCACGTGGAGTTTTGGTACAGAAAGGCAGGCCATCTGCAGGCCTGCTGACTTGTTCCTGTACCTGGAGGTGCAGCATGGACCCACAGAGTAGCACTCCAGGAAACTTGCTGGGAGAGCTCTGGGGCCATGGTGGATGCACACGTGTGAGTCACTGAACTCTTGCTTCAGCCCTGACTCAGCCTGATGGGAGGGAGGTCACCCAACCACAAGTTCTAATTATCTGGGATGTGTAGGCTTGAGGTGGCCCTTGAGAAGGGCAGCCCCGGTCTGGCGATCAGAAGGTCTGACTCGCCCTTTTCCACTTCCTCAGGGTTCTCCACCAAGAATTGCACACTGTTTCCCTCCAGTCCTTTCCGTCGCGAATACTCAGAGAAAGTAGGGTTCTCTGTGTTGCACGGGGGCTGCAGGTGGCTGTGGGATGTGATCACTGTGTTCTCAGAGTTAAGGCGCTGGCGGGGTGTGTTTCTGAAATCCCCTCCAGAATAGTAACCCTCGGAAATCTCAGCTTTCTGTATTGCCTGAGTCCCTCAGACGCTGTCACTGCTTATGAGCCGTATCACTCTTGACTGACTCAGGGGCTCTTCCCTGCTGTGGCAAGGGGATGCTGTCCACAGATGCATGATGTGGATTCGGTGGCCAAGTCTGAACCGTTGTGACCGACATGCATTCAGGGAATCTGTAAAACTGGGTCTGGCCTCGTGTTTCTTTTTTAAACCTTTTTTTTTTTTTTTTTAAGATTTTTATTGATTTGACGGAGAGAGAGAGCGCGCACAAGCAGGGGGCAGCAGCAGGCAGAGGGAGAGGGAGAAGCAGGCTCCCGGCTGAGCAGGGATCCTGATGCGGGACTTGATCCCAGCACCCATGACCTGAACCAAACGCAGACGTTTAACCGACTGAGCCATCCAGGCACCCTTCCAGAGCCTCTTTTAAACCAGCGAGCCTCTAATAAGCACCTGTTTGGACTGAACATGGAAGAAAAAAACCTATGTTTAGGGGTGCCTGGGTGGCTCAGTTGGTTAGGTATCTGCCTTTGGCTCAGGTCATGATCCCAGAGTCCTGGGATCAAGTCCCACATCGGGCTCCCTGCTCAGCCGGGAGCACTTCTCCCTCTGCCTCAGTCTGCCTCAGCCTGCTGCTCCCCCTGCTTGTGCACGCGCTCTCTGTGGGGCTGGCTTTTCACAGGCATCTCCAAGAACCTTGCACACGTGTGAGTCACTGAACCTTAAAAAAAAAAAAAAAAGGGTCTGGAGCAGCCTGACTTACAAAATATAGTCAGCCCTAAGCCTAGACCGCATCTGATTTTGAAAATGAGATATATGCTTAGTTCACAGCACAGATAACCTGAATTTTGGCATTTTTTCCCCTAAGCCCAGAGCTGTCTCCTCAGCATGTCTCATGGGGAAGGGAGGAGTCTCCCCGTTGCTCTTTAATCCTGTTGACCCAGACACTCAAATTAGGAGTACAGACTCCTCACGGAGACTTTTAAACACTACCTGTGTCCCTTGGGCCATGCTGCAGAGCAGTGCGTGTGTTAAATGGGGGTGCTTACGGGGAGGGGGCTCCGAATGAGGCCCAAGGGTGCGGGCTTGTTTGCTCCTCACTGGGGAGCACAGGAGCGCCTCTCAGCTCAGTTTGGGGCAGCTCAGCACCCCGCCGATGTCTGTCTGCCTGCCTTTTGGGCTCAGCCTCCCCCGGAGTCCCGCCGTGGCCGCAGTCTGTGTGTCTCCACGGACTGGACTGGGAGCGATACCACCGTTGATTGTTGCCGGGCCTTATGAAAACATTTGGGGGCCTTGAGGCAGAAGTGGCAGGGTTGGTGGCGTCCGCTGTCCCTGTCCCTCCTGGTCTGATGCGGGGGTGTGTGGACACCAAGTGTACGTACGTCTTATGTGTGCTCTACGTAGGCCCCCGAGTTCACAGGGGCATTCGAGGCCTCTCTTTCTAAACAAGGTTCTTTCTCCTTCCCTTTTCTCCTCTGCTTCTTCAAGTTGGAGTCTTAGCAACCACTAACCCAGCTGTCCTCGCTTTGTAGGATAGCATAACCGTTCCCCGGCCTCCAGAAGTGATTTGGCTTGTCCACGGCCACAGGGCACGGGCTGGCGGCGCTCACACCGAGCCTCGTCTTCACCGATGCACCTGGTTCATTGTCCAGGCGTCTGTCTCTCAGGTGACCTCTGCGGTCAAGGGCTGAGCAAGCGTTTGCAGAAGCGCCACCTTGGGGCTCAATCAAGCTCAGCAGATCTGAAGAGAAAGGACAGCTGCCTGTAATCCCCCCCACTCCTCCCCCGTGACCTGTCTGCTGTGGCCCAGGTGGAGGGGGGGAGGGGAGGCTTCTCTGCGGACCGAGCCAAAGTTGGCCAACTAAGGGTTGATCGAAACAGCCAGAGGCTCGTTACCCACGGCTGAGAGCATCAGCTGTTTCTAGAACTTGAAAGCAGCTTTTCAAAACACAACAATTAAGAGACGCTCTTAGATACTAGATACACCTTCGTTGGTGCCAGTAAGGTTTCATCAGCTCTGAGAGGGGCTTTGGTGGTCATTTGACCGTCCCTTTGTGGGGGCCAGACCCACAGATGCCCTTTAGACTCTGCTACCTGACGCGTCACTGGGTGGGTCTCAGCCCTCCGAGAGCGGCTGTTACCGTGTGTGGTGGGGTTTCCCTTTGCACTTCGTTTCGAGGTTGGAAAGAAAGTGGCTGCCGGGACCTGAGGGACATTGGTGCCCCGATTCAGCTCGCGTGTTTGTTTCCTAACTATGCTGTTGTTAATGGTCCACCTCGCGGCGGGGCAGGAGGAAGTTCTAAGTGTGTTTTCTCTCTGCTTGATGTTTGCCAGCGATTTTCCCAACTTGAATTTTGCTGCTGTTGACACAGCTGTTCGTCCCTTTGTGTGTCTCTGTCGGACTCGAAGGGCTGTGGAGGTGAGCTGCACAGTCCCACGTGTGCACTCCCAGTGCTCGCGCACAGTGGCCCACCTTCTGTCCGGTGCGGGCCCCGGGAGGCGCCGAGACATGCACGCGGGACTGCTCCGCAGGTTCTGGCCAAGTGTAGACGCGGGAGCTTACCGCTGGGTCAACTGAGGGGCCCTCGAGGCCTGGGACCCTGGCTGCCACCGAAGCGGCCTGCCGTCTCAAGAGCGTGCATGCCTCTCTTCAGTCTAGAGGCGGTCTGAGCTTCGTCGGGGGTGCTGGGAGGCCCGGGCCCAGCCGTGTGTGACCAGGAGGCCAGGTCGAGCCTCAGCCCGGCAGCGTGGGGTCAGTGCGGCACTGAGCGAGCCCCTCTCCCCTGTGGGGTTCAGTTTGCCCATTTGTAGAAGAAGTTCTCAAAGGAGTGGGGGCAATTTTGTCCCCCCACCAAGGGACACGTGGCACTGTCTGGAGGCATTTTGGGTTGTCACAATTGGAGGGGGGCTGCTAACGGCATCTGGTGGGCAGAGGCCAGGGATGCCGCTCACCACCCTTCGGTGCAGGACGGCCCATGATAGAGAGCCCACAATAGAGATTGACTCGATGCAGACGCCCGGGGGCGCAGGTGGGGAGGCTGCCCCCTAGTGAGCTCGCGGGGCCTTGTCACGCAGTGATCCTAACTCACCAAGGCCCTCGCCTGAGCATGCATGCCGTGCGTTGTTGCCGTCTACACACGGGTACTGAGACGACAGGGGATCCCAGAAGGGCGCCGTAGCCGTCGCCCCGGGGGTCTGAGCCAGACAGGCCGGTGGCACCTGCAGACCCGCAGGGTAGTGCAGGGAGAGGTGCTGAGGGTCCCTGCGCGCCCTGGCGTCCAGCGTCCGTCCCGCGGCCGCCTCAGCTGGGTTTCTGTGGCCTGCAGTTCCTCCGAGTCACCAAGCAGTACCTGCCCCACGTGGCGCGCCTCTGCCTGATCAGCACGTTCCTGGAGGACGGCGTCCGCATGTGGTTCCAGTGGGGCGAGCAGCGCGACTACATTGACACCACGTGGGGCTGCGGCTACGCGCTGGCCTCCGCCTTCGTGCTCCTCAACCTGCTCGGGCAGCTGAGTGAGTGGCCCCGAAGCGCGGGACGGGCGGGGCAGAGCATGTCTCCGGGGGTTTCCTGGGACGGCCGACCTCTCCCTCCCCTCCTTCCCCGGCAGTGGGCCCCCGGGTGGGTGCTCTGCTTGCTACAGATGACTTGGTCCCGGTTTCAAGCACCTGGAGTGGGACATGCGGGGGATCTGGGGGGGGCACGGATAGGAGCCAGAGCCGTCAGAACCCAGGCTGTCGGGAAAGGGTGAGCGCTAGGCCGGGATGCAGCTCACGTGGGCCTCAGGTCTTCTGCTCCCGGCCACTGCCTTCTGGTGGCAGCCCCCCTCCCTTGTACCTTGTGGGGCAGGAAAGGGGCCTGCGCTTTTCAGGCTGTCCCGAAGCTCTCCAGAGCAGAGTTTCTGATGGACCACCCACTCTGGAAACGGGCCCATTCTCTGGAGCAAGGGATCCACTTTCTAGAATGGTGTTTCTGATAAGTAAGGTCCAGTTGACTCGTGTGTGGTCTGTGCCTCTCACCAGTTCTCCTGGAAGTTGCCTTTTCCTTGGGGTGGGTATTGGGGCTGCTGCTGCACGGGGCTCAGGTGAGGTGGCCAGGGACCCGGTGGCGTCTCTTCGCCCGGCACTCGCCCACAGCCCCCTGAGCCTTGCCCTTCTCCTTTCCAGCTGGCTGCATCCTGGTGCTGAGCAGGAACTTCGTGCAGTACGCCTGCTTCGGGCTCTTTGGGATCATAGCCCTACAGGTACACGGGACACGCCATCCGGGTCTCTCTCTCCCTTGCTGTGCTTGGAGCAGAGCTTCTGCAAAAAGGCATTTCTGGGGATTCAGCTTCATTCCCCCCTTGAGCCCTCTGCCTGGACCTCCTTTTCTTTTCTGAGAAGTCACTGGATTTTGCTCAAAGCAAGCTCAGGGGAGCGGGAGAGGATGGTGCCCTGAGAAGGTGCCAAGCTCTGGGTAGCCACCGTTTTGCCACCTTCCTGAGTTTCCTTTGACAGGAGGACAAATCACAAGGTTGGCTACAGCCAAGACATGATCTTACCATTTTACCTCCTAAGTAAGGCCCAGCTAGCCGCATGAGCTGTGTAACATATAGCACGCGGACCGACCGGTGCCCTCAGCTGCCGCGCTCCAGCCCACCTTGGGCCCAACGCCGGTGAGCAGGCGCTTGTTAAGCAGGCCCGGGCTGGTGAGCACGCCCTGAGAAATGCTGAGCCAGGTTGTTGAACTTGGAGCCGTCCTGGGGTCCTAAACCGTTTGTGTATCTTACACTCACACTTACGTTGGAGAAATTGCCTACTGCAGTTAATTCCATAGAAGTCCGAATGGTTTGAAAATGCTGAGACTCCAGTTTGTCTCTGTTCTCTGTTCCCTCCAGACGATTGCTTACAGCATCCTATGGGACTTGAAGTTTTTGATGAGGTACGTGTGCTCCACACGGTGAGCTTCCTTTCCGTGTCTCTCGACTCAGGAGCTAGCAGTGGGAGTGAACTTCTTCGGGTCCAAGTGTGCTTGAGTCTGTAGGGGGTGTTGGCAGAGGCTCCCCCCTGATCCCGAGCACAGGGGCGCACGAAACCATCTCTCCCAGTCGTGTGTTCCCGAGGGAGGGAAGGAGGGACAGAATGACCGCGCTTTGCTCGCGGTGCCGGTTGACTGCAGAGCCAGGGCTGGGGTGGCCCGAGTGCGTTCAGGCTCCGGTCACTGCTCGGCAGAACAGACGCGTCTGTCCTCAGCTGTGGAAGGCCTTTGCAGGTGTAAGGCAGTCACCCAGCTGGTCTGGTGTGGTTTGGAGAGAGGGACCTAAGGGCCTTTCCTGTGCTCCCGCCAGGATCTCCCGACCTGGTCGGATGGGCATGTGTCGTGCCCGATGAGCCTTAGTGACTCACCTGGTGTGTCTGTTCTCAGGAATCTGGCCCTGGGAGGAGGCTTGTTGCTGCTCCTAGCGGAGTCCCGTTCCGAAGGGAAGAGCATGTTCGCAGGCGTTCCCACCATGCGCGAGAGCTCTCCCAAACAGTACATGCAGCTCGGAGGCAGGGTTTTGCTGGTCTTGATGTTCATGACCCTCCTTCACTTTGACGCCAGCTTCTTCTCGGTGAGTGTTCCTGTTTGCTTAAATGGGTCAGGTCTCCTGTCTGTGGAAGGGGTGCTGCTCCCCACCCCCTTCTCTGGTTGTGTACTAAGCCTAATCGAGGGGCTGTTGGAATGATGTTGGAACGAGTTGGTTCAAAGGAAGCAAACCTTTGATCCTATTAAAAGGAATAAAAACCCGCAAGCTCTTGTGGGCTCAGAGCGGACAAATGAAGTCGAGAATCTCCCTGACCTCACTGGGGGACCCGCTGCCTGGCATGCTGACCGCCCAGCTGCCGACCCAGGCTCTTTACAGACTACTTCTTCCCTTGCCCGCTGCTCATACTTCTGTCACGTACTGTGTGCGTGCCGGGTGTTGACTGCAGAGCTGCCGGTTCGGTCCTGTTCCCAGGAGCTTACAGCGCACATCTTTAGAGCCCGCTGGGTGCCCTGACTGGGAGAGGTTCCCGAGAGGGGGGAGCCCGGTTCTGAGAAGCACTGGGGAGTATCTTGATGGCTTGCAGGCCCACAGGCTCAGACCCGGGTGTGTCCTGGTAAATCACAGCCCATTCAGAGGAGGCTTTCCTTTACCCTCGCCCCGACTGCTCGTGCTTTGGAGCGATGCTGTATATACCGCCCCCCGCCCCCCGCCGGTACCGCTCACTCGAATGCATGCCCCTCTGTGACGTCACCGACACCTACCACAGTGACAAGGGCAGTTGGAACTTGCCTGTTATAAACAGGGTATGTCTCTTCTTCCTCACCCTTTTTTTTTTTCTTCTTTGGTATTTCTCACCTTCCAACCTATGTAGATTCTCCAGAACATCGTGGGCACAGCTCTGATGATTTTAGTGGCCGTTGGTTTTAAAACCAAGCTGGCCGCTTTGACTCTTGTCGTCTGGCTGTTTGCCATCAACGTGTATTTCAACGCCTTCTGGACCATTCCTGTCTATAAGCCCATGCACGACTTCCTGAAGTACGACTTCTTCCAGACCATGTCGGTGATCGGAGGCTTGCTCCTGGTGGTGGCCCTGGGTCCTGGGGGCGTCTCCATGGATGAGAAGAAGAAAGAGTGGTAACAGACCCCTTCCCTGCCTGGCTGAGACCCGTGGCCATCGAGGACTGGTTCGGGGCGGATTTGACAAAACTGCCAGCATTTATGTACCCTCTTCCCTCCCCTCCTGGTAAAGGCACAGATGTTTTGAGAGTTTATTTGCAGACACCTGAAAATTGATGGCTAAATTTGCTCTGGACTCACACCTAGTATCTGACCCTCGGAGCTGGCCGGCTGGATGGCAGTATCTACCCCCACCCCCTCACCAAGGCAAGGCCTCGGCTTCTCGGAGCGAGTGGCTGGCTTGGCTGGGGCCTCACTTCCTATTTTGTTTCTGGTTCGCGGGTGGGGGCCTCAAGCTGTACTGTGAGCAGATACATTTGTGTATCCTTCAAAGCAGTCTCCCTCTTATTATTTTTTCAGTTTACGTTTTTAACTAAAATGAAAGGATTCGGGATAGCCCAGCCCAACATCAAAACACACTGTCCAAGTCCTGGTTTTAAACCACCCCCACGGCTCCGAGTTGGTCCTGCCCCGCACTGTAATACTTGCGGGGCCAGTGACGGCATTTAGAGAGACCCAAACCCAAAGAATGACGCTGCACTGGAGGGGTGCCTGCGGCCACTGTCCACAGTGGAAGTCACTCATCAGAAAACCGCTTCAGACTGGGGCCGAGGTTTGAGAGGGCAAACCCCCGAGAGCTTTAGTGGCTGAAGGTGGGGACGGAGGCGCTCCCAAGTCCTCTGCAGGGACCCACGCTCCGACCCTGGCCACACGTCTGCAGCTTGGCTCCCATGTGAGGGGCGTGGGCTGAGTGGCAGCCGCGTGGGGCAGGGCAGCAACAAAGCGGGCTCTAGACCAGTTACCTCACCCCCGACCTTTACACAGAGCCTCTGCTGAAGGCCTGGGCACAGCTCTGACCCGGCTGAGCGCCCCGCCCGGTTCTCCGGCTGGAGGGATTCTTCCCAGGCTGTGCAGCCGCGATGTACCATCCTCACGAGGCTGTCGCTTGCTCTGATTGTCTATTTGCTATGCTGAATGCAGCCCAAATTACTTTTTACAATTTGTGATGCCTTACCGATTGGATCTTAATCCTGTATTTAAAGTTTTCTAACATTGCCTTACACTGCGTTTCTCTTCTTGGGGGTATGAGCGCCTGTTGCTCTTCTCCGCTCGTGGGGCCGTAGTGGACGCCATGAGGGGAGAGTGGGGCATCTTGGTGCCTCTCCCCGGTCCTCCCCCAGACCCTCTTGGGGGCAGGCTGACCAAACTCGAACGAGGACTGCCTGAAGCTTGTCTTTTCTCCTGGCTCATCAGTTAGATGTGCAGGCCTGAGGGTCACCCCCGGGGATGCTGGGGTTCAGTCCTGAGCCAGGATCCACATCTACCAGCCAGACCAGAGCCAGCGTGAGGTGGGGAAGCTGCCCCACTTTTGCCCCCCAGTGCTCTTAGAACCTTACCTGGCTCTGCAGCCTGGACCCACCAAGCCTGAGGGCGGGATCTCGTGCCCATGCCCCAGCCCCTGTGGAGGCTCATCCCACATGTTCCTAAACCCTCGCCCACGGCTCACTTGTATACCCCTCTGGCCTTTCGAAGATGAAGCAATGGCTTACGGACAGAGGGCTTTTCTACTTCCCAGCACTAGGATGCTCACCACACAAAGGGTGGTTTCTGACTCCATGTTTCCGCCTTGGTAGGGCCATTGCTTGGTGCACCCCCTTCCCCGTCAGCACAGCAGTCCTCTCAAAGGACACTTGGCCAAGTCTGTTCCTCTACCGTTTTTGACAGGGTACGGGTCCTTCTCGGCCCTGTGCTCACAAGGCCTTTGTTGGTTTGTAGAAACAGGTTGACCCCAGGAGGCTGAGGGGTGTGGTCAGAGGTCACCCTCCGTGCCAGAGGTTATTCTGGCCTCCTCCACCCTGAGCAGGCCAGTGCCTGAGACGGGGTAGATGCCTTTGCAGGGAGGAAAGAAAAATACCATCTATCAATTGGCTTTGGCAAAACAATTTCTGAAAAATTTTTTGCTTTATGTGGGAAATAGGTATAAATCTCATTTTATGCTGTATTTTATATCTTAGTTGTGTTTGAAAACGTTTTGATTTTTGGAAACATCTAAATAAATAATGGCATTTGTTGTATGTAGTGTGATCCTCTGGTGTTGTCCAGCTGGGGTGGGGCCTGGCCAGGCCTCTCCTTGGACGCCGAGCAAGCCCGACAAACCCTCTAGGCTTCACTGAGGAGCACTTACAAGCCACATCCAGCCAGAACTCTTCCCTTGGGGTCCCTGCTGCTTCCTGGGGATGGGGACCAACCCCCAGCCCCACCCTTGGGGGCAGCAAACGCGGAGTGGGAGGGAGAAGGCCCTGGGACACCCCAGCAGCCAAGAGGATGCACCGCAGGCGGCTTGAAAAGCACCACAGGGGTCAAGCGTGTGAAGGATTCTCGAAAAGCTTTCAACACGTGCTCTCTCCGCGGCCGTTTATTAACCGGACTGTTTAAAAGAGCTGAAGCTCTTAGCTTTACGATGATGACTTTTGAACTTCTTCGATGAGCTCACCTGCTTCTGGAACATGAACAGAGGGTTCCAGCTCGTGAGGCTTCCCCGCCTGAGAGGAAGGGGTACCCCGCCCACCCGCGGAGATAGGCCGGCTCCCCATGTCCCCAGCCTCACAAGAGGCCTGGACCTCCTTGAGCCCCGGCCCTGCTCAGCTACCCAGGACGACGGAACCTTGGTCACTGCCTCATGGCAACGGGCCGTGTCTGGAAACAAGTCCCCCACGGGCTCCCTGCTGCACTCGGCAGCCCTCAGAACCTGTCCGTGGAGCCTCAAACCGGAAAGGATCCCACCCTCATCAGGGCAGAGCGGCCTTGGCTCCTATTTACTTAACTGTTAGCTTGGTATTTCATTTGCAAAAACAAGGTTCTTTTTAACGTTTTGTAAAGGAGACGGCAAACTACCACCAGAGGAAGCTGCCCCTCACCTTCCCGCGCTTGCGGACCAGCGCCCGGGCCACTTCAGTCTCCTCTCTGGCCCCAGGGCCCTTCTCTGCAGCACGCCTTGGCTTCTTGCCCTCCTCTTCTGTCAAAAAGTCATCGGTGCTGTCCCCAGGCTCAGTCCCTCCCAGGTCCTTTCTGGTAAACAGCTCGGCTGGAAGGAATGGAGGGATGGGCCGGTTCAGGTTAGGCTCGTGGTCTGCTCAGGGCTGAGCGGGGAGCGGCCAGCCAGGGCCCAGGACCTGAGGACCCGCGGTGGGAGGGACAGAGGGATGGGTCTAGAGGGTCCTAGCAGGCAGCCAGGACCTACACCCGTGGTAAGGGGGGTGAGGGGGCACTCCCGCTTACGTGGGTACAGGTCTGTCATACTGTCGTCACTGTCACTCGCGGCTGTGCCATCGTCCTCGCTAGATGCGGGTTCCCAGAAGGCCTCGCTCGGGTGAGGCGGCCGGGCGCCGTCCATCTGGTCCTCTCTCCTCCTCCTCTTGTGCAGGAGGCAGGCAGGCACGTAATCCACGCCCTGCTTCTGACACTTCTCATCTGGGGGACAGGCCAGCACACTGCCTGGTTCTGGGTCTGCCCCGCAGTCCCCCGGTGCAGAGCCAAGCTCCACCAGGGCCCTGTACCCTACTCTGCTGGGTAAAAACTGGACCAGTTCCTACCAGGAGAGGAAGGAGGCCAGCAGGGGTGCCGAAGGTCAGCCCGAAGATGCAGGGGTGTGCTGGGCCTCGAGCACTGAACCCCCAGCCCTAGCCTGGCTCCAGGAAGCCTCAGGCATGCCGGCTGGGCCCCCACACTGGATGGCGGGGCTCAGTGGGAGTCGGGCCCTTGGCCCAGAGCAGAGGCACCGAGATGAGGCCTCCACGCTGGAGCCATACTCCCGTGTACAGAGGACTTGGAGAGGCCAGGCGCTTAGCGTGGCAGATGCAGACTGAGCCCCGACGAGCAGGGTGGCACCGAAAGGCCTGCTTTTGAAACCTGCCCTGTGTGGGCATGGCTCTCCTGTCCAGTGCAGCCCCCTCAGGAGGAGGGAGAAGGGGGACTGGGCCCTGGTCTCTGATGTCATTGCCTGCTTCTGCCCACCTCCAAGGTCCTATCCTCTGCGTCATCTCTGCCACCCACTCCGTGGTCGCACATGGCCTCCTGGCCACTGGACCCTGCACCCGGTGTCCCCTCTCCGCATCCCCAGCCAGGCTCCCTGGCTGCCAGGCTCTGGCTCCTCCTGGTCACTGGTCCTGTGAGCCACACACACCAGCGTTAAGATGACTCTTTTGCTCATGGAGTAACCCAGTTCTCCCTTTGCCGCCCACACCAAGCAGCCCTCAGGCTCTGCACCTGTGTGGGATCCCTATTCTCAACCCTCACTATTGCCCTTAAGTGAAGACGGCCTCATTTCTTCTTGGGGAAACAGCCTTCAGAGTCCTCTTCCTCATCCTGCCTGTGTTTCCCTCCCTCAGCCCCCCTGACTGCCTCATCTGGTCCTCCCCTCACCTTCCCTTCAGGAACATTTGAGAAGAGTCTACCACTCTCGAAACCTCTACCCCCGACACCACTCCACCTGGCTGCTCCCTCCCTCCTGGGGCTCCTTCCATGCTCAGGCCTGACCCTGTCCCTTCTTCCCTGGCTCCGTGGACGCAAATGCCACCTCTGTGTCAGTGGCGTGCATCATCTGAGTGCTGGCCCCTGTTGTCAGTGGCCACCCTCCCTGACACACGCTGGCAGGAACATTTCATTTTCCCACGAAGCCTGTCATCCAGATGCCACTCTCCTAAACCAGGAATTCGGGGGTCCCAGCTGACTTCTTCCCCTCCCTCACTCCCTCACCTACTGATCCTACCCTGTGCACATCTTCCCTGCCAACACCTGGTCACCCCAGCCACGGTCACCTCACCTGACTGCACAGCCACTGAGCGTCCCCTCTTCCACTCCTTCCCGCCCCCCCCTCCCCCGAGCCACAGTGATCCTGACACACACAGTGACGTGCCAGGCCCTGCTTCAGTCCTCTCAATGCCTCCCCACTTCACGTGGTCCTGACCTCCAAGGCCCTCTGTGTTCTTGCCCCCACCTACCCTGCTGACCCCACCTTGCACGGTGGTACAGTGGCCGTCCTTCAGGAGCTCCTGCAGCCAAGTGTTCCTCTGCCTCTGACCTTGCCTGAATCCTTGCCTCTACTCCCCACGTAACTAAAGTCTCAGCCCAGAAATTCGGCCTCCCCGGGGCCTCCTTGCGGCCCTCTCCCTAGCCTGTGGTGACCTCGGAGCCCACTGCACCACCAGCTGCTGCCCAAGGGTGACTGAGACACCACTTGTGCCTTTGAGGGGCACTCATCCTGGAGAAGGCGCAGGCAGGCCCCCAAATACCTGTGAAGTGAGGCAGGCCGTGTCCGCCCGTGGCTACTTACATTCACACAGAGCTCTCTGGTACCGCCGGCCCTGGGTGTGCCTCAGCACGTGCCCTGGGGACTTGTTGATGTGCCGCAGGGTGAGTCTGCAGAACAGCTGGTGTCTAGGGGACAGGGAAACCTCAGTCAGCAGGGACATTCCCGGGGATCGACATCGGGGGCCCTCCGCCGCGGCTGCATCTGACAGCAGAGGTGGACGAGGTGGCCTGGGCAGCAAGTCTTAAAAGCTCCAGAAGCAATTCCACACTGCACCTGGGGTGGAGAAACACTGATCCAGGCGGGCTGTGAGCTCTCGACGTTTGCCTGGGACGCAGGCCTGGCCAGCCTCAGCCCAGGGCTCCCGCACCAGCGAATGCACGCGGGAAACGAGGCCCGGCAAGGCGCTGGATGAACGGGAGCACCCACCCTCGCCCTCTGCCCTTCAGCCGCTGTCGACCACACACGTTCAGCTACACCAAAGCTCTCTTCAAGTACGTGAAACTGACCCCATTCAGAACCTTAGGTGACAAAGCGCAAGCCCTCCAGCTCCCCTCTGAAGCAGACGAGCCCGGGCGACCAACCTTAGCCTTACAAACACCAAACGGGCACCAGGGAGGAGCCTATCCCGCACGAAGCTGGGCTCCGGGGCCTCGAGGAGCGCGCACCCAGCGGGAACGGGTGGGCTCGGACCCGTCCCCACTCGGGACCCTGCCTGCAGTGGCCCCCGCGCACGTACGGGTTCTTGGTGCTGGGCACGATATGCGGCTCGAACTCCGCGTAGTCGAAGGCCGGGGCGGCGCGGACCAGCCGCCGGTATTTCTTGCCGCGGGTGTAGAGCTGGAGCTCGGGCAGCCGGCAGGGCAGCTCGTGGCCGGTGAGGACGCATGTCACCTGCGGGCCGGAGGGCGGGCGAGGGGGTCAGGGGGGCCCGGGGGCCACCGAGCGCCGCCCGCGCCTCCCCCGCCGGCCCCGCGGACCTTGCGGGCGCCGGGCTCCAGCCGCAGACTCGGGTGCTCGCGCAGGAAAGCGCACACGTCGGCCGGCAGCTCGGCCATGGCCCGGCCGCTCGCGGAGCCGGAAGCCCGCGCCGCTCGCGCCGCGTGGGCCGGGCGGGGGCGGGGCTCGGCGGCGCCCCGGAAGCAGATGCCTCCGGGCCCGGAAGCAGTGCCGGCGGGGTATGGCGGCGGTCGTGCGGTGGCTGGGGCTGCGGGCCGCGGGGCCGGCGGCGGTGAGCGCGGCGCGGGGACATGTCGGGTGGGCTGGGGGGCCCCGGCTTGGCCGAGCTCAGCCGCTGCCCCCGTCTCCGCAGGGCCCGCCGCGCGCGGTCAGGAGGGGCGTCCTTGCGGTCCCCCTAAGGCCAGGTGAGGACTCGCTCGCGTGTGCCCTGGGCGCCCGGGAAGAGCGGCCCGCGCTCCCGCCCCCCGCTTGGCACCGAAGTGCTCAGTTCCCGGCACCTGCCCGGGCTGAGGGGGGGCCAGCCCAAGATTGAAAGCCGGGTGTCTGGGACCCACGGCTTGCAGGGGGCGCGTGCGCGTACGGCGGAGGGGAGCGCTGTGCGAGAAGGAGGGGTGCTTTGTGAGCCCGCTCCGGGCCTGCTTTTTCGCCGTCCGCAAGGCCCGGGATGCTCTGATTTCATGAGACTCACACTCCCACAGCTAAAGCGTATTTTTGTGTATTCTGTTCCATCTTCAAATCAATGAGAGTGGGAAACAAGCTGTTGGAAGAGCTCTTTGAGCCAATATCCCGAGTTTATCCCGGTTCTGTCTCTGCGCGGGTGTGGAATACATCGCAGAGTGTGCTTGTGTAAAAGGCATGAGGTGGTTACCCCGGGTGGGCGGTTGGTGGCAGAGCCGGGACTAAGCCCTAGGTCTTGTTTATTCAGTCAGTAAACATCCACTGAGTGTGCCACGAGCCGGCCCTGGTTTAGGAGCTGGGCCGGACACAGGCTGTGGTCTGTTCAGTCTCCGGCAGTAAAGGTGGCGTCTCCTTGAGGAGTTGACTGCTCCACTTCTAATTGTCCAGGGCTTCTGACCCCATGCCTGTGTTGTAAAACCTCCTAGGTTTGGCCTGGAGGCCAAGCAGGTGTGGCAGTTCTGCAGCCGAGGCACCTGCCACAAAAGTGCAGGACGACTCCTTCCAGTGGTTCCTGCTTCTCATTCCTGTGACTGCCTTTGGCCTGGGGACGTGGCAGGTAAAGACAGGCTTCTAGCTCTGGTGGCTCTGAGCTTTTGACCTTGTTGCCATCCTCTCGAGTTCGCACTGTTTCCATAGGTCCAGCGTCGAAAGTGGAAGCTGAAGCTGATAGCAGAGCTGGAGTCTAGAGTTGCGGCTGAGCCCATCCCCCTGCCAGTTGAGTGAGTGTGTGGCTGCCCACCTGGGACTGGTCTCACTTGAGGTCAGCAGCAGGGCCTGGCTTCTGCTTGTAGTCCTGACCCTCAGATGGGAGCCTTCAAAATCAGTTGTCCTATTGGCTTCCTGATCACCCTTGGGAAGCTGCCTGACATGCTTAGAAGAGTATCACTGATGCTGAGTTTTACTTTTCTTTCAGATGTGTTGTACCTGAGGGGTCCCCCCCAGTGCTTATGGGCCCCTATAGCAGTAATTCTTACCTGGTGCATGAGGGCAGAGTGCACCTTCATGTCATGTCTTGACATGAGAGCATTATCTTGAAAAAGTGCCCTAAGTGATTCTACAGCCTCTACTCATTTTGAGGCACTTCGAGGGATAGATAGGGTCAACAAAGCTTTCCGTTCAGGGGAGCAAACATGTGTGCCATATTTGTGATGTGCAGCCCCGGAAGGGTTTGAAGTTCCTGCCAAACCTTGCTTGCCCGCAGCCTCACTTGTCCCCACTCCCATATAGCCCAATGGAACTGAAAAGTCTGGAGTACAGGCCAGTGAAGGTCAGAGGGCACTTTGACCACTCCAAGGAGCTGTATATGATCCCTCGGACCATGGTGGACCCTGCCCGGGAGGCCCAGGAGGCTGGCCGTCTCTCTTCCTCACCCGAGAGTGGTGCCTACGTCATCACCCCCTTCCACTGCACTGACCTGGGGTGAGTAGAACATGCAGCGAAGCACCAACCTTGGGCAAATCCAAGATACCCAGAAAGGTTCAATTCCTTGGAATTTGTACTTCTGATATTGTTAAGCCGTTCATTTCACTTCTTACTGAATGATTCCTGTGCGTGGAGCTTTCCGGAGAGGTGAATGAAATCAACCCTCTGGAGTTGTCTCGTGGCCAACACATTAAATGGTTGTGGTGCGGCATGAGGAGGGGCTAGTGAGAGGAAGTCGAGAGAAAGGAAAGGCACCCCCAGCTCTGCCTGGAGGGGGTGGGGTGGGGTTAGGGAAGGATTCCGAGGGGACTACTTGGGCCACGCCTGGAGTCGGGAGATGGGAAGGGCAATACGGGGAGAGGAAATGACCTGTCCAGCAAGGGGGCATTGCAAAATCAGCTAGAGCAACTTCCCAGCTCTAGGTCTGGGAGGGTCTCCCCGCCACCCCAAGAGGATACTGGAGGCAGGTACACAAGGCAGCTGCTGCAGTTAACTGGGAAAGTTAACTGGGTAGCTGAACTCTGGCCGTGGGTGAGGCACACAGAGGGAAGCAGAGATGGGGGCTGTTACCAGGGACCCTGGAGGTCTGTCCTCAGAGTTGATGGCCCTGCCAATCAAGACCCGGCCAGGAGAAAGGAGGACCTTCCCCGTGGCACACCTGCAGCTGCCTCCCGGTTTTAAACCCTTCCCACGGACAACCAGTGATAATCTTTATTCCAAAACCCTTCCCCACCTCAAAGAGCATACTTCTGTTACTCCCTTCCGCACCTGAAAGAGCATCCTCCTTTTACTCCAGAATCACCATCCTGGTAAATAGAGGGTTTGTCCCCAGGAAGAAGGTGAATCCTGATACACGGCAGAAAGGCCAGGTAAGGGGTGTGAACCCTCCCTTGTGAGCAGGGCTCTCTAGAAACCAGGCCCTGAAGAGCAATCTCGTTTTCCTTTCTAGATCAAGGGAGAAGTAGACCTAGTTGGGATGGTGAGGCTGACAGAAACTAGGAAGCCCTTTGTCCCAGAGAACAATCCCGAAAGGAACCACTGGCATTACCGGGACCTGGAGGCCATGGCCAGGCTCACGGGCGCAGATCCCATCTTCATTGATGCGGACTTCCGTACGTTGTGACCAGCCCACCCCAGAAGAGCACGTAGCTTTTGCAAACACCTGGTTCTACCTTCCTCTCAGCCCTGACGTTTTTAGTACTTGCTACTGCTTCTATTTTAGCATGTGTGGGAGGAGTGTGGATGTCTGCCAAGTACTAAGGGAAGGAGGCAACATGGGGCTGATTACAGGTTAAAAAAAAAAAAGGCCTCACTGAATTTTGGCCATGCAAGAGCTCTGGAAGGCCCCAAGGAAACAGCTGGCCAAAGTGCTGTAGGGAGACACACAGTGATTGTGGACACTGAGCCCACTGTCTCTGCAGAGAGCACAGTCCCCGGGGGACCCATTGGAGGGCAAACCCGAGTCACTCTGAGGAATGAGCACATGCAGTACATCATTACCTGGTAAGTCCCAGTCTCTAGCTGCTCCCAAGTCTTCCCCTTCCAAACACTGACTGTTCTCTTCAACCCAAGGTATGGACTCTGTGCAGCTACATCCTACCTGTGGTTTAAGAAATTCCTACGTCGGAGTCCTGGTGTGTGAGATTAACTAATGAGCGGAAGGACCACAATAAATCAGGAGTCACGGATTTCCAAGCTTTGTTTTTATATAGGATCAGGTACTATTGGTATGAATAAATCTTACACACCTGTTGTCGTCTGCCTGCCATTCTGCCTGTGCTAGTTAACAGTCTTGATCATAAAATCCAAGCTTTGTCAGCATGTTCAAGTATGACGTGCGACTGAGTGGTTGAGGCTGCTTGTTCAGAACAGGTCAACCCACACCTTCTGCCCTGTGCCCAGCACAGACCCTGGGTTTGAAAAACACTTTGTCGCCATCCCAAACTGACAGGAGATCAATTATATTCAACCCCAAACGCCAACTGACACTGGCTGAAAGACAATATTTTATTACTTTTATGTACAGAAAATTCAGCAGCATCCACTCAGCCCAGTTTGGTGGCCAGTTCTTTAGCCTTTGCCTTTTCCAGCTTGGCAATGCGAGCCACAGACTTCGGACCCAGGACGTTGCCTCCCCAGTGGCGGCGGATCTGCAACGACAGAGAGGGGTCAGTGTGGCCTCCTCCAAGGCTCTCAAAACTAGGTCAGCCCATGTGCTCTTCTACTTGGCTGCTCCAAGTCCTTCGTCAAGTAGGACTGCTCAGGAGGAACCAGGCCAGCCAGTCCCCTGATGAAAGGTTCAATGTACCGGACAGTGTTGTGTGTCAAGCTACGGCTTACCTCATCGTATCTGTCATTGTAATTGGTCCTGATGGCTTCCACCAGCTTTGCCAGAGCTCCTTTGTCTTCCCTAAAAAGGCAGGGGGAAAATGGGGGTCATTAGCTTCTCGGTTACCTTTCCAGAAAGCAGGGACGGGCTCACTGTTAGCCCCAACCAAGCCCTTTGCCTCAGATACAATATGACCACATGGCTTATTCAGGTGAAGAAATTCGTTAACCATCATTGGCAAAGATTCAGATAAACGTATTCCTTTAAGGTATGGCGTTTGGTCTTTAAGGAAAATCCTGAGGGATTAAGAACTGGGGGAGGGGGTGGCTCACCCCTACTGACTGCTGGGCGTTGGGGGCCACCTTGCATACTTACGAGTTGACCTGTGTGAAGGCGACGCTGGTGCAGGTCTTCCTGTGCACCAGACGCCCCAGCCTGGCCTTCCCCTTGATAATGCAGTAGGGAACCCCCATCTTACGACACAGGGCAGGCAGGAAAACCACCAGCTGGAATACATCATTAGCTCTAGAGTGTATTTCGACCAAAAGCAGGAATGTAAAAGCTAACTCAGTAGCAATTGCTCAGGATTAAAAAGCTCATGTACTCCCACTTCAAGGTTTAATTCAGTAAGAAATCCCCATCATCACAACGGCTATCAACTGGATCACCTGTCAGTACCGTCCTCAACGAAAAGCTATCTCCCCGCTTTGGCCTAACACGCCATACTCAACATCTAGCTTTAACTGTCCCGGCACGGACGTTAAGACCCAATTTAACAATCAATGCTTAAAAACGAGGAAGACGTACCTCAATGGGATCCACATCATGTGCAATCACTACCAGCTGAGCCTTCTTGTTTTCCACCAAGGTGGTGACAGTGTTAACCCCTAGGACACACAACCAATTTGTGTGAGCAGTCCGCAGGGGCTGCTTGGTTCACAAAAGCAGCTCTCCTCGGGGCCCAGCTGTGACTCAGGGTTAAAAAGCTCGATTTTACTCTTCACAGTGATTCCAGGTGAAGAAATTCATGCATCATTGCCAACAGCCTGTCCCACCACTTGCCCTCTGTGAGGAGGGGCCCACTCACCAGCTCGAAGGACAGGTGGCCTCTTAGTGGGGACATCCCCTTTGCCCGCAGCTTTCTTCTCGGCCCGGGCCAACAATCTCTGCTTCTTCTCCTGCTTTGTCTCTGGTCTGTACTTGTGGGCCAGCTTAAGCAGTTGAGTAGCTGCAAGAATCATTGTCAGTTTAGGCTTGTTTTAAGCTCTGGTCTGTGCCACTCGACGCAATGCTAGCTCACTGCCCTGAAAGTAGTCCAAGACATCCCCCAACACGTACGTGACCTCTTCGGCCAAGCCACCTTCACGTTCTGGAAATTAGACATGATGTCCTCAATTTTAATAATTCAATTTATTCGAAAACCCCCACCGCCCCCAGAAAACACTGCAAATGTAGTACCATCAGAGTAAAGACGGTAACGTCGTCCTGGCCCAAGAAATCCCTTCTCGGATGCTGGTTTTGTGCCTTGGAACCTCACCTGTCTGGCGGTCCAGGGCCTGGGTGAACTGGTTAATCGCGGGAGGTACTTTTAGACGTTTATAGAGAATAGCCCTTTGCCGCTGCAACCGGATGTAGCGGGGCCATTTGACAAAGCGGGTGAGGTCCCTTTTGGGCTGGATGTCCTGTCCTGAGAAGTTAAGGGCAACACCGTGAGTGAGGCTCAAACCCCCATGGAGTCCGAGTTTGGTGCCATTCGGAGGGTGCAGGTGCATCAGCGATCTTGGTGGTTTCGAGCGTCATCACCATCTCTCAGATAGCAAATATTCTTTCACATCATCTGCACACAAACACCTGGGATCGCAGGGAGACCCCGATACCTGCCCCTCATCCGGGAGCAGCCAAGCTGTCCGTCAGCACAGTGGGCCAAGGGCCTCTGCTCTGAGCGTGGCTCCCAGGGCCAGGCTGAGTACCAGTATCTGAGCAGAAGCAGAGTGGCGCTCAGGTGGCCACACCCCGCGCACGCACCCCCCCCCCCCACAAGCCCAGGGAGTAGCAGAAAATGGAAAATGGGACTCCCATCCGCGCAGCTCCGACTCCAGACCCACCAGAAGCTGCTAGTAAGCACAGGACACGATCCTCTGCTCGGTAGCCAGCGCTGCTCTCTGGGAGTAACACCACGTTCTCGCGTCCCCCACCTTACCCACCGATGCCAAAATTCTTGGGCCTCTTCTCGAACAGGGGGTTGACCACCTTCTTGGCCTCCTGCTTCTTCACGACAGCAGGGGCCGGGGCCACCTTCTTCCCCTTCGCCTTCTTCCCTTTCGGCTGCGCGAGAAGGAACCCGGTTAGACCAGGTCCTCCCGTCCCCGAGAGGCCGGGCTGGCTGCCGACGTCCGGGTGGCCCAGCAGCGAGCCCGGCGGCCGCCCACGTCTACGTCAGTGAGCCTGGCGCCCAGGCACCAAACACCCCCCACACCCTCTGCACGAGCCCCGGCAGCCACGCGGCCACGTTCGTCCGCGACGCCGCGCAAGGGCCGAGCCGGAGCGGCCCCGGCCCGGAACTGCGCGCCCCTCAAGGGCCCGGCGTACAGCTGGCGCTGAACCCCTCGCCCGAGGCCCCTGGGGCAGCCCCCACGGCGCGGCAGACCCTCGGCCCGGCGTTCCGAGCCCCGCATTGCGGCGCCGCGCTCCCCCGGCCCGGGCCCCCTCCCCGCACTGCCGGACGCAGCCTCCAGTATCACACCCGGCCTGATGCCTCCCTGCCAGGCCCCGCGGGGCTCCCCCCTAGCGCCGGGCGGTGGAGGGATCCCCGCACGGCCACGCCCCGAAGAGGATGGCAGCGGATAGAAGCCGGACCCAGCGCCAACACGACGAGCCGCAGGACCACTCACCATCTTGGGTCGCCGGAGGAGAGAGAAAGAAAAGGGAATTGTGGGTAATATGTAGGCGACACCGGAGATCGCGAGACCTGGCGCCTGCGCGGGATTTCGGATTTAAAGGGACAGGACCGCTCTTGCCCGCCTCCGATCTGGGGCCAGGACTTCCGGGGAGGGGCGTGCGCCTGTCTGCACCCCTCCCCACCCCTGTACCCAGCCGGGTCGCCCCGGGCTCTGCGGACCAGGTGGGGGCGTCGGGGCGCGGTCGCCGTCTTTTCTCAGGTGTGACCCCCCACTCCCCTGCTACGAAGTGACTCCCAGGCCGCGAGTTCGGTGGTCGGCGGCGCGCAGGCCCCGCGCCAGTCTGCCGGAGCGCGCGGGCGCGCGGGGAGGGAGGGTGGTCCCGGCCGAGGCCCCCCGGAGCGAGCAGGCTGTGGGCGCGGCGGCCCTCCGGGGGCCCGGCCTGGAGCGGAGGGCGCGGCGGGGGAGAATCGGAGGGACGCCTCGGCGGAGGGGCGGAGGGGCGGGGGCGGGCGGACGCGCGCTGGCCGGAGCCGAGAGCCCGCGGTGCGCTCGTGTGCTGGCGGTGGCACGAGTCTCTGGCGGAGGGGCCTCTCCCGAGATCGCGGTTCTGCTGAGCTGGGGCATGGAGGGTGGGCGGCTGGGGGCGGCTCTGCTCACGCCGGACTCTGGCTCCCAGGTGCCGCCTCCGAGCTGCCTGAGGCCCCGCCATGGCCCAGCAGAGAGCGCTGCCGCAGAGCAAGGAGACGCTGCTGCAGTCTTACAACAAGCGGCTCAAGGACGACGTCAAGTCCATCATGGACAACTTCACCGAGATCATCAAGACCGCCAAGGTGGGGGCGGGCAGGCCGGCTCCTGCCCCTCCGAGACCAAGGGAAGGGGAGGGGTCTAGCCAGTGGTGAGCTGAGTGGCCGGCCTGCTGCGGTCAGGTGTCACACGGCTGGGGAGGATCCAGCAGTGAACGCACAGGCCAGGCCTTTGTCCGCATGGGGAAAATATTGGGGAGGGCAGCAGGGGGGTCCGGAGTAGCAAACAGGTCAACCGATAAATAAACCAGCTAGTTACAGGCCCTGGTGAGATGGCCTGGCTTCCGCGTCCAGCGCCCCTTAACCAGCAGCGTGGGTCTGGATGAAGACCAGACTTCTCCGTGCCTCTGCTGCCCCTGCATCCTAAGGCCCTTCTGGTGATTGGGTGAATTTGTCTGTGTACAGTGGTTGCCGTGGGGCGTGACTCCAGCCCAGACGTGGTCGCTCTTGCCCCCCAATGCAGTCAGGGAGCAAGGCGGGGGCAGGTCCCTCCAGGTGGTCGGAACCGGCTGTCTGGATCCGGTTGGCAAGCCTGCTGGGCTGCAGTGCAGTAAGTTGGGGTGGATCTTGAGACTGCTGTAGACCTCGGAAGGCTTGGTAGGGCCACGATTAAGAAAGCTAAGGTGTATTTAGCGTGCGTTCACCGTGTGTCACGCCGTGTCACGAGAGCTGTCGTGTCTTACTGTATTTAACCTTCACACGAGCTCTGTGGGACAGGTAGTGTTGTCTTCTTCATTTTCAGAGGAGGAGACTAATTTGCCAAGGTCATTCTGCTAATAGCCGGCAGAGCCAGGATTTGAACCCAGGAATCCAGCTCCTTACTTTAGGGTGCCCTGCCCCCAGCCCAGGGCTGGCAAGGCCCCCTGTGGAAGCCCTGTCCCATGGATGGGCGGGAGCTCTGAGTAGCTTGCACTTTGGACAGGCCAGGCCAGGCAGCACTCCTGCTTCTCCGTGCGCTGTCGGACACACCTTGGATGCACTCTCTGAGCTGTCCCTGCCTCAGCTTTGCCCACCTGTAAACCTAGGATGGGGGTCCAGGCTCTGGTGAGAATTCCACAAGATAATGGTGGTTAAGCCCTTAACATGGCACCTGGCAGCCTGGAAGAGCTAGTAAATAGTTGCTCAAAAGAAATACATCATGCCTTTATGCATTCAGCAGCTCAGTTTACTGAGCATCTGAGCTCACGACCCCATATTATACCAAACAGGGCTCCACACCCCAAAGAACACTTGACCTAGACCTCCCTGCAGGCGGCACAGCAGTCAGGGTCCACAGGCATCCGTTTTCCCGGTGAAAGTGCCCGTGAGCTCCTTAGGACAGGAGGGGGTGAGGCTGAATGCCGGCCACGGTCTGGTCCGTGGTGCGTGGCGGAGGAGGTAAAGTGGACGGCAGGCAGGAGGCAGCGGCGGCGGGTGTCCTGCAGCCGGCTAGTTACCTGTGGGCTGGGGCACCTGCCAGTTCTGGGGCTTTTTTGTCTGCCCTCCAGATCGAAGACGAGACACAAGTGTCGAGGGCCACTCAGGGCGAGCAGGACAACTACGAGATGCACGTTCGAGCTGCCAACATTGTGAGTCACTCGGTGGAGGGCAGGGCCCAGGGCTGCAGGAGCCCTGTGGTCCCACCTTTGAGGGGGGGTGGGGGGGGCAAGTGGGCAAACCACTTCTCAGGAGACTCCCCTCGAGAGGAGGGCTGTCTGGCACCTGCGCAAGGGGCGGCAGATGGTCGGCCACATCCATCAAGGAGAGTGCTGTGTGATGGTTAGAAAGGGGTTGACCCTTCCTTGCTGACGAGACCGCTCCCAGAGATTCGTTATGAGAGCGAAAGCAAATTGCCGAACAAACCAAGATGTGCGTTTTCATCGCTTTTGATGTCCCAGAACAAGCACATCAGCCAAATGTTCCCATGGATGTGTGCCCACGGGTGCGAACACATAGGAAAAGCCCCAGAGGAATCCTGCCCAACTGGCCTGCTTGCTGCTCCCAAGGAGGTGCACGGGCAGGCGTTACATGGGACAGTAGTGTTATCTGTGGGGCTTGAGGCTTTGCGAAGCATAATCTGTGTAAGGGAGGGTCCGTACCCCTGCAGCGGCAGCCAGTGGGGGGGTGGGAAGGCTGGGAAGCTGGCGGCACCTGCCTTGGAAGCACGTCCATGGGTGGGGGCCACGGACCCTGTCCTCCCGTGGGTCCCTTTCGGTTCTCTCACTGCACGACGACCCTGTGAAGGTCAGTGCTGTGGTCCCACCTGACAGACAAGGAAATGGAGGCGGGGCCGCGGCGGCTTCCTCAGCACGCCTGCCCTGGTTCTGATGGCCTCAGGTCCGAGCTGGTGAGTCCCTGATGAAACTGGTGTCTGACCTCAAGCAGTTCCTCATCCTCAATGACTTCCCGTCGGTGAACGAGGCCATCGACCAGCGCAACCAGCAGCTGCGAGCCCTGCAGGAGGAGTGTGACCGGAAGCTCATTGCCCTGCGGGACGAGATCTCCATCGACCTGTACGAGCTGGAGGAGGAATATTACTCGTCCAGGTACCGATAGGGCTGGACCCTGCGCAGAGCACAGCTGGGGGCCCGGGCCCGGCCTGCGGCCCCGAAGGCCCTGTTTTTGCAGATCCTTCCTGGTCTTGGCAGCACAGACACGTGCCTGGGTTTCAGAGCAGAGCTCACGGTCAGAGCGATTGATGGACAATTTACGCCGCCTGCCAGGCCCTGGGCAGCAGGATGAAAGTCACAGAACTTCAGGGTTTGGGTGGGCCAAGCCCCAGAGCGGAGGGCAGAGCCAGCATTCCTGCTGGGGCTGTCCATTGCCTCATTCTGGGCCTGCGTGCTTCTCTTAGTTTTTTAGTCAATATTTAAACGTTCCAGCCAGGCCTGGGCTAGCTTCTCTTGGCAGCCCAGGCTCATGCCCTGAATGTGCAGGATGCCAGTGCTTGCCTAGAGATGCCGTTCCATGTGGGTATCCCCGAATCTTCAGCGTGTGTGTCAGGGTCCATGGTGGTGTGGGGGTGGGAAGGAGGAAGAAACCCGAGCAGAGGATGGCCTTGAGAGCTGGGCCTGGGGTACCCAGACCACTGAGTTCCTGTTCAGCTCAGCCTGGTTCACAGACCAGAGCCTGCCTACATGTTAGGCCCATGCTGGGCCCCAGGGATACGGCAGTGGGCAAGACCTGTCACCCCAGCCCACGTGCACCACTTGGAATCCTGAAACCTGTGTCGTTTGAGCCCAAGGGGTCCTGAAAAATCAGAGTCCAGGTGTAATATACACGGGGGAACTGAAGCGGGAGACAGGAAGGCCTTATATCTCTGTCCCCATTAGCTCAGAAAGTCAAGTTTCTGTTCAAACGGAGTGGTGCCCCCCCATGCCATTGCCCAGACAAACGTGTCCTTCCTGTGGTGGCTTTTTCAGATGCTCCTTTCTGCCCTGTGGAGGCCGTGCTGAGCCACAGATGCCCAGAGCCAGCATGGTCTGTGGTCTGGGCCTTGGTTTCCCTGCCCTGTACTCAATGCCAGCCCTCACTGTCCCTGGCCATCTTGG
Source organism: Mirounga angustirostris (assembly GCF_029215605.1). Taxonomy (NCBI): domain Eukaryota; kingdom Metazoa; phylum Chordata; class Mammalia; order Carnivora; family Phocidae; genus Mirounga; species Mirounga angustirostris. The sequence continues at coordinate 90,522,484 of NW_026991723.1, read as the reverse complement.
CCTCTACGGGAAGGGACAGTGCCACTGTCCAGCCGGAGTGGTTCTAGACTTTCCCAGAGGGTTCTGGGGCCACCTCTGGTCGCTGATACCCATCGGCTCAGCAGACATGGCGGCAAGCACCTCGTACACACCAGGCCTTCAGAGAGGGTCTGGAGGGGGTCCCTGGGGTGGGGGTGCTGTCTGTGTCTCAGACCATGCCAGGGACATGGTTCACAGCCCCGCGGATTTTTGCAGAATCCCTTCACGTCCCTATGTTTGTTTCCTGCTGCCCCCAAGGACCGGGCTTGTGGACTGAGTGGTTACAGGACAACAATTTAGCCCTGCCTCTCGAGGTTGAGGGCCGGGTTAGGGGTGGTGGTGAGGGACCCACCCAAAGTCACTTTGACAAGACTGCAGGGAACCCAGGGGCCTGAGTGCCAGGCTTCCCGCGTCCTGCCGTGCCAGTCTCTGGTTCACCCACGGGGGGTCCTTGCTGTCCCTGGTGCCTTGAGAGGCTGAGTTCCTCCCTCGTGTGCAAATACCTGTGTAAGGCCAGGGCTCAGTTGAGTCACGGCTGCCAGGCTTTGTGCCCCTCCCCCAAAGCCCCCAACACAGGTTGCCATGCCCCGCATGCCGGTGTCCACACTCGCCCGCTCTCTGCTCGTGACTCGCTCTTTCTCTACCTCTTGCCCTCTGCTCTCCTTGGGATGCCGCTCTGTGCCCAAACCACTGAAGGCAGAAGAAGCAAGGGGGGGAGGGAGGTTGGGGTCAGATAGTTGTGGGACCTCTGAGCTCTAGTCACCCCTGGACAGCCCTAGTGAGTCATACTCCTCACCTGCATCCTCACCCCGGTCTTCCCGTGCCTCGGCAGGCCAACACTGCTGACTTGTGTTAGAGGCAGGGAGACTTGAGTTCAGGGGGCCTGCGGGCCTGTCGGCCACACAGCTGGTAGAGTGGTGCAGCACAGAACACCAGGGCTCCTGGTTCTGTCCCCGATTCAGGCAGAGTCCCTGCGGGGCAGAGAACCCAAAAACAAGACAGGGTCTCTGCTATTGGGGTCCTCGCAAAGTGTAGTGACTGTTGAGAGACCATAGCGAGCTCTGGAGCCAGGATAGGAGGCGGTGGCATGGGCTGGCTCAGCCTTGTGGCTGTCAGTTGGGAGATACACTTGGTCAGTCAGAGGGACCTGCCAAGGTCACACAGCCTGCTGGTGGCTGGTCCTGAAGGGCACCTCCTGTAGGATGCTGTATTGGACCCTGAAGCAAGGGCAGCCCCACACGCCGCCCCCCCTTAGCCAGGCCTGCGTGGAGAGGGGTCAGCACAGAGAAGAAGAGGGGAAAGGCAGGTTTGGGGTGTGGTCTGTTTTCTTAACTCTGCTTCTATCTTGCTTCCCCGTCCCCGCGCCCCGCCCCGGCTTCCGTCCGTCTCTGCCTGCTCCTGTCTCTCCCTGGGTTTCTGGTGGTGGAAAAGCTCAAGTCTTTGCGAAGCTAATGACCTGCCTCTGTGCGAAGCGTACTGGAGGCTGGACCTCGACACAGACTCTGCTGATGGCCTCTCGGCCCTTGTGCTGGCGTCCCCGGAGCCCAGCGCTGGCCCCCTGCAGGCTGCGGCCCCGGCCCCGGCTCCACGGAGCACGCCTGAGCCTCCCAGGGCTCCCCTCCCCACACCCTTAGGTTCTTAGGAAGTCTGGTGTCCCTTCCGGGCTCGCCACAGCTTTGCTCCTCTCAGCCTTGCTTCCCCTTGAGAACTTTAGCCCAGGGACAGCTGCCCCCCCACCCCCTGCCAGGAGTGTTGGGGAGAAGTAGCTCCCCCAGCCGTTTCCAAGGTGGCCCATCTCCCTCTGAGTGGTCACCTCTGTTCACAACCCTCCTGGCCTCCTGGGCAGAAGGTTCCTGGACAGTCTTGTTGAGGCCCCGGTAGTGGGGCAGGAAGATGTCCTGCTATTTAAAAGCTGCAGGATGGTGCTCAGAGTGGACAATATTAGCCAAGTCCAGACTCCCCCTCTCAGGCCAGGCCCTCTGTGCAGAGCTACACCTACTGCCTTGTCCTAAGGGTCCCTGCACTAGTGACTGTCCCCACAGGGCTGTGGCAGGGAGAGAGATGCTGCCTGCTCTCGCCGAAGCCAGGACTGGAACCTTCCTAATTCTGCCATTTATGTTCTGGTAGTTTTGTAATAAGACAGTTGAATAAAGACAGCACTGCCCTTTTGCATTGGTTGGCTCTTTCTTGCTAATCTTGGCCCACTCTGGGACCACCCTTGGTTTCCCAGCGGCTGTTGGGAGAGCAGCTCCTAGGCTCTGCCTGGACAGCCTTGGGCTTGGGCAGGGACTTGGTCAGTTTGGGGCTGTGGCTGCATTGCCATTGCCTAGAACTGCCTGGGATCTAGAAAGTCCTTAATATTTGGTGATAGAATGAAAAACTGTTGCCATTGCTGCATGTTCTAAGGTCCGGGTGCCTGCACTTCTGGTCCCTCTTGTCCTCACCGCACCTGGAATCTGTGCTGTAGTTGCCTGCACTACTGGGAGGAGTGGCCGCAGGCTTGGAAGGGGCTGAAGTGGTGTGTCCGCGGTCACTGAGCTGGGAAATGAAGCCGCAGAAGTCAGGACTCAACCCACAGGGAATGCTGGGCCTGATGCCTCAGCACCAGGCTCACAAGGGTGGTGGGGAGGGGGGTGTCACACCAGGAGAACTGGGACTTCAACCCCATGCCCTGTCACCAGCATGCCTTATCTCCTCATGAGGGAGACATCGGTCGGTATGTGGGGGAGGTGACAGCCCACAATCCAGTCTCAAGGACAGGGAGGGACACATGCTGAATTATGCTGGGTCCCAGAGACCACCACCCCCACACCCCCATAGCCAAGCAGAGGCACCACAGAAGTGGGAGCATGGGGCCCAGTCCTGGGTCTGGTCCTGGTTTCCTGGCGTGGTCTGGGGAAGTTGTTTTCCCATTGAGAAACTAGGTGATGAGCTCTTCCCGAAACACCTTAATTGCAGGAATAACTTGTACTTAACACTAACGACGGAAAAAGGGATTAAAACCAATGGAAGCCCATGTGGGGAAAATCCTGGAGTCGACCAAACCCGATGGTGGGGTTTCGAGTGTCTTCAATTTCCAAACACCCAAGCAGCAAGATCTCTGCACCATCGGTGTTATGCTCTCCTGGGCTGGGCCACTGCTCCCGTTGGAAAATGAAGTTGTTCCTCCTAAAGCGAGGCAGCTCTCCGCCACCTCTTCCTCTCCAGCCCATGCCCCGGCAGCACAACGAACTCACGGGAGAAACGGGCTGTTGGCAGCTCTCCTCTGAGCCAGCTTCCTGCAGGTTTTGTCTCCATGACCCCAGCCGAGCTACATGTATTAGGGTCCCCAGTGGCCTCCACGTCGCTAAACCCTGGGTGGTCCTCAGTCATACCACCTTTGTATCGCAAGTGTTTTACCGTTCAAACCCCTGATGAAGGCATAAAGGTCACATAAAGAACACCCACACAGACTTGTCTCTGGATTCACCTTTTGCACCTTTACTTGCGCTCTCATTTATAAAAACTACCTGATTTAATAGCTGCTGGCCTTCTCGTGACACCTCATGTCTAAACACCTGCCAGCTTGCCTCTCTAAGAAAACCCAACACTCTCCACGGCTCAAGGCCAGCATCAGGCCCAAAGTGAACAATCATTCCGTAATAGCATCTAGGATCATGACACATTCTACTTTCCCCGGTTGTTCTCCAAATATCTTGTTATACTTATTTTTATTTTGCACTGCATTTACTTACTATTTCTTCTAGTCTTTTGAAATCTACAACAGGATCAGGGTGGTGGTCTGGAGTGGGTGACGTACAGTTCTCGTTATACTATTTATTTATTTAAAAAGATGTATCCAGGGCGCCTGGGTGGCTCAGTTGGTTAATCGACTGCCTTCGGCTCGGGTCATGATCTTGGAGTCCCGGGATCGAGTCCCGCATGGGGCTCCCTGCTCGGCGGGGAGTCTGCATCTCCCTCTGACCCTCCCCCCTCTCATGCTCTCTATCTCATTCTCTCTCTCAAATAAATAAAATCTTAAAAAAAAAAAAGAAAGATGTATCCATTTTAGAGGGTATGAGCGGGGGAGGGGCAGAGAGGCAGGGTTGGGGGAAGGCGACACTGACAGACGCCCAACGGACTGTGCTCCCCCCTGGGGATACTTTTAGGGGACAGCCAACAGGATTTGCTCAAGGACTGGGTGCGGGGAATGAGAGGAGGCGTGGCATCAAGATCTGAGCCTCGAAGCATGGAGTGGCCTTAACTGAGACAGAAGGCAGGCAGCTGGGGGAGGCAGGGTTCTGCACATACTCATGGAGATGTGTCTCAGACGTCCAGAGGTGGGCCTGGAGTTCAGGGGAGTCGTCAGCACCAAGTCAGGAGCCCTGAGGGGGGTCACTGTGCAGTAAGAGCTGACAGAAAAGGGAAGTGAGGCCCAGAGAGGAGAGAGCAGGTAGGTAGGAGGAAGGCCCGTCATCTGGGGTTCCCAAAATCCTGTGAGGACAGGATTTCAGGGAGGAGGTAGGATGAGCTCGTTCAACCCTCCAGACAACTCTCACAGAAAAGGTAACTTAAAATTAAGGCCCATGAATCTAGATTTGCACTCGGAACTCCACTTTTTTCTCCCTTCTCTGTGGCGTCTGCTACCCCCTGTCCAGCAAAGACCTCAGGAAAGCCTCAAACACCTCCCTGGAGATGGTGATGCAGGACAGAGAACCCCAGACTTGGGTGTGGACCGGAAGTCTCGCTGAAAGAGGACCCATCATCCCAGCCCCCCCGGCTCACATCCCTGTCCCTCAATGCGTCTGGCTTTGATGGTTAAAACTGACGGTGCCAGAAAGAACATGTTTATGGTTCAGTGAGTGTGCTGTATAGAGATTAGACTGCGTGCACTGAAAATCTGTGGGGGACGACGATGAAGCTATCCTCTCCTCAAAACGGCACCTCGTGACAGAGATTAGGGGTAGAAAGTTAGACCCTTAGTGCTTCAGATAGAACATCAGAAGCCTTCTTAAATATATTTTGAGGTTGTAATTTATAAACCCATGCCCCAGTCTCTCCCTTCCCCTGATGAGTATCGCAAGGCCCCCTTCTCTACTCACCCCAAGGCAACCCTCAAAGGGCTCTGGGTTGTGTCAAAGCCTGTCCATTGCTATGAATTAAGGAACCAGGTGCGGGGTTCTCCAGCCTCAGGCTGGTGAACACTCCTTTCCTTCCCGAGTTCTTTTTTTAGATTTCGTATTTAATTTTATTTATCTATTACGTATGTATGTATGTATGAATGAATGAATGAATGAGAGCGCGCAGCAGCAGAAGAGGGAGCAGCAGACTCCCCGCTGGGCAGGGAGCCCCACTGGGGGCCCGATCCCAGGACCCCAGGATCATGACCTGAGCTGAAGGCAGATGCTCAAGCGACTGAGCCCCCCAGGCGCCCCACCCCCCGTCGGTTCTTAAGGGAGAAGCCTTGTTGTAAAGCTTAGTCTGTGATTGCACTGTTCAGAGCAAAGATTCCAGCGGGTCTTCCCTGAGCGCCCCAGCATCCTCCCTACAACACCTCACATCCCTTTCCCCCGGACCTTTCTCCGGGGCACTCCCTATTACCCGGCTCATCCTGTGCGAGTCTTACTTTCGCCCGTCACCACCGAAACGCAAACCTGCCGAGGGCACTGGTGCGTGCTTTTTTCCAGCGCTTGGAGCACGCCCCGCACCTGCTAGGCGCGCGGTCCTCTCTGAGCGGACGTGCTCTCGCCAGGGTCCGCTTGGGATTCGAGTCCCCCGAGGCCTGAGCCACGGCGGGTCTGTCCTGGTGCCCCCAGGTACTGAGCGCCTACAGTGGACGCGGCACAGTGCTGGGGGTGGGGGGCACCAGCTCCTCCCCGCTCCGCGGGCAGCGCCCGGGAACCACGGAACCCGCCCAAAGCCCACAATGCCTTGCGCCCCGCCCCACGCGCTTCTTCCGGTGGGGCCAAGCCTGGCTAATCGAGCGCCGCGCGCTGGCGGCTCGGCGCTCGGCCGGCGGCGCCTGCGCAACGCGCGGTTTCCGGCGTGGGTGGTGCGGCGGAAGCTGCCGGGGTAGTGTGTGTGCCCCACGAGGAGGGCCGCGGAGAATGCGGCCATGGCCTCTCTGCTCGCTAAGGACGCCTACCTGCAGGGCCTGGCCAGGAAAATCTGCCGTCAGCCCAGCCCGGAGCCGCAGAAACGCAAGTCCGGTAATGCGCCGCCCGGGGTCGGGCCTGGCGGGACTTGGTCGGGGCGGGGGCTGCTGCACCGCCCGCTGCGGCCGGCCGGCGTCCCCCGCACTGTACCTTGTAGCCTTCGGCCGGGTTAGACGCGTAGATGCGCGGAACACGCTTGTAAGATTCTAGGAAGACAGACAAGAGGTGTTTAAAGTTGCCGCTGTCTCCTTGCTTGTTGTGGGCATCAGCCTAGGGGTTCCGGGAGTCCAGCTCCATCCGCTCACCGGGCGGGCGGCTCCTGCGGGGCTTGGAGGAGGTGAGCCGGTAGAGTGGGCAGGGCAGTGAGAAGCAGGGAACCGGGATGCCTCCTGGCAGTGAGGGTTTATGGGGCTTGGGTGGCTGGGAGGTCGATACACAACAAGTGAAACAGAGGCGGACCTCACAGGAGCTGGGGCTTGGGAGTGCTGCCTGGGCCGGGAGGAGGGGAGAGTGGCAGGGGCTGCAGGGAGCTAGAGAAAAAACGACCTTTTGTTTTTATGCAAAGCAAGCTTGTTCGGTATACAAAGTTAAAAGACTTAAGTGAGTTTTTTTAAGTAGTCGGTTATAATTTAGGTTCATGTCTTTTCAGGTTTTCTCCCCATGAGCATAGTTTATGTATTAAAACACTCTACTTTGTGTACTCGTTTTATCCGGTAAATGTGAACCTTACTTGATTCGTTAAAATGAAACCTGCGTCCTCATTTAGCAGCACTTTATCCATAGCAGTGCCTTAACTTGACCTTGTAGATGGGTATTTAGGTTTTCCTAGTTATTCTCTCAGACGACGTTGTGATGAGTATCTCTGAGGCCATATTTTTGTGCATATCCGGAATGGATTCTCACAAGCAGACTGCTGGGTCAAGTGTGGATGTTTTTCAGGGTTTTGAGAGGTGTGGCCGATGTGCTTTCTAGGGTTTGTGGGTCTGAGCTCTACAGATAGGGGTGGGTTGTCCTTCCCAGCCTCCTTTTGGGATCAAAGCTTTTGCAAGACTTTTCCTGCCAGTTGAATGGGTCGCAAAGGTTGGGACTGCAGCCCTTTTTAATTCTGTGTTTCAGCCAGCAAAACTCAAGGCTCAGAAGCTGCTGGGCCCCCAAAAAAGAAGAGGAAGAAAGCGCAGAAGAAATCCCGGGAGCGGGAAAAGGCTGTGGACCTGAAGACCCAGGCTCTAGGGGAAAAGTCTCCAGCATCTTCCAGGAACAAAAAGCCAGCAGTACCTGAGGAGGGAGAGGCCTTCAGCTCCATGGGATCTCCAGCAGATGGGGATGTGGAGCAGGGCCAGCTGAGATCAGGTGAAAACATGGTCCTAAGAAAATATGGTGCCAGGCACACTGGGGTACCTTGAGACTTTCCATAGAGTGAGCTTTCAGGGGACAGATCCAGGGGCTCTTGGGTAGATAAGATCCCTGGAAGTACACAGTGGTTCTAGGCCACTTGGCAACTGGGTCTGGTGAGGGGCAAGGTCATGTCCCCCTGAGGACCTGGAGCAGCTTGCCCTGCAGAGCCTCACTGCCCGCAGGTGTCTGAAGGGGAGTCATGAGAACTGACCTGTGGAGAGACGTAGGGAACCCCAGGCTGCAGAAGTTGGAAGAAATGAGAGATGGGTTTGGCTTGACTTGTAGGAAGTGTTTTGTCACACTTGGTCCTTTTGCACAGGGGTGTTCTGTTCTGGAGGATGTCTTAGGGGCCATTCCAGCCTGAAGAGGTGGAGTAGAATTTACTGGAACTGCCCTGCAGGTGGACAAGTGGCCACTTGGTGGTCGTGGGGTGGGGGCAGCGTGTGGAGGTTCAGGCTTTGAAGCTGGGCCTTGGGAAAAGGGACGGGACGATCAGGGAGGGGTTTTCTTCTCAGCTCTCCACTTCCTACCTTATAGATACTCTGGTCACAGAACTTGACTCCCTGTTTGCCCTGGATGTTGTGCGGCAGCGGCTACATGAAAAAATGCGGGAGGCCCGGGGCCAGGTGAGTGGGGAGGCCGCTGGGGTTCAGGGAGCAGTGTGGTTTCCTGCAGTGGTTTCCCTGCTCTGCCTGGAGGAGAAGGTGCCTTGGTGCTCTTTGTGGGGTTGGCTCCCAGCTCTGCCAGCCATTGTAGGGCTGACCGGAGGGACGTCAGCTGCTTTTCCCACCGCTGTAGCGGGTCCTGCCAGGGCCTTGGCAGCTTTGTTTGGCAAGAGATCAGGTGTGGTTTGTGGCTTCTCGGGGAGCCTGCGTTCCCAGAGTCACCTGCCTTGTATGATCTGTGCTGGGCTGCAGATTCCTTGTGCCCTCGAAAGAGGCTCAGCCTCCTCTCTCTGGAAAGCTGCCTTTGCTGAACATACCAGGCAGCACTTCTGTCCCCCGAAGTGTCATGACAGCCCTGTAAGTTAGGCGAGGACCTGAGATGAGGTGATCTGCACAGGGAGCACCAGACCTGAACCGGCTTGGGCTGTTTGTGCTAGCATTGTAGTTCTCCCACTCAGCCACCACCTGCCCTTCACTGGGGACATGCCCTGGCCCTCTTGCTGGGTGGGGACGGTCCCCCAACTTCTTTGTGCATCTGCCTGGGGATAAGTCCGGGGGTCATTCCTAAGGAGTGGTCCAAGCTCCGGGCCTGGTCCTTCTGCACACAGGTCTGGGTCAGCCTGGTCTAGGGTTCTCTTGTTAGCCTTTAGAAGGAAGGGGTCAGGGATGTCACCAGCATAATGGTGCCATGGTCAGCACAGGCACTGGGTCATTCTGACCTCATGCCACGTTCTAGTTGGTGGCTTTGGCTAAGCCTGTTGTTTTCATCTATGAAGTGATGCAGGACATGTTCCCTATGGAAGCATTAGAAAGATAGAGGAACCGTGTTTGTAAAGTGCCCTGGTGTAATGCGCCTGGGGACTGGAAACCATGAACTCAGGGGTTCTCTTGTCCTTTTGGGGGTCCCTTGTGTTCTAGGTGATAGATCATTTCACAGAGGAACACTGAAGTCAGTGGGCAGCTTGTCCTGCTCAGCAGTCTCCTCACCTGCTTTCCTGCCCTGATTCCACATCCCAGACCGGGGCCCCGCAAATTGGAAGGACCTTATACATGAATTTTTTTTTTAAGATTTTATTTATTTATTTGACAGAGAGACACAGCCCGAGAGGGAACACAAGCAGGGGAAGTGAGAGAGGGAGAAGCAGGCCTCCCGCGGAGCAGGGAGCCCGATGCGGGGCTCGATCCCAGGACCCCAGGATCATGACCTGAGCCGAAGGCAGACGCTTAACGACTGAGCCACCCAGGCGCCCCCTTATACATGAATTTTTGCTCCCTTCCTCCAGGGACACAACACGGAGCTGTCTCCTGCCGCTTTGGAGAAGAGATGGCGGAGAAAGCAGGAGCGGGACCGGAAAAAGAGGAAACGAAGGGAGTTGAGGGCAAAGGAGAAGGTGGCAAAGGCTGCGGAGGCTGCCAAGCCACCCCATGAGCTGCCCCATGAGCAGCCCCACGAGGAGGTGCAGCCGGGGCTGCTCTTCAATAAGGTGAGGGATGGACACAGCCATGGAGCGTGGGGACCCGGGCTCTACCCCTGGCTGGCTGTGTGACCTCTGGCCCACAACTGCCAGTCTGCAGAGTGGGGTGGCGACCAGTGCCTGCCCACGGGGGTGCTTGTGAGCGTTCGAGGGAAAGGCACCGTAAAGCTGTAATTCACCTGGGTTGCAACCCTTACTTCTGAGGTGGAGGTGACCGAGGAGCAAGCAGCCAGCAGGGCCCAGCGCCGGAAGGAGAAGAGGCAGAAGCTGAAGGGGAACCTGGCGCCGCTGACGGGCCGGAACTACCGGCAGCTGCTGGAGCGCCTGCAGGCACGGCAGGCTCGGCTGGAAGAGCTGCGGGACCGGGATGAGGGGAAGGCGCGGGAGCTGGAGAGCAAGATGCAGTGGACCAACCTGCTGTACAAGGCCGAGGGCGTGCGCATCCGTGACGACGAGCACCTGCTGCAGGAGGCCCTGAAGCGCAAGGAGAAGCGGCATGAGCAGCGGAAGCGCAGGTGGGAGAAGCGCACGGCCCAAGTGGTTGAGAAGATGCAGCAACGGCAGGACAAGCGGCGGCAGAACCTGCGCAAGAAGAAGGTGGCCCGGGCTGAGCGGCGCCTAGAGAAGGCCCGCAAGAAGGGCCGGATCCTGCCCCAGGACCTGGAGCGGGCCGGCCTGGCGTGAGGGCCTGTAGCCCGGGCGCCCAGACCTGTCCCTGACCTGGGACTGCGCTCCCACCTCGTGTGACCGCGGCCAGGAGCTCAGTCTTTGTGGTCTAGGCTCCTGGGAAGTGGTGGGGGGTTCCGTGGGCTCACCCTGCAAGCTGGTTGTGAGGGCTCCGCTCCCATGTAAGAAAGAAAGGGAGCGCTGTTGAGAATGGAGAAATAGATCTTCAGAGCCTGGAAAGAGGTGACCGGGTCCAGGTTCCAGCCTTCTCTTGGGAGGCCGCAGAGCTCCCCAGAAGTTTGCAGGGTGAGGGATGTGTGGAGCGCGTGAGGGTTCTGGTGGGGGCACTCCACTGGCTCCTTCTTCTCCTCCTGGCTTGACAGGAGCTGGGAAAGAATGGCCTTTGGGACTATCCAGGTCAGTCCAAAACTCACCTGGAAAGAAGGAAACTCAGAATTGCTGTAGCCCAGTCCAAGGTGGCATTGGCCTCAGGTGACTGGCAGAGGGTGGAGCCAACCTTGGGTGTGACTGGGAGGGAGTTATCCTGAGTTGATTTGTAAGAGGAGCAAAAATTAGAGCTTAAGGTAAACACCCGCCTGAAAAGAGTTAAGATGCCTGCTGGAGGCTGCCTCAGGGGCTCAGAGATTCAAGCGCACCTGACTCTTGGTTTTGGCTCAGATCCTGATCTCAGGGTCTTCTGATGGAGCCCCACATCAGGCTCCACCCTTAGCGTGGAGTCTGCTTGAAATTCTGTCTTGCTTTCCCTCTGCTCTTCCTGCTCCTGCTGTTTCTCTAAAATAAATCTTTAGTGGAAAAAAAGAGATGTGGGTTGGAAGTTCAGCACAGTGTGCGCCATGCTGGGAGGAAGGGGGAGACGGGGTGGGCTGGAGGACGTCAGTCCAGGAGAAGGCAGGAGACAAGGAAGGCTAGAAGCTAGGACTCAGTGAGGCGATGGAAGATGCCCAGTGAGGGGGTGGAATTCCACGCACACCTGCGGGCAGGCAGACCCGCTGCAGACGCACAGGACCCCGGGGGGGATTTCATGGCTCCTGAGTAATAATTCAGTAAAGCCGTCAATAACTGTTTGACTGAGTTCCAGTTAAACACACCGTAACAGAAAGGCTGGCGAGGCTGTACCGGACAGAGTGGACCTGAGGATAAACAGCACTGCGGAGGGGAAAGTAGATCACTGCGGGATGGAGGGGCTCCACGCCACCTGCAGGCAGAGCGATTCTGACGCCCCCAGTGATGGAGCTGCAAGTCTCCCAGGGGAAATCTGCTCACAGACAAGAGCAGAGGATTTCTGGTGCCTCTCTTAGGCCTAGAAACACCCGGCAGAACTCCGGTGGATAAGGAAGGTCTAGATGAGAGTTGATGAGCTTGTCTAAGGACACAGAGCGGTGTGTCTGGAAACAAGGTGCAGACTCTCCACCCGCATCTGGAGCAGCAACGAGAACTGACCGCCTGGTCCATGAAGCAAGGTTTCCGTTTCAAGGAATCGGTGTCCTACCAGGGGTGTTGTCTGGCCACGGCATGATCTAGTTGTTATAGTTGAGGCGTGATTGTAGAAGTTTCATATTCAGAAGTTTAAAAACATACTTCTGAGTTACCTGTGTGTCATTGTGGGAGATGGAACCTAACTCCCAAGTGTCAGCACTGAAAATGCCCTGAATCACCTTCTCGGCCTCCCCAGGCCTGGCCAGTCACCCCCTCCTTGGCCCAGAGCTTCAGGGCTGCTGGTGTGTGGGGCAGGGCAGCACATGATGTGTTCTGGGGTAGGGGGGCAACACAAGCAGCTCATCCAGGGGCATTAGTGGACGATAGCACATGGACAATAGAGAAGAAAACATTTCCAGAACCAAATGGTGGTAGGCCCCAGTTTCAAAGGTACCCCCCGCTCGGGCAGAGGGAAACGGATGAAGATTGCCCTAACCAGAACCCCTCCTGCACAGGAACTGGGGTTCCAACAGTCCCAAAGATTGTGGTAGTATGAAAAGTAATACAGGGAAAGCTCACTAAAACAGAGTCAGGAGGCCAGAAAGAGGAGCTCTCGTGCACTGTGTCACCCAGAGTCAGTTCCAGAAAGAACCGTCACACACCCCAGCAGAAGTATCCTCCACAGGAGAGAATCAGGACTACAGACCCAACAGAAGGATGGACGCTTCATCTCCTGTGAGAAATCCACGACTCCAGCAACTCAGCCATTGAGAAACTGCCCTCGCCCTGAACTCCTGCTCTTGCCCAGTGGACGTCGGTTCAGGACAGCCCCTTCTAACTTTCTCCTCATAAAATAACACTTCTTTCTTTGTTGGAGTTGTCTGTGGTTTTACTTAGCTTGTATGTCCTGAATTGCAATTCTCTGCTATTCCCAAATAAACCCATTTTGTTGGTCAAGTACCGGCGGTTTTAAGGTCAGCAGTAGTCTCCTTTTGGCCCTGGCTCTTTGGGTGGGGCTCAGAAGAAGGATCCCAGCCAGCCTTCCTTCGTGTTTGGGGCCCCAGGACTTGAACTAATGCATGTTTAGAAATTCAGTGAGGGGCTGTGACCAATCAGGTAGCTCAAGTGAGGCTTCTGTTCACCAGACCTGGGGTTGGGGGTCAGAGAGAGGGGTCTCCAGACCCCGGTTGGTCGTCCCATCCAGTTCACTGCACTAGTCTGGCAGGAAGTCACAGGAAGCTTGCATACATGGCCTGTGGAAATAACACTTTGCTGCGTGTTCTCTGCTCTTGGGTTGTGACACCTGTGTTGGCCCTGGGAGCTCAGTTATGGTCTCCTACCAGCGTTCCAGGTTCAGAGAAGAGCCACCGTGCTGCTTTTCCAGGATGTCTGAGCCCTGCATGTGGCAAAGGTGTGTCTTCTGGATCTGCCCCTGGCCATCTGTTGGTGGATGAGCAGGTAACATGGTAAGGCTCCTCCAACAAGCCTACCGCTCCATTGGGGTTTCTTACCTTTCTGTTATTCCAGGGGATTTCCGGAAGCTTCACTTACTTTAGTGTGGACCTCAGTGACTCCGGGTTTTGTTTGGGCAACAGAGGAAATCACTGAATTCTTCCTAGTTCCCTAGCTGGCCCACTGAATCTTGACTCCAGATGCAAGCCAGTCTGACATTGCATCCCGCCTTCTGGCCCTGTACTTCCCGGATCAGTTCCCACATATTTCCTTGATAATTTTGGATATAGAGCAGCAAATGTTTGTTTACTTAGTTGAACCTTCCTACTTTGACCTTGTAATTGGGTACTTGGGGCCTGCTGGGGTCTGACTCTGCTTGTAGGTCTAGAGACAGGAAAGCGAGATGGCTGTGAGGATGAGGACGCTGGCTCCTTGCAGTTTTGCTGAGAACCTGAAACTGCTCTCAGTGGTAAAGTTTATCAGTTAGGAAAACAGGCAGACTAAAAACATTGGATCTGAAAGCTTTTGTCTGCAAGCACCACACGTTCTTACATTTCACTGGCCAAAACAAGTCACATAGCTGCACCTACTTTCATTGGGCACAGAAATGCAGCCTAGTCAGTGCCCAGAGGAAGAGCCAGGATGCTTTGAAGAGGCCGATGCTTCCCGAGGAGAGGCTGCCTGCCACCACTCCTGGCACAGATTTCTATGTCAATCACGGCTCTTAACTGCAAGCTGTAAATGACAACTGTTGATCTAAGCAGAAGGGATTAAGAGATTATGACACACCCAACTTGATGATGTCAGCATAAAGCTGGTATTTCTTCTCTCAGAAAGCACCAAAGCCAACTAGGAAAATAGAAGACAAGCCCACCTTAGTTGTAAGGAGGAGGCATTGATGTCCCAACCCATACAACAGTTGACGGTGCGGAAGCCAGCAGGGATTGGATGGGAGGAGAATGAAGTGAGGAGGGGCTGTCCTTGGTTGTAGATCTCTGGGAGGACTGATAAGTCCCCTTCTCCACGATGCAACTACAAAGCCTGTGCTAGCCCCGAGAAGGTGAGGGGAAGTGTGGCAGCTGGAGCCTGCGTGGGAGTTTGGTTCTGGGAAGCAGAGTGTGGCGAGGGGACAAAGACTCCACCACCCTGGCTGGAACTCCTCTGTGGTGGGGGCTGTGGTGACAGGGACGTTGCTTTGAGAACATTCCTACAGCTTCCTTTCTCTCTGACTCAGGGATATAAAAGCTGAAGGTTGCACATCCAGCCTCGGGCCATAAGGAAAATCCTGTTGCTCTGAAAGATAATTATGTTTCATCCTGCGTCATTGACACTGGGGCAGATACCTGGGCGGGGAAGAACCTCATCTTCAATGAGTTTCAAAGTGGGAATTCGCATGAGAGCTGTGTAATACCACACGATACAAAGAAGCAAAGAGCCGGTAGCAGGTGCACTTGAAGAACCCACGCCAAAATGCTTTTTGCCAGTGAATTTTCTCAAATATTTAAGAACTAAAAATATAAAAAAAGCAATCACCTCTATAAAGAAAGCCCAAAGCCCAAAGTAGAAAAACGACCTTATTGAGGAGATAGTGAGTCAACAGAAGGATTGAAAAATATCAGGCAAGGGGAGCCTGCCTCGTTCAGTCTGTGGAGCATGTGACTCCTGATCTCAGGTTTGTGAGTTCAAGCCCCACATTGCGCGTAGAGGTTACTTAAAAATAAAATCATTTAAAAAAATCAGACAAGCCCATGGAAAGAGTGGAAGAAAAATAAGTCATCACAGAAATAATATTAGAAGCAGGATATGAAAGAATAAACACTCCTAAAATTTTACACACCTCTGAGAGGCATAGACAAAACATGTAGGGAAGTAAAATGGAATAAAGCATTAAGAAAGTGCAAAGAGAAATTCCAAAGTATTGAAAAACACACCAAAGAACACCAACCAAAGCTAAAGGTCCTTCAAAGCTGTAAAAAACAAACAGGAAGAACTTCACAGGACTAAGTAAATATTGTGGCCATAACTGATAATCCATTCTATTCCCTTATCAAAGGCAAGGAGTTTCCACCTGGACCACAAAGCAAGCCTGAACTCAGTAATGTGAATAAGAAACACACTTTACAGCGATGTGAGGCAGATGGACTCACAACCAAAAGGTTCACAAGGAAACCCAATGAATGCAAAGAATCTCTAGGCTGCGCTCATGGTCCCTGTCGCCACTGACTTCAGGGACGGGAGCCATGGTTGAGAAACAGCCGGCTTCTTATGACAACAAGCGGCATTCTCAACGGAGCTGGGTAGATGGGACTATCTGTCCATCAAACAGCACATCATTAACGTAAAATGCAAGGGAGAAGGGCTAAATGAGCTTCTAGCTATTTCTGTCAGTTCATTTGGATGAGCCCGACACAGAATAATTCCGAAATCTGAAGTGACAGATTCGCCCATGCAGGTGTGACGTGTATACTGAGAGTAGACCGTATAAATTTTCAAATACTCACGGAGTGGTCACAAATTAGCTCATTATAAAATAAATCTTAATACACTAAATAAAACAAGAATGCTGCAGGCAACATTAACATTTTCAAATTATAGCAAATAATAATAATAATACAATAAAAACTGCTACCCTCCAGTGATTTTTAAAAATCTCTCAACAACTGGGAAGAAAGCAAGCAGACAGGGGCTTCAGAGTCGGTGGGTTGCAGCTGATGCAGTGCTCAGAGAAATGAGCTGATTTTTTAAGATACTATATTTATTTGAGAGAGAGTATGAGCAGGGGGGAGGGGCAGAGGGAGAGGGAGAAGCACACTCTCTACAGAGCCAGGAGCCCAACGTGGGACTCGATTCCAGGACCCTGGGATCATGACCTGAGCCTAAGGCAGATGCTTATCCGACTGAGCCACCCAGGCACCCCAGAAATAAACTGATTTAATTTTTTAGGTTAGAAAACAAGAAATAAAAACAAGTAAATTAGACATCCCCATTCAATAAGGAAAAGAAGAGCAAAATAAGGGAAGCAGAGAAAAGGACTTGGTATGGATAAGAGGAGATACGAATTACCATTAAATCTATAAACTATTAACAAAGGTATGCCCCTCCTGCCTCTCCTTCTTGTGTTCTCTGTGTGTGGCCCGCTAGCCCCACCGTGCCAGCCGCCTCGGTGTTTCCTCCTTTCCTGTCCAGAGTGCATGTGACATTCGTGCTTTGCATCCGGGATCACAAGAGAGCTCCCTGCACATGGCCAACCCAACCAGTGAGCTGATGGGACCTTCAGCTTCACCTGGGCCAACCTGCTCTGTGTCAGAACGGGGGACTCAGGGCGCCTGGGTGGCTCAGTTCGTTAAGCGACTGCCTTCGGCTCAGGTCATGATCCTGGAGTCCCGGGATCGAGTCCCGCATCGGGCTCCCTGCTAAGCAGGGAGTCTGCTTCTCCCTCTGACCCTAACCCCTCTCATGTGCTCTCTCTCATTCTCTCTCTCTCAAATAAATAAATAATAATTAAAAAAAAAAAAAAAGAACGGGGGACTCAGAAAGTGAAGTGGAAAGTGCCAGGACCCCGCCCGGCCCATCCCTGGCCAGGACTCAGTTTTGGCCTCAGCAAAGTGATTTAGGTAACCCAGCCCTGAATAACTGAGGCTTCCTCTCCACAGGTTTCTGCAGAAAGAGTGCCAACTTCTGGCTGTGCAGGTCCCTGCTCTTTGCTGCTCTCCTGGGCTTCTTCAGGTAAGATGCGGGGGGGGGGGGGGGGGGGGGGGAGGGGGAGGGAGTGGTCCTGGGGTCCCGATGGCAGGGTGGGATTTATTATGGCATATTTGACGATAACACCTTTTTTCCTTTTTTAACCGCATTTCCTTAATTTTAAAGAAACAGTAAAGTTTATGTTTTAAAACAAACGTAGTAAAATTTCGTCCCCTTAAAAAAATAGAATCGAGTGGATACTTTTTCAGTTCAGCAGGTCTTACCCCACAGGGTGAAATTGTCCCTAGCCTCCACTTCGCGGTGGATGCTGACTGTTTGAATATATAGTTCAGACCACAAGAAGGCATTTGCGGTTAGTGGTTAAGTTTTAGAGCTATACACGTTTTCACTGATGACCTTTGTAAAGAAATTTGTTAGTGGGGTGCCTGAGCGGCCCCATCGGCTAAGGGTCTGACTCTTGGTTTCGGCTCAGGTCATGATCTCAGGGTCATGATCTCAGGGTCATGAGATCGAGCCTCATGTAGGGATCCACGCTCAGTGGGGAGTCTGCTTGAGATTCTCTCTCCCTCTCCCCCGTCCCTCTCCACACTACTCACACTCTGTCTTTCTAAAAAAAAAAAAAAAAAAGAAATTTGTTAGAAGGAGCTTCCATTTATTGGATTTTTATTCTGCGCTAGGCACTGAGCAAAATGCTGATGGACATTCTTGTACCTTCTCTCGACAACCTATAAGATATGCATTATTATCCCCTGAGAAACCGAGGCTCCAGAGGTCCAGGTGACACCCAGATTCCAAGGTAGGAAGTGGCCAGGTCAAGATGCAGACCCTTCCAAACCCACTTCCCAGGCTCCTGTGCATCTCATCTCAGGGCTGACAGTCCAGCCAGTGCATAATTTGGAAAACGATGTTCTTGTGCGGTTGGACAAATCAACACATTGACCTAGGCAGGTGTTTACTGAACCTGGTGCTCCAGGGGTGGGTGGGGGGTGTGGACATGTCGCTGTCAATGGGACAGCCCCCTGTCCTGAACAGTGTCAGGTCTGGAAGGGGGAGTAGGCAGGGGATAGGCTGTCACGCGAGTGGATACAGGGTTTCCTGGATCTCCTGGGTGGAAGACCCCCCTTGACCTCCCAGAGTTGGAGACGCGCTGGGGCTTCACAGAGCAAGTCTGCTCTAAGCAACAAGTGCAGCCCCTTATATATGGAGCAGAGACGGGGGCTGGGGCGGGGCGTGACATTGCAGGTGGTCTCTGCCCACTACGTGGGGGCTGCCGACCTGCAGAGGCACCTCCCGAGCTGCCGTGCTGGCCTCCCGGGGCCCGGCCCCACTCCAGAGCTTGCCTGTGTCGTGCTGTGGGCCACGGGGCTGAGCTGGCTCCACGGGCTGTCCCGTAGATGAGCCCGGCTCCACCTGACTTTGTGCAGCAGGAGAACGCCGTTCTCTGAACGCAGCCCGCCCCAAAGTCTGATTCTGAGAACGTGTCCTCACCTTGCGTGAAAGTATTCTTCCTCGTATCATAAGGACCCCAGGGAGCACCGAGAGTCTGTGGCACCTTCCGTGTCATGCCTTCGAGTATGTGGAGCCCCCTGTCACCGTGCCCTGCAGCTTCCCGCTGTGACCCAGTCTGAAGCCCCTCACCCCGTCTGGCCCGACCGTCTGCTACACTCAGGTGCCCAGAGTGGCGGCCCGACGGCTCTGGGGTTGGGCGTGAGGGGTCTGGTGTGGGAGGTTGGCGTTCGGGGGTCAGGGGTCAGGGGTCGGGGTTCTGGCCTCTATTCTCGATCTAGATCCCGTGGTTCTTTTGACTTACTCATCCAGCACCCTCTTCCTCTGCATTGTTCTGTGTTTACATCTCATTTTATCTTCTTTTCCCCTCATTTTGACATACCTTGGATTGCCTTTTTAATTTTTTTAGACTGATAAATATTCAGAACCCAAAAGATTCATCTGATTATTTTCTTCTTGGTATAAATTTTCTTTTAGAGCAGATTATTTTTCCCCTTGGACGTTGCCTCCTCACGTGCTCCTTTCATAAAATTTTTGTGGATGTAGAATTTTTACATGTTTTGTTTGAGTATAACTTAAAAATCCCATCCTGATGTGAGTAAGCCTATATGAGCACCTTCGGCACTTTTCAAAAGCTCACAATAGGAGCTCTTTCTTCAAATGAACATTTAAATTTTAAAAGATGACCTCAATGTGCAAAGAGTGATTTAAAAAATCTCTCGCTGCCTTTTGTTTTGTTTTGTTTTAATTGACACAAACCAGGATAAGTCCTAGGACAGAATTCATTGATGGGCAAAATTACCTTCTAATTTGGCAAGAGGAAGAAGTCCCCCACAGACGGAGCCCTAGACTTAGCCACATCGCGTTTTTGGCTCCCCAGGGTTCTGCCGCCAGGCTCCTAGGGCTGTCGACACCTCTTCTGTCTGGTCTGTGCCCATCGGGGCCCCTCCTTCCTCACCAGTGCCTGCTGGAGAGTGGTGTCACCAGGAGAGGTGGTACCTACAGGGGTGAAGCCGGGGAGGGGCCATGACGTGAAGTCTGTTCTGGACGATTTGAGTTTGAGGAGCCTGCGGACCTCCAGGGAGCGGTCTGCGTGGAAAGAGGGAATGTGAGGTATCCGCATACGTGGGTTGCTGCAGTCTGAGAGCCGATGAGGTCATGAGGAGGTGGGCAAGGTCGTGGGGGATGCAGCCTCCCGTGTTCCCCCCGTGGGTTCCCCTGTGCTGGCACCATCAGCTCAGCTGCATTCATGCATTCACCCCTGTCTTGCTCATGCGTTCGCTCCCTACACACCTGTGAGGCTCCAGCCTGGGTACCTGGGACCCCGAGGCGATTCAGGCACTGTCCCTGTCCCGAAGGTGGCAATGTGGAGGGGCTGAGGTTAGATGCTCACACCCTAACCCAAATCCCACCCACGCTGCAGGAGGAGACCACTTCACAGGGACACACAGAAGCTTCCTGGAGGAGGGGGTGCTTATTCTGGGACCAGCAGTGCTTGGATGGGGGAAGTCAGGGCAGGGGAGGGTAGGGCAGGAGAGCTAGTCAGCGTTACATCACACCCCCCCACCGTGTCCCCAGTATTCACTGAGCGAGCGGTCGAGCCACAGGTAAGACTGTGGTTTCCTCCCTGCTCTGACGCTCAGCAAGCGAGCCACGGAGCTTGTGACCTGCCCTTCAGCTTCTGTTCTCTATGTGACAGCGTTGTTAGAAAACAGGAAGGAGGCAGGGCTCTGGACTTCAGCGTGTCCGCAGATCACCCGGGGAGCTTGTTAGGAAGAGAGATTTCTACACACACCCCTCCTCACTGCTCAGGGCTGTGCAGGGGGTCTGGAACCGCATCTAGGTGAATCTGATGCCGGGGTCCCCGTCCACGCTATTGGTTACTATGGTGATGAGATTGTGTTACAATGGTCCGGTTGCCTGGCAGGGATGGGGAGGGGGCAGCGGGGCTCTGGTTGGGCCCCATGTCTATTTTCTCAGGAGCCAGAGGCCAAAAGGATCGGAATATGTGTGTTAAAGTCTCAGCCTGTCTGTCCTCCTGCCCAGCGAAGACTCAACTTCACACTCTTGTTTGTCCCCCAGCAATGTTTTCAGCCTGATTCCCGGATGGGGGCAGAGAAGAGAGTCTCAAAGGTAATGGCGGAGTCTTTGGAGTCAGGGTGGTTCCTTCTAGAAAGATCTAGAACAGAAGTAGAAATACACGCATGTATTGAACTGGAGATAATTATAGCCAAAGAGATACTCAGTTCCCAGGGTGACTCCAAGCTCCTCCCTCTACTGTGCTTTCTCAAACCTTGCCAAGGACAAGGCAGAGCTGTGACCTCTGTTGGAGAGGACACGTTCGCAGAGGTGACGGACTGCCCAGCAGCCTGCACGACAAGGCCGGGCCTCGGGGAGGGATGGCGCGTGGCGCTGGTTCCGGGTCTCCTTCAGCTGCTTTGATGGGGCCAACTGGGGATGGGGTGCCCTCTGATTCCAGGAGGGCCCAGGCTGGGGGAGGCCCACTTGTCCTCTCAGAGCTAATTTCTTCCAGGGCCAGGCCTCTCTGGCCAGCCTGCAAACAGGTGAGATGAGATCTCCTAGCCAGTGTGGCGGGGCACAGCCTGAGAGCCAGATCCTGACCCCAGCTCTCCTCCCTCTGTCCAGCTGGTTGGACGGACAGGTGGCTCGTGGGGCCATGCTGGCATGACTAATTCCCTCCAGCAGCAGTGACGTTCCCCCCGCCCCCGGCCCCGCCCCTCAGGGCCAAAGGGACAGCCTGCCACTGAGGTCATGGCTTTCACTCCTGGCTCTCCACTCGCCAAGACTGGCCTTCCCGGCCTGCAAGATGGAGGACGGCCCCACCAAGCTTCCTCTGGGAGCCTACCTCCGCTCCTCCCTTCCCCAGGACTGGTTGGGGTCAGCAGGGATGGGGGACTCACCTTTGCCTGGGGCGCTCCCTCTTGAGGACCCGGCACTTTGTTAGCAGTCGCTACTTTTCATGAAGTGACTCAGATGGAACCTTTCCTCTCTGCAGCCAGGATGACCGCTGCGTGGTCCCACAGCAGATGCTTGAGACAAAGCAGTTCAGGTAAGGGGCGGGGAGCTGGGCTCCCCCGGATGGGAGGGCCCTGGCGGGGGGTGTTGCCAGAGCTCCCTTGGGATCCCAGGGCCCACCTGGGCGGCCCTGGCTCCTGCCCTCTGGTCTCCACACCTCCTCCCTGCAGAGAGGGGCTCTCCCCAGGATATTGTCACCCGCCGGTGTGAAATGCCCCTTAGGCGGAGCTGTGCCCCAAGCTCCCAGACATGGCCAGTGTGTCCAGGTTTCTCTGTCCTGTGTCGGACCCCTGCTCTACTCGCCTGGCCACACGGCCCAAGCTTTGAATCACATGAGGAGCTTTCCTCCGCAGGGGCTGTGTGTGGGTGGCCCTGGAGGAGTCCTGCCTGTGTGGCAGGGCAACGTTTCTCCCAGGACCCGGCCCCGGGCTCTGAGCACTCTGTTTCTCTCCCTCAGTGGAAGCAACTGCCACCTGGGCACCTGCAGAGTACCTGAGGTACCCAGGTATGGGGGACGCCTCTTTGGGCTGTTTCTGTGCCTCTTTCCAAGCAAGTGAACATGTGCCCCTCCCCTTCGCTTCCGCATCCCTCCGCCCCTCCCAAGGCTGGTTCACAGGGAGGGAAGAACAAGGGGTCCGGGGAGAGGAGAGTAATGAGGGTCAAAGAAGAACAGGGGGAGACGTTTGATGGTGGGGGTCACAGGGGCTTTCCACTTGACCTCAGGCTTTGTGGCTGCCTCAGCTCAGGTGTGGTACCTGTGGTGGACTCAGTCCCACCTCCTCAGCCCTCAGCTCAGTGGAAAACTGGACCATGTGGCCAGGGAGGGCATGGGGGACAAAGGAGGCTGCCGGTAGGCGGGGTGGGGGTGGGCGGCGAGGTACATCCTGGCACAGAGTAGGGGCTGGATGGGGTAGTTGTGGGCCAACCCTCATCCTCCCACCCCCCCAAATAAAAGCAGGACACGGGACGGGACCTTAGTCACAATGAGGTAGACCCACGTGAGGACTTAGAGCGAACAGGGAGAGAAGAAGGAGATGTGGGGTGTCTAGATCCTCAGCAGTTGTCACAGACCATGAGGGGTGACCCCCTTTCCTTTGCTTGGGCTTTAGCCTCATCAGTTTATCATTGGGAAGCTTGCAGCATCCTCAGGGCTGGGTGGGCATGCTCCATGGATGTCTGTTAGTGAACAATGATGGATGGAGGAAGGAAGGGGGGAGGGAGGGGAGGCAGGCGCAAAGGAAGGAACGGGGGGGGGGGGGAGGGAAGGAGGCAGGCAGGAAGGAAGGGGGTAGTGAGGGAGAAAGGCAGGTGAGAAGGAAGGGAGGAGGATGGGAGGGAGGCAGGCAGGAAGTAAGTAAGGTGGGCAGGCAGGAAGGAAGCAGGGAGGAAAGGAGGGAGGTAGGCATGAAGGAAGTGAGATGGGCAGGCAGACAGGCAGGAAGGGTAGAGGGAGGGAGGGAGATAGGCAGGCAGAAAGGAAGCAGGGAGGAAGGGAGGGAGGTAGGAAGGAAGGGGGGAGGGAGGGAGGTAAGCAGGAAGGAAGTGAGGTGGGCAGGCGGACAGGCAGGCAGGCAGGAAGGAAGCATGGAGGAAGGGAGGGAGGTAGGAAGGAGGGGAGGAAGGAGGGAGGCAGGCAGGAAGGAAGGAAGGGAGGAGAGAGGGAGGGAGGCAGGCAGGAAGGAAGGGAAGTCGGCAGGCGGACAGGCAGGAAGGGGGGAGGGAGGGAGGGAGGTGGGCAGGAGGGGGGCGGGCGGGCGCCCTGAGGCTGGGTGCGGGCTCCTGGCAGAGCCGGCCAACCTGATGGGGAGGACGGCACCTTGCAGCTGTGGGCACAGACTAAGGGGCTCTGAGAAGTCTCCACTCACTTCTCCCTGACGCACATCTCCTCTGCAGGATGGTTTACGCCAAGGCCCAGGTCCTCAAGCCCACGTGAGTGCGCAAGTCCCTGCCTCGGCCCGTGGTGGCTCCCTGTCCCCGAGGCCTCAGGCTTTCCTTTCTCTCGCTCCTGTCCAGGGCTGCAACCTTTCTGTGCCTTTTCTCTTCCTTCTTGCACCATCTTGCCGTGACCGGGCTCATTTTTAATGGGTCTGGCGCCACGGAGGGCGCCTCTGACTCTTGGTCCCGGGGGCCACGGATGTCCATAGAAGGCACAGAAGCCTCTCTTATCTCTTCATGGGGACGGACGACAGCGGTCTGGGCTGGCTTGGCCCCGAGGTCTTTCTGCGGCTGCTGATGTCACAGGGACCACGGTTCCGAGCCGGTGCCCACAAGTCAGGCCTCCGGAGCCAGCGCCCCCGCCTCCTGCTTGTTCTGCCCAAGACCCAGTGGCAGCCCGTATCTGTGGCCTCAGACAGCAAGGTCACCCAGAGGCCTCTCTGATCAGTTGTACAAGCAGGGAAACTGAGGCTCAGAGAAGTGGAGGTACTTGCCTGAGGCCCCGCAACTGGGGCGGGACAGGTCGGGATCCAGCCCAGGCCATACCTCCCGGCCAGGAGAGCTGGAAATGCTGTCGTTTCTGAAACCAGAACGCGCATCTCCTTGAAGTTCTAGAGCCACCAGCCACGGGAGGCCACGAGCACTCGACATGTGACCACTCTGGAGTGAGATGTGCTGTCAGTGGGAAACACACTGGATTTAAAGCACTTAGTCCCCCCAAATGTAAAATATCCCCCCAAATGTAAAATATCCCGCTTGCTGGAAAGGGGCTTAGTTCTTGCCTCACTGAGCTAGAGCTCCTCCAGGGAAACAGCGCTGGTGGCCTCCTAGAAGGAGTGTCCGTGGGCCCAGCACCCGGCTGGTGGGGAGGAGACACTCGAAGCGAGGGCAGCGAGGGAATGGGAGTGTCAGGGCTCAGGTGCTGAGCTGATGGAGCAAAGAGCACCGGATGGGGAGTCTGGCATCCTGTCTGCTTCTCGCTCTGCTGCTCCCAGACTGTGAGCCTTTGGACAAATGCTTCCCTTCCGTGGCCCACGTGTCCACGCCCCGCTCTAACACGGTGTGCCTCGTTTTCCCCAGGAGGGCTGACGTGCTGGTCATGACCCCCTGGTTTGCTCCCATCATCTGGGACGGAGTCTTTGACTCTACCATTCTGGACGCGCAATTCCAAAATGCCACCATCGGGCTGACCGTGTTTGCCATCAAAAAGTAAGTAAGGTCTGGGCAGCGATGCTGAAGAGGGGCACTGGCCCAGGGGAAACCAGGAAGCCCACCCGCAGTGCCGGGAGGGGGGCACTTGTCACTAGGTGTCGCTCTTTTCCAGGATGAGGTGCTCTCGGGGTGGTGGGGAGGCATGGGTAGCTTGGTGTGCAGGTGAACTTGGTGGGATTTGCAGGGGGCCACTAGGCACACCCCTGCTCAAAATAGCAGCCCCACAGCCGAGAGTCACCTGCTCCAGACGTCAGTGTACGGACCTTTGAGAGCCATGCAGCCTCCACTGACCACTGACGGGGGCCAGCCGCCGGGCCAGCAGCCGGACCCCACCGCAGCCCTGAGGCAGGTGCTCCGTTGCCCTGACCCGTTCCCAGAGACGCCGCCTGAGGCTTCCTTTCCTAGTAGCCATGGCGGGTTCAGCATGTGGCAGAGCTGGATCTGAAATCTCCAGGTTGCACTGATGGCCTCGGGGTTGGCTTGTTTGGTTTGACAACTGGCTTGTATTTTATGTACCAAATCTGCATCTTCACGCACGGAGTCTTGGACACCTTTGCACACTGACGCCTGTGGACCTTCCTCGTTCTCTTGAACGGCTGCCCGCTCTTATTCCAGAGGCTTCGTTCCCTGCTTGGGCTGTTTGTAGAGCTGCCTACGCAGCACCCTTACAAGTAACGTTTTATCACGAAAGTTTTCAACTGTGCAGCCAAGTCGCCAGAATTGTACAGTGACCGTGTGTATGCCCACCACCTACATCCTGCCGCTGACGTTGTTCTTTCTTTTTTCCCCTCATTCGCCCCAGTTATTGGCATAATGGACACATGACATCGTACAAGCGTACCGTGTACAACGTAATGATGTGATGGTTGTACACACGGTACGTTAACTAACGTCACCATGCTGCGTGTCTCATTCCCAGAGCTTATTTATCTTCCATCTGGAAGTTTGTACGTCTGACCCCCTCACCCATTTCCCCAGTCCTGCACGTCTTGCCTCTGGTTAACCACTTACCTGTTCTCTGCTGCTGTGGATTCAGGTTTTCTTAGAGTCCACATGTAAGTGAGATTGTACTGCGTTCACCTGTCTCTGTCTGACTGTCTCACATAGCATAATGGCCTCAGGTTTCAAGCATGTTGCTGCAATGGCAGGGTTCCTTTCTCTTTTATGGCCGAGAAATATATACCTCATGCTTTGTTTATCTCGTCATCTGTTGATGGACACTTAGGTGGTTTTGTGTCTCGGCTCCTGTAAGTGATGCTGCGGTGAACGTGGGAGTGCAGGTATCTCTTCAAGATACTGATTCAGTTTGGGGCGCCTGGGGGGCTCAGTTGGTTAAGCGACTGCCTTCGGCTCAGGTCATGATCCTGGAGTCCCGGGATCGAGTCCCACATCGGGCTCCCTGCTCGGTGGGGAGTCTGCTTCTCACTCTGACCCTCCCCGCTCTCATGTTCTCTGTCTCTCATTCCCTCTCTCTCAAATAAATAAAAAATCTTAAAAAAAAAAAAAAGATACTGATTTAGTTTTCTGTCCCTGTCTCCATCATCTATCACTTTCTGTGCCTCCAGAAGTGGGGTTGCTGGATCATAGGATAGTTCTATTTTTTTTTTTAAGATTTTATTTATTTAATTGAGAGAGAGAGAGAATGTGAGCAGGGGAGGGGCAGAGGGAGAGAGAATCCCAAGTAGGGTCCCTGCTGAGCACAGAGCCCAGTGTGGGGGCTCAGTCTCCCCACCCTGAGAGCATGACCTGAGCCCAAACCAAAAGTCAGATGCTTGACCAGCGGAGTCACCCAGGCGCCCCAGGGCAGTTCTGTTTTTACCTTTGGAGGGGGTCTCCCTACTGTCTTCCACAGCGGCTGCACCAGTTTGCCTTCCCTCCCAAAGGTGCACAAATGGTCCCTTTTTTCCACATGCTCACCAGCACTTGTTACCGCTTGTCTTTCTGACACTAGCCTCTTAACACGTGTGAGGTGACATCTCATCGTGGGTTTGATGTGCATTTCTCTGATGACGAGTGATGTTGAGCACCTTTTCATGGACCTGTTGGCCATTTGAGTATTTTCTTTGGTATAATTTCAACTTCTTGAGTTTGCTAAGATTTGTCTTGTGGCCTAACACACGATCTACCCTAGAAAATGTTCCATGTGCCTTTGAGAAGAACGTGTGCTCTGCTGCTGTTGGATGGAACGCTCTACGTATATGTGTTAGGTCCGTTTGGTCTGTAGTGTTGTTCAAACACGCTGTTTCCTTACCGATTCTCTGTCTGGATGATCTGTCCATTTTCGAGAGTGGGTTATTAAAGTCCCCAGTCAATATTGTATTGTTGCTTATTCCTCCTTTTTGTTTTGTTAGTATTTGCTTTATGAGTTAGGTGCTCCGACATTGGGTGCATAAATATTTACAATTGTTATTTCTTCTTAATGGATTGAGCCCTTTATCATTATATAATAACCTTCTTTGTCTCTTTTGATCATTTTTGCTTAAAGCCTGCTTTGTCTGATATAACTATAGTTACCCCCCATTTTTTGGGCCACTGTTTGCTTGAAATATCCTTTTCTCTTTCTTTGCTCTTCCTGTGTCTCTAAAGCTAGAGTGAGTCTCTCCCAGGCAGAATATTGTTGGATCTTTGAAAAAATATTTATCCATTTAACCATTCAGTGTCTCTCGACTGGAGAATCCTTTTACATTTAAAAACGTCTAAGGTAATTATTGAGAGGTAAGGACTTACTATGCCATTATGCTCACTGTTTTCTACCTGTGGACCTTTGTTGCTCACTTCTCATCTTTAGCTTTGACGCCTTTATCATGATCTTTTTTGTGTCTATTTCAGGCTTTCCCTCTGTGGTTACTACGGCTTCTACAAACTATCTTCTATTAGTAACCCCCTATGTGAAGCTGATAACAACCTGACTTCAATAGCTTACATAAACTATACTTTTCATCCTCTATCCCTCACATTAGGTGACTGATGCTACAATTTACGTATTTTTAAATATTGTCTTTACGTGAACAAATTATTGTAGTTCTGGTTAGTTTTTATATGTAACTGTTGAACTAGAGTGGTAAGTGACTTATGCACTGCCATTACAACATTAGAGAATCTGACTTTGACTCTATGTTTACCATTACCAGTGAACTGTATAAATGTATTAGTATGTTCTTATAATATTAATTGGAACCCTTTTGTTTCTGCTGGAAGAGTTGGATGCCCTGTAGCTTTTCTTGTAAGGCATGTCTGATGCTGATGAACCCCCTCAGCTTTTGTTTGGGAACGGTTTTATCTCTCCATTTCTGAAAATCAGCTTTTCTGGGGTAGTATTCTTTCAATATTTTAATTTTTGTTTATATTTTTCAGAGAGAGAGAGCATGCACATGAGTGGGAAGGGAGGGGAGGAGGGAGAGAGAGAAAAATAAGCAGGTTGGATGAGGGGCTTGATCCCACAACCCTGAGATCATGACATGCATTGAAATCAAGAGTCAGACACCCAACCGACTGAGCCATCCCAGTGCCCCAATATTTTGAATATATTATCTCACTCTCTCCTAGCCTACAAAGTTTTGTTGAGAAATATTCCCATAGTCTTATGAGAGGGATTACCTTATATGTGATGACTTACTTTTCTTGCTACTTTGAACTTTTTCTCCTTGTCTTTGACTTTTTTTAAGTTTATTATTTTTTTAATCATCTCTATACCCCACGTGGGGTTCAAACTCATGACCCCAAGATCAAGAGTCCCATGCTCTTCCAACTGAGCCAGCTAGGCACCCTCCTTGTCTTTGACTTTTGGCAATTTAATTATAATTTCATATAATACAGAGAGATTATATAATTATATAATTATAATCTCTCTGTAGCCCTTTTCAGGTTCAAATTATTTGGGGTCCTTTGAGCCTTATGAATCTGGATGTCCATGGCTCTCATTTGGGAAGTTTTCAACCATTATTGCTTTAAATATATTTTCTGTCCCTTTCCCTTTTTGTCCTTTTGGGATTCCCATAATGCATACACTATTTCTTTTCAGGGTTTCCCATGAGCTTCATGGGAAGTCCATAAGCTTCACGATTAACATTTTATTAAACTGGCATGATCACTAATCTACCCATCTGGTCATCCTTCTGTCCATCTATCAGTTCCTATTGCTTTTGATATATACGAAAGTAAATCTGGGACATCAGCACACGATCATCAACTAGAGTTCAAGATGTGTTTATGCTTTTTCTTCTTCCTAGGTAAAATGTGCATACGAACATTTGCTGAGTTTTGGCAAATGCATATAGTTGTGTAAGCAGAATCCTTTTCTACTCATAGGACATTCCCACTACCCCATAAAGTTCTACCGTGCCCCTTTCCAGCCAAGCCTCTCCCTCCTTCAGCTCCTGCATCACTGTTCTGATTTTTTTCCACTCTAAGATTATTTTTGCCTACTGGAATTGTAAATTACATACTGTTTGGTCTTGTCTTTTCTCACTAAGAATCATCATTGGAGATTTATCCGTGATTCTGCATGAATGAGTAGCTCTTTTTGTTGCTTAGCATTCCATCATATGGGCATACTCTAGTTGGTTAATCCAGTTTCCTTTCAACAGACCCCTGTTTCCAGGTTTTGGATATTATGAGTAAATATGAATTCTGTTGAACAAACCTTTTGTGTAAGTACAGTATGTTTTTTCTTTTTTTTTTATTTTATTTCGTTATGTTATGTTAGTCAGCATATATCACATCATTAGTTTTTGATGTAGTGTTCCATGATTCATTGCTTGCGTATAACACCCAGTGCTCCATGCAATACGTGCCCTGCTTAATACCCATCACTGGGCTAACCCATCCCCCCACCCCCTCCCCTCTAAAACCCTCAGTCTGCTTCTCAGAGTCCATAGTCTTTTATGGTTCATCTCCTCCTCCGATTCCCCCCCTCCATTTTTCCCTTCCTACTATCTTCTTCTTCTTCTTCTTCTTCTTTTTTTTTTTTTAACATATAATGTATTATTTGTTTCAGAAGTACAGGTCTGTGATTCATCAGTCTTACACAATTCACAGTGCTCACCATAGCACATACCCTCCCCAGTGTCCATCAGCCAGCCACGCCATCCCTCCCACCCCCACCACTCCAGCAACGCTCAGTTTGTTTCCTGAGATTAAGAGTCTCTTATGGTTTGTCTCCCTCTCTGATTTCATCTTGTTTCCTTTTTTCCTCCCTTTCCCTATGATCTTCTGTCTTGTTTCTCAAATTCCTGATATCAGTGAGATCATATGATACTTGGCTTTCTCTGATTGATTTATTTTGCTTAGCATAATACCCTCTAGTTCCATCTATGTCATTGCAAATGGCAAGATTTCATTTTTTTATGGCTGCATAATATTCCATTGTATATATATACACCACATCTTCTTTAGCCATTCATCTGTTGATGGACATCTTGGCTCTTTCCATAGTTTGGCTATTGTGGACATTGCTGCTATAAACATTGGGGTGCATGTACCCCTTCGGATCACTACGTTTGTACCTTTGGGGTAAATACCCAGTAGTGCAATTGCTGGGTTGTAGGGTAGCTCTGTTATCAACTTCTGGAGGAACCTCCATACTGTTTTCCAGAGTGGCTGCACCAGCTTGCATTCCCACCAACAGTGTAGGAGGGTTCCCCTTTCTCTGCATCCTCACCAACATTTGTTGTTTCCTGACTTGTTGATTTTAGCCATTCTGACTTGTGTGAGGTGGTATCTCTTTGAGGTTTTGATTTGTATTTCCCTGATGCCGAGTGATGTTGAACACTTTTTCATGTGTCTGTTGGCCATTTGGATGTCTTCTTTGCAGAAATGTCTGTTCATGTCTTCTGCCCATTTCTTTTTTTTTTTTTTAAAGATTTTATTCATTTATTTGAGAGACAGAGAATGAGAGACAGAGAGCATGAGAGGGAGGAGGGTCAGAGGGAGAAGCAGACTCCCCGCCAAGCAGGGAGCCCGATGCGGGACTCGATCCTGGGACTCCAGGATCATGACCTGAGCTGAAGGCAGTCGCTTAACCAACTGAGCCACCCAGGCGCCCTCTGCCCATTTCTTGATTGGATTATTTGTTCTTTGGGTGTTGAGTTTGATAAATGTTTTATAGATTTGGGATACTAGCCCTTTACTTGATATGTCATTTGCAAATATCTTCTCCCATTCTGTCAGTTGTCTTTTGGTTTTGTTGACTGTTTCCTTTGCTGTGCAAAAGCCATCTGGCCCTGGGCTCTTGTTTGTTGGGAGATTTTTGATGACTGCTTCAATTTCCTTACTGGTTATGGGTCTGTTCAGGTTTTCTATTTCTTCCTGGTTAAGTTTTGGTAGTTTATACTTCTCTAAGAATGCATCCATTTCTTCCAGATTGTCTAATTTGCTGGCATATAGTTGCTCATAATATGTTGTTATAATTGTCTGTATTTCTTTGGTGTTGGTTGTGATCGCTCCTCTTTCATTCATGATTTTATTTATTTGGGTCATTTCTCTTTTCTTTTTGATAAGTCTGGCCAGGGGTTTATCAATCTTATTAACTCTTTCAAAGAACCAGGTCCTAGTTTCATTGATCTGTTCTACTGTTCTTTTGGTTTCTATTTCATTGACTTCTGCTCTAATCTTTATTATTTCTCTTCCCCTGCTGGGTTTAGGCTTTATTTGCTCTTCTTTCTGCAGCTCCTTTAGGTGTAGGGTTAGGTTGTATATTTGAGACCTTTCTTATTTCTTGAGAAAGGCTTGTATTGTTATATACTTTCCTCTTAGGACCAACTTTGCTGCATCCCAAAGATTTGAACAGTTGTGTTTTCATTTTCATTTGTTTCCATGAATTTTTTAAATTCTTACTTAATTTCCTGGTTGACCCATTTATTCTTTAGTAGGATGCTCTTTTGCCTCCAGATATTTAGGTTCTTTCCGACTTTCCTCTTGTGATTGAGTTCTAGTTTCAAAGCCTTGTGGCCCGAAATATGTAGAGAATGATCCCAATCTTTTGGTACCAGTTGAGACCTGATTTGTGACCTAGGACGTGATCTATTCTGGAGAATGTTCCATGGGCACTAGAGAAGAATGTGTATTCTGTTGCTTTGGGATGGAATGTTCTGAATATATCTGTGAAGTCCATCTGGTCCAGTGTGTCATTTTAAGCCTTTATTTCCTTGTTATTCTTTTGCTTGGATGATCTGTCCATTTCACTGAGGGTGTTGTTACTATTATTGTGTTGTTGTCAATGTGTTTCTTTGATTTTATTATTAATTGCCTTATCTAATTGGCTGCTCCCATGTTAGGGGCATAGATATTTACAATTGTTAGATCTTCTTGTTGGATAGACCCTTTAAGTAGAATACAGTGTCCTTCCTCATCTCTTATTATGGTCTTTGGTTTAAAAACTAATTTGTCTGATATAAGGATTGCCACCCAGCTTTCTTTTGTTGTCCATTAGCATGGTAAATGGTTTTCCACCCTCTCACTTTCAATCTCGAGGTGTCTTTGGGTCTCAAATGAGTCTCTTGCAGGCAGCATACCGATAGGTCTTGTTTTTTAATCCAATCTGATACCTTGTATCTTTTGATTGGGGCATTTAGTCCATTTACATTCAGGGTAACTATTGAAAGATATGAATTTAGTGCCAGTGTATTGCCTGTAAGGTGACTGTTACTGTATATTGTCTCTATTCCTTTCCGGTCTATGTTACTTTCAGGCTCTCTCTTTGCTTAGAGGACCCCTTTCAATATTTCCTGTAGGGCTGGTTTGGTGTTTGCAAATTCTTTTAGCTTTTGTTTGTCCTGGAAGCTTTTTATCTCTCCTTCTATTTTCAATGACAGCCTAGTTGGATATAGCATTCTTGGTTATGTATTTTTCTCCTTTAGTGCTCTGAATATATCATGCCAGTCCTTTCTGGCCTGCCAGGTCTCTGTGGATAGATAGGTTTGCTGCCAATCTAATGTTTCTACCATTGTAGGTTACAGACCTCTTGTAACCTACAATCCCGAGCTGCTTTCAGGATTTTCTCTTTGTCTCTGAGACTTGTAAATTTTACTATTAGATGTTGGGGTGTTGACCTATTTTTATTGATTTTGAGGGGGGTTCTCTGTGCCTCCTGGATTTTGATGCCTGTTTCCTTCCCCAAATTAGGGAAGTCTCCACTATAATTTGCTCCAATATACCTTCTGCCCCTCTGTCTCTTTCTTCTTCTTCTGGGATCCCAATTATTCTAATATTGTTTCGTCTTATGGTATCGCTTATCTCTTGAATTCTGCCCTTGTGATCCAGTAGTTGTTTATCTCTCTTTTTCTCAGCTTCTTTTTTCTCCATAATTTGGTCTTCTATATCATTAATTCTCTGTTCTGCCTCATTTATCCTAGCAGTTAGAGCCTCCATTTTTGATTGCACCTCATTAGTAGCCTTTTTGATTTCAACTAAAAAGATTTTAGTTCTTTTATTTCTCCAGAAAGGAATTCTCTAGTATCTTCCATGTTTTTTTCAAAACCCATCTAGTTTTTTTTTTTTTTTTAAGATTTTATTTATTTATTTGACAGAGAAAGACACAGCGAGAGAGGAAACACAAACAGGGAGTGGGAGAGGGAGAAGCAGACTCCCTGCCGAGCAGGGAGCCCGATGCGGGACTCGATCCCGGGACTCCAGGATCATGACCTGAGCTGAAGGCAGTCACTTAACCTACTGAGCCACCCAGGCGCCCCCATCTAGTTTTTTATAATCATCATTCTGAACTCTAGTTCTGACATCTTACTAATATCCGTATTGATTATTAGGTCCCTGGCAGTCGGTACTGCCTCTTGTTCTTTTTTTTTGAGGTGAGTTTTTCCATCTTGTCATTTTGTCCAGAGGAGAATAGATGAATGAGGGAACAAAATGCTAAAAGGGTAACATCGACTCCAGAAAAATATACACTGAACAAATCAGAAGAGACCTGAAACCGGGGGGAAAAGAAAGGGAATGCAAAAAAAAAAGAGAGAGAGAGAGAGAGAATATGATCGGGCTGGTGAATAGATCAGAGCCACAGACTAGATTTTGGGCATATTTTGGTCTGTTAGAAGAAAGTGCCTCCCAAAATTTTAAAGAAAGTAAAACTTACATATGTACAAAAATAAGGTAAATACGATGAAGGGATGGAATATGACTGTAAAGATGAAAATTATAAAAGATTTTATAAAAGGAATCGATAAGAAGTTGGTTGAATGGGGCACCTGGGTGGCTCAGTTGGTTAAGCGGCTGCTTTCGGCTCAGGTCATGATCCTGGAGTCCCGGGATCGAGCCCCGCGTCGGGCTCCCTGCTCAGCAGGGAATCTGCTTCTCCCTCTGACCCTC
This sequence comes from Mirounga angustirostris, assembly GCF_029215605.1. Lineage (NCBI taxonomy): Eukaryota > Metazoa > Chordata > Mammalia > Carnivora > Phocidae > Mirounga > Mirounga angustirostris. The sequence continues at coordinate 90,488,536 of NW_026991723.1, read as the reverse complement.
CTCCCTCTCATGCTCTCTGTCTCTCATTCTCTCTCTCTCAAATAAATAAATAAATAAAAATCTAAAAAAAAAAAAGTTGGTTGAAAAAAGAAAGAAGAAAAATTTTTTTAAAAAGGGAGAGAATGTGATAAGGCAGGAAACTAGAACAAGGCCATATACTAAAGATTTAGGGTATATTTTGTTCTATTGGAAGAAACTGTCTCCTAAAATTTTAAAGAGAGAAAAACTTATATATACACAAAAAATAAACTACAATGAAGGGATAGAATGTGACTCTAAAATTGAAAATTAAGAAAGATTTTTAAAAAAGGAATTGATAAGATGTAGCTTGAAAAAGGGAAAAAGAAAAATTCAAAAAAAATAGAAAAAGAAAAAATAAAGAAAATTTAAAAAATTAAGTTTGAAAGACTAAAGAATCATGGGGTAAAAAGCCATGAATTCTATGTGCAGCATTCCCCTAATGCTGGGGTTTTGCTGTTGTCACTGAGTGGTAAACTTGGCCTTGGCTGGCTGTTCTCGCTGATCTTCTGGGGGAGGGACCTGTTGCCGTGGTTCCCAAATGTCTGTGCCGGAGGTGGAATTGCCCCGCCCTTGCCCAGTCTGTTTTAAGTCATCCGCTAAGGTTTGCTCTCAGGAGCTTTTGTTCCCTGCAAGCTTTTCGTACAGCTTTGGAGGACAAGAGTGACAATGGCGGCCTCCCAATCTCCGCCCCAGAGGAGCCGAGAACTTGGGGCCCCACTCCTCAGTGCACCCCCAGAGAAAAGCAGTCCGTCACTCCCGTCTCCCTGGTCTCCGGCCGCACTCCGTGCTCACCCGGCCTGTGACCAAGCGTTTCTATCTCTGGCACCCGACCCCATGTGGAGTCTCCAAACCCAGCAGATCCCTGGGTTGCGCTCTGGCGCCGCTCCTCCCGGGGGAGGAAGGGGAGTCTCCCCGGATCTGCCACTTGTTGGGTCCCTGCTGGAGGAGCAGTGGCCCGACTATGCCACGGATCACGGTTTATGGCAACCCCGAGCTGAGAGCCCACCCCTCGGCTCCATCTCTATAGCCGGCTTCCCTGCTCTGATACCTGGGAGCTCTGCCGCACTCCGGCACCCCCGGTCTTTCTGTGACCCCGAGGGTCCTGAGACCACACTGTCCCAGGGAGGGTTCCACCCCCCGCTTAGCCACTGGAGTGACGTCCCTCAGCGGAGCAGACTTCTACAAGTTCCGATTTTGTGCTCTGGGGCTCTATCACTTGCCGGTAGCCAGCAGCCGGCTGATGGAGGCTCCCTCCCCCCGAGGTCTATCTTCCTGAATATCCAAATATCGCCTCGGATTCACTTCTCCGCAAGTCCTACGGAAATGGTCACTTTTCTGTTCAGAGAGTTGCTGCTATTCTTTCCTTCGATCTCCTTTTGAGTTCATAGGTGTTCAGAATGGTTTGACCCCTATCTAGCTGAATTCCTGGGACCAGACAAAATTTAGGTCTCCCACTCCTCTGCCATCTTGCTCCTCCTATTTTTTCTTGATTAAACATCCAGGAGTGGAATTGCTCTGTCCTAGGTCAGATACATATATAGTTTTGTAAAACAACATGACATTTTCGCAAGTTAGTTGTAGCATTTTACACCCCCACCCACAATATATGGAAGGTCGGCAGCTCCCATGCTCCACACCATTTTGTGATGTGCACTGCCTGTAAACTTTTATACTTGGGTCTTTGTGCAGACATATGAGGAGGTCTGTGGGGTAGAGTCCTGGAAGTGGAATTGGGAAAGGAACGTACACATTTAAAGTTTTGATATATTGGTGGCTCAGTCAGTCTCGATTTTGGCTCGGGTCATGATCTCAGGGTTGTGGGATCAAGCCCCATGTCGGGCTCTGTGCTCAGTGGGGAGTTTGCTCCCCCCCACAAATAAATAATAAATAAATATATAAATCTTTAACGTTTTGATATATTTTCTCATATGCCCTCTGAAAGGATTGTAAAAATGGATATTTTCGTTAGTGGCAAATGAGAGTATCTGCCTTCCCTTACCCTTAACCACACCCGGAAGTATTTCCTTACTTGTTTGTTACAAAGGTCTTTACTAAACACTTACTATGTGTGGACAAAGGGATAAGGCAGTTCCCAAACCACGGAAAGGCCCTGTGTCTGCTGAGCTTTATTCAAGTGGGGAAAGACAGAAGAACAAGTAAAACTCAATTATAAAATATGTTCGATGGTGATTTGGGCTCTAAAAGAATTAAGGCTGTGTCAGTGGTTTCTTTTCATATTTATTTGTGTATTTATTTGCTCCTTCTTCTTGAGTTCTGATTTCCACCCAGATAAATATACGGGTCAAGTGCACAGCTTGCTGTGTTTTTACACCAGCTAGCCTCTGCTGGTGCCAGCAGGAGGAGCTATAGGGCACGGATAGTTCTGGGCATTAGTCAAAGGATGGGAGCTACTGTAGGGGTGAGCATTGCAGGGAAAGGATCCCAGCCTGAGAGAATAGGAAGTGCAAAGGCCCAGAGGAGCATGCCTGGCCTGTGTCAGGAACATCAAAGAGATGCCTGCCCAGGCAAAAAGATGGAGGACAGAGGGGAGGAGATGAGGTCAGAGGCAGATCTTGTGGGGTCTGGTAGACCACTGTAGGATCTTGATTTGCTTTTTTCTTTTTTCTTAAGGAGAAGAAGCCATTGGAGGGTCATGAGTTGGGAGAGATCAACCTTTAGATATTACCCATCATTTGAATTTTTGCCAACCTCATGGATTAAGAAAATACCTTATGGTTGAGGCTAAGTGCTCCATACCAAGCAATCTGAATGCCTTCCCTTACTATCCAGTTGATACACTGTCTTTAGCTAGTAGATTGGCTATGGTTTTTATTTTTCTGTTTTGATTTTTCATTGTAGTAAAATGCACATAATATTTACCATCTTAACTATTTCAATGCAGAGTTCCGTAGTGTTACCAATTTGCATTGTTGTGTCACCATAGGGGCTGCCCATCTTCACAAGCATTTTCCTCTTGCAAAACTGAAGCTCTGTGCCTGTTAGACACTAGCTGCCCATGGCACCCCCCCCCCAGCCTCTGGTGTCTGTTTCTCTGAATTTGCCCATTCTAGAGACCCCCTTGAAGTGGAATCAGGCAGTGCTTGACTTTCACCATTGGCTTATTTCACTTAGCATGATGTCTTCAAGGCGTGGCATGGTATTAGAAGCTGGTTTTACCCAAGTCTGTTTTTCTGCTGCTGTCTGATTCTGTTTAATGCCCACCCTCCCTTTCCTGGGATGCTTGTTCTTGGCCTTAGATACGTGGTCTTCCTGGAGCTGTTCCTGCAGACGGCAGAGAAGCACTTCATGGTGGGACACAGGGTCACCTACTATGTCTTCACCGACCGGCCCACCGATGTGCCCAGGGTGCCCCTCGCAGAAGGGAGACAGCTGGTGGTCCTGGAGGTCCGAAACTATTCGCGCTGGCAGGATGTGTCCATGCACCGCATGGAGATGATTAGCAACTTCTCGCAGCAGCGCTTCCTCCTCGAGGTGGACTACCTGGTGTGTATGGACGTGGACATGAAGTTCAGCGACCACGTGGGTGTGGAGATCCTGTCCCCCCTCTTCGGCACCCTGCACCCCGGTTTCTACAGGGCGGCCCGCGAGGCCTTCACCTACGAGCGCCGTCCACAGTCCCAGGCCTACATTCCGAGAGACGAGGGTGACTTTTATTATGCAGGAGGCTTTTTTGGGGGTTCGGTGGTCGAGGTTCTCCAGCTGACCACGGCCTGTCACCAGGCGATGGTGGTCGACCGGGCCAACGGGATCGAGGCTGTGTGGCACGACGAGAGCCACCTGAACAAGTACCTTCTCTACCACAAGCCCACCAAGGTGCTGTCCCCAGAGTACCTGTGGGATGAACAGATGCTGCAGAGGCCTCCTTTCCTCAGGAAACTGCGCTACGTGGCGGTGCCCAAGAATCATGCGGAAATCCGGAACTGAAGAGCCCGGGGCCCAGGAGATCTCCATCCAAGGCTGCAGCTTTAGCAGGTCTTCCCCTGGGCAAGGGATCAACCAAAGATCTGATGCTATGGATGAGTCCCTGGGCCTCGGTTTCCTCTTCTGGAGAGGCTCCCACCACTCTTCCTTGTATTGAACCTGGGCTCATCCTTCATGGTGCCCACAAGTTCACCTTCCCCTGGAAGGTTTCTTTGATTGTGTCTTCCTCCTCCTATTGAAATGCACTGCTCTTCGCTCTGCATCCCTATAAAGCACTTAGTGTATTCCTTTGGCCAGATCTGCTGCCATTCTGCTCACATTGCCCATTGGTCTTGCTCATTACAATGTGAGCTCCTGAGGGCAGAAGCTAAGATTTCTTCTTCTTATAGGTCAGTACCTACCACAGTGCCTTATGCCCAGAGACTCTCAAAACATGACCCCTAAATACCTGGTGTACTCTGTACCCAGACAATGGGAGAGGCCCAGCCTGAAAGCACTTTTCTGGGTTTGGTTTGGGTGTATGATAGCTTGTTGCTCTGGGTTGTTTGTCTTTTTCTTATGGGTTTTGGGGAGTTTGTTTTGTGTTTTGGGTGTTAGTACTTTTTTCAGACACATGCTAAAAATCTCTTCTTCTAGTTTGTATGTTGCTACTTCAACTCTTTTAACATAGGTAAATTTAAGAACTCATCTCCTGCTTTGAAATCATGAAGATAGTGTCTTATGTTAGAAGATAGTGTCCAAAGCTTTATGTTTTTGCCTCACACTTAGGTCTTTAATCTACTGATAATGACTTGTGTGTGCTTTTAATGTAAGGATTTGATTTAATTTTCCTTTCTCTGGATAATGATTATCTGAGCACCACTTATTGAAAACATGTTTGAAAACTTCCGGGAAAGTTCTTTTCCCTGACTTGCACAATCTTCAGCCTCCTACTGTCAACTGTCCCCAGGTGCCTGGGTTTGTCTATTGGTCTGTCCTTGTGGTGATAACACACCATCTTCGTTACTCTAGGCCCATAATCAAATCTTGCTATCTGGTCCGGCAAGTCCTCCCACCTGATTCTTTAAGAGTATTTTGATTGCTCTTGGCCTGTTGCATTTCCATCTCACTTTTAAATCTTCTGTCAAATTACAGAAAGGAGCCAGCTGGAGTTTTAATATAATTTCATTTATTTATTTATGTTTTTGAGAGAGAGAGAGAGAGAGCACGCAGGCGAGAGTTGGGGGTAGGACAGATGGAGAGAATCTTAAGCAGGCTCCATGCCCACTGTGGAGACTGACTGGGGGCTCGATCTCATGACCCCGAGATCATGACCTGAGCCGAAATCAAGAGTCAGACACTTAACTGACTGAGCCAGCCAGGTACCCCTGGTTGGAGTTTTCATCAGAATTGTGCTGAGCTGAGCAGTGGTGCCCAGAGCGCCCCTCCCGTCCACCCGCAGGCTCACAAGGCAGGGCTGGTTCTTCTGAGGCTGGGATGGAGACTGCCGCTTACTCTCCCCCAGCACCTGGGGTTTTGCTTGCGGCCATGGGTGCTCCTCGAGGGCTGGTGCGTGCCCCCAAAACTGCCCCCATCTCTGCAGGCCATCCTCCCTGTGTGCCCGTCTGGCCCTTCCCGAGCAGGTGAGAGCTCACAGAACACAACACACAAGATCCTTCTGTTGCAGGAATTCTCTGCCTTTAGTGCCCGCAGTTCTTGGTCTTGCCGCTTCGAAGAATGAAGAGGTAGACCAGATGAAGAGTGGTGGGCAGCAAAGCAAAGTTTATTGAGCAAGAGTGTAAAGCTCCCAGAGAGGGAGGGGGGCCCAAATGGGAGGGGGGCCTGAGAGGGTTTCCCTGGAGTTTCTACGTTTAGGGGTTTTTATGAGCTCTTTTGCAAAACTATCTTAAGCAACCAGGGCATGCTGAGTCCTGCAAATCAGGGCTTTGATCCTGTATCTGTCTACCTATTAGGTTAATATCAATGTGTTGATGATCTTTTTTTGCTGACATCTGAGGGCTTATGTCTTCACTGCCCCTTACCCATGATAGGGACAAATGCCTTGTGGTTAATTGCCTTATTTTAGGACGTTTTGCAGAAGTCATTTCTGCAAAGGCTGCAAAGCAGAATGTTAGTGTGGTCCTATCTGAGCTGCAAAACAGGATGTTAGTGCTGTTTTATCTTAGCTGTCCCAACTCCGTATTTTCATGTTGGGGACCCTGGGCCTGACTACCTAACTGTCCAACTAACTCTTAACACTTCCTTCAAAAATTGCTTGTTGAAGAAACTGGCTCTTGAGATTGAAAACAAACAATCGGAGTTTCCCCATTTCTTTCACTTTCGGCTCATTTTCTCTCTCCCTGTTCTTGTCTGTTGTTCTCATGCCTTGGAACACGTTGCCTTGAGCATCCCCCCCCTCTGGTGCAGACAGTTTACACTCCCTTGGTCTTAAATGAAATAACAATTCAAGACTAGCTCCCCAGACCGTGTCCAGCCAGAGTCACCCACAGTCAGTGCCCCGCGGAGTCTCCATTGCTGGCCCGGGCTGGCCCTGCTGTCTTTCTTACTTGAAGTGGAATGTCGCTGGAGATTCAGCGCAGGAGACTGTTCCTGTAGTTGTTGCCCAGTACCCTCTCTTGGTACGTTGAGACTGTTTCCCTCTGGTCTTGCTAAATGAGAACTGTAGTTTTTTCCCTTAAATCAGGAGTGGATTTTGAGTTGGGTCAAGTCTTTTTGTAGTCTACTGTGAGAATCATCTAACCTTTCTCTTACTGCTAATGTAAGTGACTTATAAATGCAAAGTCCTTATTTCTGGACTTTGTTACTCTCACAGATCTGGGATTGACCCTGCTTGGTCATGCTGCATTACTCCACCATCTTGGTTTCTTCTTTCTTCTGTCTGTAGTCACCAGGATGACCCATCTATGGCAGTCGTTTGGGATCTCATCGGGAGACTTTGCCATCGTGGTCCAGAGAGTCTGGGAGATTGGATACAGAACCTTATTTTCTATGCTCTGGGATATTTGAATCATCTCGAGGTTTTTGTTCTTGCTCAAAAAGCCTGTGGAACCTACTGTCATCTATGGCGGTAATACCTGGTGGGTTCTTCTCATTCTTTCTCTGGTACATGCAGTTCCTTCAAGAGTCATGTTCAAGTTTCTACTTCTTGAGTCAAGTTTGATCATTTACTTTCTCTTGGAAAGTTGTCCACTTCACGTTGACTTTCAAATTTGTTGGCAAAAAGAAGAGGATTTTCGCTTTACAGTAACTTTCAATCTACATAATCTAAAATCAGACCGTCTTATCTCTAATGCTGTTTATTTGTGCTATCTCCTTCATTCTGATCTTTTTGCATGAGTATCAAAGATTATCTGTTAACAGAGTCGTTTGTTGGGAATGCTTCTTGTTTCTCAGAAAAGCATGTGGTTTTGACTTTCCCTCTGAGTACAGCGCAAGTAAGTTGTGGTCCTGGGTGTTTCTAGCCAATGTCCACATTGTCACTCCTTTCTAAATACTCTGCTTTTATTTCCTCTTTAACTCAAAAGAAATCTGAAAACTTGCAATAGTTGGTTGTGATTCCTGTTGCTATCCTTTAGTTGTGTGTTTGTGGATGTATAGTTTCGTAGCAAGAATCAAGCGAGTGCACAGTTTCAGCTCTAGGGAGTTGTTGAACTTCTTTTATGGCTTCCTGATGGATCATTCAAAACATTATTATGGGCAGTTGCAAAGAATGTATGCAAAATGGTACAAAGTTTGGAGAATGTTTGGCAATTTCTTAGAAAGTTAATATACACCTACCCTGTAAACCCTCAGTTTCACTCTCAGGTATTTGCCCAAGAGAACTGAAAACACATGTCCACAAAAAGACTTGTACAGGAACATTTCTATCAGCATTGTTGATAAAGCCCCAAACTGGAAACAATTCAGATGTCTACCAAGAGAAGAGCAGACAAGCAAAGCAGAGCATTCACACAGTGGAAAACTCCTCAGCACAGAGAAGAAATGGACTGTAGATGCATGAGGAACTTGGATGAGTCTCCAAAACATCATGCTGAGCCGGAGACCAGACCCAAGAGCACACAGGCTGTCGGATTCCGGGTGTCCTATCCAAGCAGGGGCAATACCCCTCTATAGTTACTGATCCTAGACAGTGGCTGCCACGGAGGAAGGTGGCAGTAGTTGTCTGGACAAGGGGCAGGAGGGGACTTTTTGGAGGTGATGGACATAGTTTTCATCCAGCTATAGGTGATTAAGTGTGTATTGCGATGGCCGAACATATTCGGTGTGTTTATTGGATGTAGATGAGATACCAATTAAGAGGACCAAGTCTCTCCCTGTGTGTCAGTAACAGCACACTAAATATTGGGATTGGATTCGTGTCTGATGACCATTATAACCAAGTACCAGAAGGCGAGTGGCTGAAAACAATGGAAATTTGTTTTCTCCCAGTCCTGGAGGCTGGAAGTCAGAGATGCAGGTGTTGGCAGGGCCGCGCTCCTTCTGAGATTCTACAAGAACCCTCCCTGTGTCTTCCAGCATCCAGTGGTGGCCACCCACATTTAGCCTTCCTTGGCTCGCAGCTTCCCCACTCCGTCTCTCTGCGGCTGCAGTCCTCTGTGCCTCTCCCCTCTGCTTGTGAGCCCATCAGTCATACTGGGTTAACAGCTCACTCTCCTCCGGTCTGACCTCACTTTAATTTGTGTCTTGATTGCCCCTACAAAGACCCTATTCCACACCAAGTCGTGTTCACTGGTGCCAGGGGTTAGGACATGAACCTCTATTTTGTGGGGGACATTATTCTACTGTAGCATGGATTAAACCAGCCTTTCTGTTCAAATGCTCCATGTCTACTGCCTTTTTTGTTTTCATAGGTTTTATTTTTTCAGAGCAGTCTGAGGCACACAGAAAAACTGAGCAGAGTCCCTGCTGAGTGTGGAGATCCTCTCAGGACGCCGAGATCATGACCTGAGCGGAAATCGAGAGTCGGACGCTGAACAGACTGAGCCACCCAGGGTCCCCACACACCTGCTTTTCTTGATTGACCTTCTCCTATAATATTTTGACTCCTTGCTAATGTTTTTCGAGCTGTCATGTAGTTATTTTTCTTTAAAAAGCATGTCACACAATCTGTGCATCTTTTACCAGGGGAATTTAACCTCTTCACACTTGGGATCATCAGTACATTTCAGGCTTATTCTTGCCATCTTATATCCTGTTTTCTGTTTCACCTTAACTGTTGAGCTTTCTAGTTCAGTCATACTAATACTTCTGCTGTGACCCTTTGCATCCTCACCTGCACTCACTGTGACTCTTTCTTTTCCCCTGCATTGCCAGTTGAATCATTGGCCCCCATCTCTTCTGCTTCCTGCTTTTACTCATTGTGTATTCTTCATGCAATGAGACTTTGGGGTCTTTGTTTCCAGGTCTGGGATCACTCTCGGGTGGCATTTGGGTATTTTAGTGTCTCACCTAGGAGCCCTCATTGTAATGAACTCTTCTTAAATCCTCGTCTGACACATGGGTGTGGAATGTCCTTTTATTCCCTCTGATGTGTCCATGCTGAGCGAGCTCTTCAGTGGTCTTCTCGAGCCTGGGCTGGCGTGTGCAAGGCGGCCATCAGTCTTGGACCACAGTGTCCTCAGCTTCTGCTTGCCACCATACCCTCCAGATGACCAGCGACCCTGTCCCACTGTGTCTGAGTCGTTTTGGTGTCCCAGTTTCCCTCGTGAGCCACCGCTGGAGGGCTGCATTTGTATTTTCCCTCCTTACCTCATAGCCGGGGAAGGTGGGACGGGGCTGAGGACACAGCGCAGATCAGCTGAGGCTGTGTGCAGGTGTCTCTACAGAATTTGAGAGCTTTAGTGATGTGCCACCTGCTAAGGTCAGCGGGGCCAAAGCCAAGGGAAATGTCATCATCTGCCTGGAGGCAGGGAAGGGGCGCGGGGCTGATGTAGGAACCTAAGAGTGAGAAAAAGGAGCATCAAGCCCAGGATACTGGGCTTCCGGGGGACACTGCTCCCTGATAGAGCAAAGGGGAAGTGACATTCCGAGAGGAAAGAATCTGGCTGAACTGAGTAGAGGCGGGGGAGTAAGGAACAGGAATTCCAGGACTGAGCGAGGCAGGAGGGCACGTGAGTCCCCCCCCAGGTGTGCTTCCCCTCCCTGAGCCTCAGCTTCCTCACCTGTAGAAGGAGGATCACCATAGCACCCACCACAGGTGCCCTGCAGACTAGAAAGAACCCTCTGGAACAGTGCCTGCCAGGTACTAGCTGGAGAGGAGTGGGTTATTGTGGGTATCCCGCCGGCCCTCAGAATGTCCCTTCCAGCCCCCGGGGCGGGGACCCCATGTGGTAGCCCAGCCATCCTGGGGTGCAGCCCTGGTGGCACCAAGGAGCGCTCAGCCAGCTTCCACCAGGGGGCGAAGGGGCCCAGGGCCAAGGCGGTGAATGAGGTACTTGACCTCGGGCGGGATCGCCAGGCCGCCAGGGGGTCGCGCTGCTGCAGGCGGCGGTGGGGCGGGGCGCGGGGCGCGGGTCTGCCCAGGCCCGGGTTACGAGTTACGTCCCGACAGTGCGCTGGCCGAGCTGGGGACCCGGCACGGGGCGCGGGACGGGGGACCCGGGCTGGTGCTCACGGGCGGGGCCGGGAAGCCCCTTCCCTCCACCTGGTGGGGTCCTCAGGCACCCAGAGATTTCCTCTCCGGACCCTGGTTCTCGCTCCCCTCGCTCAGTGGGGCGCTGGGGAGTCGGGCCGTCGGAGCCGCCCCAGTCCGACCCCGGGAAGCCAGGGCGCGAGGTTGCAAGGTCGCGGAGGGGCTGGGGCCCTGGCAGCACCAAGAGTAGGCGAGGAGGTCTCCGTGGGCCCCGGGGCCATGGCCAACGTGCCGCAGACGCAGGCCGGTGAGGGGTGGTCCATGGGTCCCCCAGCAGGAGGGGCCCCGCGGGGATGACGAGCAGCGCGCCTGAGGGCCTGCAGGGGGCGTCCCAGCCACAGGCTGCAGTGGGAGGTCGGGGGCTTGCTAGGACCCGCGTGCTGGGTGGCAGGCCTGGTGGCCGCGGGCATCCCTGGGGTTGGCGGTCCCGGTCCAGCGGAGGGCGGGGGCCCTGCCGACGCCCCCTGTGCACCCGCCGCGGCCTCTCCCTGCACTGGGGTGCTCGGGGCTGGGCGAGGGGCAGTGCGGCCAGGGCTGGGGTGGGCAGCTGCGAGGGGGCGCAGTGGGGGCCACCCCCCAGGACTGAAGCCTGGGCGCAGAACACGGGAGAACGCGGCTCAGATGCGGAAAGCCCGCCTGTGGCCGAGGCGTGGTGGCCCCCGGGCTCGCGGTGCTCTAACTTCCAGACTGCGTGCACCTGCGTCCTAGGGCAGGCAAGTGTTTGGGGGCTTAAGGTAGAGCAGAGGCCTCACCGAGGTTGGGGGAGGAGGTCGAGGCCCCGGGAGTCTCTGGAAAGAGCTGTTGTGGGGTGTGGTGCTCAGGCCCGCTGTCCCGGAAATCACTCCCGATTTGTTCCTGTTTACTGTAAGCTGGGGCTCTGCTCCTGTCACTGACCTTCAGGAAAGCCGGGTGGTGAGTGTGCTTCTCATTTTACCAGGGCAAAACTGGTTTAAGGAGATCAGGGTCGCCCTCCCGGGTCATAATGCAAGAAGGGCCAGACTGGAGACTGGGATCCAGGTCTCTTCAGCTGCAGCCCGTCCTTCCTGGTTCTGCCCTCAGCCTCCTTTATCGTAGTTTGTTCCTTTTTTTCTCGAAAAATTCTTGCTCAGCATTGACACAATAAACCACACACAAAGTGTGCAGCTTAGTAAGTTGTGACCCATGTGGACACCTGCGGATCCGGCACTCCAGTCAAGGCAAGAACTCACGTGTCTCCCCACGGGCTGTCCCTCATGCCTCTGGTACTTGCGGTGGCAAAAGAAATAGAGAAAAAAAATCAAACTTCCTTACAACTCACAGCCCATCGACAAGCCCTTGAGACAGGCAGAGTGACCTTCCTCTGGAGTTTAGCTGCCCCAATGTTCATACTTGCTAGAGGCAGAAGGCAGCCTTAGTTTGACATTAGTCTGACCCCCAGGATCCTGTAAAAATCCCCTTGGAAACTTCCTTTATCTCTATCCCCCCACAGTACGAGTTAGCAGTCATCCCCCAAGCATATGACCGTTGACATACCTCTGAAGGGTCTCACGACTAAGGTTTTACTGGACAGGAGTAAGTGACCTTTTCCTAACCGCAGCTAGCCCCTCAAGGTCCTGGAAACCTTGCTTCCAAATTCCTTGGTGACTTACACTATCCATTACACCCCCCAACTTGAACGTATAGAATCAGTCTCTCCTCATGACCCCAGTGCAGCTCTTTCTACCCTCGGGTCCTACCCCCGTGCTTTAATAAAACTACCCTTTTTGAGCCAAACACATCTCAAGAATTCTTTCTTGATCGTTCACTCCTGAACCCCATTTCACAGAGTACTGCACTGTCTTGGTTGACCTCAGGCCACAGGGACCAGTGTTCTACCTGCTCTGGGACTCTTGAGGAGCAGGGGCTCTGTCGTTGGTCTCCATACCCCTGTGGTTCCAGTGACATCTGGCCCATGACTGACCCCATGCAAACCTGAAGATTGAGTTCAGGTCTTTTGAGAAACCTGGCAAACAATCCCCATTCTCAGATTCCCTACATCCCTTCATCTGTTCATTTATTCATTCAACCGATATTTTTAAAGATTTGATAAGTACCAGGAGGCCTAGTGTTGGGGAGGACACCAGCTGAGGAGGCGACCTCGGAGACACGAATGGGGAGCCCCCAGTGTGTGAAAATCTGGGGTACAGGCGTGCCAGGAGAGGACCCGGCTTGGGGGAAGGCACCCCCATTATCAGCTGGGCATGTTAGGGGAGAGAAGGGCTGGGAAAGGAGCCAGTCTGAGAGAGAGGCAGGAAGGGGTCCTGGAGGGCCTTGGAGAGGGCAGTCAAGGTGGCAGACGGTCAGCTGGGTGTGCGGTGACCGGGCTGCTCTGTGGGTGGCTCCCGCGAGGTGCTTGACTCCTTCACCCTCAGACCCTGCACCGTGGAGGACAGACAGAACCATGTCCAAGAGTTCTGGAAAATGGCATGGCTCCAGGCTCTGGCTCTCCTCTCCTTGTGGCATGTCTCTCAGGAGCCGACTGGTCACAGAATTACGAGCCTAACCTCCCTTCAGTCTGGACTGAGCCTGACTCCGAACGCACCTAGTGTTTCTCTTCCTTGAGCTTAGGGGCCAGTGTTCTCCTATTGATGGCACTTACTGTTTGTTTTTTTTTCTAGATTTATTTATTTGAGGGGGGATTGGCAGAAAGAGAGGGAGAGAGAATCCTTAAGCTAACTCCCCACTGAGCCCATGACCTGAGCTGAAACCAAGAGTCAGACACTTAACCTACTGAGTCATCCAGGTGCTTGTCTGGTGACACTTATTTTTAATAGCTTTATGAGAGTATTACTTATATACCATAACATTCACCTGTTTTAATTGCACTACTCAATTATTTTTAGTCCGTTTACAGAGTTGTGTCATCGATCTTGGAATGTTCCCCAGAATTCCCCGGTGCCCATCTGCAGTCCCTCCCTGTTCCAACCCACCTGGAGCAACCACTTTCTGTCCCCATAGCTTTACCTTTTCTGGACTTTTCGTATCAGTGGAGTCTTAGAATATGTGATCTCTTGCATCTGACTCCTTTCTCTTTGAACAAATGTTTTCAAGGTACATCCATGTCGGAGCGTGTTATCCGTGTTTATTTTTCTTGCTGAGTATTTCCACTATATGGACGTACCATGGTTTGCTTATCCACTCTTCACTGGGTGGACATTTTGGTCGTTTCCTCTTTGTAGTTTTGTGAACAACACTGCAGTGAACGTGGCATACAAGTGTTTGTGTGGACGTATGTTTTCATTTCTCTTGGGTGGACACCTAGTTGTGACGTCGCTGGATCATATGGTAATTGTATGTTTCACATTTTCAGACTACCCAACTCTCTTGCAACGTGGCTTTGCCATTTGACGCCTCCACCTGCAGCGTAGGAGGGTTTCTGTTTCTCCACATCCTCACCAACCCTTGTTGTTCTAGCCATATTTGTGAATAGAAAGTGGTATCTCCCCGAGGTTTTGATTTGCTTCACCTAATGACTAAAGACGTTGAGCACCTTTCCATGTGCTAATTATCCATGTGAATGTGTTTGGTGAAAGGTCAGTAAAAAATGCTTGCCTTTTGGGCGCCTGGGTGGCTCAGTTGGTTAAGCGACTGCCTTCGGCTCAGGTCATGATCCTGGAGTCCCTGGATCGAGTCCCACATCAGGCTCCCTGCTCGGCAGGGAGTCTGCTTCTCCCTCTGACCCTCCCCGCTCTCATGTGCTCTCTCTCATTCTCTCTGTCTCAAATAAATAAATAAAATCTTTAAAAAAAAATGCTTGCCTTTTAAGAAATTGGAGTATTTGTCTCCTTTGTTGAGTATTAAGAGTTCCTTAATTTGGGATTCCTGGTCCCTGTTAGATACAAGATTTGCAAATATTTTTTCTTGATTTATGGCTTGTCGTTGAACTTTCTTCATGCTGTTTTTGAAGGCAAGAGTTTTAATTTTGATGGACTCTACGTAATCAGTTTTTCTTTTATTGATTGTGCTTTTGGTGTCATATGTAAGAAATCTCTGCTTGTCCTAATGTCACAAAAACATAGTCCTGTGTTTTTTTGTAAAAGGTTTCCAGGGACGCCTGGGTGGCTCCATCGGTTAAGTGTCTGCCATCAGGTCAGGTCATGGTCTCGGGGTCCTGGGATCGAATCCAGGGTTGGGCTCCCCATTCAGCAGAGAATCTGCTTCTCCCTCTGCCCCTCCTCCCACCCGTGCTCACTCTCTCAAATAAATAAGTAAATAAATAAATAAAATCTTTTAAAATTTTTTAAAAAATGAAAGTTTTCCAGTGTGTGTCTTTCAAGGATGCCTGCATCGTATCTAAGCTCTCTCAACTGTCGGCAAGCAGTTGTTACTAGTGTTCCCTTAAAATGCTTTTAGTCTTTGTATTATTCTGGTGTCAGTCCTCCTCTTCCATTCCTGATTTTATAGGCTTTGTGTCTCTCCCCTTCCCTCTCTCTGTCCCCCCCCCCACCTTCTAAATTTGGTCAGTCAGCTAAGCTTTATCCACTTGTGTTGCTCTTCCTGAAGAACTCGCCTTCAGTTTCACTGTGTTGTCCCCTTTCTGGGTCTTGTAGTTTCTTAGGGTCAAAACTTAAGCACCGACTTGAGATTTTTTCTATTCGTATCCAGGCATTTACAGTCTAAGTTTCCCTCAAACATGGCTTTGGCTCCATCCCATGAATGTTGGCATGTGGTACTCTCCTTTCCATGCAGCTCAGAAGATACCTCTTGGACCCGCCGGTCATTGAGAGGCCTGCTGCTTCGTTCGCACGTGTTTGTGGGGTTCCCAAAGTGCCTTGTCACTGCCCTTCTTATCTCGCTCCCTGTGGTCGGAGCGCGGGCTTTGTGTGAGAGCGATCCTCTTCAATGCATCGCTCCTTGTTTTGTGACCGAGCACTTGCTGCACCTTGCAGGATGTTCCGTGTCCCGCTGAGGACGGTGTGCATTTTGCTGTTTGCTGCACTGAGTGTTGTGGGTGCTGTCAGGCGGTCTCATCGGTCGGCGGTGTTGTCCAAGCTTCTGTATCTGCTGCTTGTCTAAGTACCACTTCCATTATTGACGGCGAAGTAGGATTTTGAAATCTCCAACTATACCTGTAGGATGGACCATTTCTCCCTTCAGTCGTGCCCGTGTTTGCCTCGTGTGTTTTGGGGCCAGGCTGCGAGGTGTGTGCATGTTTGTGCACGTTGTCCTATCTTCAGTGCGGTCCTCTAGTGCTCATTTCAGCGCCGTCATTTCAGACTCCAAGGAAAGGGGGTGCTCGGTGGAAAGAGGCCCTGGGGAGGCCTGCCTACCTCTAGGATCCGTGGGGACGCCCGGGCGATGTGCTGCGAGGGAGGAACGCCCTGCCCCCCTCCCTGCGAGTGAGAGAGAAGCCAGTGTTGATCAGGTCGCCCAGATGCCGGCGGGATGCTCAAAGCACCTGCCAGGGGGAGGCAGCCTCCATGGGAGCTGATGTGAATCACACGCGAGGGAGGTGGGCAGGTTGGGAGGAGCAGAGTGGAGTGACCCGGGTCCCACGGCTGTTTTCCAGGAAGAACACAATGCTGCTCACTTCGCCCCATGGCCTTCCTCCTGATAACGCTCGTCTGGGTCCTCTTCGGGGAAGAAACGTGGATCCCGGGCCGGACCTTGCACGCAGCCGCGGCAGCAGGGAACAGAGCTGTCCCCCACGCCAGCACCCCCATTGTCATGACAGGACTGATGAGCTGCCCCTCCACACACACCCTCCCACTGAACCCCAGCTTGTGGGGAGCTGCCGTGCTGTTAGCTTCCAGAGGGAGAAGATTCTAGAACTATGGAGTAAAGGCCCGCGGCTGCTCTCCTGGGGGCTGGGGACACGGCTGGACCCGCTCCCTGGGTCAGCCTCAGCTGTGCTGTCCACACAGGGCCCCCCCGGCTGCGTGGGGAGCTTACGTGGAGCACTGTTCGCAGTGACGCCCTCCTGCCACCTCTGTGGATGGGATGAGTCCCCGGGCTCTGGGGACAATTGCCCCCGGCCCTGCCCAAGCCCCTGCAGCTGCGCCACGGAGCTCTGGGCTCCCCGCGGGGGGCCCTGCTCCTGCTTTGCACGGGGATGGACGGACAGCCATCCCTGGCCCACCCTCCTCAGCAGTGGCCTTTGGTGGCTCTTTCCACAGCCCTGGCTGCCGGAGCCTGAGAAGCGTGATGCTAGGGGTCAGGGAAGCGGGGGCCGGGTAAGTGGGGTGAAGGCAGGGTCACGATGCCTGACAGCCTCGGGGACTGGCTGTGTGCCGGGGGGCAGCGGGGGCTGCTTCACGGGCTGGCCCCGCACCTGGGCTGACGCATCGGTGATCTGAGCCTCAGTCTCTTCCACCCCACTCTGCCCAGAGTGGCCAGGCCACTTCCATGACGAGTCCCCTGGGAGGACGGACCCCTACCTGTCTGGCTTCAGCCTCGACCTCTCCTCTGACCTCCCATCTCCTGCCTCCAGGGTCACCTGTTTGTCCCACCGTGACCCCCTGCTCCTGCCCCGCTCCTTCTCTCAAGTCCCTGATTTAGGGAAAGGCCTCGCCTTCCCCCAGCCCAACCTGGAAGCCTGGCAATCCTCCTTGCCTCCCCCCCCCCCGCCCCCCACACTGCTCCGAACAGGCCTGCCTCTCCTGCCTCTAGGTACCTGTCTATCCCCATGGAGTATCTGCGCTCCCTGCCCTGCTCTAGGGGAGGCCCTGCCATCTTTCCGGCAGCTTCCAAGATGTCTCCCTGTCCTCTGCTGCACAGAGCCCATCCTCCTCCTGGAGCCAGAGTGATCTTTCCGGGACAAACCTACGAGCCCCTCTGGGGTCTGTTCCCCTAGAGTCAGCCACCTGCTGTGGGTCACAAACCGCCCAGTTCATGGTGTGAGACGTCCCAGCCACTGACCCCCACATCTCCCCATATCCTGGGGGTGACTAGGCTCAGCTGGGCAGTTCTGGCCCAGGCCTGTCCCGTGAGTGTAGACGGACGGTACCGGGCTCAGGGGCAGCTTGAAGGCGTCCTCCCATTTTGCGGGTGGACGCTGGCTCTGGCCTGAGACCCCGGCTGGGGCCTGCCCTCGGCCTGTGCTCTTTCTCAGCCTGTTCGGCGGTTCCGTGATCAGTGTCTCCAAGACACACAGGGCTGCGTGGCCCTTGATGAAGTGGCTTCAGAGGACCCACAGCACCTGCACCACCGCACAGGATTTGTTAGACCCTCAAGAGCAAGCAGCTGGGTGCAGAGCCTGGGGAGGGAGCCCCCCTGGGTGGGAGGGGCCTCAGGTGCCAACACGGTCTGGAACCAGCAGCTGCTTGGTCTCAGCTCAGGAGCGCGTGCAGACACGGGGGTGCAGCCTGTGGGGACGGTTCCTCCTGGAAGGACCCAGAAGCTCAGGCACCTGCAGCAGCTCCCCAGCCCCACTGACTGGGCGCAGCCACATCCCTGCAAACTCACATCACGCTGTGTGATTTTCAGGATGCTTTACCCCCAGCCCAAGGTGCTAACACCCGTGTGAGCACATTCACTGAAGTCTCCCCCCCTCCCCTTCCCTCTCTTCCCCTCCCTTTCTCAAACTTAGGGAAATTTAAGGTAGACACGGAAGGGCGGGCTGATTGAAAACTCAGCGGGTGCACGATTGCCAGATTCTTTTCCTCTCCCTGTTTCTGAGATCTGGATTTGGGGCCCACAGATTATTCTGTCCTTTTCTCCTGTGCCTTGCATTTCCTGCTTTCTGTCCCTTGCCCCCCAAAGAATGTGTAAGGGGGGCTTGCTCCCTCCCGGGGGAGGGCCCCCTGGCCTTGCTGGGAAATCCCAGCTCCCACTCTGAGGTCCAGCAGGGACCAGGTTTGCTTAGAGCTGGGAGGGATTTGCACAGGTTTGCGTTTGGGTTTCTTGCAAGTGTGAAGTCCTTCTGGAAGGAGGGTGCACCTGGTGGGTCCCTGAAGGCATGGGGGGGAGGGGGAGGTCCCGGGGGGCTGGTGAGCACCAGGGCCCTTGGTGCGCTCACCCTCCTCCCAGCTCGCATTTGCCGTGCTGCTCTCTTGTGTCCCAGGAGGAACGATGTCCTTGTCCTCACCTCTTGGCTGGCCCCCATCATCTGGGAAGGGACCTGCAACACTGACATCCTGAATGAGCAGTTCTAGCTCTGGAACTTCACCATCGGACTACCGGTGTTTGCTATCAAAAAGTAAGTAGATGAGATGACAGAGTGTGGGGACTGGGAGGCAGGAGAGACGGGGGACATCAAGGTGTGTGTGTGTGTGTGTGTGTGTGTGTTGAGCACAGAGTGAGGGGACCCCCGTCCTGGGGATTAATGTGAAAGTGCATGCTTTCAGCAGTCTTACTGGGCTCTTGTGGGCCCAGTGAGGGGGCAGCCCCTGGCCCCCTCTCAGGAGGCTGCACATCACAGAGGGTGACAGCTCTGGCCTGCTGCCACCACCCTCGGACAGACACAGCCCTGACCCCAGGCCGCTCTCCTGATGAGTCAAGGGGCAGAGCACCCCAACATCCGGGCTACTGGGGAGCCCCCCCACCAGAGAAGTGGAAGGGGGGGACACGTGTGCGCTGTGGATTGGTAGCGAGGCGATGCCTGTCGAGCTGGCCCCTCCTGTGTGTCCCTTACAAGATGAGGCTCATGAGGGCACAGCCAGGTCAGACAGCACTCGGTGCCAGAGCCCAGGCCCCTGAGAGGGAGCTGAGCAGTGAGGCCCTGGGACTCCAGCAGACCCGGGAGCGCCCTGGGCACCCTGCTGGCAAGTGGCCTGGCCCCTCGGAGTCTCTGGAAGCTGGGGTTGGCGACAGCATCGGCTCTCAGGATTGCCGTGGGGGCCACGAAAGCCCGGGGGTCAGGGCCTGCGGCAGGCGGAGCTTCCTTCCCCCACAGAGCTCAGCCGAGGCCCGCAGGATGGCCCTGAGGCCCGTGCAACCCTTTTCCCAGGCCATCGCGAGGGAGGCATTCGGCCCCTTGTGCGGGGACTAAGAAGGGCCCAGGTCGCCTCAGAGTCGTCCTCCAGTTCCTGGAGACCAGGGACTGAAATCACCAACCAGACCCTCACTGCCCAGGGTCCGCGGCCAGCCCTGTCCCAGCGCTCTCTGCACAGGCGGTCCTCACGCGTCCCCCTCTGGGCCGGGACCGCGGCCCCGGGGCGTGGGCAGGTGCTGGGCTTGCATGAAGGAGCCCTTGCCGACAGCATCCTCGGAGGGAAGCAGCCGTGAACCCACACTCACAACGGCTGGGCCTGGCCTTGCCCCTGGTGATCTGACTCGGGCCTGCGGGCTGTGTGCCTGTCCCGTTTCAAGGCAGTGCCCGCCTTCCCCGTGTGAGCCCTTGACTAAGCTGCCAGGTGTGGGGCAGGCCCAGGGAAGTAGCCTCAGTGCCCGCTCAAAAAAACCAGTCTCAGAGGGGCTCACCACACTTGCCTGACGATGGGGGAGCTGCTGTCCCCACTGTGGGGGGCAGGTAGACCGCTCACAGGGGCACCAGCCATGTGAGGGGGTTGGGCTGGGGGAGGGGGAGATGTAGACCTGGATCCGGAAGCTTACCCGCTTGGATTCAAGGCTGGGGCCTAAGCAACCCCCCTCTTCTTTCCCCTTCCCTGCCCCCGGGCTGCACCTGATTCCTGGTTGGGGGAGTTCCAGGTGACCCCTCCTAGGAATACCAGTGGTTGACTGAGGACCTTGTCAGCAAGAGGCCCAGTAGCCTTCAAGGGGGGACCCTCCAGAGGGTGGAGCCAGCTGTGGGGACCAGCGACAGTCCACTCAAAGCAAGAGGGGCAGGTGGCCGGCCCTGCTTCTTCTACCCGGTCTGTAGGGCACAGAAACGACGGCTGTGCCCAAAGGTGCTCCACTCCTGGCAGGTGGGGACAGGACCTGCAGGGGGCGGCTGGGGGGGGGCACCTGCAGGGTTTGCCCGGGAGCTCAGCACAGGGGGAGAGTTCCTGGCTCCAGCATGCTGACTGTGGGGCTACACGGATTTCCACCCTCCCAAGCCTCGGGCTCCCGTTTGTAAGATGGGGTGCTGATGGCCCCCATCTCTGGGAATGGAAGGGAGGGAGGCCCCACCGGCAGACATGCTCAGGACAGGCCAGGAGGGTGGCTGTGGCTTAAAGCAGCCCAGGGCCTGCCCCCATGATGAAGGTGCACACGAGCACGGCCCCGAGCTCTGGGGTCCTGCCGCCAGCCTCTGGCAGTGACCCTCCTCCCGCCCTGTCCCCCGTCCCTGTAGCTACGTGGTCTTCCTGGAGCTGTTCCTGCAGATGGCGGAGAAGCAGTTCACGGTGGGACACAGGGTCACCTACTACGTCTTCACCGGCTGGCCGGCTGCCGTGCCCCGTGTGCCGCTCTGGGAGGGCCGGAGGGTGGTGGTCTTCGAGGTCCCCGGAGCCCCGTGCTGGCAGGATGTGTCCGTGCACCGCATGGAGATGATCAGCAACTTCTCGCAGCGGCTCTCCCTCCGCAAGTTGGACTACCTGGTGTGCATGTAGTGGACATGAAGTTCAGCGACCATGTGGGGGTGGAGATTCTGCCCCCCTCTTCGGCACCCTGCACCCCGGTTTCTACAGGGCAGCCCATGAGGACTTCAGCTACGAGTGCTGGACGTGGTCCCAGGGGCCATCCCCAGGGCCCAGAGTGACTTTTACTACGCAGGAGGCTTTTCTGGGGGTTCAGTGGTGGAGGTTCCCGACTGACCTCAGCCTGTCACCAGGCGATGGTGGTCGACTGGGCCAGTGGGATCGAGGCCGTGTGGCACGACGAGAGCCACCTGAACAGGTACCTTCTCTACCCCAAGCCCACCAAGGTGCTGTCCCCAGAGTACCTGTGGGACCCGCAGCTGCTGGGCTGGCCCCGGGTCATGAGGAAGCTGAGATTCGTGGCCGTGCCCAAGAATCACCGAGACATCCGGGACTCGTAAGGGGCTGACCCCGACTCCGTCAGGTGGTGCCACCCCGAGCAGAGCCGTCAGAGCAGATTCCTACCTCTGTCCCCTCAAGGGAGACTGTGGAGCCCAGCACTGCCCACACGGCCGTGTTCAGGGCCCCCAGCGCCCCCCCTCACAGGAGGCCTGCCTGGGGGTCCAAGTTCCTCTCTTTGTGGTCGGTGCGTTTGGATCACTTATGCATCATTTGCAGCTGTGAAGGCCTCCAACTCTTATGTCGGATGTTTTTCTGTGTCAATGCTGAGCAAACATTTTATTTTTTTTAAGATTTATTTATTTATTTGACAGAGCACAAGCAGTGGAATGGGAGAGGGAGAAGCAGGCTTCCCGCGGAGGAGGGAGCCCGATTTGGGGCTCGATCCCAGGACCCTGGGATCATGACCTCAGTGGAAGGCAGACGCTTGACCGACCCAGCTACCCAAGCACCCCCCTGCCTTGCTTTTAAGTGGCTCTTCCCGTGCTGGTGTTTGTGAAATGTGGGCGCTCACTCGTCTGGATGCCTGTCCTGTTGGGGTCCCTCAGTGCCCACCCAGTGCACTTATGCTCTCATTGGCCTGCACGGCATCTCAGCAGGCATTTACTGAGTGCCTCCTGTGAGCTCCGTCTCCCAGCAAGGGGCAGAGCGTGAGAGCAAGAGCTAAGATACAGGATCCCTGTTCCTGGGCCTTCCTGGGACACGTGATGGCCCCGTCCTCCAGACTCACTACTTTCCTTGTTGTTGTAAGGAGATAGACATCCGACTGATACAGGTAAGCACGCTGAAGTGTAGAATTCAGTGGCAATCAGTACATTCACTGTTCTGCACCTGCCACCTCCATCCATCACTATAACTTTTTCATCATCCCAAACTGAACCTCTCCCCACAAGACACTAACCCCCCATTCCCCCTCCCCAGCCCTGGGACCCACCAACTCCTTCCACCTCAAAGAGTCGGAGTGCTCTCGGTCCTGCAAGTGGGATCCTCCAGTATCGGTCCTTTAGGGACTGGCTTCTTTCATGTGGCACCCAATGGCCTCAAGGTTTGTCCCCATTAGCCTGGACCTGACCCACTTTTCCCCAAATGGAGTGGCTCAGCCCACCCTCTCCTGTCTAAGCTGAGCCTCCTCAGTCCCCTCTGCTCCTGTCATCTTCATCCTCAGCCTGAAGGGTCCCCGGACACTGCCCCTAGGGCCTCATTGATCCTAGCCAATCTGTAGCTTTGAAAACCTGTTCAACCCAGATGCTGACATCTCCGCCCAGGGCCTTAGGCCTCACCTATCCCATCTGTCCACGTCAGGTACCTGCTCTTCCCACCAGCCGGTCACCTGCTCCTCCCACAGGTGTCCCCATCTCAGGAGAGGGAAACACCAAGTCCAGACCTTTGGAGTCCTCTGTGACTTCTTGCTTGCCACCCACTCTCCCAGTAGTGAGGTGGCTCTTGGAGGGCATTCAATGTCCAAAACATTTAAAGGCATATTGAGTCTCTGCTGCCTAGGGCAATAGAGGACAGTTGGGGCAAGTAGAAACCAAGCAGAATCACTGGAATTAAGGCCGAGTTTTGAGGAGCTTTAGGGAAGAAGGGCCTGGAAGCTCTGATCTATTCCCAAACCCCGAGGACACTGCACGCACCCAGCATGCACGGGCTGGGTGCATGCTCGGGGCCCACCTGAGAAGGCCCCAGGCTCTCCCCTCGGGTGATTGTCAGACTCTGCAAATAGGAAGTGAAGGCCAAGGCAGAGTCCTACACGGCCTGGCTGGTGCCGAAGGTGGATCCTGACACACACCCAGAGCCCTGCTCCCTGTCTGCAAACCTGGAAGTTGCTTTATTCGGGGGTTGGTTTCCAGATGTTTAAGGAAATCTCACCCAATCCACAGTAGACCATTATATTCACAGAACAGACACTTCCAGGGCCACACACGACAAGGATTACAGATTTGACAAAGTTAGTTCAGATGAGTCCCCAAGCCCACAGAACTGCCGTGAGAGGAGCAACAGTGACCCCTGGGGAGGAAAGAACTGTACCTGACTTGCTACATTGCACTATTCACAGAGTCCCGGATCCAAAGGCAGAGAGACGAGTGGGGTGACACAGGAAAGTATGTATCTCAGTGGGGCTGGCACGGGAAGGCGGCGGACTGGCATGATCTCCAGGTGCTGAAAACACACCTGGGTTGTTATGTAAGGAAAATCTAGGAGAAGGGTGTGTGGGTTGTGCAGGGGGCAGTAGGTTCCTTTCTAGCATTGTCTTGGGGTCAATCATGCCAGGTCTTGCTGGCGTCAGGCAGCGGTGAAATCTCAAGGGGTCATTTTGGTGCCTGCCGGGTGTTTCACTTGAGTTCACAGATGAGCCCGAAGGAAGGACGTCAGCAGTTAGGAAGTATAGACAAAGGTCAGAGGGGAGGTGGGTAAAGGCCTCTTTCACTCAGAGAGCAGGGGAGCTCCGAGCCTCTGCTATCCACCTTGCCCTGCTCATTGCTTCCATCCGCCTGGCCCTGAGTTCTGTCCTTTTAATGAACTGGTCATCTAGTAAGTAACATGTTTCTCTGAGTTCCATGAGTCACTCGAGCAGATGATTCGACTCTGAGGAGGAGGTTGTGGGGACCTCCAATCTGTAGCCCATAGCTCGGAAACACGGGTGACCTCTCTGTCCAGCCACTGGCGGACCACTGAGTTAACAGCACAGGGATTCAGTGGCCGCACACAGCAAAGAACACAGACTTGACAAAGGTAGTTCAGAAAAGTCATTGAGACAACAGTAGGTAACTACAAGGAGCAGCAATCATGAAGCCTGGCATGGGGAAGGTCTGATGGTCAGGATGCTTCCAATGTAATCTTCATCATCACGCCCTGGACTTGTCACTGGGGCCAGGTCCCCCGTCTCGGGTCAAGGAGCTCCTACATGTTCCACGTGCCTCTCCCTGGCTCCCCAGCCATGAACAGCCCTGTGCTGCTTCCCAGCAGAGGTCAGTTTTAACCAAGGCCAGGAAGATGGGATGGGTTGTCCTGACTTCCCCACCCTGCTCCCCACCAGTGCTGCAGGAGAGGAGAAAGTTTTCCTCAACCCTCTCAAGGTCCCTCTCTGGGTCTGGAAATTGACAAAGACAGGTCAACGGGAGAAAAGCAGCAAAGTGCGTTGATTTATTGGTGGGAGCCTCACTCACAAGACCATGCAGACCAGTAGAGGTGTCTCCCTTTTAGACAAAGGGCCCCAGAAGAGGCAGGAGACAAGGAAGATGACAGGACAGAGCTGCCCAAAGAGGACAAAGTAAGGGTCAGAGGATCACAGAGACCCTTGGGAAAGCCTGGAGGCCCTGGAGACATTGGCTGAAACGCTGTCATTGGGTCAGAAAAGTGGTGTCACAACCCCCCAGTGACATTGTATGATTTACTCTTCGTTGTTTCTAGGAATCAGTGTGTATGGGCCATTAGAACTCACGCTGCATTAAGTCTAGCATATACTTACTTTTTATCACTTTTCAGGAGTAGATTTTTCTAGAGGATGTGCTGAGCATGGGTGTCTCCATTCTTTTCTTTGTGCAGCTGGCCTCTGTTTTCAGGAGCAGATTCCTGGTGCTCATCACCTCTGTTAGCCCTGAGGACTGCCCCCTATCACCTCTCGCAGTGGACCTGAGTGCCATGTGGGCAGGGACCACATGGGCTGGGGATGCTCACGGATGGAGTCCCAGTGCTCAGTACAGAGCAGGGACCCCAGATCCTCTGCTGAATGAGAGAGGAAGGGGGGAAGGAAAGAGGAGGGGGGAGGAAGGCAGGGAGGAATGGGTGGAGGGAGGGAGGGAGGGAGGGAAACCAAGGAAGATGGGCCCATCCATCAGGAGCTCTTATTTGGGGTGAGGTTTGAGGGCATCACAGCCCAGGCCCTGGATGTTGCCTCAGGGCCTGTCCAACTGTCCTCCCAGTGCGGACCTTCTTCTCCTTGGCCCTCTGTCATCCTGGATCCTCTCCACCTCCTCCTCAAACAATTCTGAATGTTTTCAGGAGAGGGTGGCAGGAGGGGGTCTCAGGAGAGGCTGCCCGGATCCTGTGCCCTGGACGACACAGTGACAGTAGCTATAGGGCATTTTATCATGAGGACTGGGACCGAGGATCCCATCCATCTCCTTGGGCATTAGCGTTGTTCCATTCCCTGCTCTCTCCACCACCACTGTGCTGAACACTCCTGAAAACACATCTGTGAAAAACCGAGCCAGAGTTTCCAGGCGTGAGTCCGAGGACGAGCGTGCTAGATGACGGGTGCACCTGCGGCCTGGGATGGGTGCTGCTCACTGTTCTCCCAGACAGGAGTGCCCGTCACCCTTCTCTCCCGGGGACCTCCGTTTCCTCACGTTCTCCCCAGGGCTGCTGGTCCCCAGACCAGACACCTGCCAGTCTGAGGGTGACCAGTGCTGCCTCCATAGGGTTTCCTTTGCCAGAGTCCTTCCCCGGGAGCTCCTGCACCTCTGACTCCCCCCAAGCCTGTCCCCCTCCCCTTGGACTTGCATGCATTTCGTCTCTG
This sequence comes from Mirounga angustirostris, assembly GCF_029215605.1. NCBI lineage: Eukaryota > Metazoa > Chordata > Mammalia > Carnivora > Phocidae > Mirounga > Mirounga angustirostris. The sequence goes on along the minus strand of NW_026991723.1, from coordinate 90,462,546 downwards.
TCCCTGTGGAACCCAGTGACTTGGAGCATGGTTTGGACCAGAGGCATGGGAAACCTTTCTGTGGCCTTGGGTTGTGAGCAATGCTTTGGCCCTTTGGGGTGTGTCTTCCAGCTTTCTGCATTTCCCTGGTTTCTCTGTGGGTCACAGGAGGAACCAGCCCTTTCCTATCTGGGGTCAGGCTGAGGTGTCCCAGCAGGAACAGGGGTCTCCACCCCGAGATTGTGTCCATATTTACCAAAGGGGGCTCTATGATTACATCTCATCTGTAATCCATCGGGGATTTCAACATCAAATAAGGAAAATTCTATGTCAAGTCAACACAGAAAAGAATGAGTCCCCTTTGAAAATAGGGGGGCAGACACAAAGGCCCATACTGTGTGATTCCACGTACAGGAAACATCCAGAACAGGTAAAGGAACAGAGAGAGAAAGCAGCTTAGGGGTTTCCAGGGAGGCCTTCTGGTTCGTGGACTCCTTTGGGGAAGCAGATATTCCACAGCCATGTTCTGTGGTGTGGTGGCCCAGCGTTGGGAATGTACTTCATGCTCAGGACTTGTTCAACTGAAAACAATTAATTTTATTTAAAATAAATAATAAACAGCATATAGGACATGGAAAGAGAATATAACAGTTAATATGTACCAGAGAGAAAGAACATAGGGGGAGGGGATGAAACAATCTGGCGGGGCATCGGGGTCAGGTGATGGGGCTAAGGGTACTTGTACAAAGAGCTCTCCCCGTGAGGATGTGGGCTCTGGATGTGGTTCTGGGAGCCCTGCAGGAGCAGGAGGAGGGGCAGGGCCAGATGCAAGAGCAGGGCCAGATGCAAGAGCAGGGCCAGGGGCAGGATCCACGGTAAGAGCTGGGTCAGGGGCAAGTACAGGAGCACAGGCAGGGCCAGGGGAAGGGGCAGCGGCCCTGGAAAGCAGGGGAAGGGGCATCGGCTCTGGCAGGGGCAGGGGCAGGGACACAGGCAGGGGAAGGGGCATCAGCTCTGGCAGGGGCATGGGCAGGAACAGGGACACTGGCAGGGGAAGGGACATCGGCTCTGGCAGGGGCAGGGGCAGGGACACAGGCAGGGGAAGGGGCATCAGCTCTGGCAGGGGCAGGGGCAGGAACAGGGACACTGGCAGGGGAAGGGGCATCAGCTCTGGCAGGGGCAGGGGCAGGAACAGGGACACAGGCAGGGGAAGGGGCATCGGCTCTGGCAGGGGCAGGGGCAGGGGCAGGAACAGGGACACAGGCAGGGGAAGGGGCATTGGCTCTGGCAGGGGCAGGAACAGGGACACAGGCAGAGGAAGGGACAGGTGCAGGGGCAGGAGGTGGGTCAGGGGCAGGAATGGGCGCACATGCAGGGGCAGGGAAACGGGTAGGGAAAGGGGAAGGAGCTGGGTCAGAGGCAAGGACAGGAGCACAGGGAGGGGCTGGGGAAGGGACAGTTGCAGGGGCAGAAGCCGGGTCAAGGGCAAGAACAGGAATACAGGCAGGGGCAGGAGAAGGGGCAGGATCCAGGGCAGGAGCTGGGTCAGGGGCAAGAACAGGAACACAGGGAGGGGAAGGGGCAGGTGCAGGGGCAGGAGGTGGGTCAGGATCTGGACCAGGGGCAAGAACAGGTGCACAGGGAGGGAAAGGGGCTGGTGCAGGGTCAGGAGCTGGGTCAGGGGCAAGAAGAGGAACACAGGCAGGGGCAGGGGAAGGGACAGGATCCAGGGCAGGAGATGGTTCAGGATCTGGGTCAGGGACAAGAACAGGTACACAGGTAGGGGAAGGGGCAGGTGCAGGGGCAGGAGGTGGGTCAGGGACAGGAACAGGACCACAGGCAGGGGCAGGGGCAGGGGCAGAACCCGGGTCAGGGGCAAGAACAGGAGCACAGGCCTGGGCAAGGGAAGGGGCAGGATCCAGGGCAGGAGCTGGGTCAGGGTCAGGATCCGGAGCAGGGGCAAGAACAGGTGCACAGGCAGGGGCAGGGGCAGGAGGTGGGTCAGGGGAAGGGACATTGGCTCTAGCAGGGGCAGGGGCAGGGGCAGGAGTTGGGGCAGGGGCCGGAACAGGAGCACAAGCCGGGGAAGGGGAGGGGGCAGGTGCAAGGGGAGGGACAGGGTCTGCCGCATTGGCACGTACAGGAACCGGGGCAGTATCTGGGTCAGGGGCAAGAACCGGGGCACTGGCAGGGGTAGGGATGGGTCAGGATCCAGGGCAGGAGCTGGGTCGGGGGCAGGAGCAGGGACACAGTTCGGGGCAGGCCCAGGGGCAGGCTCTCCGGAGGCAGGTTGTCCAGCAGGCCCTTCCTGGCCCCCGTCAGGCTCTCCGTGGGCGGGTGCTGGGTCACCTGCCGGCTCCTGGTCTCCTGCTGAAGTCGCAGCCACCACCCCTCCGTCCAGAGCTGCCGATGGAGTTGGAACCGGCTCTAGCTCCTCAGGTGGTGGAGCAGCTGTGAGAGGAGAAAAGCTCAGCCCGAGCCTGCTCTCCGTGGAGACAGAACCCAGCCCAGGGCCTCCCAGAGAAGCCGCAGCCAGGAAGGAGCCCTCCCCGGGCGTCTCCCCGACCGCAGTCCCCCCGCTGGGGGCTCTGAGCCCAGTCGGTGCTCCAGGCCCCACACCAGGCTCTGGGGGCTCCTCCCTGTGGGGCCCGCCCCCACCCTTCCGCACACACCCACGGGCACCCAGCCCCGGGCTTCTCACCCTCGGGCTCGGCCTCCGTGGGCTCCGGCTCCTGGAGGACAATGCAGTCAACGACCACCAGGGACAGTGGTGTGGGTGGTGTCGGAGGCCTCTCCCCGCAATCCCCAGCACCTGCTCCAGGGGAGTCCTGTGGGGTCACGCTCCGGATCCCGGACATGGAGTGGGTGTCCGCCAGCCTCGTGCCGATCTCATCGGAGGTCTGCAAAGACAGGGACGGGTAGCCGGCCCGGAGGCATCCCAGTCCTGCCCGGCCAACCTCCCTGTCCCCTGCCCAGTCGCCCTGCTGCTCCCAGATCAGACACACACCTGTGGGTGCACAGCCCTGCACGCGGGACAGTGACCCATCCCTGCAGGGCGATCGAGATAAACCCCGGGCAGAAGCTCACAGCCCCCCACACCCCGTCCCACCCAGCCAGCCTGGACCTTGAACATGACCTGCCCACGGGTTATCTGACCCCTCATCAGCCTGCTCTTGAATGGCGTTGGCCCACCCCACATGACCCCTCTTCACACACACACACACACACACACACACACGGAGGGGAGGGGACCTGGGGCTGCACAGGTGGATTAGACCCTGTGGGGCTGGGTGGCCGGCTCTGGGCCTCCTGGTGTCACCTTTCGGGCCTTCCGGCCAAACGGCCAGAGGCGGTGGGGAGCCCTGATCGGACATCCCCAGCGGGGGCCAGCGTTTGCAGGGCGGGCTTTCTTCAGCCTGCAGCATCCAGACTTAGGGAGGCAACAAGCCCACATGTTCATGGTTGGATGATCTCCAACGAAATGAGCTGGGCAGGGGGCTGTCTCTGGAATGTGGGTGCCTGGTTACCTGGGTTCCAAATTCTGTTGGACTCTGTTGTCAGGGAAGTGAGGTCACCACTGCCCGGGGTCCCCTTACCCAACTTCCTCCTCACACAAGGCCCCCACCCCCGAGGGCCCCCTCCCCCAGCTGCTCAATGCCCACCCTCCCCCCATGCCCCATCCATACAGTGACTCCCTCACAGCCCACCCACAGCCTTCCCAAGGCCTGGGTGCAGCCGGTGTCCCCGCTGTGAGGACACAGAGCTGGCTTCAGACTGGGCTCCTGTGCGTGCCCAGGGCTGTGACCCTGGACAGACCCCGTGCCTCTCAGGGCCTCCCCAGGCTCCCCATCTGCACAGTGGGGTGTTCTGGCTTCTACTCCTAGGGACGCCATCAGGGGTAGGACCTCTACATACATTCCGGACCTGCTATCACAGGAGGCTGGGCCACACTTGGCAATGCAAGGAGGAGCCAGGGGCTGGGCGGGACATGGAGCACAGCTCAGAGGGGCCTGGGTCTGCTCTGGGGTCTGGGCAGAGCCACCCCCTTCTTGCCTGTTCCCAGCCCCTGTGGGAAGGTTGCAATGAACGGATTCCGACCTTGTCCCCTGGTGACGCACACTTCCAGGGGCTCCCATTAGGTTTAGGCTCAGGCCCCGGGGCCTCGTCTGCGCCCATGTGCTGGGCAGTCCCCACAGTGGTTCCCGGGCATTCCCGCATCCTGCTCACACATCCCTGTGGAATCCCCTCCCCTCCGGGGTGGATGGCCTGTGTGACCGCGCTCTCAGGAAGAGAATGGGGCCACATGCTGGGATGTCATTTCCAAGCTGATGGAGGGAAGTCTGTGACTTCTCCTGATTCCCTCTCTCCTGTGTTCATTCTCTGTCTCCTTCTCTGTCTCTGTCTCTGTGTCTCTCACAGGAGCAGGATCTGAGGGCTCTGGTGGTGATGTGAGAAACCTCCGAAGCCTCCTTTGTCCCCAATTCCCTCTCCTGTCCTGGTGCTCGGTTCCTTCCTAAGGCCTCCTCACCCTGACCAGAGCAGTGATTCTGGAACCTCTTCCACATGGGGCCCCTGAGGCTGCAACAAGGAGGGTCTTGACCTTGGTCCCCAGACCAGTGGTCCAGTGCTCTGCCACCGAATCTCGGGAGCTGCGGCACGCATCGTGTAGGACCTGGCTCGAGCTCTGGGGCAGGTGCTGGAGCTGAATCCCCCTCCAGAGATGATCTAGACCCGGTTCCGCACTTGGATAGGGCTCTTGAACCCACGAACGGCTTTCCTCCCCTGCCCATTGCATGGATGACAAAACTCGGGACGGTGACGGGACCGGCTACAGGGGGGTAATGGCTACGGGGGGATTCAGACCAAGGATCCTGCATCCCCTTCACCACACGCCCCACGCGGGTCGGTCCTGAGCTGCCAGATGGGGACAAGGGCCTGACCCGCTGCTCCCGGCAGCTGCCCCCAGCTGAGCAGAGACACTTGCCGGGGACCTGAAGTCCTCGTTTGACCTCTGCTCCGGCCAGCCCCACGCGAGCAGGGACCGTGCTTCCTCACCGCTGGGTCCCCAACCCCCAGAACAGTGCCTGGGAGGTGGTAGCACTTCAAAGTTTAGTGAATCGGTGGGATTCCCCCAGCAGCTCCGGGATGCGGCGGATGTTGTTACAGATGAGAGGTCTGGGCCACAGACTCTTGTGTTCACGCTTTCTTCCACGCGTGCATCACCCACACCTGTGTCTGTTCGCTGGAACGCAGAGGGGACCCCCAGACACCCTCCCTGCCCTCGGAGCTCCCAGCCTAACCGGTGGGTCAGCATCTCACCCACGGTCAGCAAGTGGGCGATACAGAGCTAGAGCCTCTCGAGCACGAGACCTTGCACGAGCCGTGGGGCAGCTAAGATCTCGAACCATCTGACGCACCAGAACGTCCCCGGCGCTGACTCGAGCCAGCCGTGGAAGCAGCTCGAGGGCCTGAGCCAGGGCCCCGCAGACTAGAGCCCCTCCAGCTCCGACCCGCGGTCCCCCTCCGGAGGCAAAAGCGGCTCCGGGGTGAATTCCAGAGCAGAGCCACCTCCACACCAGTTCTGCCACCCGATCCGGCACCACTGGCAGAGTGAGAGGCAGCCCGAGAACGAGAGCCAGGTGTCGAGGCAGCTCAGCGCTGCTGGGGGAGGCCGGTTTCCTCTGACAAGGCACAGGGACGGGCTGTGGGGATTAGCACAGGGGGATCCCTCTGGCAGGGTGCTGATCTTCTCCCCTCCTGCTGCTTGGGCACCATCTCGAGACGGAGAACTGGCCTCTGCCCCGGGGCCGGTCACCGCTGCAGAGTCGACGCGGCTGCAGAAGCAGCTACAGACCCAAAGCCCGCTGCAGAGCTCGAGGCATTTCCATGTCCTGCTGCGGGGCCTTCGCCAGGAGCTCGGGAGCTGGAGCCACGTGCGCCCCAGGGGGAGGAAGCCCCCTGCCCACAGACCCAGGGGCGCTTACCTCCTGGCGAGCTAGGGCAGCCGCTCGGGCCTAACCCTAACCCCCCCCCCCAAAGCCGGAGCCGCCGCACGCAGCCGCCCCCACATCGGCAGCTCCCGAGCTGGAGGCGCCTCCACCTGCACGCCTGGACCAGCTCCAGAGCAGCCGTCCTCTCTGCCGCCGGTCCCTGCACCCAAGCTGGCAGCAATGCCAGCCCGAGAGTTGGCGGAGCCCTGGAGTCCGTTCCAGAAGCAGCTCGAGCCCGACCAGCGGGGACGGAGCCAGCTCCAGGTGCAGCTCCGGCTCAGGTCCTGGGCTGGTTCACGGCAGGGGCCGGGGGCATCCCGGGCATCGGCCGCAGCTCCGGCCCAGGGCTCGAGCCGCTCCGCCCAGGGCCCCCCGTCACCCATCTTTTAATTTGTTTTCAAGAGAAACTTTTCTTTTTAAAATTGTATTTGTTAGAGAGAGGGAGAGAGCGCACAAGCAGGGGGAGCAGCAGAGGGAGAGGGAGAAAGAGACCCCCCGCTGAGCAGGGAGCCCGATCCAGGACTCGATCCCATGACCCTGAGATCCTGACCTGAGCCGAAGGCAGACGCTTTAACCGACTGAGCCACCCAGGCGTCCCCACCCTTCACCCTTTTCTGTTACATGTTTTATGATTTTGACATTTAACAGTTACTATGTACATTCAGTAAAAGTTAACCTTCCGTCACTTTAAGCTGTACCATTCAAGGCTACTTCCCGGGCTCCTACATGAGCTCAGGCTTGGGTCAGATTGACCTGGGTTCAAACCCACAGCAGGGCCATGTCACAGCCCTGTGACAGGCAAGCTCCTATGGGAACTCTTGGAAACATGCCCGGGGCCATGGCATGGGGAGGGGTAACATGCCAAGCTGAAGGCCAGGGGTCCCCACGATGCCCAAAGAGCTGCCACATGCACCCACATTCTAGAGACAGCCCCCGGCCCAGCTCATTTCGTTGGAGATCCTCGAACGAAAAACATGTTTGCATGTTGCATCCCAAAGTCCAGAGGCTGCAGGCTGAGGAAAGCGAACCGTGCAAACACTTTCCCTCGCGGGGGATGTCGGGTCAGGGCTCCCCGACGCCTCTGGCCGCGTGGCCAGAAGCCCCGAAAGGTGACACCAGGAGGCCCAGAGCCGGCCACCCAGCCCCACAGGGTCTAATCCACCTGTGCAGCCCCAGGTCCCCTCCCCTCCGTGTGTGTGTGTGTGTGAAGAGGGGTCATGTGGGGTGGGCCAACGCCATTCAAGAGCAGGCTGATGAGGGGTCAGATAACCCGTGGGCAGGTCATGTTCAAGGTCCAGGCTGGCTGGGTGGGACGGGGTGTGGGGGGCTGTGAGCTTCTGCCCGGGGTTTATCTCGATCGCCCTGCAGGGATGGGTCACTGTCCCGCGTGCAGGGCTGTGCACCCACAGGTGTGTGTCTGATCTGGGAGCAGCAGGGCGACTGGGCAGGGGACAGGGAGGTTGGCCGGGCAGGACTGGGATGCCTCCGGGCCGGCTACCGGTCCCTGTCTTTGCAGACCGCGGATGAAATTGGGAGGAGACTGGCAGACACCCACTCCATCTCCGGGACCTGGAGCGTGACCCCACAGGACTTCCCAGGAGCAGGTGCTGGGGATTGCGGGGAGAGGCCTCCGACACCACCCAGACCACTGTCCCTGGTGGTCATTGACTGCATTGTGCTCCAGGAGCCGGAGCCCACGGAGGCTGAGCCCGAGGGTGAGAAGCCCGGGGCTGGGTGCCCGTGGGTGTGTGCGGAAGGGTGGGGGCTGGCCCCACAGGGAGGAGCCCCCAGAGCCTGGTGTGGGGCCTGGAGCACCGACTGGGCTCAGAGCCCCCAGCGGGGGGACTGCGGTCGGGGAGACGCCCGGGGAGGGCTCCTTCCTGGCTGCGGCTTCTCTGGGAGGCCCTGGGCTGGGTTCTGTCTCCACGGAGAGCAGGCTCGGGCTGAGCTTTTCTCCTCTCACAGCTGCTCCACCATCCGAGGAGCTAGAGCGACTCCACCTGCATCTCTAGCACGTGCGAGGAGCCAGGGGCAGGGGCAGAAGCCAGGCCGGCTTCCATGGGGCTCTGCAAACCCAGTAACTGTCACTCAGCTCCGAGGCATCACAGCCCTGCCCGGCCGTCCTCACTGCCCCCCTGCCCAGGCCCCCTGCTGCTCCCAGATCAGACACACACCTGTGCGTGCACAGCCCAGAGTCTCCCAGGGATGCCCCGGGCAGGAAGGAGCCCTCCCCGGGGCGTCTCCCCGACTGCCATCCACCTGCTGGGTGCTCTGAGCCCAGTCGTTACCCCTGGCCCCACACCAGCCTCTGGGGGCTCCTCCCTGTGGGGCCAGCCCCGACCCTTCCCCACACACCCACAGGCACCCACCTCCGGTCTTCTCACCCTCGGGCTCGGCCTCCGTGGGCTCTGCGAGCTCCAGCTGGGCCAGCAGAAGGTGGGCACGGCGCTCCAGGTCGGAACCGGGCATGTTGAGCTGCACATAGGCCACCAGCTGCTTGAGGCAGGGAAAATCTGGGGGCTGACAGAAGTCCTCCGAGACTGGTCCAGCCAGGTGCCCAGAATGGAGGAGATGGCCCTGGAGGCAGGCGGGCAGGAAGCAAAGTCAGTGGCCTGGCCTGCCCTTCCACACGGCCCCCTGAGGCAGCCCTGGGGCTGCTCCATCCAGAGGCCAGGCCCCCCCAGCCCACCCGGCACCAGCCATCCAGGCAGGGGCAGGTGTGGCCAGCAGGTGCGGGGGGCCGGCAGTCTCCACGGGAGGGAGCCCTCCATCACTGGGGTGAGCACCCCTGCCTTCCTCAGGGGAGCCTGCCCCACTCCTCTGTCTGTCTGGGGTCCCTCCTGCTGCACCGGAAACTCCAGGAGGGTGGGGAGGGGGTGCAGTGTCTGCTCTGTCCCGGCCCTGGGGCACACAGAGGAGCTGCAGAAGTCTGTGAGGGAGGAGGGAACGGGCAGTGTCCCTCGGCCCAGCCGCCTGGGCTCTCTCGGCCCCTCGGCCCCCAGCCCCTGCTCCGACGGCTGCCTGACTCCCTCGCAGGCACGTGGGGTCTCTTCACCGACACTATTTTCGGGGACGGCTGCCTAGCCTGTCCAGGCCCCACGTGCAGCTGGCCCGGGGGACCCAGTGTGAGGGCCCTGTGTGAGCTGGTGGCCCCCGGATCGGGTCAGGGCAGGCGGGGCCCCCAGCGTCCCCTCTGCTCCCTAGGCCCCGGGCCCGCAGCCTCAGCTATCTGACTCCTGTCCTCCTGCAGGAGAGGCCCCCACCCCGCCGCCCTCCAGCAGCCATGACAGACGCAGGGGAGCCAGGGCTCTGCCCAGCACCCCCAGCCCCACCAAAGCCCCAGATGTCCCCCACCTCGGAGACAAGGGCTCTTCTTCGTCCTAGGGCCCGTCATCCTTCGGACAATGAGAGCAGAGGGATCCGTATCTAGAGGAGGCCGGCAGGGCGTCCCACGGAACGTCATGTGCCCATCTCTGCTTTGTCGTCTAGGCTGAGCGGCGGACCCCCACCTAGAAAGAGGCCCGCGGGGCAGGGACATTTGTCTGCCCTGTTCCTGAATTATGGAAAATGTCTAGAAGGGGCTTCCTGTCCATTTGTGGAGTCGATGAAACCCAGCCAGCACCTTTCAGATGTCTGAGTGGGTCTGGGGCCCCTCTGCCAGCCCCCAGGGATCCCTGCTCTGGCTCCACCCAGGATGGGAGCCCCAGATGGAATCTGAAACCTCGTCACAGCCGGCAATGCGGCTTTGCCCTGGACACAGGACACGGAGGCGTGGGGCAGAGAGCTCCTTCACGGTGGAGAGGAACCGCCTCAGCCCCAGGCCACCCTCCCCGTGGGCCGGCCACAGGGTCGGGGAGCGGTCCCAACAGGCCCGACGGCAACCCCGTGTGTGGGGCCTGGCCTCGTGGCACGCAGGGTCCCCAGGAGACCCCTGAGGTTCGGAGAGGGGACGTGCCAGGCCCGAGACACACAGCCCGCAGGTGAGGGGGAGCCTCCGGGCGGGACGGGGGGCCCTGCTCACCTTGGTGAGCAGCAGGTGTGGGAAGGGCTGGGGAGGCGTTCCTCTGGGAGGGGCTCCGGGAGAGGGGCCACAGGAGAGGGCCTGGCCCGGCTCCACCAGCTTCCTCAGGCCGTCAGCACGGACCGCCCACAGCCTCTGGCTCGCCCCCAGCGGCAGGGCCCACTCAGGTTCACGGTGGGGCTGATCTGTGGATAAAGGAGGGACAATTCACAACACAGAAACTGCAAAACTATTCCTGTCCGTGTCCTGAAGTGCAACAGAATATCAACAACTGGTTCGGATCATCTTACACGTATGTGAAGGGTGATTTTGTACCTGGCCAAGGCTGGGGCTGGACCGGGGTGTGTGTGTCTGTGTGTGTGTGTCTGTGAAGGGAGCAGCCCAGACCCCTTGGGTTGAGATCATGGCCACGTAAGGGGCACAGCCGTCGTGGCACCCCAGTCGTCAGTGTCCCGGATGGCGTCGGGGCAGGAGACCCTCCCGGCCCTCCCCGAGCCCGGTCCTGGAGCGCCCTCGTCCCCACACTCCCCCTGAGCCCGCACCAGCCCTTACTGACTGCCTGGTGCACGTGCCCCACGCTGGGGAGCCGTAGAGTGAGGCTCCTGTTGACCAGCTTGTCCCCAATTTCTTCCATGGGGCTCTGCGAAGACAGTGAGCGGCGCCCGGCCCAGAGGCATCACAGCCCTGCCCGGCCGTCCTCACCGTCCTCCTGCCCAGCCCCACTGCTGCCCCCAGATCAGACACAGCCCCGTGCGGGCATAGCCCTGCGCCCGGGGTGCAGTGACATGTATTGACAGGGCTCCGGATCAACCCTGGGGAGAAGGAGGCCGCCCCAGCACACCCCGTCCCACCCAGCCAGCCTTGACCCAGGGTGTGAACATGATCCACCCAGGAGGCATCTGGCCCCTCATCACCCTGCTCCTGCTCAGGGTGGGCTACCCTGCCTGAGACCTCTGCACACACACACACACACACACACAAGGGGCGCTGGGCTGCACGGTCGGATCACAGCAGTGTCTGGCTGGCCTGGCTGGCTCTGGGCCTCCCTGTGTTCCCTTTGGGCCCCTCCAGGCAAATGGCCAGAGGTGTCAGGGGTGGGACCTGACCCCAGGTCTGCAGTGTAGGCAACGGCTCTCACTGTCGGCTTTGCTGAGACCACATCCTGGGGACATCGGGATACAGCAGGATTGCAGCATCTCCAGCCAAGTGAACTGAGTAGGAAGGGGGCTGTCTCTAGAATGTGGGTGCCTGTGATAGCCCTTGGGCATCTTGGGGACGCCCTGGCCATCAGCCTGGCATGTCTCCCCCGAGCCCCATGCTACGGCCCCGGGCATGTTCCCAGGAGACAATGCCCACAGCCCACGGCCCAGCTGCCTCCAACCTCCTCCTTCTTTCCCCCTTGTCCCCTCCAGGGTCCACGCCCCCTTGGACGCCCCTGGGGAGTTTGTGTGTGTGTGTGTGTGTGTGTGTGCGCGCGCGCGCACGCACAGAGCCTTGTGTGTACGTGTGCCCGCGCGAGGGTGACCAGAGGAAAGGGCCCCACATGGGAGTGTGGGCAGGGGTCCCCCGGATCTTAGGGGCCCTCGTTCCCAAAGGAAACCCCATGCGAGGTGAAGCTTGGCCTCGGAAGCTGGAACCCTCCCTGTTCCTCTAGCCTCTGCTCAGCTGGTGGGTCCCAGGCCAGTCCCTGCCTCTCCTGCCCTCAGTTTGCCGACTGTCCCATGAGGGCTTGGAGGGGGAACTTCATTTGCGTGGCTCGGCGTGGCCGGTCGGCTCCCACCTTTTGGGTGGACGTGGCGCAGGTGCACTCTGGGTGGGCGGGGCCCTCCCACCAACGGTGGGTCGGAGGCAGGTGGATCCTGCGCAGGCGCACACGGCCCAGCAGACGGCGCCTGCGCGGGACCCCACCTGCCAGCAGGCCTGCGCAACCCCGAGGGGCTGGCTGTGGCCTTGGTCCTCCGTGTCCCGATCTCCACTGCCTGCTCAGTGACCCTCACGTCCTCTTAGGCCGGGGGCCAGCCCCAGTCCCGCCAGGCAGGGCCGCTGGACTGAGTGGACATGGAGACCTGGGGACTAGAGAGAAATGAAATCTACCCCCGCTGCCGTCCTGGCCCCCACGTTCCACTTCAGTGTGCGTCTCAGTGCATGGCGGGGGGGTCAGGGGAGGGTGATGGGGACACGTGTGGGCAGGGAGGAGGTCAGGCCGCCTTTTCCTCCTCTACATCCCCTCCCCCTGTCTTCCTGGCAGCAGCCCCTCTCCCCGAAATCCGGCACTCAAACACCTTCATCTCCCTGCTTTAAACCCCAACCCATCCTCCTGAGGTGGGAGTCACTGACCCCATCTCCAAAGTAGAAAACTGAGGTCCCAGGAGTTCCCACAGGAGCTTGCCAGTCACAGGGCTGTGACATGGCCCTGCTGTGGGTTTGAACCCAGCTCAATCTGACCCAAAGCCTGAGCTTACAGAGGAGCCGGAGGAAGGAGACTTTGAGCCCAGGCTTGGAGGTGAGGCCATCCTGGATGGGGGTCATAGGGAGGGACGGCAGGGGTTCTGAGGGGCAAATTCCTGCCGGGCTCCCTGGGGGACGAAGGCCCTACAGAGGCTGGAGTGGGCTGAGGGGTGCACACTGGGGAGCATGTCTAGACCAGATCACGCAGGGCTCTCTGGATATTGGGCAAGGAGTCAGGGGACACTGCGGGTTGGGGGGTTCAGGGGACACAATCCGGGCAGTCTTACCAGAGCCACAGCATCCTAGATTTAGAAGGAGCTTGGTGGGCATGTTATTGTCCCCACCCAAGCATGGATCACCAAGCACCAGCCAGAGGTGAGGAGGCTGCCGCAGTTTCCTCCTGTGTAGAGTGGGGGCCGTGGTGGTCGTCTGCGTCCTTCCAGGCCTGGGCATGCTGCCTGGAAGGTCCAGAGGTGGCTTCTTGTCAGAGTAGCTAGCTGTTCCAGTGAGGTCAGTACTCAGAGACGTCTGAGTTAGGAGACCAAAGGGACGCCCCACGTGCCCAGTTCAGCAGGATGCTCTTGTACATGGTGCTGATCTTCATGTCCAGGCTGATGGGGTTGAGGCAGCGGCGCCCACCTGCTGCATGGAGAGTGGCAGTGAGGAGCTGTGGTTGCAGACCCTGAGACACGGAGCTCGTGTGAGTCCGAGGCTGCCATAGATCTGATGGAGGCTGAGGAGGGGGAGGTGCTGACAGAGGTTGAGATGATGCCTGAGGTCTTCAGCAACGACGGGCGGTCAACCCCAGAACTTGAGGAACGGCAAGGCCAGCAGAAACACCAGACTGTGTAAGGCAACCCCGGTCAGCATCTAGCCCAGAAGCTTCTAGAGACTGAGTCTTCTTGGCCCCTTGTGGCTGTGGAGTGGGGGACCCAGGCTCCAGGAAGGGATGTCTGTCAGGGCGAAAGGGTGGGACAGTCACCTCCTTTTCCTGGCCATCAGGGACCCTGGGACAAAACCCACACTAATGTCCTCCACATCTACATCGGGCTGGAGGAGCATGCAGAGCAGGTAGGCGATGTCCCTGCTGCACAGGTAGGGGCTGCATCTGAGCTGGTCCCAGGACTTGGAGTGAGGGCTCCTTTTGGTCTTGGGTGTTGTGTTGGGGGTGCGGTGGCAGAATTGAAGGGCTGACTTTGCATTGATCAGACAGCCTGGGTGAATGGGTGCTCTTGGGTGTCCATGGGCACAGCTGGCTGTGACCCACACATGGGAAAGTGGGAAGGAAGCACACAGAAGACAGTGCCCTGGGCTATGCAGGTTTTCTGCTCATGGGCAGTGCTCCTTGGCAAAATTCAGCTAGTCTTCTTGTTCCTAGAGCACAGAAGGCCCCTAAGGTCATGAGTGGTTCATGGGAAGCCAGGTCAGTCTGTTGCTGGGCATCATGCCTGGCAGGAGGAGAGGTTCAGCCTGAAATGACAGTCTGGGAGTCACCTGGAATGCCAGGTGAGGTAGAAATTGCCCAGATAGCCTGATTCACTCCAGTCTGTATTGCTTCTCTACCCAACAACCCAGACCTAGACAATGGCCCTCTGGCTGGCTGACATCTGGAATAGTTAGAATGTTCCTCTGGTTCAGTCGAAGATCAAAGTTAGTAGAGCAAAAGAAACTATGAAGATTAGGGCAGAAATAAATGGAAGAGGAGAACGCGTGAGAAAATTAGTGAAAACAACAGTTCTTTCTTTTGCAGATTTACCAAAATTGACAAGGAGACAAAAATGGAACCACTTTATACCAACAAATTGGCTCCCTGAGATGAAGCAGATAATTCTGAGAAGCACACAAACTACCAAAGTGACTCCAGAAGAAATGGAAACCCTGAGCAGACCTATAATAAGTAAATAGACTGAAGCAGTCATGAGAACTTCCCAAGAATGAAAAGTCCAGAACCCTTTGCTTTCCCTGGTGACTTGTCCCACACGTTTAAAGAAGACGTAATACCAATCCTTCTGAAAGTCTGAAAAAAGTACAAGAGGAGGGAACACTTCCCACATCACCCTAGAATGCCAGCATTGTCCCGATTCCAAAGACTGACAAAGACCTTACAAGAAAAGACAACTGCAGGCCAAAATCCATTCTGAAGAGTGAAGCAAAAATCCTCAACAGAATTCGAGCAGACAGAATCTAGCAGCACATTGACAGAACTATACATCATGACCAAGTGTGATTTATGCCAGGAATGCAAAGGCTGTTCAACGTAGCTAACCAGTGTCCTAGACCACATCCAGAAGAAACATGATCATCTCAATTGTTGTAGGATAAGCTTTGACAAAATCCAAACCCTTGCATGATAAGTGCTCACAGTAAAATAGAAAAAGAAGATTAAATTGTGATAAAGGAGGAGGGCCTGGGTGGCTCAGTCGATTGAGTATCTGACTCTTTGTTTGGGCTCCGGTCATGATCTCACGGGTCGTGAGATGGAGGCCCCAATGGGCTTTGCCCTCAGAGGGGAGTGTGCTTGAAGGTTCTCTCCCCCTGTGCCTCCCCCAACTTCATGTGTGCACTCTCTCTCAAATCAATTAATTAATAAATAAGTCTTTAAAAATTATGGTAAAGGATGTTGATGAAAAAACTCATATGTATATCGTTCTCAGTGTGAAACACTGAAAGTTTTCTCCTTAAAATCCCAAATAAGTCAAGGATGCTCATGTCCACCACTTCATTTAAATATTGTCATGGAAGTTTGGCCAGAGAAATTATACAAGACAATATATATATATATATTATTATTTATAATATATATATATATAATTAAAAGCTCCCAAGTGGAAATGAAGAAGGAGAAGTGTATTTATATATGACATAATCTTATATGCAAAAAATCCTATGAATAAAAACAACTCTATATGAGATTATAATATTTTCTGCAAGGTATGAGCAGAGAAGACCAACACTTGTGGATCAATGGAATACCGTTGAGAATCAAGGAATACATACATGTACAGTCAGTTGTTTTCAAACATGGATACCAAGATCATTCAATGAGGCAAAAACAGTGTCTCCAACAAATGGTGTTGAGAAACCGGATATCCACATACGAAGGAGTGAAGTCAGAGCATTCCCTTCCACCATATAAAAAATGAACTCCAAATGGATCCAAGAATGAACTTTAAGAGCGAAAATTCTTAACACTCAGAAGGAAACTAAGAGCACATAGGGGCAGATCTTCCTTCCCTTGGATTTGGCAATGGTGTCTCTTGTAGGCACCCGAAGCCCAAGCAACAACAGAGAAAACAGAGACACTGGACTTCAACGTTGCTAAAAACTTTTGTGAATGAAAGGATAATCTCAAGAGAATGTAAAGAAATCCAAAGGATGGTAGGAAATATTTGCAAATCTCATATGAGTCTTGCATCTAGAATGTGTAAAAAACTCCTACAACTTAAGAACATAAACAACCCCACTGAAAATAATAGACATTTCTCCAAAGAAGATAGATAAATGGCCCAGTGAGCACATGGGGCGATTTTCCTCATGAGATCGTAGGAAATGCAAGCCAACACCACAGTGACATGCCTTCCCCCACCCAGGAGGAGGGGCTATAGTGAATAAGCAGAAATAACAAGTGTTGGAGAGGATCTGGGGAAACAGAACCCTCATCCATTGCTGGGGGAGATGTAATATGGCGGAGCCACTGTGGCAAAGGGTGTGGCACGTCGTCCACACGTTGAGCATACTGTTCTCATTTGGCCGAACTCCACTCATTATCTAAATAGAAGAATGGAATACAGGCCCTCTAACAACAGCCTGCACGTAAGTATTCGTAGCAGCACTCTTGACAATAACCGAAAGATGAAAACAACCCACAGGTGCATCCACAGTTGAATGGACAAACACAACGTGGTATGTTCATACAATGGGATTCATTCAGCCACGCCAGGAATGAAGTACTGATACACGCTATCACGTGGGTGAACTTCGAAAACATCCTACTCAGTGGAAGAAACTAGACCCCAAATACCACATACGGTATGATCCCACGTGTATGAAAAATTCGTCCCAGGTAAATGACAGGTGCCAGATCAGTGGTTGCCTGGGAGCAGGGGGATGGGGAATGGCCAGTGACTGCCTGCTCAGAGGGTGCGGGGTTCCTCTCCAGGGCATTAAATGTTCTGGGACTAGATAGGGTGATGGTGCCAGCACGGGAAATGGAGTTAATAACAGTGGTTTGCACACTTTGAAATGTTTAAAAAGATAAAGTTTATTTTATCTTAAGCTACAAATATACCTGGAGACATGAAAAGAAACCAAAGCCAAAAGAGAAGAAAAGGAATGCGTTCGCTGGTGAGGACAGGCCGACTCTGGTGCTGGAACTGGCCCTGGTTGGAGCTCATCAGCTGCTCCGGGAGGTGGGCCCGGAGCTGGCTGTAGCTGGTGCTGGCTTGGGTCTCGCTCCCACTGGCCCTAGCTCTGCAGGGGGAGCCAGCGCTGGCTCCAGGTCGGAGGTGCCGCCGGAGCTGAGTGTGGAGCCGGTCCAGCTCGGAGTCTTGCCTTGGCTCTAGCTCTGCAGTCGGCGATGGAGCCGTAGGTCCAAGGGCTTCCTCCCCCTGGGGCGCACGAGGCTCCAGCTCCCGAGCTCCTGGCGAAGGCCCCGCAGCAGGACATGGAAATGCCTCGAGCTCTGCCGCGGGCTTTGGGTCTGTAGCTGCTTCTGCAGCCGCGTCGACTCTGCAGCGGTGACCGGCCCCGGGGCAGAGGCCAGTTCTCCGTCTCGAGATGGTGCCCAAGCAGCAGGAGGAGAGAAGATCACCACCCTGCCAGGGGGATCCCCCTGTGCTGATCCCCACAGCCCGTCCCTGTGCCTTCTCAGAGGAAACCGGCCTCCCCCAGCAGCGCTGAGCTGTCTCGAGACCTGGGTCTCGTTCTCGGGCTGCCTCGCACTCTCCCAGTGCTGCCGGATCGGGTGGGAGAACTGGTGTGGAGGTGGCTCTGCTCTGGAATTCACCCCGGAGCCGCTTTTGCCTCCGGAGGGGGACCGCGGGTCGGAGCTGGAGGGGCTCTAGTGTGCGGGGCCCTGGCTCAGGCCCTCGAGCTGCTTCCACGGCTGGCTCGAGTCAGCGCTGGGGCACGTTCCGGTGCGTCAGATGGTTCGAGATCTTGGCTGCCCCACGGCTCGTGCAAGGTCTCGTGCTCGAGAGGCTCTAGCTCTGTATCGCCCACTTGCTGACCGTGGGTGAGATGCTGACCCACCGGTTAGGCTGGGAGCTCCGAGGGCAGGGAGGGTGTCTGGGGGTCCCCTCTGCGTTTCAGCGAACAGACACAGGTGTGGATGATGCACGCGTGGAAGAAAGCGTGAACACAAGAGTCTGTGGCCCAGACCTCTCATCTGTAACAACATCCGCCGCATCCCGGAGCTGCTGGGGGAATCCCACCGATTCACTAAACTTTGAAGTGCTACCACCTCCCAGGCACTGTTCTGGGGGTTGGGGACCCAGCGGTGAGGAAGCACGGTCCCTGCTCGCATGGGGCTGGCCGGAGCAGAGGTCAAACGAGGACTTCAGGTCCCCGGCAAGTGTCTCTGCTCAGCTGGGGGCAGCTGCCGGGAGCAGCGGGTCAGGCCCTTGTCCCCGTCTGGCAGCTCAGGACCGACCCGTGTGGGGCACGTGGTGAAGGGGATGCAGGATCCTTGGTCTGAATCCCCCCGTAGCCATTACCCCCCTGTAGCCGGTCCCGTCACCGTCCCGAGTTTTGTCATCCATGCAATGGGCAGGGGAGGAAAGCCGTTCGTGGGTTCAAGAGCCCTATCCAAGTGCGGAACCGGGTCTAGATCATCTCTGGAGGGGGATTCAGCTCCAGCACCTGCCCCAGAGCTCGAGCCAGGTCCTACACGATGCGTGCCGCAGCTCCCGAGATTCGGTGGCAGAGCACTGGACCACTGGTCTGGGGACCAAGGTCAAGACCCTCCTTGTTGCAGCCTCAGGGGCCCCATGTGGAAGAGGTTCCAGAATCACTGCTCTGGTCAGGGTGAGGAGGCCTTAGGAAGGAACCGAGCACCAGGACAGGAGAGGGAATTGGGGACAAAGGAGGCTTCGGAGGTTTCTCACATCACCACCAGAGCCCTCAGATCCTGCTCCTGTGAGAGACACAGAGACAGAGACAGAGAAGGAGACAGAGAATGAACACAGGAGAGAGGGAATCAGGAGAAGTCACAGACTTCCCTCCATCAGCTTGGAAATGACATCCCAGCATGTGGCCCCATTCTCTTCCTGAGAGCGCGGTCACACAGGCCATCCACCCCGGAGGGGAGGGGATTCCACAGGGATGTGTGAGCAGGATGCGGGAATGCCCGGGAACCACTGTGGGGACTGCCCAGCACATGGGCGCAGACGAGGCCCCGGGGCCTGAGCCTAAACCTAATGGGAGCCCCTGGAAGTGTGCGTCACCAGGGGACAAGGTCGGAATCCGTTCATTGCAACCTTCCCACAGGGGCTGGGAACAGGCAAGAAGGGGGTGGCTCTGCCCAGACCCCAGAGCAGACCCAGGCCCCTCTGAGCTGTGCTCCATGTCCCGCCCAGCCCCTGGCTCCTCCTTGCATTGCCAAGTGTGCCCCAGCCTCCTGTGAGAGCAGGTCCGGAATGTATGTAGAGGTCCTACCCCTGATGGCGTCCCTAGGAGTAGAAGCCAGAACACCCACTGTGCAGATGGGGAGCCTGGGGAGGCCCTGAGAGGCACAGGGTCTGTCCAGGGTCACAGCCCTGGGCACGCACAGGAGCCCAGTCTGAAGCCAGCTCTGTGTCCTCACAGCGGGGACACCGGCTGCACCCAGGCCTTGGGAAGGCTGTGGGTGGGCTGTGAGGGAGTCACTGTATGGATGGGGCATGGGGGGAGGGTGGGCATTGAGCAGCTGGGGGAGGGGGCCCTCGGAGGTGGGGGCCTTGTGTGAGGAGGAAGTTGGGTAAGGGGACCCCGGGCAGTGGTGACCTCACTTCCCTGACAACAGAACCCAACAGAATTTGGAACCCAGGTAACCAGGCACCCACATTCCAGAGACAGCCCCCTGCCCAGCTCATTTCGTTGGAGATCATCCAACCATGAACATGTGGGCTTGTTGCCTCCCTAAGTCTGGATGCTGCAGGCTGAAGAAAGCCCGCCCTGCAAACGCTGGCCCCCGCTGGGGATGTCCGATCAGGGCTCCCCACCGCCTCTGGCCGTTTGGCCGGAAGGCCCGAAAGGTGACACCAGGAGGCCCAGAGCCGGCCACCCAGCCCCACAGGGTCTAATCCACCTGTGCAGCCCCAGGTCCCCTCCCCTCCGTGTGTGTGTGTGTGTGTGTGTGTGTGAAGAGGGGTCATGTGGGGTGGGCCAACCCCATTCAAGAGCAGGCTGATGAGGGGTCAGATAACCCGTGGGCAGGTCATGTTCAAGGTCAAGCCTGGCTGGGTGGGACGGGGTGTGGGGGGCTGTGAGCTTCTGCCCGGGGTTTATCTCGATCGCCCTGCAGGGATGGGTCACTGTCCCGCGTGCAGGGCTGTGCACCCACAGGTGTGTGTCTGATCTGGGAGCAGCAGGGCGACTGGGCAGGGGACAGGGAGGGTGGCCGGGCAGCACTGGGATGCCTCCGGGCCGGCTACCCGTCCCTGTCTTTGCAGACCTCCGATGAGATCGGCACGAGGCTGGCGGACACCCACTCCATGTCCGGGATCCGGAGCGTGACCCCACAGGACTCCCCTGGAGCAGGTGCTGGGGATTGCGGGGAGAGGCCTCCGACACCACCCAGACCACTGTCCCTGGTGGTCGTTGACTGCATTGTCCTCCAGGAGCCGGAGCCCACGGAGGCTGAGCCCGAGGGTGAGAAGCCCAGGGCTGGGTGCCCGTGGGTGTGTGCGGAAGGGTGGGGGCTGGCCCCACAGGGAGGAGCCCCCAGAGCCTGGTGTGGGGCCTGGAGCAACGACTGGGCTCAGAGCCCCCAGCGGGGGGACTGCGGTCGGGGAGACGCCCGGGGAGGGCTCCTTCCTGGCTGCGGCTTCTCTGGGAGGCCCTGGGCTGGGTTCTGTCTCCACGGAGAGCAGGCTCGGGCTGAGCTTTTCTCCTCTCACAGCTGCTCCACCACCTGAGGAGCTAGAGCCGGTTCCAACTCCATCGGCAGCTCTGGACGGAGGGGTGGTGGCTGCGACTTCAGCAGGAGACCAGGAGCCGGCAGGTGACCCAGCACCCGCCCACGGAGAGCCTGACGGGGGCCAGGAAGGGCCTGCTGGACAACCTGCCTCCGGAGAGCCTGCCCCTGGGCCTGCCCCGAACTGTGGCCCTGCTCCTGCCCCCGACCCAGCTCCTGCCCTGGATCCTGACCCATCCCTACCCCTGCCAGTGCCCCGGTTCTTGCCCCTGACCCAGATACTGCCCCGGTTCCTGTACGTGCCAATGCGGCAGACCCTGTCCCTCCCCTTGCACCTGCCCCCTCCCCTTCCCCGGCTTGTGCTCCTGTTCCGGCCCCTGCCCCAACTCCTGCCCCTGCCCCTGCCCCTGCTAGAGCCAATGTCCCTTCCCCTGACCCACCTCCTGCCCCTGCCCCTGCCTGTGCACCTGTTCTTGCCCCTGATCCGGATCCTGACCCTGACCCAGCTCCTGCCCTGGATCCTGCCCCTTCCCTTGCCCAGGCCTGTGCTCCTGTTCTTGCCCCTGACCCGGGTTCTGCCCCTGCCCCTGCCTGTGGTCCTGTTCCTGTCCCTGACCCACCTCCTGCCCCTGCACCTGCCCCTTCCCCTCCCTGTGCTCCTGTCCTTGCCTCTGACCCAGCTCCTTCCCCTTTCCCTACCCGTTTCCCTGCCCTGGCGTGTGCGCCCATTCCTGCCCCTGACCCACCTCCTGCCCCTGCACCTGTCCCTTTCTCTGCCTGTGTCCCTGTTCCTGCCCCTGCCCCTGCCAGACCCGATGCCCCTTCCCCTGCCTGTGTCCCTGTTCTTGCCCCTGACCCAGCCCTTGCCCCTACTCCTGCTCCTGCCCCTGCTAGAGCCGATGTCCCTTCCCCTGTCTCTACTCCTGCCCCTGCACCTGCCCCTTCCCCAGCACCTGCCTGTGCACCTGTTCTTGCCCCTGATCTGGATCCTGACCCTGACCCAGCTCCTGCCCTGGATCCTCCCCCTTCCCTTGCCCAGGCCTGTGCTCCTGTTCTTGCCCCTGACCCGGGTTCTGCCCCTGCCCCTGCCCCTGCCTGTGGTCCTGTTCCTGTCCCTGACCCACCTCCTGCCCCTGCACCTGCCCCTTCCCCTACCTGTGTACCTGTTCTTGTCCCTGACCCAGATCCTGAACCATCTCCTGCCCTGGATCCTGTCCCTTCCCCTGCCCCTGCCTGTGTTCCTCTTCTTGCCCCTGACCCAGCTCCTGACCCTGCACCAGCCCCTTTCTCTCCCTGTGCACCTGTTCTTGCCCCTGGTCCAGATCCTGACCCACCTCCTGCCCCTGCACCTGCCCCTTCCCCTCCCTGTGTTCCTGTTCTTGCCCCTGACCCAGCTCCTGCCCTGGATCCTGCCCTGGATCCTGCCCCTGCCTGTATTCCTGTTCTTGCCCTTGACCCGGCTTCTGCCCCTGCAACTGTCCCTTCCCCAGCCCCTCCCTGTGCTCCTGTCCTTGCCTCTGACCCAGCTCCTTCCCCTTTCCCTACCCGTTTCCCTGCCCCTGCGTGTGCGCCCATTCCTGCCCCTGACCCACCTCCTGCCCCTGCACCTGTCCCTTCCTCTGCCTGTGTCCCTGTTCCTGCCCCTGCCAGAGCCAATGCCCTTTCCTCTGCCTGTGTCCCTGTTCCTGCCCCTGCCCCTGCCCGAGCCGATGCCCCTTCCCCTGCCTGTGTCCCTGTTCCTGCCCCTGCCCCTGCCAGAGCTGATGCCCCTTCCCCTGCCAGTGTCCCTGTTCCTGCCCCTGCCCCTGCCAGAGCTGATGCCCCTTCCCCTGCCTGTGTCCCTGCCCCTGCCCCTGCCAGAGCCGATGTCCCTTCCCCTGCCAGTGTCCCTGTTCCTGCCCATGCCCCTGCCAGAACTGATGCCCCTTCCCCTGCCTGTGTCCCTGCCCCTGCCCCTGCCAGAGCCGATGTCCCTTCCCCTGCCAGTGTCCCTGTTCCTGCCCATGCCCCTGCCAGAACTGATGCCCCTTCCCCTGCCTGTGTCCCTGCCCCTGCCCCTGCCAGAGCTGATGCCCCTTCCCCTGCCGGTGTCCCTGTTCCTGCCCCTGCCAGAGCTGATGCCCCTTCCCCTGCCGGTGTCCCTGTTCCTGCCCCTGCCCCTGCCAGAGCTGATGCCCCTTCCCCTGCCTGCGTCCCTGCCCCTGCCACTGCCAGAGCCGATGCCCTTTCCCCTGCCAGTGTCCCTGTTCCTGCCCATGCCCCTGCCAGAGCTGATGCCCCTTCCCCTGCCTGTGTCCCTGCCCCTGCCCCTGCCCCTGCCAGAGCCAATGCCCCTTCCCCTGCCTTCCAGGGCCACTGCCCCTTCCCCTGGCCCTGCCTGTGCTCCTGTACTTGCCCCTGACCCAGCTCTTACCGTGGATCCTGCCCCTGGCCCCGCTCTTGCATCTGGCCCTGCTCTTGCATCTGGCCCTGCTCTTGCATCTGGCCCTGCCCCTCCTTCTGCTCCTGCAGGGCTCCCAGAACCACATCCAGAGCCCACATCCTCACGGGGAGAGCTCCTTGTACAATTACCCTTAGCTCCATCACCCGACCCCGATGCCCCGCCAGATTGTTTCATCCCATCCCCCTATGTTCTTTCTCTCTGGTACATATTAACTGTTATATTCTCTTTCCATGTCCTATATGCTGTTTATTATTTATTTTAAATAAAATTAATTGTTTTCAGTTGAACAAGTCCTGAGCATGAAGTACATTCCCAACGGTGGGCCACCACACCACAGAACATGGCTGTGGAATATCTGCTTCCCCAAAGGAGTCCCTGAACCAGAAGGCCTCCCTGGAAACCCCTAAGCTGCTTTCTCTCTCTGTTCCTTTACCTGTTCTGGATGTTTCCTGTACGTGGAATCACACAGTATGGGCCTTTGTGTCTGCCCCCCCTATTTTCAAAGGGGACTCCTTCTTTTCTGTGTTGACTTGACATAGAATTTCCCTTATTGGATGTTGAAATCCCCGATGGATTACAGATGAGATGTAACCATAGAGCCCCCTTTGGTAAATATGGACACAATCTCGGGGTGGAGACCCCTGTTCCTGCTGGGACACCTCAGCCTGACCCCAGACAGGAAAGGGCTGGTTCCTCCTGTGACCCACAGAGAAACCAGGGAAATGCAGAAAGCTGGAAGACACACCCCAAAGGGCCAAAGCATTGCTCACAACCCAAGGCCACAGAAGGGTTTCCCATGCCTCTGGTCCAAACCATGCTCCAAGTCACTGGGTTCCACAGGGACAGAGACGAAATGCATGCAAGTCCAAGGGGAGGGGGACAGGCATGGGGGGAGTCAGAGATGCAGGAGCTCCCGGGGAAGGACTCTGGCAAAGGAAACCCTATGGAGGCAGCACTGGTCACCCTCAGACTGGCAGGTGTCTGGTCTGGGGACCAGCAGCCCTGGGGAGAACGTGAGGAAACGGAGGTCCCCGGGAGAGAAGGGTGACGGGCACTCCTGTCTGGGAGAACAGTGAGCAGCACCCATCCCAGGCCGCAGGTGCACCCATCATCTAGCACGCTCGTCCTCGGACTCACGCCTGGAAACTCTGGCTCGGTTTTTCACAGATGTGTTTTCAGAAGTGTTCAGCACAGTGGTGGTGGAGAGAGCAGGGAATGGAACAACGTTAATGCCCAAGGAGATGGATGGGATCCTCGGTCCCAGTCCTCATGATAGAATGCCCTATAGCTACTGTCACTATGTCGTCCAGGGCACAGGATCCGGGCAGCCTCTCCTGAGACCCCCTCCTGCCACCCTACTCCTGAAAACATTCAGAATTGTTTGAGGAGGAGGTGGAGAGGATCCCGGATGACAGAGGGCCAAGGAGAAGGAAGGTCAGCACTGGGAGGACAGTTGGATGGGCCCTGAGCCACCATCCAGGGCCCGGGCTGTGATGCCCTCGGACCTCATCCCAAATAAGAGCTCCTGATGGATGGACCCGTCTTTCTTGGTTTCCCTCCCTCTCTCCTTCCCTTCACCCATTCCTCCCTCCCCCCCCCTTTCCTTCCCCCCTTCCTCTCTCATTCAGCAGAGGATCTGGGGTCCCTGCTCTGTACTGAGCACTGGGACTCCATCCGAGAGCATCCCCAGCCCATGTGGTCCCTTCCCACATGGCACTCAGGTCCACTGCTAGAGGTGATAGGGGGCAGTCCTCAGGGTTAACAGAGGTGATGAGCACCAGGAATCTGCTCCTGAAAACAGAGGCCAGTTGCACAAAGAAAAGAATGGAGAGACCCACGCTCAGCACATCCTCTAGAAAAATCTAGTCCTGAAAAGTGATGAAAAGTAAGTATATGCTAGACTTAACGCAGTGTGAGTTCTAAGGGCCCATACACACTGATTCCTAGAGGCAACGAAGAGTAAATCATACAATGTTGCTGGGGGGTTGTGATACCACTTTTCTGACCCAATGACAGCGTTTCAGCCAATGTCCAGGGCCTCCGAGCTTTCCCAAGGGTCTCTGCGATCCTCTGACCCTTACGTCGTCCTCCTTGGGCAGCTCTGTCCTGTCGTCTTCCTTGTCTCCTGCCTCTTCTGGGGCCCTTCAGGGGCCTCCCCAACCACGCTGCCCTTGGGAGGACCCCCCCCCCCCCCCCCCCCCCCCCCCCCGTGCCCCATGGCTGGGCGCCCCCATCTGGCGCTTGGCCCTGTAAGCCCAGTGCTTTGTGCAAGGCCTGTGTACTCCCTTGGGGTCACTTGGCATCTCCCTTGCAGGGCCTGCATCTTCCTGCACTGGGTCTCCTCTGAGCAGTCTGTGAGGCCAGCCTGTACCCATGTCACGGGCAGAGGAGCGCGAGTCCAGAAGGTCCAGACGACCCGCTCCCAGTCCCAGCGTGTGGAGCCTGGGCCGAGGGTGGTCCCTGAGCAGAGGAGGACTTGCGCGCCCAGGAAGACTGAGGGAGGACCTAGCACAGTGAGGCCCCAGGAGGAGAGTGAGCACCCTGGGAGCCTGGAGCTCAGGCCTGCTGGGTGACCCCGACCCACTGGCACGGGGTCTGTCCCCAGAATTGGTAAGATGTAAGAAGGTCCTCCTGGGCCCCCGGGAGTCGCTGGAGTGAACAAGGGTCAATGCTACCCCAACAAGTAGGAGGAAAGTATGGTAACTCTTTTTGGGGGGAGGGGGGAGGCTCAGAGAGATTTCGGAGGCCCTGAGCTAAACCGCAAGGTAAGTGCAATGTTCAGCTGGTTTTTCCTTCCTGTGATTGTTTCCACGTTCTTCTAAAAACATGAAAGTTTTTCTGATTTCTCAGGCCCTCACCCTCGCCTTGAGCTCCCGGACCGGCTCGTCTCGCTACCGGGCTGGGTCCGCTGCGTGAGAGGCTGCCGCCCAGATGGCCAGGAGAGACCGCGCCCAGGGGACCCCGCGCGCTAGGACCCCGGGGGCGGGCGCGGGCGGCAGGTGGGCAGGGGCTGGGACCGGCGGGGGGGGGGTGGAGGGGGCGGGGGGGGTGGTGGAGGGGGGCGGGGGGGGGGTGGAGGGGGCGGGGGCGGGATCGCGCTGGCGGGTGGGCGGGGCGTGCGGCTCCTTTCCTCCCGGCCGCCGGCCTTGCCCCAGAGTGAGCCCCGGGCGCGGCTGCAGGCGCGGCCACCGGGTATCGTCGGGGCCCTGGCGAGCTGAGTCCCTGGTTTCCGGCCCGGGGTGCTCCCCTCCGTCCGTCCTAAACCCCGTCCGGTCGCAAGGGGTGAGTCTACAGCCCGCGGGGACAGTCGCGCTCCCCACGTCCCGCGTCGCGGCGCAGTGGCGGGCGGAAGTCGGGTGCCCGTCTGGGCACCAGGCCCCCGGGTGCGGACCGCTTTGGCGGGGGAGGACACGGAGGCTGGGGTGGAGGGGGAGCAGAGTGACTTGCCCAAGGTTACCGAGCCAGGGAGAGCTGAAGCGCGTTCCCGCCGTCCCCTGGAGACCCAGGCTCGGCCTCCCGGAGGAAGACACGGCTGCCATCCTACCCCCCACCCCTACCCCACCGCAAGGGCATCACGGCGGCCCCTCTCGGCGCAGCCCCCGCCCAAGCCGAGTGTGTCCCCGCTGGGCCGGCCCTGGGCTCGATTTCCGGTGTCCCCGCTGTTACCCCCAGGAATCCTTCTCCAAGCCCCGCCCAAGCGCCCCTCCCAGCGCTGCGCCCGAGTCCCTGGGCTGGACGCCGTGTGCTCCCCGCGGAGGGCGGGGGTTGGGAGGAAGACAGCCCAGGCAGGGGGACGGTCCGCCTCTCCCCAGGCACAGCTGCAGGATTCGGCTGAGCACTGAGCCACTGTCCCCCTGTCCACCTACCGGAGCTGTCATAGCTGGCGCCACCCAGGGGAAGGCAGAGCAGCAAGGACGGGGCCACTATCCCCTGGATATCGGGAGCATTCCTTTGCAGGTGTTCCTCGGATCCCAGAGACACAGGCTCAGAGCCTGACAGCCCTGGGAGAGGTGGACTGGCTCACCAAGCCCACTCAGTCTCTCCAAGTGCCCAGGTTCAAAGGCTTCACCCAGCAATGCGCTGCCGCAGACTGGCCCTGGGCCTAGGATTCTGCCTGCTGTTGGGCATTGCCCTCTGCTTTCTGTGGTGAGCATATCCCCATGGAGCCCTCCCTTCACCCCAGGCTTCTCCCTTTCTTGGCATCTCAACCCCCAAACCTTGATCCCTTTATGGATCCCTAGGTCCCACCCACCTCTCTTGGCACACCGGTCCCTCAACCCCAACCCCAACCCCAGTAAGACCAAACTAGTTTTGGTTTCTGGACTTCGATTAATAATGGCCTCCGGGCCTTTGCACTTGCAATTTCCTCTGCCTGGACCGTTCTTCTAGCCTTGCTAATGAAGAACTCCTATTCAAACACAATTCACCCCACGTGTTCTTTCTGTGAAGTCCTCCCACCACCACCACCCCTCACCACCACTCCCCCGTGCGTAGGGCCTGGCATCAAAAACATTCCTGCCCTGGGAATGAATGACCGCATGGGTGAATAATGGCCGCATTGCAGAAGACCGGGAGGCTTTGCCCTCTGAGGTCAGCCAGACCCAAGGAGTGGTAGGGGATCCCCAGATGCACCCCGCTGGGTGCCTTGACTCCCATCAACGTGCACTAAGTGGGTTTTCAGCTTCATGACAGTCAACAAGTGTTTTTCTTTCCCAGGATGTATGTGGAGAGCTGGCTGCCCTTCTCCTATGTCCCG
Source organism: Mirounga angustirostris (assembly GCF_029215605.1). NCBI lineage: Eukaryota > Metazoa > Chordata > Mammalia > Carnivora > Phocidae > Mirounga > Mirounga angustirostris. The sequence continues at coordinate 90,434,796 of NW_026991723.1, read as the reverse complement.
TATTACCTCCCCTGCCCAGAGATCTTGTAAGTATGGGGCAGGGAGAATTTGGGCCTTGTGGGCTGCCTGGAGTGGGGGCACTGGGAGATTTTTAGGGTCACTTTGCAGGTTATGAGGTCCTAAGCTCATGATTCTGATCAGTTTGATAAGTGTTGGGTAATTTATGGGCTGTGGAGTACAATTCCCATGTCAGTCCTCTAGCGTCCCTGCAGCACCTCCTCTGTGCTTTGACCTCGAGCATGCCGCAGGGCTCTGAGCCTCACTTTCTTCATCTGTAAAATGGGATGATGGAAGTCCCCTCCGGGCCACCTGGAGCATGGAGTGTGATGACCCCTGTAAATGGTCAGCTGAAGTACACACCACACAGCAGGTGCTCAGGAAATAGTGCTCTTAGGACTTGACTTTTTGCAAAATTTTGTGTTCAGTGTGGATTCAAGGAACAATTTAACAGGGGACCAAACTTCCCCCACATAACAAACCCGATTTTTTGATAGTTAAGAGTGGAAAAATGGGCTGGGACAGTCTTAAGGGGGGGGGTATCTTCGTGATAGCTAAAGGCAAGTTTAAAATCTGGTTCATAGACTGCTAATTAACCACAAGGCATGTTTCATTGTTACAAACACAGAATATAATCAATTAGGAAGCGGGAAAGCAGAAAAGACAAAAGAAAAAATACCCTCTTGTGTCCTACCGGTCTGAGTTATACTTTGCTTCCAAAGTTCATGGTCGACTTGTTGGTTGCTGCCCTTTCTAGTTGAATCGACTGTGCATCTAACTTGGTTCTAAAAGCAGAATGCCCGCTTGCTATTGAAAATAGTTGTGATCGGGACGACTGGGTGGCTGTTGGATAAGCGTCTGCCTTTGGCTCAGGTCATGATCCTGGGGCCCTGGGATCGAGCCCCACGTCTGGCTCCCTGCTCGGTGGAGAGCCTGCTTCTCCCTCTCCCTCTGCCTTCCACTCTGCCTACTTGTGCTCTCTATCTCTGTCAAATAAATAAATAAAATCTTTAAAAAAAGAGAAGAAAAGAAAAGATTTGTGATCATAATGTTTTTGCGATTTTTATCCTGTGTTCCCAGAACTGGCTATGTTCTTCAGCGTGTGTTCATCCTCTTCATGGTCACCACCCTTTAATTGCCCCCAGGAACTGGGTCATAATTCTTGAACTTCTCCCCCTTTCCCACAAAGGACCAGGGGGGGATTTCGGTTGTTTTCAATTCCCCAGGATTCTTTTTTTTTTTTTTTTAAGATTTTATTTAATTATTTGAGAGAGAGCAAGCATGAGCGAGGGAAGGAGCAGAGGGAGAAGCAGGCTCCCCACTGAGCAGGGAGCCCAACATGGGGCTTGATCCCAGAACCCTGAGATCATGACCCAAGCGGAAGGCAGATGCTTCACTGACTGAGCCACCCAGGTGCCCCCTCCAATTCCAGGATTCTAAATGAGTTTGTAATGAGCAGCTCTAGATATAAAGCTTTTTCCCATATTAAAAAATCCTTTCATTTGATAGTTCCCTCCCTGGGCCAGGCTCCCATTCTCTTGTTCACACAGACGTCACTCCCTGGCCAGGACTAGAGGAAGCACTGGGTGTTGTGAAAAGCAACAACTAAACCACCTTGCTGATTTGAGCGGTGGGGGATGCTATCTCCTGAGTTTCGATTTCATTTCCTTGATTTCTACCGAGGCTCTCCTTTCTCCCACCCCCTTCCCACGAACTGAATTTCCTCTTCCCTGATGTACCTGCCACACTGCCTTCTCTCCCTGGCCTCTTTGTGGGGGCTCTGGCACCACTTTGGGCCCAAAGTATTTGCTACATTTTTTTTTCTTTCCAGTTTGTCTATCTTTTGGTTCCACTTAGCTCTTTTTTTTAATAGATTGAAGTTGGAGAAATTTTGTGTGTGTTAAATGGCCACATCTTCCTGTCTTTTCATCTGGATTTCTTCACTTTTGGTTTTCCTACCTACGGGTGTGAAAATGTGAAATTGTTTTGTTTTGTTTTGTTTTGTTTCGGGGTTTTTTGGTTTTTGTTTTTTTGGTTTTTTTTGGCTCCGGCTCATCTGTGGCTCCAGTATTCTTATGACTGAACGAGTGCTTTAATAAGGCTGGAGCGTGGCTGGGCTTGGGGAGGAGCCAACTGCCAGGGTTGTGGGCCCTCTTCCTCCTCGCTTCCTGCCTTTGCAGCATGCCCTCACTTTCCGAGTGGGGACCTGAGTGCTTGTTTGGGTGGAAACTGGGGCAGACAGCCAGTGTGACAGACTGACTTTTAAAAATTGTTGATTCAAGAGTTTAAACTAATCACAGAAAGATAAACACATATTACAGGATTCCACTTACATGAGCTCTCTAGAATAACCAAATTCATTGAAACAGAAGTAGAATAATGGTTACCAGGGGCCGAGGGGGGGTCAGCATTTCATGGGGACGGAGTTTCAGTTTGGGAAGATGAGAAGGTTCTGGAGAGGGATGGTGGGGACGGCTGCACAACAGTGTGAATGTGCTTCAGGCCCCTGAACTGTGCACTTAAAAATGGTTAAAATAGGGGTGCCTGGTTGATCATCTGACTCTTGGTTTCAGCTCAGGTCATGATCTCAAGGGTCGTGAGATCGAGCCCCACATCAGGCCCCACGTTCAGCAGGGAATCTGCTTGAGATTCTCCCTCTCTCTCCCTCTACCCCCACCCTCTCTTTCTCTTCCTTCCTCTAAAATAAATATATCTTTTTAAAAAAATGGTTAAAATAGTAAAGCTTTGTTTTGTACATTTTACCACCAAAAGAGAGAGCGAGAGAGAAGCATAGACTAAAAATTGGTAGGAAAACTTAAGGAGGCTTAAGCTATCCCCATCAAAGATGCCATATTGAAAATTCCTTAGTGAATGGCAGGCGCGGTGTGCTCAGGTGGTCTGGCCTGATGACCTCAGGCTCTTCTGCAGCTGCTGCATGCCCTGGGTGGCCTCGGGCAGCCTCTGCCTTCTCTGGGCCTCACTTCCACTCTCTGGGGATGTCATTGGGAGGACTTTCAAGCCCGAGGAGTCAAATGTCTGGCCCCAGGTCCTTCCAGCCCGCTGGTGGCCAAGCCAGAGGCTCTATGCAAACCTGCAGGGCCCTCCTTTTTGCTTCTCCACCCAAGCTGCCCTCGGCTGAAGCTAGTGGAGGCTGGCCACACAGGCAGGCTGCCTGCCAAGAAAGGGACAAGAGGGTCTTGACGAGTGTTTGCTCTGTGCTGGGCATGGACGCACACCTTGATTCTCAGGGCAGCTCTGAGGGTGAGGGATGGTTACCCATTTTACAGATGAGGAAGCGTGGGGGCATGAGTCAGGATTCCACGATAGACACAGAACGGAGGAGGGAGGGAGAAAGGTAGATTGACTGATGGAGCTGAGCCCGTCTGGAATCCGGGGAGCAGGCCTGGGAAGGGAGCTCGGGCCGGCACTGACACTGGCAGAATGTCTTCACAGAAAGCTCAGTTCTGTTCTTCGAGCCTTTCCACCAGATTCTATCAAGCCCACCCAGGCCCGGCAGGATCATCTTTACCTAAGGGCAGCTGGTGTAGATGTTAATTACATCCACCAAATACCATCGAAGCAATACCTTGATTGCTGTTTGTGTAACTGGGTCCTGCAAGTGACCATCACCGTGGGCTCAGGTGACTCGGCTCAGGTGACTCACCTCAGGTCCCCAGGCGAGAAGGCGGCAGACCTGGGATCACCGGGTCTTTGCAGCTTCTCAAAACTTCTACCCACTGCCAGGGCCCTACAGAGTGACATGCTTGAAAGAGCATCGGCTTTGGAGACAGGTGACACTGGGTACCGATTGCCGCTGTGCCACTCAGTAACCCCGGACAGACTGCTTCTGCAGGAGCCCAGCCCCTGCAGGGTGGGCAGAGCAGTGGGGAAGGCTCCAGGGAGTCTGCCTGGACCCTGGCATGGTGCCTGCCCCATGGGGGTGTTTGCTTCTTCTCCGCTCTGTCCTTCCCGCTCTGAGTAGCTCTGTCCCCCGCCCTAGCACTAACACCTCTCTCTCGCCTCTGCCACCAGCAACATGAAACTGCAGTATAAGGGGGAGAAGCCGTTCCAGCCGGTGACATGGTAAGCAGACTGCCATCTCCCCCTTTGTGGCCCCGGGGGCTGGGGGCTGCCTCCCCTCACCACTGGCCCTTCTTGGTTACAGGTCACTGTACCCTCAGCCCAAGCTGCTGGAGCAGAGGTGGGTGTTGGGTAAGGTCTGGGTGCAGAATGGAGAGATTGGCGGGAGGAAGGGGGGCACGGCGGGGGGCGGGCAGGTGCAGAGCTCTGATTTATAAGCTGGGGTGGTGGGGATGTCAGGTGGCCTTGGGGTCCAGCTAGTCTGGGACCTGGGTTCCAGTCCCTTTCTGTCACTAGCTGTGTAACTTTGGGCAGGTTACCGAACTGCTCTGAGCTGTTTCTGTATGGGTGGATAAGAATACCCCCTTCATAGCAGGTTGGATGGAGGACTAGATGAGACGTTGTTTGCAAAAGGCACAGCTCCGGGTGCCTGAGTGGCTCAGTTCAGTTGAGAGTCCGACTCTTGATCTCAGGGTCTTGAGTTCAAGCCCCACGTTGGGCTCTATGCTGGGCATGGAGCCTACTTTAAAAAGGGGGGGCACAGCTGCATAGTAGGTGCTCAATCCGGGGTTCCTGCTGATATTGCTCCCCCTCATGCATTAGGCACTTAGCAGGCACCTGAAGTGCTAGGCTCCCTTACACACTGGATGTGCATCACTCCTGGTCCTCTCGACCATGCCGGGGAGGAGCTATTTTTATCCCCACTTCCCATAGGCAGATACTGAGGCCCAGAGACAGGGATGAAGCTGCCCCAGGTCACACAACATGGGAGGCAGGGCCAGGATGAGGCTGCGGTTTTCCCAAGGAAAGGGCCTCACCCCCCATGGCCTGCCCTGCTGCTAGGCCTACTGAGCTGCTGATGCTTACACCCTGGCTGGCGCCCATCGTCTCTGAGGGAACCTTCAACCCTGAGCTTCTGCAACACGTCTACCAGCCGCTGAACCTGACCATCGGGGTTACGGTGTTTGCCGTGGGGAAGTGAGTAACGGGCTGGGTGGGGGGATGTCACTGAGCCACAGGAGCTTACAGTCTGGGAAGGGACAAGACCTGGACATGGGACCCTGCCTGGATGCCAGGAAAGCCCTGAACCAGGTGCTGTGCGTGTGGGAAGGTAGGGAGTAGAGGGTGATGACGGGAGGGCTTCCTGGAGGAGGGGATCTGGCCCTGGAATGGGAGCAGCAGGAGCCTTTGTGAGGACACCCCCCTTGGCCTCCTCACCCCTCTCTGTTCCCCTGGAACAGTGCAGGCAGGCATGAAGGACTGGAAACACTCAAGACCACCTCGCATAACTGGGGGTCCATGGTCAGGCCACAGGCAGGTCAAACTCCGCCCTCAGGACCCTCTCCCCTCTCCCCAGTCTGGGCCTGCCTACTCTCTGGATATCTCCTGCTTTCCTCTCCTCTCCCTCACCCCACCTAGCCTAGCCTTGAGGAGGCCTGGCAGCCTCCCCCTGCATCTCTTTCCGGGACTCCTGAGGGAGAAACCACGGTGGAGCCCCAATACCGCAAGTGCTGGCCAGATGATGGGTGGCCCGCCTGGGTCAGGTTCCATCGGCTTTGACCTGGAGGTGGGGTGCGGGCCTGCAGTTTCCTCCAGCTGGGCCCCAAGCCCCACAGCCCCCAGCACCACTCACCTCACCATGATGCAGCCACTTAGCCTACCATGTGGTCACTTTCCTCTCTCTGAGCCTCAGTGTCTCTGCCTCTAAAATGGGGATTATGAGGAGGGTGCGTGGCTGGCTCAGTCAGTGAAGTGTGCGACTCTTGATCTTGGGAGTCATGGGTTCGAGCCCCACATTGGGTGTAGAGATTACTAAAAAAAAATCAATAAACTTTAAAATGGGGATGTGGTGCCTGCCTTTAGGGAGTTTATGAGGCTGCAAGGAGCTAAGAATCCCTTAAAACACTGCCTGGCACCTAGTTAAGTGCTCACTAAAAGTTAGCTCCGTGTGCGAATTTAAGAATCCCTGTTAAGCATCCTTCCTACGAAGGAAGAGGCTGGTACTGTGATTGTGGGGGTGTGACAGAGGAGGACCCCGAGGTTTCAGACCTGAGTGGCATCTCAAAGTGAGGAGCTGGGAGGTGGACCCCAGCCTGGCCGAGCCCAGGCCCCAGGCCTGCGAGGGGCCAGCCTGTAGTGGGGACCCCGAGCGAGGTCGATGAGGTCATTCCCCCACCCTCCTCCCTGCCAGGTACACCCAGTTCATCCAGCACTTCCTGGAGTCGGCCGAGCGGTTCTTCATGCAGGGTTATCGGGTGCGGTACTATGTCTTCACTAATGACCCTGCGGCCGTTCCTCGGGTCCCGCTGGGCCCCGGCCGCAGCCTCAGCACCATCCCCATCCAGAAGCACTCCCGCTGGGAGGAGATCTCCACGCGCCGGATGGAGACCATCAGCCGGCACATCGCTGAGACCGCGCACCAGGAGGTGGATTACCTCTTCTGCCTCGATGTGGACATGGTGTTCCGGAACCCATGGGGCCCCGAGACCTTGGGGGACCTGGTGGCTGCCATTCACCCAGGCTACTATGCTGTACCTCGCCAGCAGTTCCCCTATGAGCGCAGGCGTGTTTCCACCGCCTTCGTGGCAGACGGCGAGGGGGACTTCTATTATGGTGGGGCCGTCTTTGGGGGACGGGTGGCCAGGGTGTACGAGTTTACCAGGGGCTGCCACATGGCCATCCTGGCAGACAAGGCCAATGGCATCATGGCAGCCTGGCAGGAGGAGAGCCACCTGAACCGTCGCTTCCTCTCGCACAAGCCCTCCAAAGTGCTGTCCCCTGAATACCTCTGGGATGACAGGAAGCCCCAGCCGCCCTGCCTGAAGCTGATCCGCTTTTCAACGCTGGACAAGGCCACTGGCTGGCTGAGGAGCTGATGGTGGAGCCAGGGCTGCCGTGGATGGGGTTCCCCAGCCCCGCAGCCAGCTCGCCCCAGTGCCTCCCTTCTCGGGCCTCAGGTGGTACCAGTCCAACCCTGCTTACCTCAGGCTGTTAGCAGAATTCAACCGGAAAATGGAGGCCGCAAAGCCTTTGTAAACTGTAAAGGGCTGCGCCCACATGAGGAGAGCACAAAGATCACACAGCCTTAGAACAGTCAGCCAGGAAGAGGGGAGGCAGAGGTGAAGCAGACAGGGCCTGGCAGGCTCTCCCCAGCAGACGTGCCTTCAGGGCAGGCTCTGGAGTCAGCCCTCCTCCACACCTGAGACCCCACCTCTGCCCCCCTTCTGTTGCCTGTTGCCCTTAAAGTTGTACTTCAAAGCCCCTGGTGTGAAAGGCAGCCCAGAACCCTCTTCTCTGGCTGCCGGGGGTCCTGGGTACTCTGATGTCCCCCAGCCATACAGAGCCAACCCCCCGGCTCGGCCCTGGAGGGAACCTTGGCAGTGGAACAGGCCTGGCTCTCTCTGTGTCAAGCCTAGCCCGTACCCCACGGTGGGCCACACTCCCTGCCACCAGCCACCTCCTTTGTAAGAGGGCTTGGGCAGCTTTTAACAAAGGTGGCGTGGGGGGCGTCTGGGTGGCTCGGTCAGTTGAGCGGCTGACTCTTGGTTTTGGCTCAGGTCATGATCTCAGGGTCCTGAGATAGAGCCCCCCCCCCCCCGCCCCCACTTGGGTTCCAGGCTCAGCAGGGAATCTGCTCAAGGTTCTCTCTCCCTCTGCCCCTCCCCCCAGCCATGCGCGTGCACGCACACATGCACGCTCACTCTAAAATAAATAAGTCTTAAAAAAAAGAAAAAAGCTGGCATGTGCTAAGCCCTAACCAGGGTGTTTTCACCTGCACATCTGAGGGTCCGTCCGGCCAGCCACGGGGGATCCAGGCAGCCTGGATTTCACATACAGTCAGCTCGTGCGGTGGAGGAGGGCGGGTCCAGTTGCCCAGAAAAGCTGGACGAAAGCTGACCGCCGCAGCAAGCAGGATTTGGTCCCCGCCCTCCTGGGGGAGGGGCGACGTGAGCACGTGCTGTCCGCGTGCTGTCCGCGTGCCATACTCTCCACGATCCATCGAGGGGAGCAGAGCCCATCAGCTGGCCTCCGGGTGGCCTCTGGGGCCCTGAGCCCGTCACGCAGGTGTCTGCCCGTGCTCCTGAAACCAGGGGCAGCCTCGGCCCTGTGAGGCCACTGGCGGGTGTGGGGCGCCGAGGCTGTGGCGCAGGCCCCGGATTAGAGGGCCGGGGAGGGCAGCGTCAGTGCGGTGGCCCCAGAGTGGCTTCAGAGCACCCCCCCCCGACATCCCGTGGTTATCTGCCTGGCAGGATAGAGATGGGGTGCATTCAGGGTTTGGTGGCCCAGTGTTGAGTCCTCTGGGGACAGCAGCTCCTTTGCCACAGAGGACACAGAGGGGCACGCCCTGGCCACGTTGGGAGGAATACGCACCTACCCACTAGGCCACCCCTGGCAAAGCTGGGGGTCAGCCCAAAGCCCACTCCTCCTGTAGCCTGTGGTCTGGCCAGCGAGCAAGGACAGACTGCCAGAGTCTGAGCAGACCGAGTGAGCAGAGGAGAGCGCTTGGGCTGGGGAGGGCAAGTCAGGGAGAGGTGCTGGGGTGCTTCCAGGCAGAGGGGCAAGGGTGGGCCCACAGCCCGTGTGTCCCAGTGGGGAGCACCTTCCCAGAGCATCAGGACCTGCCCTGTGATGCCAGTTGTGTTGAAGAAGCAGGACTTGCCTTCAGGGAGCTTCTACCTTGGGGCAGGGAGAGGCCCCCTGGCGTGGAGGCCAGAGAAGGCCTCCGGGGGGAGGTGGCCCCAATGCCCAGGCGGCAGCAGCAGGTTTGCAGGGGAGAAAGGAACCCCTGCCTCACTCCCAGCCCAGCCTCTCCTGGACCCAGCTGATTTCCCTTCTCAGCCTGGGCCCAAATCCCCAAGGAAAATGGCTGATCCTGGTCCCCATCGCAGGACACAGCCCTCAGACACGAGTTGAGGGAGTGACAGGACCCAACTCCTGGAACCAAACCAGGGTCCAAGCTACTTTCCAAAACAGAGCTGAGGGCTTGGAGCCAGAGCTGCTGCATGGGTGGGAAGAGGAAAGGAGCCTGGTGGGGATTGGGAGTGGTGGAGGGGGCCGGGGCCTGACCCAGCAGATGGATGGGGGAAGGCCCAGAGACAGTCCCGGCAGCTCTCGGCCCCTGTCTGACGGGATCAGATCTGAGCCACAGGCACCACTGGTGACAGGGCCCATCGGTTTGGGGGGCTTCGAGGTTTTCTAAATTGCAAAGGTACTTCTTTAAGAAATAGACAAAATCACAAATACAAAATGTCTGCAGTGGAGGCCCCTGACACTTAAGCTTCCTCTCCCTTGCCAGCTGCCTCCTCCCCACACGTGACAGTCCCACATCATCGCTCGGCCACACTTCTACTCACACTGTCCACCAGTCAGGTCTGTTTGTCCTATCACCCAGCCAATTTCTGGGGACTCACGCCTGACGTCACCTCCAGGAAGCCTGCCTTGATTTGTGCCCCGCTCCAAAGTGGGTGCCTTTCAGTGTTCCCACCAACCCTCCTCATCCCTGTGCCATTTACAATGTCTGCCCATCTCCATCCCTTGCCCAGTTGGTAAACTCCAAGACGGGACAGACCGTGGCTGGCCCGGGTTCCCCCTGTATATGAAACCCAGGAGGCCCTCTGTAAATACTGAACAACTACGTGAGGGGTGACAGCTGAGAGAACACGGGGTTAAGAGTCTGTCCTAGCACCTGTGGGATGTTGGACGGTTCATCCGAGGCCCTGGGGTGAGGATCAAACAAGATTATGGCTGGAACTCCTCTTGGGCCGCCACTTTGGGACGTGGCTAGGTCTGGAACCTCCAAGCAGCCTGCCCCACCCCGAAAGGAGGCAGATGACCTCCATAGCCCCCATTACGCAGGACTAAACAGACAGCCTGCTCATTCCTAGTTGGTTTTGGGGTTCCATGCTTGAGTGTGGGCAATAACATGCCCACCAAGCTCCTTCTAAATCTAGGATGCTGTGGCTCTGGTAAGACTGCCCGGATTGTATCCCCCGGGCTCCCCAACTTGCAGCGACCCCGACTCCTTGCCCAACATCCAGAGAGCCCTGCCTGATCTGGTCTAGAAATGCTCCCCAGTGTGCACCCCTCACCCTACTCGAGCCTCCCTAGGGCCTTCCTCCCCCAGGGAGCCCACCAAGCCTTTGCCCCTCAGAGCCCCCTGCAGCCACTGCCCTTCACATGGCCCCCACCCAGGACAGCCTCCCCTCCAAGCCTGGGCTCAGAGGCTACTTCCTTGGGCTCCCCTGTAAGCTTAGGCTTTGGGTCAGATTGATCTGGCTTCAAACACACAGCAGGGCCATGTCACAGCCCTGTGACTGGCAAGCTTGTGTGGTGGCTGCTAAGAGCCTCATTGAAAATGGGGTCTGTGGCCCCAACTTTGGCAGGTTGAGCTGGGGCACAGGGAGCGGCCTGGCTGGGGGAGTCCCAACCCAGGATAAGGCCTGTGATGGTCAGTGCAGGGCTCAGTGAGGGTGAAGAGCAATGACCCTGAGTCCCCCGTTCATGTTCACAGCTGGACTTGGCCACTCAGAGCTGAGTGACCTTGATCTTTGAGATCACTGCTTGTGTATAAAAAGGGGTGAAATCACTGAGCACCCAGGAGGGTTCTGAGCAACACTAAGTACACCCAATGCTCGGGCACCCTGGTGGTGGGCTCCCTCCTTCCTGGGCTCCTTCCCACCCCTCTGACTCCAACCAGGGCTGCAGCCAGGGACAGGCTGGACCTCATGTCCAGGCTCCTGCCAGGAGGACTAGGAGAAGAGGTGTAGAGGAGGAGTAAGGGGCAGACTGACCTCCTTGCCTGTACTCGGTGTCCACGGCCGCCTCCACGTCCTCTGGCCCAGCCGTGCACCCCTGCAGGTTACCTGTGGGGACCAGGACAGAAGGACCGCGCTGTATAATCCGCGACTCCCGTGTCTCCAGGTCTCCACGCCAACCCGGCCCAGCGCCCGATGGCCCTCTCGCCCGCTTGGGTTTGGGGCGGCACGAGGTCCCAGCGGGCGCGCGAGGCAGAGAGCAGGCAGCGGCGCAGGAGACGCGTGGGACCCGCCGCGCGCTGGGCCCTCGGTGCGCTGCGGCGAGGCGCGGCTCCCGTGCACGCGCTGTCCGCGGGCCCCCCCAGACCCGCGTACCCGCGACCGTGGACACCAGGCCTGGCGGTCCCGGCAGGGCCCACCCACCGCCGCCCGCGGGAGGGAGGCCGGCGCGCGCGACACACCCCCTCGAGCGCGCCCCCGAGCTCGCGCCGCGGCGCCCGCCCCTCACACCTGCGGCGGGCGGGGCGGGGCGGGGCGGGGCGGGGCGGGGCCGCGGCTGTCCCCGCCCACCCGGCCGGAGCCCGGGAGTCCGGGCGGAACCGAGCAGCGGGGCCCGAGCGGCCAGCGGCGCAGCGCGGCGCAGACAATGGGAGCGGCGCGGGCGGCGGCGGCGGCGGCGGCGCGGGCGGCGGCGGTTGCGGAGCCCCGGGCCCGGCGGGGACGGGAGGCCGCGCCATGAGACCCGCAGCCGGGCGCCCCCCTGCGCCGCGCGCGGGCCGAGGCGAGCGGCCTCTGCGAGCCCCGGGCCCCGCCCTGGGGCCGGCGATGCGCTGCCAGGGCTGAGGATGATGGTAGATTGCCAGGTGAGTGTCCCGGCCCGGCCCTGGCCGCCCTCCCAGCCGGCGGGGGTGGAGGGAGGACCACATGTCTCCGGCCCACACCCCATCCGGCGAGGAGGGAGCACGGCGCCCGGTCCACGCTGAGCGCGCGCTTACGCAGTTCCGCGTCCAACCCCTCCTGGTACAACTGGGAAACTGAGACCAGGAGAGGCGGGGACTGGCCCGGGGCGCGTGAGGTGAGCGGAGTCCAGAAGAGAAGGGAAGGTTCTGGCCTCCCAGGCCAGGGCTCAACTCTCCCATGGGGTTTCCAATGGGAATGAGAGCCCCTAAGATCCTGGGGGACCCCGTTCACCCCCTCCCATCTGGGGCCGTCTCCTCTGAGCATCCCCACGCGCCCACAGGTACCTACACACATTGACTTCACAGATGGGGACCATGGGATGGGGTCAGAGGAGGAGTGGACAGTGCAGAGGTGACAATGGGGAAAGAAGAAAGGGATTGGAGGCAGCCATGGGGCAGGGGCATCCAGTCTCCTGCAGCATGCCCAGGACTTACACATGGGGAGGGGAGACACGCCAGGCTGATGATCATGAGTCCCCAAGGTGCCCAGGGAGGTGTCAGGGCACGAGAGGACAGGGACTGGGGTCCAGTGTCCACCACCACCCTGGGCACTTGGAAGCAGGAAGAGATACCCACCCCCAAGTCCAGACAGGACTACAGCACAAAAGGCCTCAGCTTACTCTTCTGTCAGTTGGGCTGTTGAGACAGGGTGTCCCTAGGGTCCCACAGGCTTGTAGAAGAGCCTGTTGGCCTTGGATCTCCATCCCAGACCCAAAGTGCTCCCAGTCCTGGGAAAATGCTTTGTACTCCCTCGAGGTCCTTCTGAGCAGAGGGCAGCCTGGGGGGCTTGGGGGGCTGAGGACCTGGGTTTGCAGGACATGGCAGAGCACTGACCACTGGTCTGGGGACCAAGGCCAAGACCCTCCTTGTTGCAGCCTCAGGGGCCCCATTTGGAAGAGGTTCCAGAGTCAGTGCTCCAGCCAGGGTGAGGAGGCCATAGGAATGCACCGAGCACGAGGACAGGAGAGGGAAATGGGGGACAAGGGAGGCTTCCGAAGTTCCTCACATCGTCCCAGAGCCCCCAGGTCCTGCTCCTTTACCCTCTAGGGCCAGGAAGAGCCACTGCCTTGGCTACACCCAAACAAAGGTGTGTGTTTTGTTTTCTGGTTTTCCTGCTGGGGCTGCCATGCTGGTGCTGACCACCAGGGGTCAGGCTGTGCCCACTATGCTCCCTGAAGCCACCAGAGCCGGGAAGGGACACCCAGGGGTCATGCTGGGCGTCCCCTGCCTCCACCCCAACAGGCACCTCTGATCATTAGCCTCCATGTCCCCCATGTGAGCTGCTCAGAGGCAGGAGGGGGCTCTGAGACCCTCTCGTGGACTCAGGCAGCTACTGGACCCCTGGCCCTCACCCCGAGCAGGGGCTGTGCTGGGCCTGGGGGGTGGGGCTGGAAGGTCCCCCGGGGTCCCTGTCCTCCAGGGGCTCCCAGCCCAGAGGAGGAGATGGACCAAAGCACAAGAGCAAATCCAGGTGAAAGGGAAGAGCAAGGGCTGCAGGGAGGCGAGGCAGGGTGAAGGAGGGCGGGCAGGGGCCCCTGTCTGGGGCCTCACGGGCCTCCAGGGTGAGCCTGATGCTGGGAGCAGAACGACAGGAGCAGCCAGCCCTGCACACATCTGCTAGCAGTGTGCTGCAGGGAAGGACCAAGCTGCAGAGACCCGGAGGCAGAGAGCCTTGGCAAGAGAGGAGCTGAGAGAGAGCTGGGGAGAGGGCTCTGGAGGGAGTGGGCAGGGCCAGACCCCAGCCTGGAAGGATGTACTACTAGCTGTCTGCACCGTGGGACACGCTGGCCTTCCGTGCACCGTGTCACAGTTCCTGTACCAGAATCCGGCTCAGCTCAGGGGGAGCCTCTGCCTCCAGGTCCCCCAGGAGGCCGGGGCTGCAGCCTCCACTCAGGCTCGACCGGGGCAGGCTCTGTCTCCAAGACCGCTCACGTGGTACTGGCAGGATTCATCTGGGAAATGGGTAGGTGCAGAGAGATATTCCAGAAGGAAGTATCCTGTGGTCAGGCTTGATTCGGGGAAGCTGAAGATGAGGATGATAATGAAGGCCTGTATCTATTGTGTGCTCGCATGCGCCCTGTCCTCACTGCGCTAGGTCACCTCCTGAATCGCCATCAGGTTCCTGGGCTCTGCCTAGAACACTGGCTTGGCTGCGCTTGGCCAGGGTGACCGAGGTGGGGGATGGTACCGGGGGACTGAGTGTATTTGGTTTTTGTTGCTGCTGTGACAAAGTACCACAAATTGGGTGGCTCAAAGCAACAGAAATTTATTCTCTGTCACTTCTGAAGGCCGAAAGTCCAAAATCAGGTGTTGGCAGTTCCATGCTCTGTCTAGAAGCTCGAGGAGAGGATCCTTCCTACCTCTTCCGACTTCTGGTGGTGCCAGCAACCCATAGCGTTTTTTTGGTTTTTTTTTTTAAAGATTTTATTTATTTGTTTGACAGAGAGATAGCACAAGTAGGCAGAGTGGCAGGCAGAGGGAGAGGGAGAAGCAGGCTTCCCGCTGAGCAGGGAGCCCGATGCGGGGCTCGATCCCAGGACCCTGGGATCGTGACCTGAGCCGAAGGCAGCGCTTAGCCAACTGAGCCACCCAGGTGCCCCTATCCCATAGCGTTTCTTGACTCATAGGTGCGTTGCTCCAAGCTCTGCTTCGGTGTTCACATAGCCTCCTCTGTGTGTCTGTGTCCAATTTTCCCCATTTTATAAGGACTCCAGTCATTGGATTGGGGCCCACCCTCCTCCAGTGTGTCCTCATCTTAACCTGATGACATCTGCAAAGACACTATTTCCAAGTAAGGTTTATTCACAGGTGCTGGGTTAGCTTTTTGGGGACACAGTTCAACCCACAACAGGAGCACTGGAGTGCTTCTTGCCCCGAAGGCCAGGTCCCCAGGTGCCCCGAGGGCTGGGGGAGCAGTTGGGGTCTGGGGCGGTCTTGGGCACCCCTCGGGCAGAGGCCCCCTGCGCCGGGTTGTGGCCTGAGTGCGGTCTGAGAGTGTGCCGTCAGGAACAGCAGGTGGCGCTGTGACCCCCTTGCCGCATCCCCAGCCCAGCTCCGAGCACCACTGGGGTAGACAAAGGTCTCACCTTCCAGTTGCGAGGAGACAACACCCAACTGTAAACACAACAGGAGCCCCATCATTTCAGGGGTGACACTCACCACAGAAGAAGTCAAATAAGGTGGGGCCACATGGTAGTGACTCGGTGGCTCCCTGGATGGGAGGCCCGGGAACCTAGCAGGGCCAGGCCTCCCCAGGTTGGGAGTTGGCGTTTCCTTCTACACCTGCAAGCCGAGCCAGCCCTTCTCAGCCATTTTCAAGAGCCCTGGGCTCCTCCCAGGGCAGCTAGGATTACCCTCTGTGGTATCCTGGCAGGTTACGTGTTACTGCCCGGCAGGGCGGCTGTCTCTGAGGGGAACATGGAAGGCAGCCATCTGGATGGGTGGGCTGTCGAGACTTGAGGGGTCCCTGTCCCCAGAGACCCTGCCCAAGGGGGGGCAGTGCTGCCTGAGCTCCCCCACTGCTCACCTGCTGGGGTTCTGCCCTGTCCTCATACAAACCCGAGAAGGCCACCTGGGGCTGAGGAACAGGGGCCCCAGGCTCCGCACGGGAGAATAGGCTCCTAGGGGCATCAGTGGAATGAAGCAAAGTGCCCAGAAGTGAGGCCATTTCTCACTGTGGCCCCTGGGCACTCCCGGGTCCCACGAGGCTGAGGCCGCTAGCCCTTGACAGCAGGTCACTCGCTAATTCTCACAACGGAAACTAACCAAGGGCCTCTGTGCAAAGCTCACCTTGGTTCAAATCTGAGAAGATGAGACCATGGCAGAGAAATACAGGAATGGGGGCATAGGACAGAGAGTAGGTCCTAGGAGAAGGCATGGGGCTGGGAGGCTGGGGACCTGGGGTCGGTGGCCGCTCGGGGCTGTGCTCTGCAGACTAACTCCCAGGCCCTCCCCCACTTCTGCGGGGTGCTGTGGACAGCCAGGCCGTAGCGCCTCCCCTGGGCCTGGCCTTGGGCTGCCGTGTCTCATTGTATCCTCAACACAGTTACCACTGCCATCTTTATATACAGAAGGGAAAACTAAGGCACTGGACGGTGAACAGACTCCCCAGCTAGGTGATGGCAGGGCTGGTGGGGACACATCCCTGTGTGCAGACATGCCTGGGAGGGGCCGGGCCTAGGGGCTGGCACCAAGTTCCTTGCAATTGCAATGAGCTTCCAATGTCAGGGCTGGGCAGGCCCCAAGGTGATGGTTAACAGCGGGAGTGGAGACATAAACAGAGTTAATGAGCCCCTTCGTCCTCTCCCCGTTTTAATGAAGGCCTTGGGCTCTGGGCTCTGCGTTTTCTCAGAGTTCTGGGGTTTTGATCCTCAGAGTCTTCACTTAGGGCCACCGCTGGGTGCGTCTCTGTGGGGGTTGGGGAATCTAGATGTCTCCTCCCAGGGCAGCTGAGCCAGAGTGAGGAGGTGGAAAAGAGAGGGCATCCCCCTAAAAATGACAAGCCCCAGAAGGAGGGAGAGTTCCCATGGTAACCTGGAGCAGTTGCTTGGCAACTACAGGTCCCCAAAATACTTGCCAGCAGGCAGGCTCAGGGCTGGGGCTTTCCAGTGGCCTCTGTGTAGACCCTAGCTGTGGGGTCTGATCCACCCCCCACCCAGCAGCCCCCGCCCTGGATCCTTCCTGAGGGAAACCCCAGTCTGCTCCTCCCTCCCCGTTACTCCACCCTGCCAGCCAGCCACCTTGTGTCAGGCCATCCCCTTAGCAACAGAAGCTACTTCCTGGATACCTGAGTGACAGTTGGTGGTGGCACGATGTCAGAAAATGTAGGGTCAGAGGGTGCCGTAGATGGGACCGGGTGCCAGCCAGGGGAAGGGGAAGCTGGGCTTGGGGCCCTGGACACTGTACCCCCTACAGCTGCGAGTGACCTGGGCCTGGGGACAGGGTGGCAGGGCAAGGTGTGGCTGGGAGGGTTAGAGCCCCTGGAATAGGGGACTCTGGTTCTGATCCGGGCCAGCTGAGACGGACTAGCTCTGTTGACCTTGGCATGTCGCTGGCCTCAGTTTCCCCATCTGTGGCCCCATCTTCCCCTACGCTTGTGTGTGCACCATTCGGTGCATGAACGCTGCCCTGTAAATCATGCCACCTACTGGGGCTTTGGGGTGGCCAGGACCAGACGAGCCTCTGTGCTTGCTCCTCCGCTGGCCTGCTTCCACCTGCTTCCCATCTGGGTGCTGGGGGTAGGCAGGTGGCCTCACGGTTAAGGCCATTGGCTTTGGAGATGGACACCTGTGTCCGGATCCCAGTGCAGTGCTTCTTACCGAGTGTCCTAGAATGCGCGCTAAACCCCTCCGAGCCTTACTGTTCCTCCAGCTGTGAGCAAAATGTGGCGACCGAAGGAATCCAGTCATGTGGGCTCTGTTAGGGCCTTTTGTTTGTGGGCGCTGACCCCGTCCCCAGCAGTGAGCACACAGACCAGGGTTGTGTCCGCCGGGAGGGAGCAAGGCCCCGGAGCCCCTTGCCTTGCCTTGGAATGGAGGAGAAGGGCCTTTGGGGTCCAGACTGCCCTGCGGCGGGGGTTGGATTTTGGAGCTGGGAAGGGTGTGAGGCGCAGGTACCCTCAGGAGTTCTCTCTGGGGAGGGCAGTGATGGGTAGTCTTGTTGGTGACCTCAGGGGTTCCCAACGTGCCCTCAGGGAGCCAGGATTCTAGTCTGACCTTGACCATTCACTCACTCTGTGATCTTGGGCCATCACCCCACCCTCTGAGCCTCCCAGGCCCCGGCTGTCAAAAGGGGAGGGGGCGTGCCCACCTCCGGCCTTGGGAGGAGGCTTGGGTGGCATCCTCAGCCCTGGGCCGGGCACCCACGTTGGATTTGGGAGCGGCGGCTCCGGTTCCGTTGCTCCCGGGCCGCGCCTCTGCCCACTCTGCCCAGCCGCCCCTCACTCGTGTGCGGCGGGAGGAGGGGCGGGGCGAGGGCGGCGCAGACAATGGCCCGGGCCCGGGTGGTGGCGGCAGTGCCCCGAGCGGGGCGGGGCGCTGCAGGCCGGGTGCCGGGCGACAGCAGGCGGCGCGCTCCTGTCCTCGGCCCCAGGCAGGGTGCAGCCCCTGCCCGCGTTCATGCTGCTGGTCCTGCCGAGTGTGCGGGCGGACGAGGTGAGCCCCAGCCCCACGGGCGGCCGGGGAGGGGATGGGGCAGGGCCACACGGCGGCGGGAGCTAGGATGCGGGAGGACTGCCTCCACCCTCATCCCCACCCCCTCCCATCCCCCCAACCCCCCTCCCGCCTCCCAGCTCCCAGGCCTGAGAGGGGCGGGGTCCCCCTTGGGGCCGGAGGGCACCCGGGTTCTTCCCCCTTTCTGGGTTGGGATCGGGAATGCATTCCCTTAGGGAAGGCACACCATACCTTCTCTGCACACCACCCGATGTTCCAGGTGCGCCCACCTGACCTGTGTGTGCGGGAGCTGCGGTGGGGAGGGCATGGTCCTGGCCCCTGAGTTCTGAGACCAGAAACCTACCCCTCCTTTGGGATCCTGTGGAGTGCAGACATTCCTTCCTCCGGGAGGCCCTCTACCTATAACTGTGTGGGTCAAAACAGGGAGGGGGGGAGGGGACCAGGGTGTTCAAGCCCTGCAGCTCCCTGGCTGGGCTGCAGTGGGCGGAGGAGGAGCCCAGCCCTGAATGTCTCCGTCCACAGCTCTCAGCATGCAGGTCAAGGCTGTCTTGAGGTCAAGGGGGAGAGAGAAGTCTGGGAAGGCTGGGTGGGAGTGCAGGCTTGGACTCGCAGGATCCCAGACAGGTGGTTCCCTCAACTTCCCTGTGGACTCATGGATGTCAAGGTGTGTGAAGTGTTCCTGAAGTCCCCGGTACCGTCACCAGCAGTGAGCCCTCCGCAGGTGGCAGGAAATGTCTCTTCCCCTCTGAGGAAGGCAGATGGTGGCGTGGCCCACCAGCTGTGAAGACAGGCGGTGTTGACTGCCCTGAGTTGAATCCACGTGTTTTTCTAGGTGGGGAAACGGGGGTCTGGAAAAGCTGAGTAGATTGCCGGGCCCCATCTGAAGGTGAGCTCCACCTGGATCGCCTTCCTCCCTGAGGCCAGAGTTCTAGGATGTGCTGCCCAGGAAGTTGCCTGGGGTGCCCTTTGGCCTAGGTAGCAGGGTGAGGCAGTGCACCTGGCCTGAGGTCCTGGGCAGCCAGGCAGGTGACAGCTGTGGGCTGCAGAGCGAGGCAAGTGGAAGGGTAGGCAGGCCGCACCCAGCGGAGAAGCATCACCCGCCTGCCCCGCCCTGCAGCGGAGGATTGCAATTCTTCGGTATTTCAAGGAGTTTCCTTCGTAGCCACGGGGGGCCAGGAAATCCTTGCACAAAACACATGCGTCCTTCTCCTTCCCTTCTCGCCAGCCCTGCCAGAAGCCGACACGGGACGGGCCCCGTTGTCAGGAAGATGTGCGGGGAGTGGGAGATACATCCAAGGCTTGGGGGCGGGGAGGCTGTACCATGCCTTTGGGTGACTGCACCCATTTGAGTGGATCTGTGGCCACGTGCGTCCCCCTGGGCCACCAAGTGTGCGTGACGAGCCCAGCGGTGGCTGAGTGTGCATGTGTGTGAAGGGACTCGTGTGGTGCAAGTGCAAACACATGACTGATTACGGAGTGGGGGAGAGGGGAGACTTGCTCGTGGGGCTCAAGAGTGCGAGCGTGTGGTCATGTGCACACGTTTGCACCTTGCTTTTCCAAAGCTCGGGGCCCAGGTCGTGACCATGAGGAGGCCTGCATGTTCCTGCCCCGTCCACTTCTCCGTGATCAGGTTTCTCAGCTGTGAAAGGGACTAATAAGTGTACGCAGCTCACAAGGTTGGGGCGGCTTTTCTCAGCACCGTGCCTGATGGTGGCATGGAGATCTTTGCCGCCCTTGGAGGGCCCCTGGCAGGGGCATCCCGCTGGTGCCTGGCGCCCTTGCCACATCTCCCGTGTAGGAGCAGGTGGGGGCAGACGGGAGAGGCCCAGGGACCTTGCCAAGGAGGAGAAACCAAGGAAGGAGCAAAGTCGTGGGCTTGGCAGAGGGTCAGTGGGTGGCAGGAGGGGGACAAAGGCTATGGCTCTGAAACTGTCACTCAGCCCCAAGGCCCTGCCCCCACCCTCCTCCGTCCCCTCCCCGCCTCTGGGGAAACTTCCTTGCCTGAAGACTGTGGGAAAGAGGGCAGCGGGCACCAGCCCCCCGACCTCCCGGCAGCCAGCTGGAGCCCCAGATCCCTTCCAGAGGCTAGGGCAGCTCAGGAGGTCCCCCTCTGAAAGGGGATCCCTGCTTCCCAGGCCCTGGGCCCCCCGCGTGCAGGCAGCGGGCGGGTGACAGCACCGGGCACACAGTGTCCCTGGCATGGCAGGCAGCCTCCTCACCACAAGGGCCCATTTGTCCCAACTCCCCCGGCCCTGAAGCCCCAAGTGACCAGGCCCTGCTGGGCCCGGGGGCCTGACTGTGGGCTCAGCTCCCCCCACCCTCCCCGCCTCAGCCAGCCCTGCCTGTGCTTCATGGACCAGCTCCTTAGCACAGGCCAGACCACAGCAGAGCAACCTCAAACTTAGCCGTGGGCGGAGACCCATCCCCAAGAGCTATTACTGCGCCGGGAGTTTCGGAAGGAGAAAAAACCCTCAGGTTGAATTGGAGCTGAACTGCCTGCCCACCTCCCCACCCTGACACCCCACGGCAGGCTGGCTTCTGGGAACCTCCTGGCTCCTGTTTCCCAGAAAGCCTGGCTTGCCTCCAGCCTCGCTCTCCGGAAAGCACTCGAATGGCAGGTTGGCAGAGAGGGCCTTGCCCTTCCTGTGCCCTTCCTCCTTGCCATCCCTCAGGCTCCTCTCCAGCCTTGCTGCCTCCTCCAGGAAGCTTTTCTGGTGATCTCCCTACAGGCAACTTGTTAGCCCCGAACTCTGAATATTTTCGAATCTAGAGACTTTGAAACTGGAGGAACTGTCTGGACCATCGAGCTTACTGGTGCATCCTAGGTATTTGATGAGAGCCCACTGTGTGCCAGACTCTGTTGTAGGCGCTGAAACATCAGGGAACAGAGTCCCTGCCTGCTCTCAAGGAGCTTACACCCCCTCCAATTTTTAAAAAGAAGGAAGAACTGAAAACACACTTAGAACACCCAGTGCTCTTTCCACTCCTGCGATGGTAGTGCGTGCATACATGAGTGGTAGAGTCACCCGCCTACCCGTTAGCAGTTACGGGAACGCGTCATGGGCCAGGCACCATTCTGGCACTTGGGTATGAGGGGTGAGCAGGACAGATGCTGCCCCCAGGAGGCTTAGAGCCCAGTGGGGCGGGGGGCGGGGTATGAGGCTACGCCACAGTCTGAATTGTTTTCTTAATCCCCTTCTGGAGTCTTCCCCCACATGGTACTTTCTAGCTCGCCCACCCTCGTCCATCAAAGGACACGGCATGCTCAGCCCCTCTTACCCTATTCTGTTTTTTTCTTCTACAGCATACTCACCTTCCAACACACATTTTACTTCTTACCACCTAGCAGGGGCTCAGTCAATCTGTGCGGGCTGAATGCTACAGACTGTTGCTGGTCCTCAGGGACATGGGATAAATTGAAATTGTAGAGACTTTTATGGCAGTTTGAATTTGCTGGGAGGATTTTCTATTGCATTTTCTGAAGTACCAGTTGTCCCTGACTTGGAGTGTCCTAGGCTGCTTCGGAATAATGTCAGGCCCTATCCTCAGTGTTTCCATCCAATATTTCAAGCTTTTGGAGGTGGAGGCCATCCCCATGTGTAGGCCAGGACGAGGGTCAGCAAGTCGCAGGCTGGGGGTTTGAACCTGGACTCTGTCTACCCAGAGCCCCAACTCGTAGCTGCTGCTCTAATCCTTAAAGTTAGACGTTGGGCTCATTGTCGAGACGGGCATGGGGGCAGGCCCAAAGGGGCAGGGAGCTGTCCTCGGCAGCCATAGGAGGGGGGCTGGTGGTGCCCTTGGCAGTGCCAGATCCTGCCAGGCATGGAGCCAGCAGGAGCAGCTGGGGCAGGGCCTTGATTCTCGGATCCTCAGCCTCTTGGCAACCTGTGTGACTCAGTGGGCTGGTAAAAAGGGCTGGCAGGCGGGCAGTGGGTGAATCAGCAGCTGGAGCAGCCCACCGACCTACCACTGGGTGACTGTTGGGCCTGGAGCGGGGCCGAGCCTCAGCTGCCAAAATACCTAGCCCCTCCTTGCCTTTCTCCCTGGCAGGTGTTCCTTGTGGCTGTACCATTCCAGGGGGTCCCCGGGTCTCCCCAGCCGGGAGCAGGGGAAAGGGCCTTCCTCTGGCCCCTCTCAGCCCTTCTATAAAGCAGGGGTCCTCTGCCCACAGAAGGGCGCCGGGAGGATAGAATCACGCTCAGCCCTTCTTGTAAAGAGCAGCTGAGCCACCCAGCCTCCAAGCCAGACTTCTGTGTGACTTTGGGTGAGTTTGATAGGTCTCCAGGCTCCTGTCCCTGAGCTCACCTGCACACCTGCCTCCCACATCGTGACACTTAAATTATATCCACGCGAGCACATCAGTGAATGGTAGAAAATTGGGGGGGATGAAAGGTCATCAACTCCAGCTTAGACACTGGGTTGCAGGGGGGCAGAGTGATGGGGGAAATCGAAGTCAGAATCCCGAGCTGGGCCTCATACAGGGGGCAGGCCGCCCACCCTGCTGACAGCCGGCAGCCCCAAGCCTGCCTGTGGTGCCAGGCGCAAATCCACGTGTGATCTTTAACCCGGCCCAGAGTGGAGGAAATTGAGCTGCCTTGGGGCCAGCCAGGCCAAGGCGTGCACCTGGCCTTGGAACTGACCCCCTGTGCATCCTTGGGCAAGCGGTTTGCCCTCTCTGGGCCTTGATCTCCTCAGCTTTACAACAGAGATGATCAGCGGGGCTGCATCTGTTTGACAGATGCCGCGTGGAGGAGTGATTTGCCCCCCTCGAGGAGCACCAAAGGCAGGGCCAGGATGAGCTCTGGGGGCCGAGGGGGCGTCAGGAGCCGTTTGTGCCTCCAAGGCTTCTAAGTGTGGGCAAGCCTTCGCCTTCGGCAGCAGGGGGCAGGTGTTTGCAGGGCCCTGGGTCCTGGGCCTCTCTCACAGCTGAAGTACACGCACCCCGGTTCTAAACCCTTTTCCCGGCTCCAGGGGCTGGTCTCTCACGTGCAAGGCTGCAGTGTCACCTGACCTAGCAGAGCCCGGGTGGCAGTGGCTTTGGGATGAGGGGCCGCAGGTCCCCAGGGATGAGGGGGAGGGGCGCTGGGCTGTCCCACGCCCCCAGCGGGACCCCGAGTCGGGTCAGGAGGCTGCAGGAAAGAGGAGCCAAAGCCAGCCAGGCCTCTCCTATCTGCTTCCTGGACAGGATGTTGTGCTGGGTAAACAGCTCCGAGAGGAGTCACCACTCCGGCTCTGAGTCACAGCTCCTAGCGACAGCCACTAGTGTTTATAAACAGTGTGTTTTGCACCCACCAGGGCCTGCCCCCAGGAGCCTGCAGAGGGTGAGAGGACCCCCCCCCAGATGTGGAACGCAGCAGGCCCACCCAGGAAGGTGTCCCCTGCCAAAGGGCTTGGGTCTCGGTGGCGAGGAGTGGTGGCGCGTCTGCGCGCATGCGGGTTCAGGAGTGGGGTTTTGCTACGTCTGGGCTTGTGTGTGGCTGCCCGGGTGCATTATCGTAGGGCCATCTGGTACAGTGGGCAGGGCATAGGACCATGGGCAGGTCCCAAGACCTCGGGGACTGGGACAAGCGTCTCAGGATGGGGCCAGCGTTCCCCGATGCACAGTGGGTGTGCAGGAAAACCTTGTGTGCGCTCTGGTCCTCGGCGGGCCCAGCCCCAGAAGGTGGCAGCGCCGTGGGAGTGCAGGTGGAATGCCCCTGACTGTCCCCAGCCCCCAGAGCCCTGGTGCTCCGTGGCTGGTCTTTGGTTCCAGGCGGTGACAGTGATGCGGTGCACCATGTGGTGACACCAGACTGGCAGGGAACAAAGGCGCCTCTGCTCGCCCCCTCTCGGCTGGGAGGAGGGGTGGATGTGCCCCGCCCCACCCCTCCCCTGCCCCGCCTCCTCAGGGCTCCCACTCTCGCTCTTCTTGCCTCTTCTTGCCTCTTCTTGCCAGACAGCTGGTCTCCCGCAGCCACCGCCTGGGACCTTCCCGGTGAGCCCTGCCCTGACGGCCAGGCTCCCAAAGGAATAGCTCAAGACCGGTCCTGAGGCCAGGCTGACCTGTGTCAGAAGGCTGGGGTGGGGGAAGGGCGGGGTAACAGGTGTGGACGGGGGTGGGGGGGCCCTCTGGACAAGAGCACAGAGAGCCTCGTTTGACACTCATGAGGTATGGAAAGAGACGTGGTCCCTTGCAAGGGGCCTGGTCCCTGGGAAGCGCTCATTAAATGCTTATGGAATCAGAGGCATTAACACACAGATACACCTAAGGGGCAGCCTGGTTCCCTGTTGGTTCCCACCCGCAGACACACGCTTCCTCCAGTGGCCTCTTGAAGCTCTCCCCCACCCCCAAACACATTCGCCCAGTTGGAAGCATCCACGCCCAGGGCTCCCATCTACGGACCCCTTGCACAGCACTGGGGTCGGGGCCCCGCCTTGAGATGAGGAGGCCAAGCCTCAGGAAAGGCCCTCCCACCCCGTCGTGTCATCTAGTGCCCCCAGGGGCTTGGGAGAGCGCACCCGCCGGTACACACAGAGGGCAGGCAGGCTGCATCGAGCCATGTCCGAGGTAGCTGGCTGCACGGGGCTGAGCGGCCAAGGTTGTGTGAACAGCCTCCGTGCCCCAGGGCTATCTCCCTCCTTGGAGCTCTCCTGCCTTGCTGCGCCCTGGCCTCTGTTGACAACAAACAGTTATGAGTTTGCCACTGGGATCCAGTTCCGGGGCCCATGTTAGCACTGGACCGGCCCCAGATTGCCATTTGGAGTTTGCTCTTGGAGATGGAGCCAGGCAACAGTACCTGCCAACATCTGCTGAGTGTTTATTACGTGCCAGGCGCTGGAGCAGGCTTGTGACTGGGGGAATGATCAGAATGCACATCCCCTGGGTGCCGGCCACCAGCCAGGCCCCTGCTGAGCTCTTGCCGAATCCCCAGGCACCCTGGTGCCAATTTTACAGATGAGGAAACTGAGTCAGTAAGTAATGCTAAGTCAGTGGCCCAGGGCCTCAGGGCGGGCCGATTCAGAGCCCAGTTGCCTCTGCTGTTTCTCAAAGGTCAGGGTTAATTTAAGCATCACCGTGTGCAGGAGGCCATGGTGGCTGAGGAGGAGGAGGAGTAGGGACTGCCTGCGTAGAGGGGAGCACAGGGAGGTGCCCGGTGGCTGGTGGCAGGAAGGATTGGGATTCTCTTGCGGGCGGGACGGAAGCTGTTGGAGGGATTTGGGTGCGGGGGAGCCTGTCTCTGGCTGTAGGCACGAGGGTGGCATGGGAGGCCATGTTCCACCTGGCACCTCCAGCTCAGTTTCTCTGATGCCCACCCAGCCCCCCACCCCGGGATGCCCACATCCCCAGGCACTCCTAACTTGTGTTCACAGAGATTCTTTCTTCCCTAAAAGAAATGTCCTCTGGAACCCAGTGATGAGAATTCCAGGTCAAGAGAGGCAGTGAAGCCAGGGGTTGGGAAGAGTTTGTGTTTGAAAACCTCCGTGTCTCTCCCACCCACCCCCACATCCATAACAGGTCAGGAAACTGAGGCTTGGAGAGAAGAGGAACCTGCAGGTCCCACAGGGAGGCAGGGCTGGCTGGGCGGGGACAGGAACCAGGTCGGGCTCAGAGCAGCCTGCTCCACTGGGTCCCCCGCACCCCACAAAGCCACCGGAAGAGGATGTGAAACTCTGAGAGGCAGAGTGAGTGCTGGTGGGGCTCCGTGCCCGGGGAAGCATGCTGGGCCCCAGCAACCCCCGCCACAGCCAGGGGACCTGATGTGCCTGCAGGCCAGCTCCCGAGCCCCTGCGCCGCCCTCCTTGCTCCCAGCCCCCACGGCCCCCTGGCAGCCAGGGGCAGGACGTCCACCCGGCCAGGGCCCCAGCAGGGTAAGGAAGCCACCCGGCCGCTCGGCCTCTTTGCCCTGGGACCTCTGGGTTTGGTGGAAGGAGCATCTGTGGGCTCTGCAGGGCTGTGGACAGATGCAAGTCCTCATTTGCCCTGTGAGGTCTCAGGCAAGTCCCTGCTCCCCCTGGGCCTCGGTTTTTGCTTTTGTCAAATGGGTGTATTGGACTCGGTCCGTCGTTTCCAATGGCTGGTTTGCAGCAAAATGAGAAAAATGAGCACAAGGTTGTGAGCTTTGCTTAAAGCCAAATGCCTCCATTTAACCACTGCTAAATGAATGGCATTTCTGATGGTATGTCCTAGTTAACGTTTGGTGGCATCTTTTCTGGAGTAATGGTAATGATGTTTGGTTTTGGGGTTTTTTACTACCCTACTTGGCAGAATAAGCAGTTGGCAACTCTCAGTTGGTCCTTACAGTTGTTTTTTTTTATATATATATATTTTATTTATTTATTCGACAGAGGGACGCAGCGAGAGAGGGAACACAAGCAGGGGGAGTGGGAGAGGGAGAAGCAGGCTTCCCGCTGAGCAGGGAGCCCGATGCGGGGCTCAATCCCAGGACCCTGGGATCATGACCCAAGCCGAAGGCAGACGCCCAACGACTGAGCCACCCAGGCGCCCCATGGTCCTCACAGTTTAAAATGAGGTCTTGTGCCTGGGTGCCAGGGCAGAGGAGCTCAAGGGGAGAGTGCAGGGAAAGTTTCGGGAATGAAGCGGTAGCTTGGCATAAGCGGGGACCTCCTGTGCTCCCCCTGACAGCACCTAGCTGGGCTCACACCTACCCGGTGGCCCCACTGGCTGAGCCCTGCTTTGGTCTCGGTGACTTGTACCTGCCACCTTTCCAGCTCTGGGTGATGATTTCCCTGCAGGCAGGGGGAATGGGGATGGGGCCTTAGGGTATTGGAGGAGACAACGGGGCCCACCCCAAGAGGAGCTGGTTTGAGCTGGGGTTGCTGGCCCAGCTCAGGACAGAGCCCCGTCCACCTGGCCTTGGCTGGCCCATGGCCTGGTACCAGCGGGAATTCCTGGCCCTGCCCATCATGGGAGCAGGTATGACAGCCATGCCGATGACACCAGGCCTAGGCACTCGGGTGCTCGACTCCATCGGGGCAGGCAGGCACACAGACGGGCAGATTGGCAGAGGGCCTCCCTGGGAGCCCACCCCCTGCCTGGCTCCCGGACTGCCATGGCCCGGGAAGCCAGGCCCACTGTGCCCAGGGCCAGGAAGGGCTGGGTATTCTTCGCCTGTGTCTCTGTGGTGACTGCCAGGCGCTGGGCCATCGCCCGCCGCGCCACTCTCCGAAGCCCCACACCTTGGCCGGCGCCCGTGCCGGCCGCAGCCACAGAGGTGAGTTTCCAGGGCAGGCGGTACCTCTGGCGGGAGGCCGGGCGGGTCCCAGCAAGGGCCCACCGCCCAGGAGCTGGTCCCCCAACCGCTACCCCTCCCTCCCTCAGAACTGGTTGAAGGAGCCCAGCTGGAAGCCAGCGGGCGTCCGCAGCCCCCACCTGGGTGTGAGAGGAGGGGGCGCAGCGGGGACCCGCCCAGGCCGGCCTGCCCACCTGCCCCCTGCCTGGGCGGCCGCTGCCGGGCAACCATGGGCTCTCCTAGTGTCTCCTGTTCCTATGGTGCTTCTCAGATTTCCAAGGGCTTCTGTGCGTTGTTTTATTACCTGCTCTCCTGAGAGCCAGGTGATCGCATTATCGGTATCACCCCATCTTCCTGCTGGAGAAACTGAGGCCAGGAAGGTGCAGAGCAGGGACTGGAACACAAATCTAGCCTCCAGATCTTAAGAGAGAGCTTCCCAAACCTACAGGCCGCATCCTCGGTGCGTGTGCCGTGCTTCTCTGACGCGGGCTCTGCAAGGGACGGGACCCCCGCCTCCGACTCTGTTCGCGTCTCCCACTGTCCCCTCTCTGTTACGCTGTGTTTCGGGCTCTTTTGCATTTCCATCTATCTATGTCCCTTTCTGCCTCTTTCTCCTCTCCTCCCTTCACCTCCAGCCGTCACACGGCGGATGGGCGGCCCTCAGAAGTGTCGGGTGTCCGTGATCTCTGGGGTGTCGGGCACTGAGCACTCCAGGAGCTGGGGGACCATTGTCAGGGTGGCCCCCATCCACACTGTGTGGATGGCGTTTACCACAGTGAACGGGCTGCACTATGCTCCTCTGAGTGCCCCCTGACACCCTGGGTGTTGGTGTCAGGGGTGGTGAGCGCCCACTTCCAGGGGAGGACCGCGAGGCCCCAGAGCAAGCTCAAGGCTGATCCGGAACCCTTGGCATGCCAGTCCTGGGCCATTTCCATGGCTCCAGGCGTTGATATATTTTGCCCTAGTTGCCCTGGGACAGTAAGGCCCTGTGAGATCAGAGATTGGGGGGATAATGATGTCACATCCCTCCACCCAGGATGGTCTCCTGGAGGTTTGGATGCTTCGTTTTCTGCCCCCTGACCAACTCTGAGCTCGCCCTCCCGCTCGTGGGAAACCCCCCTCCCCCCAAGGAGGAGGAGGAGGAAGAGAAGGAGGCCCCTGGAAGTTCCCAGGAACGCAGAGACAGAGGAGGTGGGGCTCAGCCTACGCTCTTGGCCCAGGTGCATCACCTCCTGCCAAGGTGTGTGCTCACCCGCCCACAGAAGGCCAGCCCAGGAGGCAGGCAGGCCAGGAATGGTGACGTCAACGACAGGAAGTGACCCAGGAGCCCAGCCAGGCTACACCCTTTTCATGTCCTCCTCGGGCTCTAAATATAGCCCGCAAAGGACAGACAGGGGACCTCCACCTGTGCAGAGAGAGGTGACCGCTCCTTCACCAAGGCCTGACCCAAGTCTGGGTGGCCAGCTGCTCTTTCTCACTCGGCCACCAGCGCCCTCTGTGGCCTTGGCCGAGCCCCAGGTTGGAGGAGGTGACGCGCAAGGCCTGTGGTTGCCTGGACATTGCCTTGAGCCCCGTTGCGGCTCTGAGACCTCCCCAGCGCTGCATCGGGCCCAAACCCCATTCCCCAGGACCCCGTGCCAAAGCAGAGCTGGGTCTTGATTTGAAGGACAGCTGGAGCAACACACATGAGTCACCCGTCACGTCCTGGACAAGGGGTGGGCGGCACGTCGGAAGCACGGGCCAGGCAGGACACGGATGGCCCGAGGCGCCAGGGACCATAGCAGTTCTGTGTAAGCCGCGCTGGGCGTGGTGAGAGAGGGCCCCCAGAGGCAAGCCGGGGCCACTCCAAGCAGTTGGTCTTTTGCCCTGAAGGTAGTGGGGCCACTTTTGAAGGGTCAGGACCCCTCTGGCTGCCATGCATCTGGGGGACCAATGGTGGGTTGGAAGCAGGAAGGAGAAGGGGCTCCAGAGGTTTGGCCTCCGTACCCCTCTTCCTTCAACTGGAGGCGGCTGCTCAGGAGGCCTCCCAGCCAGGGAGCGATGGAAGGCCCGGCGGGGCCTGAGCCTTGCCCAAAGGAGACAGCTGCCGGTCAGCTCCCACCCAGCCTCCTGTGTCTCGGAAACACAGACCCCATGTGGCCGGATTGTCCGAAGTTACAGGAGAAGCCAGAAATGTGGATTTTTATATGAAATCAGCTGACCTTTTACCGTTGGCTCAAAAATTTAAAAATACTTTGCAAGCCAAACAAAACACACGTGTGGGCTGGATGTGGCCTGCTTCCAGCCCCTGACTTGTCAGTTCTCAGCCTGTCTTGCAAGCTTCCCCTGCAGGGAGCATCCTGGTGGCAGAACAGTCTGTACGGCATAGCGTTGTTCTCGGGGCTTCTTGTGACCCCCGAGGAAGGGCAGGTGCACTCCCCAGGGAAAGGCTGGGAACCTGGGACTGCTGGGGGTGGGGTGAGCTGTGAGCAGGATGAGGGATGAGAGGAGGGCCCCAATCCTAATAACCCCACACTTTCTACAGTGCTTTATGCTGTTTCTTCCAGCAGACCCTCCAAGGGCAAGGGTGATAACCTTGGTCTTCACTCACCCAAGGTCACTGGCCTGCCTCCAGCCCCATGTGAGCTGTGTGGCTCAGTTTCCCAGCGGCCCACAGCCGTGGCCTCCAAAGTGAAGCCCCCAGCCTCTTTGTTGTAAGGATGCTAGGAGTGCCCCTGGGTATGGGGCAAGTCAGGAACATGGAAATTGGGGAAGCTAGCCAGGTGTCTAGAGATTGTTGCCCTCCCTTGCTGGCCTGCTAGGAGCCTCAGGGACATCGATGGTGAGGCTCAAACTCTGTCCTTTTTCCTCTTTTAATTTCTATGATGGCAAATTCCAACTAGACAGGAGAGTGGAGAAAGTGCACGAATGCATCCCAGCTGTAACACTCCCCAGTGTACGAGGACACTCTCATTTCTGCTCACTGCCCCCACGTCCTGCGTCCCCTGCAGCGGACAATGTTTGCGCAGATCCCAGGCATACAAATTCTAATATGTCACTCTAATCGTAACTGCATTACCACGATCACACCCAGAAGGTGGTATTGATTATCGTCAAATATCCAGCAGTGTTCACATAATCTCAATTGTCCTTTAGGTTTTTCGTGGTATTTTTTTTTTTTAAATAGTTGCCCTGTTCAAATCACCATCCAAAATCCACGTGGCATTTGGTGACGTCTCTTACCTTTCTTTTCATCTATGGCTTCCCCTTTATTATTCTTTCCCCCTGGAACAGATTTGTTGAAGAAACTGGGTGGTTTGTCCCGTAGAGATTCCTACGGTCTGAAATTTATGGATTATATCCTCATGGTGTGTTTAACATGTTCCTCTGTTCCCCTGTAACTCCCCCAAATGGTAGTTACATGCAGAAGGCTGGTTGGGTTCGTGGTTAGTTTTTGGCAAGAACGCCTCGTGGGTGATTTTGTTCTTCCCTCAGGCGGCACCTGCTGCCCTGGTCCCCTTTTCTGGGCTGCCCCTGCCCTTGGTACGGGGTCTACCCCGCAGCTCTGGGGCAGGATTATTTAGGGAAGTGCGTGATGGCTCAGGAGAGGGTCTTTCGAGCTGGAGGTGCCCCGTGAACCGCAGCCCTGGTCACTGACAGCGTGGGCCAGAGTCTCTGCCCTGTTTGACCTGGGGGCGCCCAGCCCCTGCGTGAGGTGCTTTACCTGTGCTGTCTCCTTAGTTATGCTC
The DNA here is from genome assembly GCF_029215605.1 of Mirounga angustirostris. NCBI lineage: Eukaryota > Metazoa > Chordata > Mammalia > Carnivora > Phocidae > Mirounga > Mirounga angustirostris. Next base: position 90,403,877 of record NW_026991723.1, on the reverse strand, counting down.
CCATTTACACAGGAGAGAGCTTGGAGGTGAGGTGATTTGCCTGGGGGAGAGGGGGACACACAGTTAAGAATAGGGTGGAGCTAGTTTTCACACCCAGGATTCTCGGTGTCCAAGCCTGCCCTCTGCTACACCAACAGTCTGGAAACTAAGATGGGGGGGGAGGGGGTGTGCCCGCGCGTACGTGTGCATGCAGCTGGAGCGGTGAGCAGGCTTGCCAGGACCCCAGAGGGGAGCCCCAAAGTGGGGTGGGGGTGCACGAGGCAGGGAGGGGGAACGAGGCAGAAGGTCTAGTTGAGTAAAGGCTATACCACCCTGCCCCCTCCCTGCAGATAATGTGCAGGCAGCCCAGCCAGCTGTGCTGGTGGGGGAGGGGGGTAGCACTGGATTCCCCACTCCTCACCTCTCCAGCCTACCTGCGCCCCTCAGCCCCGGCACCTGGACATTCAGGGTTGGAGAGGTGGGGATCTCAGGTGCATTCCTCCAGCCCTTTTGAGTCACCCGGCCTGCATGGGCCCTTTTCCATGCTGTAAAATGGGCTTGAGCTTGCTTCCCAGGCCCCTCCCTGGGAGAAGGAGATAAAGACAGCAGAGCAGAGAGAGATAAGTGAGGGCAGGCAGGTGCTGGATTCACTCCGAATTCCCAGAGGCGCTGAGCACATGGCCCCAGGAGAAAGATTGGGAAGAGGAGCTTCTAGCCAGAGGGCGGTGGCCAGTGGCCAGGTCACCCTTTTGTTGCTCTATGAGGACCTCCTTCCTCTAACTGTGCCTCCCCAACTCGCCTTCCCTGGGCTCAGAGCCCAGAAGCTTCCCAAACGGCCTCCTAGGAATCCTCACTCCAAACTAAATCTAGTCATCTTGCTTTAAAAAAAAAAAAAAAAAAGCAAACAGCATTTATTACATGTGCGGGATTATTAAAATGTAGAAAAATTAGAAAACTCTAGAAATGAAAAAACAAAAATATACAGTACCGGTCAGAGATAACCACCATCACTGTTACAAAGTAGCTCCCTCTGGTCAAATGCATGTGTGCAATGTCTGGTCTGAAAGCATATTGGGCAGCCTGGTTTTCCTACTTCCTGGTTACACAGAGCACGCCCCGCACCGTGGTTCTCCCGGCCCGCGGTGGCACGAAGGGTCCTGTGAGTTAGCAGAGGGCATTTGAGTTGGTTCAGTTTGGCAGAGTTGTAATCCACATTTCCATCAATATGCTTGTGAAGAGACCTGTGTCCATCCCTCTGATTGCGTCCTTAGGGTGAATTCCTAAGAGTGGATCATCGAGTCAAAGGGCAAGAGCATTTTTAATGCCCTTAATAGAAACTGCCAGATTGTGGTTTTCTGCCTGTCTTTGTCAAGGCCTTGGCTTCCTGGCTGGATGGTGCTCAAGCTCCCCCGGTGGGTAGGGCTTGCTGCAGACCCACTATGCGGGGAGATCTGAGGCTTGGCACACAGTGGGCACACACAATATGCTTATGGAATGTGTAGTCTGGTCCTGCCCTCTCATTTTACAAGTGGAGAAACTGAGGCCCAATGGTAGGAGACGTGGTTCTGGGGAGGTTGGTAGTATTGCCAGGGCTGTAACAGCAATGGTTGGGGCTCTTTGAGGGCTGAGGCCAGAGGCCAGGCAAGGCCCCAGCAGTGGGCTAGGTGTGCAAGACGGTCCCACTCATTTATGCATCTATAAATACCCTCTTGACCCTGCTGTTAACATCCAGCCTCCCTCTACCTCACAGGCTTCTAGAGGTAATGCAGCAAGGCCTCCCTAGCCCAGCAGCCTGACTCCCACCCTGACCGCTGCCCTGAGATCTTGAGCACTCAAGCCACCAGTGGCCCCAGCTGACCAGCCAAGTGACAGGTGCTCCAGCAGGCAGTTGTCCCTCTTGACCCCTTACTTTCTTGAATGTCTGGAAGGCTCCGACCCCCGTGGCATCTGTTGTGTTCTACCCCCGCATCCCCCCAACCTCCTTTTTTTTTTTTTTTTAAAGATTTATTTATTTATTTGAGCGAGAATGAGAGAGAGTACATGAGAGGGGGGAGGGTCAGAGGGAGAAGCAGGCTCCTCGCCGAGCAGGGAGCCCGATGCGGGACCGGAGCCCGATGCGGGACCCGATCCCGGGTCTCCAGGATCATGACCTGAGCCGAAGGCAGTCGCTTAACCAACTGAGCCACCCAGGCGCCCCCCCCACCCCAACCTCCTTGACAGCTCTTCCTCCACCTCCTTTCTGCTCCTACCTCCTCGTCGGCACGGCTGTGGGGCTGGAAGGTAATAGTGCACACAAAGCAAGGGTAGGGCTTCTCCCCAAGCACACGTCAACGCTGAGGACTTCACACGCACACGTGCGCCGAGCACACAGCCAGGTGCGGCGTGACCCTGTCCGATGAAAAAACAGGCTCGGAGAGGGTAAGCAATTTATCCGAGACCACGGAGCTAAGCTTAGCTGGAATCCCCGGGAGGCAGTTCTGACACCAGGGCCACTCGACCACGTGTCAACAGCCACGCAACACAGGCACTGCACCGCGCACGCACCCACGCAGGGCGCCTAACCGCGGCCCCCCCAGCACGCACAGCACGTGCACTCCGGGGCCCAGCCGGCCGGCCCGCGGGGGCGCGCGCGCGCGCACACACACGCGTACACAGCCCCCCCACTACGCGGCATCTGCGGCCCCGCCCCCCGCGTCGCCGGCCCCGCCCCGAGGCCCCGCCCCCGGCCTGACCTCCGCGGGGCCGGGCCGCGGGCGCAGAGCGCAGGCAGCGACGAGCCGCGCGGGCCGCCGCCGCCCCGCCGCGCGCCGGGCCGGCCCCGCGCCCGCGCCCGCGCCCGCGCCCGCGCCGCCCCGGGTCCCACGGCCCGGCCGGCCGCCCGCGCGCCTGCGAGCCGTCCATGGTGCAGCGCATGTGGGCCGAGGCGGCCGGGCCTGCGGGCGCCGCCGAGCCGCTGTTTCCGGGCTCTCGGCGGAGTCGCAGCGTGTGGGACGCCGTGCGCCTGGAGGTGGGCGGCCCCGACAGCTGCCCGGTGGTGCTGCACAGCTTCACGCAGCTCGACCCCGACCTGCCGCGCCTGGAGGTGGGTGAGCCGGGCGGGGAGGGAAGTCGCGCTCCTCGCGCCGAGCCCGGGGGCAGCAAGGCGGGCGTGGGGGGCTGCCGCCCAAACGGTCCAAGCGATTGGGGGCCAGAGCCGGACTTCGTGCCCCTCTCTCTATCCGTCCCGGTGCGTGGCCCCACGGAGCCGAGCTGTGCCGGCCCCGCGCCCCTACAGCCCGGGTAGACCTGGTCCCGCGGGCTGTCACTGTTTACGCCTGCGAACTTTTGACAGCAGGGGCTGGGCCGCAGTGCGTCGCCTGCCCGCGGCCTGCACCAGCCGTCAGGCTTCGCAGTGCCGGTGGCGAGCTGGTCACTGGTCAGGGTGGCAAGCTCCTCCTGGAGCAGCTGGCACCACGGGGGCCTTCCAGGCGGTACCCCTTGCGGGCAGACGTGAATCCGATGTTCAGGGCTGCCCAGAGAAGGGAGGTGGAGGGCACACAGGCAGGCTTCCAACCTGTGCAGCTAGGTGTCCAGGCGGGGAGGTTGAGGGAAGAACGTCTCAGGCCGAGGGGGTGACTCATTTTTGCTTGATCCGAAAACATGCAGACACCCTGAATTCATAAGGATTTGAGAGGATTCAGAAAAGGGGGTGTGCCTGTCACAAATAGGGGTGGGGATAACTAGGTGAGGGCTGGGTCTCGTTTCTGGTGTGCTCTGGGCAGTGGGGCCCAGTGGGTCATGGGGTCACAGTGGGTTGGGGGGGTGCCCTCCCCCTCCCATCTGACTGTGCACCTGACTGCGGCAGAGGTGACGGAATCCAGGGTTGGGCCGCGTTCTGTCTGGGCATGGGGCCTGGACAGAGGCCATCTCTGGGTCCGGAGGCTACAGTGCACATCTAAGCCAAGCCAGAGCCCTGACGGTGAAGTCTGAGCCCCTGATGGTTAGGTAAGCCCTCCCCCCTTGGTGGCCCCTCCCCTTCCATCACTTTAGGCCACAGTACCTTGTAATTGCTGGAGATTGCCAGCCTGGATCTTGTGCCTCTGTGTAGTCCCAGTGCCTAGACAGGCCCTAGATGTCTCTATGTCCCCATGCCCTGTGCGCGGGGGGGGGAGGGGGGGCGCGGGGGAGATGAGGCGTGGCAGGAGCTCTTGGTGGGGGTACTGTGGGCCTGGGAGATTCCTCCTGAGCTTGGCGGGTGGCAGGGCCAGGCGAGTTCTCCAACCCTCATCCACCCACAGCTCCAGTCTTTGGCGGCTGGAGCGACCCCCAGGGAGGGTGGGGGTGGGAGGCCTGACACCAGCCCAGTACTCATCTGACTTTCATTATGTCTGGCAGCGGCTTGGGCTTTGTGTGCTGGGAGGGTCTGGCCTGCGTGCTCACAGGGGCCGGGCAGGTTCCTGGCCTGGGTGGGGCGGGCCTTTGCTGCTTCTCTTCCTCCCTCTTGGTCTATCTGCATCCCAGAGGAACTGAGCCCTACCCCTGCCCAGGGTTCTGCCTTCCCTCCATCTCCCCCTCCCCCCTTTCCCTCCCCCTCTCCAGCTCCCTCTCTCCCTGCTGCTCTCCCTCACCCGGCCTCAGCACTGAGATCCAGGCCATGGCCGCTATTTAGAAATCAAAGGGGAAGCTTCTGGCTAGGGCAGGAAAACCAGGGTCCTGGCAGGAGAGGAGGCCACTGCCGGAAACCAAACACAATGACCATTTACCATGGGCCGAGCGGGGAAGTCCCTGTCCCTCCTGCCAACACACCCCCACCCCCCATCCTGGAGCTGATTTCCTGGTCTCTGCAGCGTTCCAGAGCCAAAGCGGCCCTGCTCGGGGTCCCTGTCCTCTCTGGAAACCGCCAGGCAGTTTCTGCCTGCCCTACCCTCGTCCCCATTTCCTTACCACACCTCAACCCAGCCCTTCCCTCTCTGAGCTGCCAGATGTCCTTGCACATCTGGGCATCCTCTCATCATCTTGATCCTAAGCCAGGTCACTGCTGACCCAGCTCGGCCCGAGGGGTTCTGTGCTTTCTGCGAGTCACCTGGCCCATGCCCTCGTCTGTGGGCAGGCCACTGCCTTGGCCAGGCAGGGGGAGATTTCAGTCTGTAGCACCTACTGGCTGCAGGTACCAGGCCCTCACTCCAGCTGCCTTCGCCCACACCTGCAGAGTAGTTGTCAGCCCCACGTTAGAGTAGACGGCAGGTCAGAGAAGTGGAGTCCCTGATCTCAATGTACGCACAGCTAAGAAAGATGTGCAGCCAGGATTTGAATGGGGGCCATTCTTTATTGGGCGCCTACTGTATGCAAGAGCCCGCTGCAAGGATCTGAGAAGGATAGGGCAGAGCTTACTGTTTAGGCAATTATAAGTGCATGGGGCGGGGGGGTGGGCAGTGGAGCTGTCAGGGGAACAGGACCAGGCCCAGGCAGCCCAGAAGCCCCCCGTCAAGTGAAGGGTAGCGAGGCAAAAGTGCTCTGGGCCAGAGGACACTGGGAAGAGCTTCTAGGAAGGAGCAAGCCCACAGCTGGACCCCAAAGGTTTAAAAACCTAGCCAACAGGAGCCAGCACTTCGTGGGAGGCTCTGTGCTGAGGAATTTGCATGCATTTTTGTCTCTTTGCTGTCAGGATTGCCCATTTAACCAAGGAATCACCTGAGGCACTAGAGGTTAGATTGCACAAACTCACCGAGCTAGTAAGTGGCAGAGCCGGGATTCTGACCCCCACCGTGTGACTCTGTGACCGCAAGGCCTGAGCACAGTCTGGGTGGAATGGAATGAGGAGGGCTTCTCTGTTCTTCAGGTAGAAATAAATAGGAGAGTCCGCACCCCCCCTCCCCCCAGCCTCCTCTCTCCTTCCTGGTTGTCTGGTCTCTTGATCACACTTCGTGCTGCTCTTCAGTTTAAGCCCTAGGGCTCATTTGCCTTTGACACTGGAGGCCTTAGAAGCATAGCCTTGGGGGGGGTGGGGTGGCGGGGCCTTTATCGGTCTGCACTCCGTAATCTGTGAGGAGGACCTCTTAGCTCACTCCAGGCTGCGGGGCCTGTGGAGTTCAGGAGGGGACTGGCTGCCTGCCACCTGCTGGGCCCCCACGGACCCTGGGGTTCCCCTCTTGCTTGACTCCTCAGGGGTCCCAGGAGAAGAGGAAGGGGGGCCAGGCTGGCTGGTACTGGGCCCTCCTTCCTTGTGTAGGTGGGAGACATTTAAGCATGCCAAGCTGTCTCCCGGGAGCAGCAGGGACAGTGGGACTCAGCCTTGGGTGGCCGCTCACAGGCAGGGCTTGGTTGGATCCTCCACCTAGAAGTTGGACGTGTGTTTCCAGGCCGTCTTCATGGCTCATAGAAGGAGTTAGAGGAATTACGCACTGGCCCTGGGCAGCCTCTGAGCAAGCCAGTGGGGGTGCTTTCAGGACACTGTGCCCAGGAGTCGAAGACGGGCTCCCAGGGGTGCTGGCCAGCTGCCCAGACGGCTCCCAGGGCATGGCACCATGCTGTGGCCACCCTGTCCCGGGCTCGGGCTCCCAGCCTCTTGGGCTCAGAAACGCATTGTTCCTGGACACGCAGCTCTAGCAAAGCGGCTCTCCCCGCTCCCATTCTGAGGGCATGAGAGCTGGAACCTGCAGTCTAGTGCAGGAGGAGCAGGTCTTTGAGCAGTCCCAGTCCTGCATCCCTGGCGGCCGGCCCACAGCTGCGAGTGAGCAGAGGCTAGCTAGAAGCTTGCTTGGTGAGCAGGGCAGGGGCAAGGGGCTCAAGGGCCTGCGTGTGGGGAGCTCTGGGGTGTGGGTGTTGCCTCTGCGCTCTGGGGAACGGGAACGGCAGCCACACCTGGAGCCATAGTGTCCTTTGAACCAAAGGGCGGGGTCACACACACTGGGCAAGAGCTGGAGAGGGGAGAGAGCTGCGGGGGAATGCCCGCTTGGCCCCTTGCAGCCCCAGACCGGCGCCCACTCCCGGAGCCTCGGTTATCCTCATCTGTAAAATGGACCTGATACCAGTTCCTCCCCTAGGGTTCAGGTGAGGACTGAGTGGGACCGGCAGCCTGACAGGCAGTCCCCACAGCGCCTGGCACAGTGTCCCAGCCAGACAGGTGGCGGCTGCCGTGATTGCGTTTTCTGACAAGGTGCCAGGGGAGTGCCCGTGCCCCGGGCTCTGGGGTTATGCCGCCCACCGCCCGGCACAGGTGGCATGGTGATTCTCAGGCCCGGTTCCCGTAGCTGGTCTCTTGGCCCCGCCCTCCCCAACCAGCGGAGTCACCCGAGGAAGGCCTTCCCGTCTCTGGCCTCTGCTCTGAGCCTGTGCATGCGGCAGCCATAGTGGAGCAAGGCGGCCGCCAGGCCTAGATGGGAGGTTCGTGGGCCAAGGTTAAAATCCCTGCCCTGCTGCCGCTTCCTGGCTCCTCCCTCACCCATCAAGTGAGGTGTTGGGAGGATTAAATGTGATGAGTGTGTAAAAAGCCCGGCCCCCAGGAAGTGCCCACAGACATCGGACTCTGTGATTGGTGGTGGACGCTTGGTTGTGGCTCTTGGGACTGGACCTTCCACTGGCCCTGCCCTGCACCCCCTTTGGGACCAGGCCACCCTCCTCCTCAGCTGTCACCAGCTACACTCCCTGAAAGGCTTGACGTGGGGTGGCCTGCTAGCCTGATAGCCAGGAGCCGGCCTTGGATGGACAAGAGGACAGGCGGTGGGCGGGGCCAGCGTGGAGGTCCCTAAGCCCCACCCCACCTGGGGCATCCTTCTTTTCTTCTCTTTACATGCTGATGAGTAACTGGGCTCAGGCTGGTGGGGAGGGTTCTTGGGGACAGCCTCTTTGGGGGCTGGGCGAGGCTGATCCCCAAACTCCTGGGGTCACTGGGGGGTCTGGGGTCACTGAGCTCCCTGGTTGCCCTGGCAAGCTGGCACGTCCCAGGCCCAGGCTCCCTCTATGGGCTGCAATGCCTGGGGCTACGAGTGTGGCCCACCCCCGTCCAGGGCTGACCTGGGGTCCCCACTTGGTCCTGTCTATGTCCTCGGGCTCAGGGTACAGGACACCCACCAGAGGGTGGGGGCAGGGCCCTGCTGCACACCAGGAGGCTTTTTCATCTCCCCTACTTGTTGGAGCTTATGGTCTAAGAGATGAACCAGGACTTGCGACTCAAGAAGTCCTGGGTTCTTTCCTCGGCCCAGACCTGCTGCCTCGGGCCTTGGTCTCCACTCTGCAAATGTTTGCGGATGCCTCGTTTAAACTGTCCCAGGAACCTGGGATCCCAGGAGGGCTGATCAGGCCCTCTGGTCCATCTCCCGTTGCGGCTCCTGCATGTGAGCAAAAAGCCAAGAAGTCGGAAAGCTGTGGGGCTGGCTCGGGCAGTTTTAGGACTCCAGCCCTCTCCTTGGTGGCCCTTCTGGAGGCTCCCACAGGGCGCCTCAGGGTTTCCCCCCAGGTGTCTGTCAGCAGTTCCTGGGGGCTGGGGTCGGCAGGTGGTGCCAGCTTTGTTCCCGTTTCCGGGGCCCTCTCACATGCCACGTGCTGGGTGCCTTCTCCGGACCCCCATTGTTGCCCCGGAGAGAGCTGCTGCTCTTCTCCCCATTTCACGGATGAGCTCACTGAGGCCAGGGGCACAGAGGCTTGGCAAAGCTGGAAGTCAGAGCCCTTCAGGAAAGACGGTGTCCTGGGGTCTGGTGGGCCCTGGGGAGGGGCCTCATGTGCCCAGGGCTGCAGGGTGCTGACCAATGTCCAGGTGAGGGCCTGGGGTGGCGTCTGTGACTCATGGCCCTGGGTGGCAGGCTCAGCAAGGTACAGTAAGGACCCCATCTCATGGATGCGCATGCACTGTGGTCGGAGCCACCCCCACCCTGCCCGAGTGGGACTGGTTCTCCACACGTGACCCGAAGAGTGCAAGCCCGAGCCCTTCTTCTCTGTGTGCCTCAGTCCTGGACCAGGTCTCCATAGGAGGAGCCAGTCTGTGGAGGAGGCCCCTGGGGGTCTGGAGGCCCCTTACGGCCCCTCGTTGTAGCTTCCACGGGAAATATACACCCAAGGGGAGCAGAGGAGTGATGAGAATGAAGGTGCATCTCCAGCATGAGCTGCCTTCCCGGAGAGATGGCGGGGCTGGGGAAAAGCCAGCAGGGCCCCTTGGGTCTATCCCAGAATAGGGGATGGGATGGGCCCTGGCGACCCCATTAGTCTCCCTTGAGGGAACGGGGCCTTGCCTGCAGTCACTTGGGGACAGGCATCCTGCTGGGCTGTCACCCTGAGAAGGCTGATCAGGTGACACCCAAGCCGTTTCTCCTTCTTGTCCCTGGGGCTCTGGGCTGCACTCAGAGGGACAGCAGGGTGTGGGGCACAGAGGTGCCCGTTGTGCAGGCCTCTGCTTACCAGGGCCTGGGGGGGCACCAGTCCACCCTCACTCCCCTGACCCAAGCCGCAGGAGGCCAGGCAGCGTGTGCAAGGCCCAGCTGCCCACTGGGTCCCAGGGCCCTGGGGACGTTGGCCCCCCAAGGATACAGCCATCCCTGTGGCGTCCTGTTCCCTAGAAGTCAGCCGAGCACCACCCTGCCCTGCAGAGTCCCCCCCTCCCAGGACATCTGCTGTTTGGTAGGCCACTCCCATCCTCCCCCAGGAGCCCCCCCACCCACCCACCCCCACCCCCACCCCGGCCCCTTGCCAGAGCACCACCCACGTGGGCCTGTGTGCGCTCCGCTCTGCCCGTCCTTCCGCAGAGGGTCCTGGGGGGCAGATGCTAGGCCATTGGCTGCTTTCCTTCTCTGTCCCTGGAAGGGGATAGGAGCAGGAAACAAATCCCACTCTGGCACTTTCTGCCCCGGACCCAGGGCAGATTGCTTTAGAGCCTGCCCCTCTGCCATCTCTTGGAAGGTGGTCTTGGAAGGTGGTTTACAGGGCACGTGCACTCAGCTCTGAGGGTCTGCTTTTGTTCCTGCCGCAGCGGGCGGTGGCGTGAATGAGCCAGAGCAGCTCCCCATCTGTGTGACAGGGCGGTGACTCCCCCACCCCCACCCCAGTCCCAGCCTGTGTGGCTCCTGGCCTCCCGCCCCGCGCCCCCCCCCCCCGCCCCGTCCCCCCACCGGCTGGCAGAAGGGGGCCCCTGGGGGGTGGGGGCGGGGCTTGGGGACCATGTGATGCGCAGGCCAGCTGCTCTGCCGGCAAGGCCCACAGCTCTCTGTGGGAAGGGGGGGACTGCTCTCTGGACCTGCCAGGGGCTGGCCACTGCCTGCCCGCAGCCCCCCCCCCCCCGCCCCGCCATGGCCAGCCTGGCCGAGAGGCCTTGACGGAGCCCCACTGGGAGCCAGGTGCTGTGTGGAGTTCAAGTGCGGGGCCCTCTGGCGGGGCGGGGCCGGTCCTGCGCGGGGCCTCCAGATCACTGCCCGCAACCCGGGTGTTCCTCCCCTGGGCCACACGTGGCTAAAATAGCCCTGGAGAAGGCCGGGCCCTTCCAGCCCAGGCTCGGCCTCTGCGGGAAATAGCCTGGGACTCCTGAGGACATGGCAGGGTGGTGGGGCCCCCGTCTGCAGCCTGTCTCCTCTGAGGGCTCTTCCAGGCGGGGGAGGGAAAGTGAGCATATGTCTCAGCTTTTCGGCTTCAGGAGGAGTCTCCCCAGCTCGGTAGAGGGGCTGGACCTCCGCAGGCCTGGGTCATTGGAGGGGTGTGGGTGTGGGAGGTGCCGCCCAGGGGGACCTGTGCCTGTGGGTTCCCTGCTAACTCCCCAGAAACAGGCTGGCTCTCTCTCTGGAGAGAATGATGGCAGCGGCTTCCCCCTTGGTGCAGTGCGCAGCGTGGGAGGGCGGCCACAGGTCAAAGGAAGTGGCCTTCCAGAGGGCAGCTGGCCTCCCGCGGCGCACAGGGGTGGGAGGAGGTGAGAGGCCCCGGCACCCTGTCGCTGACTTCGGGGGTGCAGCAGAGGCCCGGCTAAGGCCGAGGGCTTCAGGGAAGGCTGTGGGTGTGCCAAGTCAGCACTTTTGCCTGGGTCTTCCGTAAGCTCCACACCCACCTTGGGTTAGGGCAGTGACCCGCGGTCCCGGCCGCTGTTGTGGACCGTTGATTGATGGTCCTGGGCCAGCTGGCACCTCCCAGCTCCTCCCTAAGCCCTCAGAGGCCCCCGCCCCACTGCAGGCTCCCCCTTCCCTGGACAGGCTGAAGCCGGAGCCGATGTGGCTAAGTGGCCTTCGCCAGCCAGGGCCAGCCTGCCCAGTGGGAGGGGTCGCTGCCGCCTAAAACAAGGGCCTTTCCTTTCTGCTCCGGGTCCAGGCAGCAGCCAGACGATCGCCCTTCCTGTCCCCTGTGAAACCCCAGTCTGCCCAGATGTCTGCACAGTCACCGTTTGCACCCTGTCCCCATGCATGGGATGCCAGACAGGGAACCGGGAGCTCCTCTGTTGCCCAAGAAGGCACAAGGGCATGAATGAGCAGAAAGGGAAGGAAGTGGCCTCAGATGTGGCTGCCGGGGATGCCCTACATCTGCCCCCGACCTGTGATGCTGACCCCAGGGCTGGGCCAGGAGGAGCTACCCATGCCTGCTGGGTCAGCTGGGGTGGGGGCAGGAAGGGCTGGGGAGAGATGAGGAGGGCCTTGGGGTTCCTGGGGCTGCCATTTACCCACGGTGGCGCCCTTCCCTCAGCCTCCGCATACTCATCTGAGACATGACCGAAAAACAATACCCCTCTTGGGGCAGGGGAAGTGATCCCGCCTGGGCGTGAGCAGGTTGCTGGGGGCTTCGGGAGCCTGGAGGGCTGGTCTTGTTCATACCTAGCTGGTGGCTGATGGGGTGGGAAGGGGAGGTCTGGGGGCAGCGACCACCTGCCCCGGCATGACTCCCGAGCCCTCGAGCTGTCGGCCCATTTCATCCTGGCCTGGGGACCAGAAGGCTCGTGGGGGCAGCCCCTGACACCCCCGCCCGGTGGCCGGGCACTGTCTCCGCAGAGCTGCACGCAGGAGATTGGTGAGGAGCTGGTCAACGGGGTCATCTACTCCATCTCCCTGCGAAAGGTACAGGCGCACCACGGCACCAACAAGGGCCAGCGCTGGCTTGGGGTGAGTGCAGCCGCGGGGCCTCCACCCCCAGGACCCTGAGAAGGCCCTGGGTTCCAGACTCTCTGGCCGCTCTGTTGGGCTCCCTCCCATGGCCTTCCTGCGTAAGGGCCCCACAGTCCTGCTCCCAAAGGAACCTGGGCCTCCACGCCCTCCCCGCTGCGTCAGAGGCTTGGCCAGGAGCAAGGTCACTCTGCACAGCGGTGCCTGGGACACTCAGTCTGGGAGCGTCCGACTCTTGATTTGGGCTCAGGTCACGATCTCAGGGTCGTGAGATCCAGCCCTGCATCGGCCCTGCACTGTGTGTGGAGCCTGCTTAAGATTCTCCCTCTCCCTCTCCCTCGGCCCCTCCTGTGCACGTGCATGCACTCTCTCTGTCTTAAAAAAAAAAAAGTCATTGTGCACATATCTGCTTAAACATCAACAAAGACACTTTTCTACTGTCTCCACTTCATATTGGGCCCCAGGTGATTTTGTATTTTGCCCCAGTCTGTCTGGTTTTAGCTCCTGCCCCCCACCCCGCACCCCCGTCTCAGGTAGCCCGCAGCCCCTCCTTCCACACCTGCAAGCCTTCCACGTCCCCACGCCTGGAAGGGCTAGTTTCTCCCCAAAGGCGGGGGAGGCTCAGGCTCCTCTACAATTTGCTGTCCCCTGGAGCACAGCCACGTGACCCCTCCGGGTCAGAGGTCGGGCCTGACTCGGCTACATAACATTCCAGAAGGGAGGCCGGTTGTCACGGCTGTCACAGTGATTCAGCTCTTCAGTGCCATGGGCCTGGGCTCCATTCCTTGCTGTAGCCGTTTCCCCGGTGATGCACGGAACACCCGTGGCTCTTCCCTGCCCAGAAGGAACCTCTGTCTTCTCGTCTCTAGAATGGGCACGTTTTGCCAGGGTGCCTGGGGGTAATGCTCTTCCTCTTCCAGCCAACACACTGACCCGGAAGGGTTGTGTCTGCATTTTTCGTCACTCCCCATCACAAATTCCGCTTCTAAAGCTGAGTTGGTTTCTCGGCTGGGGACACACGTGTCTCCTCTGCAGCCACACGTCACTGCGCACTTGGGACTTCATCTGAGCCCCAGTCCCCTGCCCTTCTGGCGGCGCAGCATGCCGCCGCTGACCACGCACCCCTCCTTCATCCCACCCTAGTGTGAAAACGAGGCCGCCCTGAACCTGTATGAGACCTGCAAGGTGCGGACGGTGAAGGCAGGCACGCTGGAGAAGCTGGTGGAGCACCTGGTGCCTGCCTTCCAGGGCAGCGATCTCTCCTACGTCACCATCTTCCTGTGCACCTACCGAGCCTTCACCACCACCCAGCAGGTCCTGGACCTGCTGTTCAAAAGGTGAGCAGGGCCCCTATCCTGCCCAGTGGCTCCCTGCTCACCTCCAGGCTGTGTGTCTCGGGCGTGGCACTTCCCCTCTCTGACGTGAAGCCCCTTCTAGACGTTTTGCATAACTCAGGGAACAGGGCAGACAAATCTCCCTGCCCTCCTGGGCTTCCGTTCTAGTCGGGGAGTCCGCCGGTAACCCTAGACATCATAGCAGGTACGGTAGACGTGACGCCCTCACGGCCTCCTCTAGATACGGATGCATCCTCCCTTACTCTGATGAGGACGGTGGACCCCAGGACCAGTTAAAAAAGTGAGTGGACTTTGAGTCTGATGGGAGGGTCCCCTGTCTCCGAGGTGGGGGACATCTGGGGCTTTGGTGGGGCTGGGGGTGCTGGGCAGAGCCCTGGCTCCCCCGTGTCTGTCATGGCTGCTGGAGGGCGGCGGGGTGGGGGCCTCTCCTGCAGGAGGACAGGAGTCAGATAGCTGAGGCTGCGGGCCCGGGGCCTAGGGAGCAGAGGGGACTCTGGGGGCCCCGCCTGCCCTGACCCGATCCGGGGGCCACCAGCTCACACAGGGCCCTCACACTGGGTCCCCCGGGCCAGCTGCATGTGGGGCCTGGACAGGCTGGGCAGCCGTCCCCGAGAAGAGTGTCGGTGAAGAGACCCCACGTGCCTGCGAGGGAGTCAGGCAGCCGTCGGAGCAGGGGCTGGGGGCCGAGGGGCCGAGAGAGCCCAGGCGGCTGGGCCGAGGGACACTGCCCGTTCCCTCCTCCCTCACAGACTTCTGCAGCTCCTCTGTGTGCCCCAGGGCCGGGACAGAGCAGACACTGCACCCCCTCCCCACCCTCCTGGAGTTTCCGGTGCAGCAGGAGGGACCCCAGACAGACAGAGGAGTGGGGCAGGCTCCCCTGAGGAAGGCAGGGGTGCTCACCCCAGTGATGGAGGGCTCCCTCCCGTGGAGACTGCCGGCCCCCCGCACCTGCTGGCCACACCTGCCCCTGCCTGGATGGCTGGTGCCGGGTGGGCTGGGGGGGCCTGGCCTCTGGATGGAGCAACCCCAGGGCTGCCCCAGGGGGCCGTGTGGAAGGGCAGGCCAGGCCACTGACTTTGCTTCCTGCCCGCCTGCTTCCAGGGCCATCTCCTCCATTCTGGGCACCTGGCTGGACCAGTACTCGGAGGACTTCTGTCAGCCCCCAGATTTTCCCTGCCTCAAGCAGCTGGTGGCCTATGTGCAGCTCAACATGCCCGGTTCCGACCTGGAGCGCCGTGCCCACCTTCTGCTGGCCCAGCTGGAGCTCGCAGAGCCCACGGAGGCTGAGCCCGAGGGTGAGAAGACCGGAGGTGGGTGCCTGTGGGTGTGTGGGGAAGGGTCGGGGCTGGCCCCACAGGGAGGAGCCCCCAGAGCCTGGTGTGGGGCCTGGAGCAACGACTGGGCTCAGAGCGCCCAGCGGGTGGACTGCGGTCGGGGAGACGCCCCGGGGAGGGCTCCTTCCTGGCTGTGGCTTCTCTGAGAGGCCCTGGGCTGGGCTCTGTCTCTTCAAAGGCACATGAAACCTTCTCTCCTCCTATAGCTTTGTCACCTGCTCCAGCTCCAGCACCAGTTCTAAAAACAGCTCCAGAACTAGAGCCAGCTTTAGCAGCAACTCTCCTGCCCACTCCAGAGCCAGACGCGGCTCCAGAACCAGCTCCAGAGCCAGACGCGGCTCCAGAACCAGCTCCAGAGCCAGACACGGCTCCAGAACCAGCTCCAGCACCTGGGCCTCCCTGGCCTTCACCTGTGGCTGCAGAAAATGACCTGAATGAGAAGCCTCACCTCTTGGCCTTCCCTCCCGACCTGGTGGCAGAGCAGTTTACCCTGATGGATGCGGTGAGCACTGTCCCCAGCAGGGCGGGGCAGGGGTGCACCTTCGTCTGGCCTCTGGTCCCTTCCCTGCCGTTCCCCGGTCCAGAGCTGATGTCCTGGTCCATATCCCAGTTCCACCAGGACTCACTGTGGGCTCTCCGGACTGTGGACGTAGAGATGGGACCCTCCCCACCCCAATCCTCTGCACAGCGACTGTGGATTACATGAGGCGGGACAGTTGAAGGCTGGGTGGGGCCTGGGGGAGTGGAGCTTCCTGAGGTACATCCAGCTCCACGGGTCGGCCCCCCAGCCTGCCAGGAGGCCTCACCAGCCTCAGCACTTATTAGGTACCTGCTATGTGCTAAAGCTTATGGCAGGCAGCAGAGCCCATAGCTGTTGCACCCACATCTGGATGGGGGCAGTGTGCATCTGGATGGGGCAGACCTGAGGCCCGATGGGGGAGCTGGAAGTGTTGCCTGGTAGGCACAGCTGGGAGCCTCCTTCTGGCGCTGGGAGTTGGTGAGGATGCGCTGCTGAAATGCCACTCTCTTTGCTGCGTTGTGTCGTCCCGGGTCACTCATGCGCCGGGCACGCACGGGAGGCAGAGAACAAAGCCCAGAGTCGCACACACACCCCAGCCCTGCGAGGCTCAAGCCACGGCCTTAGCTTCCTGAGCTCAGCTCTGGCCAGGGACCCTGCCTGGGACTAGGGGACCGTGGATGCTGAGCTGGGGTGTGGCAGAGCCAGTGACGCTCCCCCGACCCCCAGGAGCTGTTCAAGAAGGTGGTGCCCTACCACTGCCTGGGCTGCATCTGGTCCCAGCGGGACAAGAAGGGCAAGGAGCACCTGGCTCCCACCGTCCGTGCCACCGTCACCCAGTTCAACAGCGTGGCCAACTGCGTCATCACCACCTGCCTGGGGGACCGGAGTGTGACGGCCCGGGACAGGGCCAGGGTGGTGGAGCACTGGATCGAGGTGGCCAGGGTACGCCTCTGAGGGGCCCTGGGGAACCCCTGTCTCACTTCATCTGCCCTCGGGGTGGTGATTTGTGGTTCTAGGCCCCGCAGAGACCGCAGGCCCTTCCTTCTTCCCAGGGGAACCTGGCATCCTGCTGCCCGGATGCTCACTCCCCCGGAACTTCCTCCTGTGGGTTGAGCTCAGATCCTCCTCTCGCGAGTGCTGCTTACCCAGGCTCCACAGGCAGCCGTCTCCCCCAGGACGCGAGGTCCCAGCCACGGGGACTGCAGCCACACCTCAGCCCTTCTGTTCCTCCCCCAGGAGTGCCGCGTCCTCAAGAACTTCTCGTCACTCTATGCTATCCTGTCAGCCCTGCAGAGTAACTCCATTCACCGGCTGAAGAAGACGTGGGAGGAAGTTTCCAGGTGGGCCGGCCTCTCTTGGCAGGAGCTCCAGGGGGGGACCCGGGACCTTCCAGGAGGCAGCGAATCCTGGGTCAGGCCTGCTGGCGGGGCCTCCGAGGGTCCATTGGCCTTAGGCCAGCAGTGCTGCCTTAGGACTCAGTTTCCCTATCTGTCAGCTACTAGATTGAGCCACCCTGGAGATTTTCCTGTGTTTACTGGGCAGCCACCCACACAGAGCTCCCCTGGGAACCGCAGAACGCTGAGGGCCCAGCAGGACCCTGTGTGAAAACCACCCATCCGGGCAGCTCAGGGTCTTGGGCTCTAAAATAAAATGGATTAGCACGCACATCCGTGTGTGCCATTCCCAAGTCTGTCCGTCCTTCCCGCAGGGACAGCTTCCGAATCTTTCAGAAGCTGTCGGAGATCTTCTCAGATGAGAACAACTATTCACTGAGCAGAGAGCTGCTCATCAAGGTAAAGCCGGGACAGAGGAGGGAGGTTCTCAGTGAGTTTCTTTGAAAAATTCCAGTCCCATCTTGTCTGGACTCTGGGGAGAGTGGGATCTTTTTGGTCCATGGCCGGTGGGGGGCAGTTTGGGGAACAGGAGGCCCTGGTAATGAGATGGTGTGGGAGCAGCTGGGGCGTTCCAGATGGGGTGGGTGAGCTGGCAGGATTAGCAGGTCTCCTGCCTCCTCCAGGCTGGTGGGTGGATGGGGCCAGGGGTGCGGGGCTCCTTCTGTCTGCACTGCAGCTCCAGGGGAGAGCCCCCTGCCTGCCTAGGGACGGGGTACTGCAGGGGGAGCCAGAGGCCACATCCCAAAGGGGCTGCCCAGCCTTGGGTCCAAATGAGCAGACCCAGGAGGCGGCTCTGGGTGCACTGGGGGGTTCCTCGCTGTGCCCGGGGCCAGACGCCACAAATGGATCCCAGGCAGTCTTGTTGGGCTCTCGCCACGGGGCCTCACATTCGCCAGACCACCAGTTAGCGGGAACAGGTCTCCAGCCGGGAGGGAGGAGCCCACTCTCCTCTGAGTCCTTCTGGGACCTCGGGCAAGTCACTGCCCCTCTCAGAAAATGGAGGAATGATGAGCCTAGGGTCCCTCTGGGCTCATGACGCATGGGGAGGCAGCGAGGTGCAGGGAGAAAGGGAATGTGCGTGAGTTTTGTGCAGAGCCCCCACCCCGGAGTGTGCGAGGGTGACAGGAACAGGCATGGGATGTTGAGTCCCTGGAGACCCCTAGGAGGCAGGTGGCGTGCTCACCTGCACTTCCCAGACGAGGAAACAGGCTCAGGGAGGCCAGGCTGTTGGCCCCCATTCCCACGCCCAGGGAGCCCTGGAGCGTTTGTACTGGTGACCAAGGCCCAAGGTCAGGTCTGCTGGAGGGGAAGCTGGGGAGGAGAGGAAGGTCTCACTGACCCTGTCTTCAACGCTGGCAGGAGGGGACTTCCAAGTTTGCCACCCTGGAGATGAACCCCAAGAGAGCTCAGAAGCGGCCAAAGGAGACGGTGAGTGTGCGCGAGGCCTGGGAGAGGCAGGGGACAGGCCTCCCAGTGAGCACAGGGGGGGTCGCCCCCAGCCCTTCCCCACCCTCCCTGCTGCAGTACCTGACCTGCCACATAGACCTGAGCTCCTCTGGGCCTGGGCAGGGACGCCCTGACCAGCTGCTGTCGTGACGGTGCTGGTTACAGCCACCAGAGCAAGGGCCTGGGAGAGCCAGGCTCGGGGTGGGTTTAGGGGTGGGGAGGGTCCAGGAACCACAGAACTTCGGTGATTTACCAAATACCGGGCCTGGAAGGTGACTGGGGGAGTTTGGAGTCCGTGGCCGCTAGGAGGGAGTCTGGGAGAGACAGCTGAAGGTCCCCGAGCTGCTCTGAGCGGGAGGCTGGGGTGGAGGCTGAGGCTGAGGGGAGCCTTGGTTCTGGCTCATCAGCCCCACCCCCATGCCACAGGGTGTCATCCAGGGCACCGTTCCCTACCTGGGCACATTCCTCACAGACCTGGTGATGCTGGACACCGCCATGAAAGACTATCTGTATGTGAGTGAGCCCCGGGGACCCGGCCGGGGTGGGAGCGAGGCTGGGGTCCTGGAGCCCCGGAGGAAGACGCCCCTCACTGAGCCCTGAGGCCAGGGCACCTGCCCATCTCACAAGGGAGTAAAGAGCTAGGTGCCCAGCTGGTGAGGCCTAGAGCTGCGGGAGGCTTTGGCCCAGCGGCACGCACCCCTCCCTCAGGCAGTGACCATGGGCAGAGAGGGGCCGGCCCTCCAAGGTCAGGTGCGGGGTGGCCAGGCTGGGCCTTCCTGCCCCAGGCCTCAGGCTCTCCTTCTGTCCCCAGAGGGTTGGGCAAGAAGTTCCTTGAGGCTCTGCCAGCCCCCCACCCCTGCCCAGCGCTCCCAGATCCTAGGACCCACCCAAAGCCCGGGTGCGTGCGCCCACCTGCCCCCTGGTGTGTGCTGTTGGGAGTGCAGCCTGAGAGGGCCTGAGGGGCGGTCATGGGCAGGGGGACACTATCTGATGGTGGCTGGCCGTTTGCCTTCCAGGGGAGACTGATCAACTTCGAGAAGAGGAGGAAGGTGAGCCACTGCAGTCCGTACGTGTTGGCGGGGGGTGTGGAAATCAGCCATCCGGATAGACCTCTTGGCTGCATCCCGCTTCCCGTTACATTCATGGGGAGAGTCGGATACACAGAGGAGGGGGGACCTCTCCTGCTGAAGGATGGATGCAGGAGACCAGAATCAGGGACGACTTCCTGGGAGGGGCTGTTTGGACCCAGCTCTGAGAAGGGGTGGGCCTGGGCAGGAGTAGAGAGTAGGAGGGGACCCAGAGACCCTGGGCCCCGGGGCCACGCCCAGCACCCCATCCATGCCAGCACCGTCCTGCCCTTCCCTCTGGCCCCAGGAATTCGAAGTGATCGCCCAGATCAAGCTGCTCCAGTCAGCATGCAACAATTACAGCATCGCACCCGAGGAGCACTTTGGGGCCTGGTTCCGGGCCATGGAGCGGCTCAGCGAGACGGAGAGGTGTGCCTGCGCAGGAATTGGGTGCAGTTTGGGCGGGCTGTGCTGTGGGATCTTGGTCAGCACTGGACTGACTCTGGGCATCTGGACCCGCGCTGCCAGGCAGACCGCGGGAGGGAAACTGGGTGTGCACCCCCTTAGCCTCACAGCACCTCTGTCCTGTAGCTACAACCTATCGTGTGAGCTGGAGCCCCCCTCCGAGTCGGCCAGCAACACCCTCAAGGCCAAGAAGAACACGGCCATTGTCAAGCGCTGGAGCGAGTGAGTGCCCGGGCTTGCAGGATGGGCTCCCTCCCGGCTTCGGGAAGCCTCGGGCTGGGTGTGTCTCTGTGAAATAGGGTGATCCTAAATCGATCGCTCCCGAAGCAGGGACAAATGTGGGACTGGTGATCGACCGCGCACTTGGCACAGAGCCTGGAATGTGGAGTGGAGGGGGCAGGAGTGGGATGTGTCCCCGGGGAGGCCCCCCAGATGAGCTGATCCTTCCATGCAGCCGCCAGGTCCCCAGCACGGAGCTCAGTACGAGCGGCAGCTCCCACTCCAAGTCCTGTGACCAGCTCAGGTGCGGCCCCTACCTCAGCAGCGGGGACATCGCCGACGCCCTCAGCGTCCACTCAGCCGGCTCGTCCAGCTCCGACGTGGAGGAGATCAACATGAGCTTTGTCCCGGAGTCCCCCGACGGTCAGGAAAAAAAGGTGACTGCCACACCCCTTCTCCCCAATGGCCCTTCCCCGGGCCCAGGTCCCCAGTCCCCCCCCCCCCCAAGTGGCCAGGAAGCCCAAGCTCGTACACAGAACTCCTCGGACCCCCCCCCCCCACCCCGGTGCCGGGCACTGGCCTGGGCGCCCTGCAGGGTCCAGGGCTCCTGATGATCGTGCCATCCCCGCAGTTCTGGGAGTCGACCTCCCAGTCGTCCCCGGAGACCTCCGGCATCAGCTCGGCCTCCAGCAGCACCTCCTCCTCCTCAGCCTCCACCACGCCCGTGGCCGCCACACGCACCCACAAGCGCTCCGTCTCTGGGGTCTGCAGCTACAGCTGCTCGCGGCCGCTGTACAACCAGCAGGTGGGCGACCGCTGCATCGTCCGCGTCAGCCTGGACGTGGACAACGGCAACATGTACAAGAGCATCCTGGTGAGCCGCCGTCCCGTGCCCGCTGTCCTCGGGCTAACCTGCCAGGGGGTCGGGAGGGACAGACGGTCAGCGGGTACAATTGAGAAGCTTCCCTGCAGACCGAAGGCCAGGGAGGGCTTCACAGAGGAGGCGCCTGAGGGGAGGCCAGGGAGGCGGGGAGGCCCGGCAGTTGGAGGAGCAACAAGAGGCCTGAGATCAGGGGCTCAGAGTCTCGTTCTGGATCTCCTCGGAGGAAGACAGAAGCTGCCAGTGGTTGGAGCAGAGGGCGGGCAGCGGTGACTTCCCCACGGGGCGGGGCTGGGGCCAGGAGGCGCAGGGAAGCCGGTGAGGGGGCAGTGACCACACCAGGCGGGGGGCCGTGGAGGCGGCCAGCAGTGTCAGACCATGGATGTCGTTCAGGGTGAGATCAAGCCAAGGGGATTTGTCTCCAGACACTGTGTGTCCGGGGGGCTGGGGGGGACTCCCGTTCCAGAACTCACGCTGCAGAGGAGCCATTTGTACTCCCCGAAGGCCCCCCATCTGCTCTCACTGGGTCTGGTGCCCCGTGACATACTGCCCTGTGCTGAGCGTCCTTCCCACCAGGAACTAGCTTGACTGTCATTAACAGTCACCTGTATGATCCCATGTCCAGGGCCTGTCTGCATTGTGGCCTCTGGGGTTGAGGCAAGAGGGGTCGGCCTGTGCTGACCACCACTGCAGCCCCCAGCCAATGCAGGCCTGGCACAGAGGCGGCCCCTGGGCGTCTGGCCAGCTCCTCTCTTCCCTCCAAGGCTGGGACTAGACGCTGTCTCTTCCCTGGGTTCACTGATCCCATTGTCCTGCAGGGGTAGGATCAAGGGGAGCAGCCCCCAGGAGCGGGCAGGTTTCCGAGGTGGCATGGGAGGAGATGGCAGGCTTGTAGGAGAATTGGGGGGGCAGGAACAATTGGGAAAAGCCCCCCATCACTGCATGGAGGGCTCCCAGGGCAGGACGAGGTGGAGAGGCCCCACATAGACCCAGCACCCAGGCCCAGCACCCAGCCAGAAGCTGAGCTTTTGTGTGCAGTGTGAAGCAACTCCAAGGGTCTCTGGGGCTGCGCTCCGGGGGGAGAGGGGGCTTCTCCAGGCCCCTCGCCCTGATGGTCTGCCCCTTCCCCGATCTAGGTAACCAGCCAAGATAAGGCTCCAGCCGTAATCCGCAAGGCCATGGACAAACACAACCTGGATGAGGATGAGCCAGATGACTATGAGCTAGTGCAGGTTATTTCAGACGATCGAAGTAAGTCAGGGACCAGGTGGGCGGGCTGTGGGGAAGCAGAGCCACACCCCAGCCCCAGGCCCAGGGCCTGCGTTCCCAAAACACAGGGCTGGGGCGGTGGGGGTGGGCGGCCTTGCGCAGATGCTGCCCGGCCCTGGGGCGGCCTCCTCACTGGCCCCTGGCATGTGCATGCCCTTGGCTGCGTGTGAACAGGCTGTGGGAGACCTAGGTCAAAGCTAGCAGCACCAAGGAGTGAAGGGAAAGGCTATTCTTCTAGGGCCAGGCAGCCAGATGGCCCAGCCGAGGGGCCGTTCACAGGGGCACCCTAGCTGAGATGGGAAATGTGTGCTTCAGAAAGAATCGTGCCTGCGTGGACCTGAGCCTCAAATATGTTAAAATCCACGCACATGTGACGTCTTCGTCAGCTGGGGCTGCCGTGAACACGCCACTGCGGGCTGGGGGGCTGATAGACGACTCAGATTTATCGCTCACAGTTCTGGAGGCCGCAAGTGCATGATGAGGGTGCTGGCTCGGTCAGGTTCCCGTGAGGGCCCCCCTCCAGGTGGCAGACAGCTGCCTTCTCCTTGTGCCCTCATGTGGTGGAAGGGGCGAGGGGCTTCTTTTATAAAGTGGCTGAGGCTCCACTCCCACAGCCTTATCACGGCCCAAGGCCCCATCACTTTGGGCATGCGGATTCCCACACGAATTTTGGGGGACACGAACATTCAGACCATTGCAGACACTAAGCACAGGCTATGAGGGGCCCAGCTCGGTGCGTGGGAGCTGGGAAAGCGACAGAACCCAGAGCTGGCGTTCTCTAGGAGCCGGAAAGCAGGGTTGGAAAGCT
Organism: Mirounga angustirostris; assembly: GCF_029215605.1. NCBI lineage: Eukaryota > Metazoa > Chordata > Mammalia > Carnivora > Phocidae > Mirounga > Mirounga angustirostris. The sequence goes on along the minus strand of NW_026991723.1, from coordinate 90,381,103 downwards.
CGGGCACGGCCCTTACCTCGTCGTCTGCCAATTCCTCATCCCCACAAGGGAGATAAGGAACTAAGGGCTAATCCATACATACATCTAGGGACGTGGGGCTCTGTTCCTTCCCATGAGCTGCCAGGCGTTAACCCAGACAATTCATGGTGACCACCAGCATCCCCAGAAGTTGTTTCCTGAGCTCTCTCTCTCACCTTCTTGCACCGTTTTGTTGGGGGGGGGGGTGGGGAGACAGGGCAGGTGCAACCCCCGTCTTACAGGACAGGAGGACTGAGGCTGAGGGCAGGGTAGGGAAGGTGAGGCAGGGGCAGGAAGCTCAGTGGGTCTAGACTGTAGCAGGCTCCTGTCCACAGCAGATGGGGGAGAGGAGGAGCCACCCAGGGGGGGCATGGATTCCCCCCTGGAACCTGGCACAGAAGCCCTGGGGCAAGGCCTGCCCTTTGCTAGGCCCCCAACCTTGGTCCTGAGTAGGGCAGGACTTAAGGGAAGTGTTCTGGAGTCTAGAAAGCTTCTTCCAGCTTGAGATCATGGTCAGTGAAGGCAGCAAGAGAGGGATGGATGGCCCTTTGCCAACTCCGGACTGAGGTGGGGATCTCTGGAGTCAGAGTCTCTTTAAACAAGGGTCATTGGATTTCCTGAGCGCCCAGCGGTCTCCTCGGCAGGTGTCATTCAGAGGGGTCATCGGTATTCCTGAGGTTGGATTGGGGGTCTCAGGTCTTCGGCTCAGGCCTGCCCTAGGGGGGCCCTCAAGTGGTGGGTGTTCTGGGAGGCCCCTGTAAGCATCGCTGACCCTCTCTCCGCCCCTCTCCCACCAGAGCTGAAGATCCCTGACAATGCCAACGTGTTCTACGCCATGAACTCAACTGCCAACTATGACTTTGTCCTAAAGAAACGGACCTTTACAAAAGGGGCAAAGGTCAGGCATGGCACCAGCTCAACTCTTCCTCGCATGAAGCAGAAGGGACTCAAGATTGCTAAGGGCATCTTCTGATTAGTCCCTAGCACTGGCCGGCCACAGAACCGGTCTGTCAGGGGCTGGCTGGCGGGATAACCAAGCACTTAGAGACTCCAGTGGCCCAGGCCAGGCGGGCACCGTTTGCCTGACCTGCCAGCTCAGGCCACCCCCAGACTCCAGTTTCACCCTAAACCTCTCCTACTGCCGGGATTGACGCCTACTGTTTGCTAGGCTGACCTGGCCTCCCGTGGACCACTCGCTGCCTTAGGTGCCTTCCACTCTCTGGAACCAGAGGACTAGCTGACTTCTGCCAAGGAGCGCTGCCAATGGGCATGGAGCCCTGCATGCCGCTGGGCACTGCCCTCTGTGCACTTCCCTCATGCCTGCTCAGGTGTGGGTCACTGCCACCTGTGCCCATGGGCACCCACTCATCCACTGGGTCTGACCACTGCACTTCTCTCCTCATGCCCACGGGCATCGGCCTGTGCCCTTCTCGGGTCCTGGGCCCTCTTTCCACCATGCTAGCCTTTCCCAGGCTGCACCAAAGATTCCACCATCAGGGCCAACAGAGCGAGGGAGTCTCACCCCTCCCCCGCCCAACCCCCCCCCCCCCCAGGAGAGGAGGAGGGGGACCCTTTTCACAGATCACACTCTTCACCCGGTGAGTGAGGACGGTCTCAGCGGAGCCCCTTAGCCACTGAATCTCATGACACTGCAAGTACCATTCACCACTGCGCCCTGGGCTTCACGAGACCACACGAGATGGGGATTAGTGGGAAAGGAGAATTGGGGGAAAGGGGAGGGGTGTTGAATATTTGTATAAAAGGCAAAAACAAAACAAAAAAAGTTTACCAGTTGGGGAGGGGCAATATTTATTTGTTGTAAATAGCAAATGCTAGACTTGAATATTATATTAAAATCCAGTTTCTACTATAGCTTGAGAGTTGTGGTTTGGTTCTTTCACTTCCTGTGCTATTTAAATGAGATGCAGATTCTCACTTTCCAGGTTCAAATAGGAAATCTTGCATTGTTACCGGTTTATTTGTACACAGGAGAAGTGAGAAGAGCTGGCCACCCTTCTCTGGCTCACTTAAGGAAACATGCAAGCCTATCTTTCACAGAGCAGATGCTTGCCTCAGTGTCATTTAACTGGGCACTGAGCTGGCTCAGCCCCCCAGCACCCCTGGGATTTGAGGTTGGAGATGCTTTCACAGGGCATAGCAGCAAGCCCTGAAACTTGGGTCTTTAAAAATAACATTTGTGGGCGCCTGGGTGGCTCAGATGGTTAAGCGTCTGCCTTTGGCTCAGGTCATGATCCCAGGGTCCTGGGATCGAGTCCCGCATCAGGCTCCCTGCTAGGCAGAGAGCCTGCTTCTCCCTCTGCCTCTGCCTCTCTCTCTCTCTGACTTTCATGAATAAATAAATAAAACAAAAAAAAAAATAAAAAAATAAAAAATAAAAATAACATTTGTGGGGTACCTGGGTGGCTCAGTCAGTTAAGCATCTGCCTTTGGCTCAGGTCATGATCTCAGGGTCCTGGTCAGTGGGGGTCCCTCTCCCTCTGCCCCTCCCCACTGCCCGTGCTCTCTCTCTCTCATAAATAAAATGTTTTAAAAATAAAAACATTGGTGAGGGAAAATTATGGAATAAGAAGCTCCAGGGTCAGTCTCTCCATGGAGACCATTAGGCTAGGGGGAGAAAATGATCAGAATGAACCATCTGGGGACTCTGGAACCTCATCCAACACAACAGCCAGGGAAGTGCTTGATGACAAACAGAGCTGTGGGACTTCAGCAGTTAAGGGGATCCCTGCCAGGCCTCAACCTGACCAAGGCAGCAGGACAGAAGCTTCTGTCCCTGAACAACAAGGAATATGCAGAACAATATAGTTTGGAAAAGTCACTATAGAAACAAGACTGCAGTTCTCAAATGACGGAAGTAAGCCCAGAGGAGGGGGAGAATCTGGTTTCCAGAGTTACTACATTGTCATCCTCAACATCCAGTTCCTAACAAATTACAAATCATACAGAGAAATAGGAAAACAGTGCTGGTATGTCGGAAAAAAGAATTTGACAAACTCCCTGAGAAAGTCCAGGCGTTGAAGTTACTAATCAAAGACATTAAGTTGACTGTCTTAAATATGCTCAGTGAGCTAAAGGAAACCACAGACAGCAAAAAATGCCTAAAGGAACACAAGAGAACAATGTAAGAACAAACAGGAAACGTAATAAAGAGAAATTATGAAAGGAACCACATAGAAACTTTGGTCCTGAAAATACAACAATTGAAATGAAAAAACTCACCAGAGGGATTCAATGGCAGATTTGCACAGGCAGAAGAGAGAATTGGTGAACTTGAAGATAAAGCCATTGACATTATTCTCCCTGAAGAGCAGAAAGGAAAAAAGAACGTAGAAAAATGAACAGTCCCCTCCAGGAGTTGGTGACATCATCAAATATTAACAGCATCTACATACTGAGAATCCCAGAAGAGAGGAGCAGAGAGATTATTTGAAATAATGATGGCTAAATATTTCCCAGATTTGATGAAAGACATAAATCTACACATCAAGAAGCTCAGTGGACTCTAAGCAAGATAAACTCAAGGAGATCCACACCGAGATATGATATATGTAATCAAATTGTTGAAAGACTAAGAGAAAATCTTGAAAGCAGCAAGAAAGAAATGGTCATGTACAAGGGGTCCTCAATAAGATCAAAAGAAACCATGGCAGCCAGAAGGCAGTGGATGACCTATCTATATTTAAAGTACTGAAAGGAAAAGGAAATCTATATCCAGCAAACTATCTGTTCAGGGTGAAGGGAAATGAGGACATTCCCAGATAAAGGAAGTTAAAGGATTTTGTTATCAGTAGACCTGCCTAAAAGAAACCCTACAAGCTAACCCTTCAGGCTGAATGAAAAAACACTAGACAGTAACTCAAAACCATATGAAAAATAAAGAGCACTAGTAGAGGTAAGTAACAGATCATTATAAAAGCCTGTAGCATTTCACTTTAGGTTTGTAAAGCCTTCTTTTTTTCTGTATAATGTATAAAGCACATTTATAAAACAGTGTAAATCTGTCTTAATGGGAACAGAATACATAAAGATATAATCTGTGACAGTAACAACAAAAAGTGGGGTTGGGAATTTATAAGAGCTGAGTGTATACCACTGAATGAAGTTGGTATTTCAAACTAGGTTGCTCTCAATTTAAGACATTAATTGCAATCCCAAAGGTAACCAATAAGAAAATCTTTTTTTAGAAATAGATACAAAAGGGAAGAAGGGACTCAAAAAGGGTGCACTTTATATAAAAATAATCAGCTAAATCCATAAAAAACAGTAATGGAGGAATTGAACAAAAAGCATATAGGACATACAGAAAACAAATAGCTAATAGAAGAAGGAAGTCATCAGTAATTAAATATAAATGGGTTAAACTCTCCACATAAAAGGCAGAGTTTGGCAAAATGGGTTAAAAAAAACCACTCCACCAATATGTTGTATTCAAAGAGACTCACTTTGAAAGAAATCTACAAAAAGTTTAAAAGTAAAAGGGTGGGGAAAGATATTCCACAAAAACAGTAAACAGCTGGGTGGCTATATTATTATCTGACAAAATTGATTTTAAGTCAAAAAGGTAACGAGACAAGGTCAGTAACACCAATAAAAATTTCCATTCATCAGGAAAAAATAACAATTGTAAACCTCCATCCCTAAAGCAAAAATTGACATCTTTGAAGTGAGTCGGAGACTTGACTACCTCACTTCCAATAATGGCTAGAAGAATTTAGGTGACAGGAAGATGACTATGGACAGAGGATTTGAACCACACTCTGTGAGACCTAGCAGACAGACACAGAACGCTTCCCAACAGCAGCAGGGCACACGTGCTTCTCAAGTGCACATGGAACATCCTCCAGGACACACCATCTGTGAGGCCACAAAACAAGTCCTGATAAATTTTAAAGGATGAAATCATATGAAGTATCTTTTCCAGTCAGGTGGAGTAGTAGCAGAAGGCAACAGCGGAAGGAACACAGTAATACTCAGAATTATGTGGAAATCAAGCAACCCATGGGTCAAAGAAGGAATCACAAGGGATGTCAGAAAATGCCTTGAGACAAGTGGAAACAAAAACACAATGTGCCGTAAGTTATGGGACATAGTAGAAGCAGTGCTAACAGCAGAATTTCTAGCTGCCAATGCAGACATTACAGAAGAAGAGAAATTTCAAATCAGTAACCTAACGATACACTTGAAAGAGCTAGAAAAAGAACAACCAAAGCTGACAAATCTTTTAGCGACACTGACCAAGGGAAAAAAAAGAGATACTAAAATCTGCAATGAAAGTGGGAACATTACTACCAACTGCACAGCGACAAAAAGGATTGTAAGGAAGTGCTATGAATAACTGTGTGACAGAGACACACACCGGAATATGATCCAGCCGTCGAAAGGGATGGAGTTCTGATACATGCCACAACATGAACGGACCTTGAAAACACTGTGATCCCACTTGAGGTATATCTAGAAATATCTAGAACAGGGAAACTGATCGGGGACAGAAAGTAGAAGAGATGACCAGGTGGGGGACAGGAGAAGGGAGACTGGGGTGTTATTGATTAATGGGTACAAAGTTTCTGTTGGGGGTGATGAAAAAGTTTTGGAACTTGATATGGTGATGTTTGCACAACAGTGTGAATGGCACCAATGTCACTGAATCGTACCTTAGAAGTGGTTAAATTGGCATATTTTATGTTGTATATATTTTATGCTGGTTTTTAAACAATAACATTTGCATTTCCTGACCCAGTATGGTGGCTGCCTTTCTACGGCTTTGGAAGAAGAGGGAAGATTTTCTGCTTGTTTTATTGGGGTTTCTGTTGACCACCCATTAGGAACTTACAGGTTTCAGGGTTAAATTTGATTTCCATCAGCATTTAGTGGTGGGGGTGGGATTGTAAACAGATCAAAACGTGCAACGTGGGTGGGAAAAGTCCAGGGGGAGGTTATTAGCCACTGGACTATGGCCGGGCAGGACTTGGCATCCTCAGTTCTCTCCAGGAGCCCATGGTCCGCTCTTTACCTGGACTGGAATCCTCCTGGCAACCTCACCATTGTCCTTAAACCTTCTTCTCCTGCTTGCTTTGAATTCAGGGGAAAGATCTGTAAAGCAGCCTTAAGGCTTCAGCTGAGCCTTATTCCATAAGCATTTCTGCTACCTATGAACGAGGATTTCCAGCCTCCCTGCAACTCCATATATAATTGATTTTGCCCAGAAACACACCAGAAGCCCCCACCCTGCCCACTTCTCTCGGCCAGACACATGGGGGCCACTCATCCTGGCTGGGGTCAGACGAATCCCTGCTGAATGCTGGTTTGTGAGGATACGGGTGCTGGGTCCTGCCCATGAAAGACCACCCCACTCCCCCTTCACTGGCCAAGATGAATTCCTGGACCATGTGGTTCTGAAGTCCACTGCATCGGGCAATCACCAGCTTATGGCCTCAGTCCTGTTGGTACCGACTTGTCCTAAAAGCTAGGCCAGAGCCCTTAGAGCTTGCAGCCCCCTGGGATGGCTGTGTTCTTTGTCCAGGTCTGTGATTTGGTTATGTCATGGAGGAGGTGGGTGGTTCGAACCTTTCCTGCAAGGTGGGTTGAAAGATGAGGCATGGGAAGGAGGGGCAGGAATCCCAAGACTGCCCACCCAAGGGCACAGCCTCACCAAGGAAATAGGCGTGTCACCAGGGTGGTAAACAGGTGATGTCCTCAGCTTCCCCAAGTGTCCTCCTTGGGCTTCACCATTGAAGGTTAACATAAAGGGTTAACTCCTGGTCCAGCGGGGCGTCTCCAGGACCCTGGACAGCTACCAGTCAGCCCCTCCGTAATTAGAGTTGACCCTTGAGCGAACAACACCGGTTTGAACTGTGTGGGCCCCCTTCACACGGGTTTTTCTCCCTACGGTCCAGGACTGTAAATGTATTTTCTCTCCCTTAGGAGTTTCTTAACATTTTCTTTTCTCTTGCTTACTTATTGTAGGAAGATAATTTATAATACATACACAAAATACGTGTTAATCATGTATGCTATCGATAAGGCTTCTGGTCAACAGTAAGGCTGTTAGATGCTAAGTTTTGGGGGGCCCAAAGTTATGGATTTTTGACTGTGTGGAGGTTTGGCACCCCTAACCCCCATGTTGTTCAGGGATCAGCTGTATTTTCAACTTCAGCCTCTGGCTACAGGCTATAAAGGCAAAAGCCCGATGAATTGTGGGATGACTCAACAGCAGCAGGTGTCCCCCAGACATACAGCAAGGCTGGCCTCCGCCAGAGAGACCTTCTCCGAGCAGCCCGGGGGCTGGGCACACACCTGGATCCCGATGCCCCAGCCATTCTGACGTGGCCAAGCCCTCCAGGGATGCGATTTTCTGAATGACAGGCAGGCACGACTGTGTTTTCCCCCAACAAGGGCTAGAAGTGCCCAATCCCAGGGCCGGTCGAAGGCACTGGGGTCCGAGAGGTTTCTCCCGCCGTGCCTCCTGAGAGCAGACAGAAACACTTAGAGAAGTCGTATGCGTACTAACGTGGCAGAGGAGGGACGCACTGTTGCATCCTTGTGCTTCCACTGGCCAAGAGCAGGGACAGTCACCGGGAGAGGCCCACACTGCCACGAGGGTCCATCCCCGCAGTCTGTGACAAGGAGCCCTCTCTTCACACCCGAGAGCCTTTGACCAAACCAGGAAACCCAGGGTAGCCACCGTGGTCACAGGCCAACCCGAGCGCACCCTGCTTCTTGGGGGGACGGGTTTGCCCCGTGTAGCTCTGCTGCGTGGGGCTGTAGGACTCGGCTCCCCAGACCTCAGTCTTCCATCTGTGGCCAGAGAGGGAAAGCGTGCTGGCTGCCTCCTGGGCGCTGCTGTCCCCAGCCCCGCCCCCACCAGGCAGAGCCGCGCAGGACTCCAGAACCTTCTCTCCTTGGAGCCCTCAGCACCGCCCCACTGAGACGAAAGAATGAGTGAGGGGTGGGGAAGACGCCCCCGCCCCCCAGCATCGTTTCGAGCACTAGCTTTGGAGTTTCATGACCTGGGGCATGTGACCCCCCTCTCAGTGCCCACCCGCTGTGGCCATGGTGACCTCAAGCTGCCTAAGCACTCGGCATGGTGTCCGATGCCCAGACTCCCAGATGTGGGAATGGCCCTGACTCTGACCTCCGCCTCCAGCCCCTCAACTCTGCCAGAGCCACCCAATGCCCAGCCCTCCTGCACCTTGTGCTTCTCACCTTCCAGTGTGATGCTCTGTTCTCTCTTCAACACGCATCCAGCTCGAAGCTGAGTCCATTTCTCCTCCCAGGCCAGGTGCCCAGACCCCAGTTAGAACACAGAGGTCGCTGCCCACACCCCAGAGGACTTGGTGCGGCTGGGCTCCACTGGTCTAGGGGAGGCCACAGCCCGCAGAGCCCAGCTCCTCTCTCACCTGTGGCCACCGCCTGCCCTGCCCCCTGGGAACCAGCAGCCCAGGGCGGAGGGACCGGCACCTGAAGCCCAGTCCTGCTCTGACACTTCACTTCTTCAAACCTATTTCCTCCTCTCTAGAATGAGGGGGCGTTCTCCAGACTTCCTGGAGCTTGAGGACTGATGGACACCATGGGGAAAGGCAGTCGGCCCAGCGCCTGGGGCTGCAACAGAGCTGAGAGCCCTGCTTCCTCCAGCTGGGGCCTCGGGAGCAAAGGAAGACGCCAGACAGAGAGAGATGAGGCTTTATTCAGGAAGAGCTCTGGAGGGGAGGTGGATCCCTCGGGTCTCACCCTATGGCTTCTTGGAGTCGAGGACATTAGAAGCCGATGACTATGGGCATCCGAGCCCCCTCAGAGTCCTCCGAGGGGGGCACGGGGGTTGCATCAGAATCCCCCGAGGGGGGCGCGGGGGTTGCATCAGAGTCCCCCGAGGGGGGCACGGGGGTTGCATCAGAGTCCCCCGAGGGGGGCACGGGGGTTGCATCCGAGTCCCCGGAGGGAGGGGCGGGGGCGGCATCCGAGTCCCCGGAGGGGGGGGCGGGGGCGGCCCCATTTCCGGTCACTGTGGGCAGTGCGTGGTAGGTCAAGGTCCAGTAGCGCATGTAATTAGTCCTCAGGTGCTGTTTCATGGAGTTGCGATCCATCTTCTTGGTGATCTCCAGGTAGTTACCACTTTCCACTGTGTAGGGATCCCAGTGTGTGGGCACAGCTGAATGTCCCATGTTGGGGTCCCTGCAGGGAGGAAAAAAGCTGGGTGCGGGCTGGGGGCTCACAGGAGGCTGGAGACCTGTGTCCCTAGCCCATCTGGGCCCTGGCGTGCCTGGACAGTCCTCCACCCTCTGCACTGACCCTTACCATCAGGGTACCCTCACTATATGGTGCCTGGGCCCTGGCTGGGCACATGGAACCCCAAGAGGTGCTGATCTCGGGGCCTGGGCAGTAGCCCCATCCTCCCAGACAGAGGTACCGAGGCTCCGGGAGGCCAATTGTAAGTGAGGGAGCAGGGACTAGAACCCAGGCCTGCAGGACCAGGTGGCAGGGGGCTCTGGGCTCAGCCTCACTGCTGTCTTACCCAGTTCTGGCAAAGTTGGTCCAGTAGGCGATCATGGCCTTAGAGACCGTCCTGTCTTGGGTCCGGTAGCCCAGGGGGCTGGCGAAGGGCTTCCCAAAGACGTACTGGATGTCATCCGCGTGGTCAGCCCCCACCCATTTGGGGTAGGTGGGCATCCGAGACGGGTGGGAGAACATGTAGGTGTAGGTTTTGGCACTCCTGAGGAAGGGAGGGGAGACCACCCAAGTTGGCAAGGTGCTCACCTGGGGCCACCCAGCTCAGGGATGGGCTCCGGAGGGAGCCGTGGAGGGAGCAGGGAAGGGTCTGGGGAATTCCCGCAAGACTCATGAAGAAGCTGGGATCCTGACACCTGGGAAAGGGAAAGCCGTGGGCCAAAGCCACGGATTCGAAGCTTCTACAATTTCAGTTGTGTTTATAATTCACCACTCCAAAACACACTGAGGCAGCTTCCTCTTGCAATTCAGTATCAAGAAAGATCTTTTTTGCTCTGCAAGTGAATTTGTATCTTAATTTAATTGGACAGGTATACGCCCTCGGGTGTTTCTCTTTTTGCCTTGACTGACAGGAAGCTCAGAGCCACATTTATTGCTTAGTTGCTGCAAAGCTTTCGTTCTAGATTTTAGGTATAATACTGTCTTCCTACTTTCCAAGCATTCCTCACTTTTTTTTAATTTCATTGGCTATTATCATATAGTGGTTTTTAATGTGGTCCCAGGCTTAAGTTATTTTGAAAGTTGGTCAAGTTGAAACCCACAACAGAGACCATCATCATCCAGGGTTCTTTCTTCTACACAGCTTGAGGGGTGGAAGGTCAACTCAAGAACTTTTCAGTGGGAAGGACCGTGGGGTGAGGGAAGGCACTCAGTGCCAGGCCAGGCAGAGGACCGTGGGAGGGTTTTGCAAAGCCCCCTGAGGCTGGGAGGTGAGGAGGGTTAGGTCTTGTCAGGCCTGGACAAAGCAGGTGGTGCAGGCCCAGGTGGGGACCCGAGCCACCCTCCCAAGAGGCCTCAGGGCGCAGGTCCACCATCCCAGGTGGGTGGGTCTCCCCAGGGAGCCTCCCTGCCCAGGTCCTCACTTGGCATTGGCTCTGTGCTGGGCCACGGCAAACTCGGTGGGCACCAGGAAGAGGATGTCGGTCTCAAAGTCCACCACGGTCTTCTTCTTGGTCTCTTGGGACGTGTCGTGGGCCCAGGGCTCAGTGTAGATGTCAAAGGTGGCGTTGGCACCCCTGGGCCCCTTGGTGATGGTGAGCCCGCTGACCAGCTTGTAGAAGTCCTCTCTGCAGGGACCACGCCAGCGCTGGACCCTCCACCCAGTGCCAGTGGGAGGGTATCTGCAACCCCACCAGCAAAGGGCAAGGGACGGCCCCCCAACACGGTGCTGACCTCCCGCAGCTGCCCCTGGGCACTGTCCCCTGGGCCCCGCACCCACTGCTTACTTGGTGACCTCCTGCTTGTTCTTATTGATGGCTGGCATGTCGATGCTGGCAAAGATGTGGCCATCCATATTGTTGATGCCTGCTATGTAGTCAACGTCGGTCATGTTGGCGTACAGCTTGACAGGGTCATCGGGGATGAAGTCTCCGTCGACGACAGGGATAAAGCCCAGATAGTGCAGTACGGGATCTGGGTGGGAGAGTAGCCGGCTCGGACTCTCCTGGTACCCACTGCTCCTCCCCTCAGCCTCTGGGGCAGGACTCAACTCCAGCGCCACCTCCAGCCTCCTCTGATCTAGACCCGGCTTCCCGGGCCTCAGCACCACCCACATCGAGGGCGGGATAATTCTATGTCCAGCACCCTGTGGGGTGTCCATCCGCATCCCTCTGCCCTTAGGACACCTGCGGCACCCCCTCTGCAGTTATGACAATCAAAACATGTGCCCTGGAGCCAAACTTCCCAGGCCGAGGAGCACTGGTCCCCCGGAGCCCAGGGCTGTCCTCCCTCCAGCCTCTGGGAGGAAGACGAGGACCGACGGAGAAGGAGGCACCCCCTCTCGGGGCTGGGCTCCAGCGTGTTCGCCAGAAACTGTGAGGTCCACATTGCCCTGCAGACCCCTGAACTGGCCCCGAAAGGACCGTAGAGCTGGCTCCGGGCAGGTGGAGGCAGTGGCCTTCGAGAGGCTCAGCCCGGCGGGTCTTCCTTCCCGTGCGCGCCGGAGGAAACAACTGGTTTGCATTTGGGGCCACGTGTTCGCTTGGCTTCCGCTTTGCTTATGGTTTCATGCGCATCAGGTAAAGATGCAAATGATGGGGCCTCTGACTTAGCATCAAAAAGTTGGCAAGAGCGGACCCCAGCCTACTGCGCTGATGAGGTCCCCGGCATTCCGGGGTACACAGGAGCAGAGCCGGGAGGGCCGCGTGCTGCCGTGGGTGCTCAGTGGGTGAGTGTTCACTGCGTGAGTGGCAAGAAGAACAAATGACCGTCTAGGACAAAGGCTCTCGGTCTTGGGTCCATGAACCTCCCTAAAATTGTGCACAAATGACCACAGATGCGTGTCTTGTCGGGGGCTGGAGCCCACATGTTCATCAGCTTCTCCAAGGGGTCGTGACCCACGGGGGATAAGAAGAGAGAACGGCCCTCCTCCTTACCAGACTACAAGGGTGCTCATGGCAGCAAGCTGCCTAGGGACACCAGCGATCTGGGGACAGGGCCAGCCTCAGACCCGGCAATTCCTCTCTTCTCCAGGAGCATGGCCGGCCCTCTCCCGACCGGGAGCCCCCCCAGGCTCCCCCAGCAGCCTCCACTCACACTCCCTGCCTGCCAGGGGCAGCTTATAGGCCAGCGTCAGGGCACGGGGGTCGGTAATCTTCAGACACTTGGCCATCCTGGAGGTATCGTCCAAGGGGCAGCCCACCTTCTCAGCGATCTGGAGTGGGGGTGGGTAGGCAGGTGGGTGAGGCCAGTGCTCTGGGCAGAGGGTGATGGAGTCCAGGACAGACTGGAAAAGAGGGAGGCCCCTCCCCTGCCCACCACAGCTCCTCCTTACCCTTTTGGCCCAGAAGAGGGGCTGCTTCTGGATGGCCCAGGGGCACACTGCCACACCACTCTGGCTAATGGCTCGCCGGATGAGGCCCTTGTTGTAGGGAGAGAGGGTCTGCAACACACAGAGGTCCTGTCACCAAGGCCTCGCCGCACCTGCCCACCCTGGGCTCGGCCAAGGACACCCCACACATCAGTTCCAGCCCCTCTCCTCCCTGCTCCCATTGGCTAGCTCCCACACACTTCCGGGCAGGTCCACCCTCCGGGGCCGCCAGACCTGCAGAGAAACGCTGGCGCCTCCAGCTGACTCCCCAAAGATAGTGATGTTGTCGGGGTCCCCCCCAAAGGCTGCAATGTTCCTCTTCACCCAAGCGATGGCCATGTGCTGATCCCGAAGGCCATAGTTACCTGGGGGCAGGGTGGGGGATGGGCCTTCATCAGGGCCAGGGCCTGGGCCACACAGGGTGAACAATGCACATGGGTGGGATGAGAATGCCCTCGACTGCACGGAGACCCCGGCTGAGCACCAGGATGTTGAATGGTGGGTCCCCTGGAGGCTGGCCGGGTGGGGTGCTGGGGCAGGTGGGGGGCTCAGGCTGGGGGCGGGGGCGGGGAGCAGGAGGACCAGTCTGCTCTTTTCTCTCCCTCCCTGCCACAGCCCCCCTTGTCTGTCTGTGGCTCCTTGTTGCTGCCTTAATTTCTCATCTTCTCTCTCACTGGCTCCCTGCACCTGCTCCGCTGGGCCTCTGGGTCCCACTCTGTCTGTCAGTCTGTGGGCCTCTGTTCTTTCGCTACAGCTGCCAAGGGGCTCCTGCATCTCACAGCGCATCTCCAGCTCCCTGGCTCTGCAAATAGGATTCTGGACCTTTCCAGGGGCACTGGCAGGAGCTGTTCAAGCACGATGGGAGCTAAGGCTCACCCCCGCCGAGCCCAGAGCTCACAGGGGTGGGCGCACTTCCTCCCCTCCCCAGTGCCCAGGACACCCGGCGGACCTGGCAGGTTGGCGTCCCCAGTGCTGAGGAAGCCCAGGGGGCCGACACGGTAGTTGAAGGTGACCACAATGACATTGCCCCGTGTGGCAATCTCCTCCCCGTCGTACAGGTAGTTGCTGAGAAAGTTGGCCCCGTGGCCCGCCCCCATGAGGAAGCCGCCTCCGTAGATCCAGATCATGACGGGCAGGTTCCGGGAGACTAAGGCAGAGCAGAGCAGACCCAGTGACCCCAGATGCACCCCACCACCACCACCCCGGCTTCCCTCCGCACCCTGTGCTGATTTCACGGAAGTTTGGCTCTGGAGCCCCCCCGACACAAGGGCAGGGCCTGAGTCTCTAGCTGCTTGGGGGCGTGCTGCAGGGTGTGGGGAGGGTGAACCCACCTTCCTTCTTGCCCTGGGGGACCCAGATATTGAGGTAGAGGCAGTCCTCCTCCCCGAAGGTGTTGTCCTGGGTGATGGTGGCCTGCAGACACCGCTTCTTGAAGTCCTTGGCCTTCAGGGTTCCTGCGGCCGGCCAGGGGGATCGGTAAGGATGGCAGCCACCCCACGGCACCCCCAGGCACGGGGCCTCACCAGCCCCTGCCCGCTCCCACCTTGCCAGCCAGGGTGCTTCTGAGGGTTCTCCAGGGCCTTCGGGGGGGCGGCGAAGGGGATGCCCTTGAAGATGTCGACATAGTCACCAAAGAGGCTGAGCTTCTTGTTGACGCCCTCCACGAAGCCTCCTTCCGTGTACACCGCGCCCAACTGGGGGTGGAAGCCGAGGCTCAGGAAGGCCCAGGCGGGTCTCCCGAACGGGGCTGGGGGGCAACGTGAGCAGGCCCCAGGGTGCCCCGAGGTTCCCCAGAGACAGCTTCAAGGAGGGGCCAACGTGCACCTGAGCCCTGCCACCTGCCACGTTGCTAGAAGAGCAGCTTACCGCCTTGGTCCCGGCCCCCGAGGGTGTCCTGCTCCCTGAATCTTGGAGGAAGCTGGGTCAACCCGTGTGTTCCCACTCCAGGGAGCCTTCCAAGTAGGCCAGGAGAGGTGGGGTAGAGGTTTGGATCTCGGCTATGGCCACCTAGCTGTGACCATGAGGCTGTTTCCCCGTCTCTAAGATGGCCCGTTTGCTCCCCTTGTGTCCCCCTTCCCCCAGGGTCCAGCTGGCCTGGAGTCGGTGGCCTGGTGACTCACAGCCCTTGTGCTCAGTGCTGAGAAAGACCCCCGCCCCCCAGGCCGTCAGAACCACGGCTGTGTAGCTAGCCCTCGCCCTGAGCTGGGCCCACGCAGCCAATGCATCCGGTCTGCATGAGGGTCCTGGGGGCTGGTGCTCATCTTCCCATTGTCCCAGAAGGGAACTGAGGCTCTCCTGCTTGAAGTCACCCTGTGGGAAACAACTGTCTAACCTCAGAGCCAGGCTCCCATCCCCTCCCAGGGCTGCCCCCCCAGCCTTCGGGTCCCATGGCAGGTGTCTGCTTCCTGGATCTCACCTGTGCTCCGTCCCAGGGAGCCAAGGACAGGGCAGCTCCGCACCCCCAGGCCCAGCTGGGGTCCCAGTGCCCTGTAAGGTCTAGGCTAACAGGGAACCGGGGAGGAGGACAGAACAACTCCTGCCAGGGGCCTCAGGGTTGGGGCCAGGGGCAGGTGCAGCTCTGCTCCCCCACCCTCACCCCCGCCCCATCTCTCGGCTCAGGAGGTGCAGCCTTGTTTCAGGCCTCCAGGCATCTTTTCTTTCTTTCTTTCTTTCTTTCTTTTTTTTTTAAGATTTATTTATTTGAGAGAGCGAGAATGAGAGAGAGAGAGAGAGAGAGAGAGAGAGAGAGTACATGACGGGGGGAGGGCCAGAGGGAGAAGCAGGCTCCTTGCTGAGCAGGGAGCCCGATGTGGGACTCAATCCAGGGACTCCAGGATCATGACCTGAGCCGAAGGCAGTCGCTTAACCAACTGAGCCACCCAGGCGCCCCTCCAGGCATCTTTTCTGACAGGCTTCCCAGCTGCTGGGATGGGGCAGCAGGCCAGGTCAGTGCCTGGGGACTGGGAAGTCACCTCTCAGAACTGAGACTGGCCTGAGGGCCCTGGGTGAGGGGCAAGGTGGGGAGGGTGGCACTGGCTGCTGGAACAGCGGGGAGAAATCCTGGTCTTCTCTGCCCTCAGAGAAGCCCCCCTCCCCCGGAGAGTGACCTCCTCCTGGGGGCAGCAGGGGCCCAAGGCCAGCACCTGAACCTCTGGGGCCAAGCGGCAGGCCCCAGGGCAGCTGGGACGGAGGCAGCAGGAGGAGGGTGGACACCACGGGGCCACGCGTCTGTGGGGTTTCAATCCTGCAGCCCCTTCCCTGCCTTGTTCTTCACCCCGGGCAATGGTGTACCCGCCCCGGGCAGCCTCCTGACTGGCCAGCAAGCAGGTGGGGACCTGCTGCTTGGGACATGGAGGTTACCCTGGGAGCCAGACTCCGGAGTTTTAGGTTTCTGTTCAGCCACTGGTGGCTGTGTGAGCTTGGGCAAATTGCTCGTCTGCTCTGGGCCCGTCTCCCCTTCTGTGAAAAGGGGACATCGACATCTCTAGAGAGGAAAGAGCCAGAGGGGTGTTGGGTTCCTAGACTCAGCAAATAAAGATTGAGGACTCCCAGTTACATTTGCATTTCACATAAATTGACTTTTTTTTTTAGTATATCCCAAATACTGCATAGAAGATACACACCGAAAACTTCTCGTGATTTGTATGAAATTCAGATTTAATGTGGCATCCTGTATTTTATCTGGCAGGCTGTCATATGAATGAGAATATACACAAAACATGAAGTGCCCAGGAAATGCCATTTTGATTGTTGGGGTCTCTTTCTCAGACTGGCTCTTCTGGCCAGTGACCCTGTCTTCCCTCCACTGTGCCCTCTCCCGTTTCCAGGTCTCGCTTAGGGAGAGGAGAGAGGGGCCCCTCTGCTGGGCCCTCGCTTACCTTTGCTGCGCTCACTACCGCCCAGCAGCAGGTGAGGCCCAAGACGACCAGCCCCAGGTGCCCCATGGCATGCGCCTGCCTGTGTGCGTCCCTCCCCTCCGGCCCGCAGGGATTTATGCGGCTGGAGCTGGCCGGGAGTCCAAGGTAGCAGCTGTCCGCAGAGGCCCCTTTTCCCTCCTCCCACCTGTGCCCCTTCCTCCAGGCTGGCCACACTCCAGGCAGAGTACCTGGAGCCAGGACACAGCTGCTGTTTCCAGCTAGCCTCGGGCTGGGCCAAGGTCACACAGTGGGGCACACGCATGTGCACACACGGCGCGGTGCCAGGCTACCTTTCCCAGGGCTGGCTGCCCCCAATGCCGTGTGCCACCGCGCACCTGCGCAGGTTACTGCCTACCTGGGAGTGGAGGCAGATGGCACAGGACCGAAGGTCGCCAGGCCGTCGGCTTGCCTGGGTGAACAGCGCCCTGCATTCTGGCTCACTGACTTACAAGGACTTGGCTCTGCCCTCAGAGCAATGGGCACGTTCGGTCTCCGTGGCCCGCCTGCCACCCAGCCCCAGCTCAACAGAGGAGCTTGTACGGGACCGGGCATGTGACTTCTGGGCTGTGCGCTGCGCACCACTGGTCAGCTGGCGGGGTTGACCCTTGTTACCACGGGCCCGCTGGGTGTGCAGTCTGAGCCAGGTGTGGGGGCCCAGAGCAGCACAGACGACCCTGCCCTTGGGGGTGGGGGAGGCCTCACACGCAGTCCACGTCCTGGGATGGGAAGGCAGGAGGCTCGGGCAGACAAGGGAAAGGGGGAAGTGGGGCTCCAGCCCAGCCTCGAGGGCTTCCTTAAGGAAAAGGAAAAGCCGGGCCTTCTGGCCACAGAAATGGGCCCCGCGAAGACCCTGGGGCAAAGCCAAGCAGAGACGGAGACCGACCAACAGAGAGTGGAAGGGACAGAGACCAAGAGCGTCAGAGAGCGGGAGGGAGAAAACTGAGCACAGAAGTAGGGGCGGCACAAAAGCGGCCACTGCTGTCTCCTGTGGCTGTGCAGGACTCTGGTCACCGGAGTGACTTATTAGAAAAGGCAGGCCACCACGGACAGGACCTGACATGGTGCCTTTGAGTTCTGCTGCCGCTGGGGTCATGGCTCACGGCTCAGAGGCTGCTCAGACCCCACCGCACAACCACCTCTAGTGAGGGGGACGCACTCAGGAGCCAGGGGACAGCGGAGCCCCGTGAGGCCAACAGCCCCGCAGCCTGGGCGCCGGCAGGCCCTCTGCTGCCCGGGAGCGGCACCTTGGACACAGGCCACAGCCCTGCTACCATCGTGCCCACTGCCGCCACCAAGCCTGCCTGCCTGCCTGCCAGATCCAAATCTTCTGTGACGCAGAGTGGAGAGAAGCTGGAGAGAAGGTGGGGAGGGGTGGGGAGGGGTGGGGAGAGGTGGGGAGAGGTGGGGAGAGGTGGGGAGAGGTGGGGAGAGGTGGGGAGAGGTGGGGAGAGGTAGGGAGAGGTGGGGAGAGGTGGGGAGGGGTGGGCAGCTGCGGGTGGGAGGGAGGAGTTAGGAAACCAGGAAGGGGCTCGTGTGCCTTCAGCTGGGCAGTGTGAGGACGACGAGGGAAAGAGCCTGAGCCCCCACCCTGGACAAGGACAGGGAATCGTTAACCCATGCCTTCTGTCCAGCTCTTCCAATTCTGAGAACCTGTTCTACAGAAAGTTATTCTGAATATGGGGGAGGAGACCCCTCCTGGTCCCCAGCAGCAGGGAGCGGGGCCATCGTGGGCAGTCAGCCTGGCAGCTTCCCCTCTACAAGGCAGGTGGCCAGGACTAGCCACTTTAGGCCAACTGTGAGCCACTGGGGCTCCTGATCTGTCCCCCAAGGGGGCTCCCCAGGAGCCTGGGCAGCAGACGGGCTTGCCTGAGGCATCGGACTTTAGAATTAATGTGACTTGGGGAGCTGTCACACTAGGTGGCCCAGTCCGCTGGCTGAGGAAGGGGGTGACCGGGTTCACCTCTGGCTCAGGCTGCTCTGTAGGACTGTGGCACGGCTGTCCCCTGGCACAGGTGGGAGTGCTCCCCAGGGAGGACAGCCTCCGTCCCAGCAGAATCTGCACTGCCTCCGGTTTCACACCAGGGAGCTGGGAGGCACCAGGGTCTGCGTCCCCATGAACTTCTCAAGAACACATCTGGAGCAGTAAGGGATGCGCGCGAGGCTGCAGGACACTCTGGGACCTGGCATCTGGGGTACTCCCAGCTGCTCTCACCCAACCTGTAAGAGGAAACTCTCCTCTGGCTCCGACCCCCGCAGTGAGACACCACTTTCTCCTTGGGAAAGTGTATTTGGTAAGAACAACTCCAGCTGAGTCCCAAATGGATGGGATCCAAACCCAAGGACAGTCTTCGCCCATCTGTGACCACGGACCAGCTTCCTCGCTGGTCACCAGTCATCAGCTCCAAGGCGAGACCACCCTGCCCCTGGCCACATCCTCTCCACCTCCAGCTTCTGCTGTCCTCAGCCAGAGAGAGGTGCTGGGCACCAGCTCAGCCTGCTGGACACTGGGCTGGCTCACAGCTGCGAAAAGCCAGGTCATACCCTCTGGGGATGTCCCCAAGCACCCAGGGCCGGAGGGCAGTCCCATGCTGCAGGTGTCACGGGCAGACGGGCAGGACCACGGTCAGCTGAACCCAGTGCTGGGACCCCAGCTTTCCTCGGTGGCGGGGTGGGGGGGCCTCCTCGGGCCGCTCTGGTTACCATGGGCAGCAATGGGGAGACACGGCTTGCCCCGGTTCCATCACCAGTCATGCATGATCAAGGATGCCCAGCCTCGGGTGCAGGGCTGTGTCACACGTAGTCCAGAATCTCTGTCTCCATCTCATTGTCGCTGCCATCGGATGGCTTGAAGTCCTCCTCCTCCTCTTCCTCGTCCTCCTCATCTTCCCCAGACTCGTACGTCAGGGGCTCTTTCCCCCTGTCGGCCTTGGCTGGGCTGGAGAAGAGAGCTGGGGCCAGGAAACAAGGCCATGTGTGGAGCACAGGCCTCCTGGGTGGCCCCCAGACCAGCTACTGCTGGCCTCAGCCTGACAGAGGTGCCGGACAGCCCAGCGTCCAGACCAGCAATCAGGCTGCTGGAGGCCCGTTTACGACGGGTGTCTGGGCTCAGGCCCCAGAGAAGCTGCCTGGGGAAGTACAGAGGGCCGGGGGGCCTGGCACTCTACAGCGTAACAAGCACTTCAGGGGAATACGGAAGCCAACAGCTTTGCAAGCCACTTCCCCATAGGAGGCTGGGTGGCTTCACGGGTCCAAGGGGCCCCGACAGTGTGCAGGACGTGCTGTGTGAGTGCTTTTTTCTGGGGAGAGGGTCCAGAGCCTCAAGCCGATTCTCAGATGGAGCCGGGTCCCAAATGAGGCTGAGAGCCCCTACTCCCGTCAGCTCCGTGGAGTCCGGCGGGGTCCGGGAGGAAGCCGTGAGAGGGGCCCTCTCGCTCACGCCCCCCGCCCCATCAGACCTGCAGACCAGCGAGTGCTCCCTTTCCCTCACGTCCCCCTACCGCCGGCCAGCGGCCAGGGCTGCCTGGTCCGGAGAAAGGGGCAGCCCGTGGGGGGGTGACAGGCCCCCCACACCTGCTGCCCCAGCTCTCCCAGTGCAAGAAGACAGGCTGGATGCGCCCACAAATGGCTGGAAGAGGTAGGGGGGTGTCAGGGCACAAAGCGGTGGTTCCAATGGCGGCGCCAGCCCTGCTCCAGCCCTGCACCAGCCCTGCTCCGGCCCTGCTCCGGCCCTGTGCCGGCCCTGCTCCAGCCCTGCTCCAGCCCTGCCCTCCGGGCCTGTCTCCACCCAGGGAGAGGCAGGCAGCCTGGGAGATCTGGCTCCCGGCGGGATGATTCCACTTGGGTGTAATTTCTTGGGGAGCAGGGCCTTTAGGGATACTTGCTCTGTCCCAGAGCAGGGCCCCCCTTCACCCTGAGCGCTCTCACCAGGCCTCTTGGAGCGGATGGTCTGCCGGATCATGAGGGACATCATGTCCCTCAGGTCATCACTGGTCTTGGGGAGGCACCAACCATCTCGCTCCGTGCAGCAGTTCTCAGCCCCGTCGTTGCGGTGAATGATCCTCTGCAACCTGGGGGACGGGACACAGCGTTTCAGGATGGGCTTCTGCCGACAGGTGCCGTGAGGGTCTGGCAGAAGTGGGGCAGTGCTGGGAACAGTAACACTGGGACAGCCATGCAGAGGGCCAAGCGCAGCACTGAAGAACACCCATGGAAGCCGGCCCCTCGCGGCGGGGGTCCTGACTGGTGTGGCCCCTGCCTCCAAGCTGCACAGACGGTGGGGGATGGCCACGCGAACTTTCCTGCGAAAACCCCGGGTTCTCACCTGACTCGAGCTGCGTCTAACGAGCTCCCGTCTCTCCCCATCCCAGCGCCCCCCACCCCCTTTCTAAACATTACTAAGAACAACTGGCTGAGAGGCTGGGAGGTCGCTAGGACTCCAGTGTCGGCCAGGAGACTCAGGAACCGTGTCCCGAGCCTCCATGTGCGTGACGGAGGAGGGGGCCGCAGGTCTCTGCCCTGCCCAGTGTGGCGGATCGGGGGGTACAGCCCAGGCAGACCCCGGAAACCGCTCCCGCAGGCAGACGGAGGTGCCCCCAGCCCCCGCCGCCCAAGCCAGGGCTTCCGACCGAGGCCGAGAGCCAGCGGAAGAGCAGCAGGGAAGGCCTTGGTCCAGAGCCCCACCATCCCCCACCCCCTGACGCCTCAGGGTCCCTCATACGTACTCTTCCACGTTCAAGTCACATAACTGGTAGAACATCTGTCGATAGGGTGGCAAGGCCCCCTCCCGGAAGACGTAGACCGAGTCCTGGGCAGAGGACAGCAGGACAGGACAGCGCGTTGGAGCTCGGAGCTCTCCCCGGCCGGTCCGCACCTGGCGGGCCTGGCTCCCCACCGTCCCCCGGATTCAGGTGGTGCAGACACGCCAGGGGCCAGGAGGAGGCGTGCAGAGGCTCCGACGCCCCTGACTCTAGGACCACGAGCCACATGGCCAGCCACGTGTTATGGCATGGGCTGTCACGCCAGCTTTGCGAGCCTTCTGCAGTCTGCCCTCGTTCCTCGCCACCTCCTATCAACTGGCCCTGTTCTGTGGCTTCCAGACGCCCCCTGCTGAGGAGCAGGGCTTACCGGGTGTCTGTTTTCTAGAGGTAGGGATGGTGGCCTGAGTGAGAGTGCTTGAGGAGGGAGGACGGCCACTGAGGCGAAGACGTGGCGGCCCTCCTAAGAGGACACCGATGGTGCCTGTCTCCGTGCCCCTCTGTGCCCCCCTGCATGAGGCAGCCGAGCCAGGGGGATGGGGGGGACCAGACAGCCCAAGCGGGTGAAAGGCCCATAGACTCCCACCTTCGGGTGTGCCAAGGACCCCGCAAGCCTGTGAGGGGTCCTGGGACTTGGCTGCCAGCACCCCGCCCCGCCCACAGCGGGGGGCCCGCGGTCTGCCGTGGCTCCGCACACTCCTGCGCACCCCAGCCGGCCCATCCGGGCAGCGGCCACGGGCTCACAAAAGGCAGCCACGCACAGCTGCTGGTGTCACCTGTCCCTCTGGGAGACATGCCCAGATGGTCCTCAGTGCCCACTGCCCACACCGAGCTCTCACCGCGCTTCCCAAGGCCGTCCTGGAAGGCACCGGTGGGCAGAGCTGCCCGTCAAAGCCCTTCCCGGTGGCCCAGGGACTCTGGGAGCGAGTGTGTGCCCAGCCTGCCCGTGGGGGTTGCCTCCTCTCCCCCGTCCACTGCACCCTCAACCGGGTGGGCGACTGCTCTCCTCTGGGGCTCAGGGGGCACCCACCTTGAGCTTGTACTTGTTGGAGGTCGATTTCCGCGTGCCGGCCATCCCCGACGGGCCCAGGCCCTGCTTCAGGTCATGCATGGTGACAGGCTGGCTGGCTGTGGGGGGACAGCAGCAATACTTTGGAATACAGGGGGATGTTTCTCCCCACCCCTCCCTGGCGCACTGGCCGGCAGCGCCCTGGAGCGGCCCCTTGGGAAGCCCCACCGCACCTCACAGTCCAGATGCCCACCTTCCTCGCGTCTCTGTGCGGGCAAATCAGTCCCGATCCCACAGGGCAAGCAGAGGCACTTACGCATCTTTTTGACGGTGATGGGAAGGCTGTAGTTGTAGGTGCTGCGCTTGGCCTTGACGGGCATGTCACTCGGGGCGTAACCTGCAGGCGAGGAAGGGCGTGTCGGGCGCAAGGGGGTGCAGAGCCCCTTCTCGCAGACAGAACTGGCTTTGCGCTATCGGCGCACCAGGGTTCCCTGGGGCAGGCTCCTGAGAAAGGGACGCCAGGCCCCCCCGCACCAGTTGTCAGCAGGCACCATTCCAGCGCCAGCCACACAGGACTGCGTGGAGTGGCTCACCACGGGCCCAGGGACTGGACGCGTACGGGGTGCCTGGCCCCCACCGCAGGAGCCGGAGTAAGTGGAATAACTGAGTGGATGAAGAACGGGTTCAGTAGCTTGAGGGCCAACGGTGGAGCCAGGACTCAAGCTGGGACCCTCATTTCTACGCTATTCTGCAAAGACCTCGCCAAGGAGCAAAGGCTTTTTCGTCTTCACCACATGGATACATTCTTATTTCAAAAGAGAATGCTAGCAGCAGAAAGCAATTAAGAGAGAGAAAGACAGAAAGACAAGGTTTTAGTAATTTTTACCGTATTTCATTCCACAACGAATTCGGAAATCAAGGACTTGATAAATCTTGGCGTCTGGGTTTTTTCGGGGATCGTACCCATATCGGATCCACAGGCTTCTCCAGGGCCCTGTTATCTGGAGACAAAAGGCAGGAGTGTGAAGTGGGGCCTCCCTCAGGGATGCAGGGCCGGGACGGGGCAGCTGAACACCTCAAGAGTTGGGGACACAGCTCTGGAACCCCACCCCGGCTCTGCTGTGTGCGGTTCTTGGGCAGGTCACTTGGCCTTTCTGAGCCTTGGTCTTCCTGCTGGAGGTGAGAGGAGCCCCATTTCCCATCGCTTCTGTGAGGATTACAAGAGGTGATGCCCCAGGAGCCTTTACCACGCCGCCTGGCACACAGGAGGTGCCCAGGGAGCGTTTCCGCCATCCCAACGGGTGGTACTCCTGAGGTCCTTATGTCTAGAAAGCCAATGCTAAAAGACAGCGGCTCTTGGAAGTCTGGGGTCCGAGCACAGGAGGGATGAGCCTTCCTTGTGCCCCCACCTTGTGCCCCACCTGTCATCACCATCATGGTCACATCTCAGGCTTGCCTCCCCAGGGCTCCATGCGGGGACCCCTGGCAGGTAGGATGCCTTCCTCCAGCGCCTTTGGGAACCTCAGTAATGACACCTCATCCCCAGGCCCTTCTGGACTGAGCCCAAGGTGGATCCGCCTCTCCTACCCCCACCCCCACTCAACCCAGGTAGAATGAGCCAAGGCTGGTGGCCCTGTGGTTAGGGGGCCTGGGTTCTGCAGCCTAACAGGCTGGGGTCCCAAGTGGCTCTGTCATGTACTGGCTAGAGGACCTTGGCACATCAAGTCACCTCTCTGAGCCCCAGCTCTGCCTCAGAGGTAAGAAGAGAATCCTGCTGCCACCCCCCAGGGAGGGGAAAAAGGATATAATAGGTACACAGCACTTAGCCCCAGCACCTGGTCCTTAGAGCATTCTTTTTTTTTTTTTAATTTTATTTATTTATTTGAGAGAGAGAATGAGATAGAGAGAGCATGAGAGGGGGGAGGGTCAGAGGGAGAGGCAGGCTCCCCGCTGAGCAGGGAGCCCGATGCGGGACTCGATCCTGGGACTCCAGGATCATGACCTGAGCCGAAGGCAGTCGCTCAACCAACTGAGCCACCCAGGCGCCCTCCTTAGAGCATTCTTAATATGAGATCATTTAAAAATGTATAATCTCTGGGGCGCCTGGGTGGCTCAGTCGTTAAGCGTCTGCCTTAAGCGTCTGCCCTCGGCTCAGGTCATGATCCCAGGGTCCTGGGATCGAGCCCCACATCGGGCTCCCTGCTCAGCAGAAGCCTGCTTCTCGCTCTCCCACTCCCCCTGCTTGTGTTCCCTCTCTCGCTGTGTCTCTCTCTGTCAAATAAATAAATAAAATCTTTAAAAAAAAAAGTATAATCCCTTTATTTAAAAGTTACATAATTACTCTCTAATCCTAAAATCATTCCAGTATGGCTAGCGTTACTAGGAGGCCGTGGAGGGCCTTCCTGGGGCTGTAATAAGCCCCCTGGGGCGGGGAAGGGGGGGTGCTGGGACAGGGCCACCTGCTGTTGCTGTAGCTCTGAGAGGTCAGATTAGCAATCAGGGCGCCCCTGGTGGGAACCAGGGCAAGAGGCTGGGCACTCACCATGTAATAGGCCACGAAGGGCAGCAAAACCTTGAGTTTGTCAGGGTGGACGCTGATGTTGGCCTTGACAGCGTTTCGTGACCAGATGGGACGGATTTCAAACAGCTGGGGAGTCAAGGCAGAGACTGAAATGAGCACCGGCAGCTTCCCGCCTGCCTGGCTCAGACTCTCCAGCATGGTCTGGTCCCCAGCAGACCCTTCGGGAGAGGAGTTGGTGGAGAGCAGGGCAAGGAGCAGCCTCTAGGAACTGCTGCACCCACTCACTGGTCCCTGCCTTCTGAAGCGGGGACCGCAAGAAGCGGGGACCGCACACCCAGCCTGGGTCAGGTGTGGCTGCAGGGCCTGGGCATCCTGAAATGACCACAAAGGACACGGTCTCTGCCCTCATGCAGCTCACAGGACAGTGGGGGAGGCAGACGACCAAAGGAGCCAGAGCAGGGCCAAGAGGGGGACATGCCAGAGTTCTGGGACCCTGAGCCCCAACCTAGAGGGTGGAGTCTCAGTTGGGATGTCGTGAAGGCTGAAGGGGATGGCCTGGCCCAAGGGAGGACTGCAGGAGGCCAGTGTGGCTGGAGCGTGGGGGGTGCCGGGGGGCCAGGCCAGGGACTGGGCTGTGTCTGGAGGACTAGCAGGGCCCTCGGATAGTGGTCCCCCATGGCTCCCCTCCAGTGACCAGTGACTGCTGGAAACTGGTCAGGTGTCCACACAGTCTCTTTAAGAAATAACCACCCCCCGCCCAAGGGAACAGTCGGCTTCAGCAAGGGCTGAAGCTCACGAGCTCACTCACGAGCCTCCGTGAGTAGCAATGTGGCCTCGCTGAGAACCTGCCGTCCATGCCTGTGCAGGCATGAGCAACAGAGGCCCCCGCTGGCTCCTCCCAGGACCTGCCAGCCGGGGCGCAGGCAGAAGGCCGCTCTGTTCCCTCCAGCACTAACAGGATAAAGCATCAGGGGGCATACGGTAGGTACTCCATCTGGTTTCTTGCCACCAATGATGGATAAATGAAAGTTTCCTGAAACCCAGAGCTCCACTGTGAAGTCACGAGCAGACAATGCACCAACTGCTTCCCATCCCTAAGGGATCTCTCAAGAAAATTCTAAGAAGTATTTTCAACCTTGGGAATGTAGGGCTTATACTGGCGTGGCTTTGAGATATGACATCTGGAGACGAAACATTCCCATGTGCCGATGAGCCAGTTTTAAAAAGTCAGTACAGCCATTTGCAGAAAGAGGGAAGGGCCCCGCTGGGTAAACGGGAGGTGGTCAGTGCAGAGGTGGGCCCCGGGCTCGGGCTCACCTTCCTCAGCTCCTCCTCCACCTTCCGGTCCAGGGGGTTGGTAGAGATCCTCCTCCACGTCTGGACTGCAGCCTCCAGCGGCTGCGTGGGCACCTCATCATCCTCAAAGTTGACAAAGATGGCATTGTGGGGGCGCCGGGCCCTGCTCAGGCCAATCAGGTTCTCGCCTGAGACGGGGGGGTTGTTGTAGCCTTCCCTGCAGCAGAGAGAGCTGGGGTGGGATGGAGCACCTCCAGGAGGACCCCAGGCACAGGCCTCCCGGACCAGGCAGCGAGCCCACGAGTGGGTGCCTTTCCCCAGACGCCGGGTGACGGGTTGGAGGAGAACCTTAGCACCTGTGTTCTCCGGCTGACGGCCGGGCAGGGGCAGAGGCAGCGACTGCTACCGACAGCTCAGAGAGGCCCTGGGGCCCGGAGCTCGCAAGCCGGGAAGCCAAAAGCGGTGCAGCTGCTGGTCTCACAACCGCACCGCATCACCCAGGGCACCGGACAGCCCGTGAGGAACGGAACACCGTCAGGCAGGGGTGGGGAGGGAGGTGAGGCGCAGGGACACAGGACACGCTCGGTCAGTTATCAGGCAACACCCACCCTAACTGATGCTTACGACTCACTGCCTTAAGCCTCAAGACAACCTTACGAGGAAGGAACCAATTTCCTACGAAGTAACCGACAGCAGCTAGAAACCTACCTAGAGGCAGAGCTTACACGGACAGAGCTGGGACTCTGGGCCCTGTGAACCCCATCCTGCCACCCTCTGACAGAGCATGTTTGGCCCAGAAGCATCTGGACAACAGCTGGGTGAAGAGAAGACGGACATTACTGAACAGCACTATCCTGCAGCACAGGGGTCAGAAGTGGGGGTTCTCGCGCCGGCTACGCTTAGGCCTCCTCTGCCGGCGCCAGGCCAAGATGCTCAGGTGGTTACCTCATTTTAATGGTGGGATGTCAGGGCGCCTGGGGGCTCAGTTGGCTGAGTGTCTGCCCTGGGCTCAGGTCATGATCTCAGGGTCCTAGAATCAAGCCCCCCATCGGGCTCTCCTCCCAGTGGGGGGTCTGCTTCTCCCTCTGCCCCTCCCGCAGCTCGTGCTCTCTCTCTCGCATAAGTAGATAAACAAATCTTTAAAAAAAAAGTTGGATGTCAGAAATGTCCAGAAATGTCAAGCTTATACTAAAGCAGGGAGGACAGTCTCAAGAAGCCCCACAACCCATCATGAGCGTCAATAATTATCACCACACGGCCAATTCTGTTTCATCTGTACCCCACTCCAAACGCACGAAATTATTTTGAAATACGTTTTTTCACCTTTTTTAAAAGGATTTTTAAAAAGATTTATTTCAGTGGGGGGGGGGGCAGAGGGAGAGGGAGAGAGTCTTAAGCAGACTCCGTGCTAGTGAGGAGCCTGACAGGGGGCTTGATCTCACAACCCTGAGATCATGACCTGAGCGGAAACCAAGAGTCAGATAGATGCTCAACCAACTGAGCCACCCAGGCACCCCTTGAAATACATTTTAAAGTATGTTCTGGACATCACACATTTTCATTCAGGTGATTATTACCTTTTATTTATTTCATTCTATTTTTTTGAGGGGGGAGGGGCAGAAGGAGTGGGAGAGGGAGAATCTTAAGCAGGCTCCACTCCCATCTTGAACCCAAAGCAGGGCTCGATCTCATGACCCTGAGATCATGACCTGAGCCGAAATCAAGAGTCAGACGCTTAACCAAATGAGCCACTCAAGTGCACCCAGGTGATTACTACCTTTTAAATTTGTTTCCATTCTACCTTAATTTTCTACAAGAGTAGAAACCATCTGCATATTTATAAAGGACACGCTGGAAAACAAAATTACAAAGACGAGAGCAAGTTTGTGCCTTTTTTGTAAAGTGACCCCATCAGAAACCACCCCGAACAGGTGTAATATTACCCTGTCTTCAAAGACATGCCCAAGACCCTGAAGAGCCCCCAGAGGGAAGGCCCCGGTGGCTCACTCCACCCCAGGAAGCCCACTGCCAGAGCAGCAGCAAGGGGTGGGCCTGCCAGGGCCTGTCACCACAGGGAAAGGGCTCCTTGGCCGCCTCGCCGACTCCCCCACTAACTTCCTCAAGGAGGAGGTACCCCTGTCAGGCCAGCCTCCCAGCCTCTCCTCTGCCCACGGTCTTGCAGGAGGCTCAACTTCCCTGGACCCATGGAGGGGCCAGCAAGGCTGCGGCCCGACCCCCCGCCCAGCCCTGGTGTACCCAGGAAGGCCAGCAGAGCAGAAAAATTGATAGTAGCCCTGGGAAAAAAGGCAGGTTCTTTCCATTTGCCGGAACATCGATAAACCACATGGGGAGGAAAAAAGGGCGTGTGGTCCAAGGGCAGCCAGCCTTTCTCCCTTGTCCCTCTCCCAGAGGCCGGGGAGCAGCTGCCTACAGGTCCCACAGGACAGAGGGGTGACTCAGCTGCTCCAGCCCGTACCAGGGCTCAGCAGCACAGAGGGGTCTAGTTTCCCTTATGCATTTTTGTGTCTGTTTCTGACTCTGAGGGGAAATAATCAAAGCATTTCAGAAATATGCAAATCGTCTCTCTCCCACCTAAAACTCCTGTGCGGAGTATCACACACGCAGAAAAACCCGTCACCCCACGTGGAGGGCTTCGGCCAGGAGAGGTGCGGCCCAACCTTATCCACTTACACAGTTCTGTCATACTCTGCCCCTGGAACCACCACTCGCTCCTGTGGTCGGAAAGGGCTGCGGAGGGGGCCGCGGATTCAATAGGCCTGAGCACCACGAATGGAAGCTGCCAGGCGGCCTGCTTCTGGCTGGGGAAACTGAGGGAGGACTGGCACCGGAAGGCGCAGGGGAAGCCGGATCTCTTGCTCGTCCTGGCAAGAGTGCGGCAGGTTCGTGTGAGAACACAAGTCCTTCCCCGTGGATGGGCACGGGGCATGCTTTCTCGACGATGCGCTGGGAAGCTGAGGCTGGGCAGGTGTGGCAAGCGGGGGAGAGGTGCCAATCGCAGAAGCTGGTGCCACAGCTGGGCCTCCGCTGGAGCGCTCGCGCTACTTTGGGCTGTGTTTGGAACTCTCCGTATTTTTTTAAGGGAAGAGAACAATACACCTTCTCCTTAGGATCAAATCGAAGCCCCTCACCATGGTCTGTGAGACCTATCGCTCTCCCAGGCTCCCTCTTCAACCACTCCTTCGCAGGCGCCAGTCCCCTGGTCTAGAATGTTCTCCCTGGATTTTCATGTGCCTGGCTCTGTCATCACTCAGGTCTGTTTCAAATGTCCCAGCCCTTCTGAGGGACAGGCCCTGAGCCCTCACCCAACTCACTGCCCCTTACGACCCACATCCCTTTGATCTCCTCTAAGACATGCATCTGGCCACGGGTCCATTGCTCCCTCCTGGTCCACTCATGCTCCATCCAGCTCCCCACCCAGCCCCGCGTGGACCTCATCTGTTCTCTGCTGATGCAGGGCTCCAAGGAGTGCCCCAGGGCCACAACCCGTGGTCAGCACTTGTTGATGACAACATGTAGTGAGGGAAGAGAACATTCTCATCCTCCCACCCCTCTACAGATAACTGCTCTGGGCCCCATCTTCCAGATTTTTCTAGGTTTCTATTGTCATGCCACAGTTTATTTTTATATCCCAGAATGTGCTCCTACACCTGCTTTTTTCATAGAGGAAGGTACCCTGGGCAAGTGCCACATCAATCCACGAGCCTGCTCTCACATGCTGCATGGTGTTCCCTGGCCTAGAAGGACCATAAATTCATCAGCCACATCCCAATTAATGGACTTGTTTATTCTATCAAGCTCTGCCAGGCACTCACTGTTCTAAGTATTTCAAGGTACATACGTTTGGGCATGAGTCTTCCGAGTCTTAAGGTGACATCCTGATTCCCTCTCTGTAGAGTGGGAGCTTTAAGCAAGGTCTATGTCACCGGGTACGCTGCTTCTGGGTGCACAGGAGCCACGGGCTTGCAAAGCCAGCAGTACTAACTGCCTGACTCAGGAGTGGCGGAGTTGAGCCTGGGACCGAGGCCCTCTGACCACAGGGCCCTTGCTCTGAACCCTGATGCTGCAGGGGCCGGGGGGTGGAGGGGCTTACCGGTGCTGCGTCTCTGGTCGATAGAAATAGTCCACTGGGGTGTCCAGCCGAGAGAAGATGGGTGGGGGGATGTAGAGCGGCAGCTCTTGGTGGAAAAAACTCTCCTTCTCAGGCTTGAGCATGAGCACTTTGTCATACATGGACATGTGCCTGCCGCCAGCCTCCGTGTGCACGGCCAAGTACTGGAAGTCGGACATTCCTGGAAAGAGGCGGCCAGATGGCAGACACCCCATTACACCCTCCCAGGAACTGGTGACTGCTGTGCATCGACACCCACACATTCTTGGAGGTGCCAAGGGAGCCGTGCAGCGGGCCATGGGGGTGGGAGCTGAAACAGCACCCTTGGAAATACTTCTGTGCACGCGACTCTGCGCACTTGGGAGTCTCCCGGAGGGGCTGGGGGAGGAGGGGGCGATGTGGTGCCTGAGGGTCCAGTCTAGTCAGCGCTTCTTGAAACGTAGAGTGCACGACTCACCTGGGACCTAGCTAAAGGCTCTGGGATGCTGCACATCAGACAAGCCCCCAGGACCGGCGCTGCTGGCGGGGACGGAAGGTGAGCGGCAGGATGCCGGCTCAAGCAGACAGATGGAAAATGCATCACGGGAAGACCTCGCACCAGGAAGGACTGTCCTCTTTGGGGAGCACCGCATGCCACCAGAACGACTGACGTTCAAAATGCCCAGCTCAGGGGTTTCATCCCGTTCCACTTTCCAGCCCCTCTTCTCCATCTGTGCTCTCTGCAGATTCTCCTAGAACTGCAGCTGACACTGCATTCCTAAGGCTCACTAGTAATCTACCAAGTGCCTCCTGCATGCGTGAACTGGCCCTTTAACGGCATCCCCCGGACCCCAACCCTTCGCGAGGGCCTGAGGAACCCAGGGTCCCACACTGGATGGAGAAGTGCCCGAGGCTGAGGGAAGCTGAGCACCTACCCAAACAAACTGGCTCTTTCTTTCTTACCCACCCCACCACACCCCTTACCACCCCTCACTGGGGTTCCGTATGGGCAGCAAACTGATTGAGGACCCCAGGGAAGACACCCAGTTGGCTAAGAGTTCAAGGGAACATGAGGTCCCAAGGGGCTGAGGTGATCTGGGAAGGCTTCAGAGAAAAGGCAAGATTAGCATCAGTCAAGACTCAGAGAAGTTTCCAAAACACTGAGGGTCAAAAATTGGAGACCTGCTAACCAGTTTTATTTGGCCCTACATGATGGCCTTAAAAATTAGGGGACTATTCATAGAACGTCAGCTTTTCGTAAGAATGCAGGAGATGGAGCAGCAATGGGCCCCCAGTCCATTGAGAGCTGTTGCATGGAGGGAGGAACGCGTGCCTCTTGGAGGGGGCCTGCACTGTCCCGCTCTGCTCATCCCCTGCCCTCATTCCTGGGCATAGACTGGCCCCCTTCACTGTGTGGATGACCCACAGAGCACCTGTAGGAACGTGGATGCAGGTCCTAAAACAACCCAACGCAGTAAGTGGCAGTTACCTTGAAATTTGTAAATGGTGGAGATGGTGCCAAGTATCTCTATGTCAAATGTGACCTTGGGGTGGGGCTCAGGCCCCGGCACCTCCCTCTGCCGCCTGGTCTTCCTCCTGATGCGGAGCAGCAGGCTGCTGGTACTGAAGCGGTT
The DNA here is from genome assembly GCF_029215605.1 of Mirounga angustirostris. Lineage (NCBI taxonomy): Eukaryota > Metazoa > Chordata > Mammalia > Carnivora > Phocidae > Mirounga > Mirounga angustirostris. The sequence continues at coordinate 90,349,296 of NW_026991723.1, read as the reverse complement.
GGCGCACACTGGGTGGCAGTAAGGGTCCTTGGGCCGGAAATACAGCTCCAGCCTCTTGGTGGGGTCTGCGTAGATCTGTGGCGAGGCCAAGGAAAACTGTGACCAGTGGGCAGCTAAGCGGCTGGCAGAGAGCTCTCTCTCACTCCACAAAAGCCTGAGAGTGACCCAGCTGACAAAGGGAGGCCAGGGGGCTCCTGGTTCATTCTGAGCTTTTAATTCTCAAAAGACCCATTTTTCCAACCCAAGTATCTTAGTTTTTATCTAGTAGGGAAAATGAGGATAGTCTCTTCCTTCCAAGAGGCTGGAAAGCTAGACGATAACCGTCAGCTAAGTAGAGCACCCCCACCCAAGTGCTGGTTCAGCGCGGGGACTCATGCGCCTCCCCTGGCGACGTTCGTGGCAGTCTTCTCACCCGAGTCTTCCACAGAGGAACCGAGGCTGGCAGGGTGGAGTGGCTTGTCTTGACCTTCCTACCCGAGGCACTACCTGCCCAAAGGGTCTTGCTATTCAGTCTCACGTGCAAATGTTTCCAAGTCCAAAGGAACTGAAATCAATTAGTAACAAGCACTTTGGCTCTGACTAGCGTCACTTATCCTTTCCAAGCCTCCGTTCCTTCTCCTTAAAATGGAGATAACAAACAGTACCTACTCACAGGACTGTAACAATGATTAAATGAATCACTGAATTGTTGACTATGCAACACGCTGTCTGGTGTCTAGCTCGTGGTGAATACTCTACAAGTCACGCACCCACGAGTGCTTGCCCCACATGAAGTGGGAGGGACACAGTGTCAGCTCTGTGCACATGAAAGCCCAACAATGCTCATGGGGCCAAGAGCGTCTGCCTTCTAGCCTGCTGGCTCCCCAACACTAAGCACACAGCCTGGCCCTTAGGAGATGCTCAGGAAACATCGAGGGAAAGAAGGGTAAAAGGAGCCCCAACCTTCAGGAATCCCTTCTCACGAGACACGGATCTATGAGACCATGAGGCTGGGAATAACCCCAGCTGTGGGCCTGGCAGAGAAGGTATACAAGCAGCATGAATGGGACGAATCGATGGCCAGTCTCTTCCAAAAGGCTCACACTGTAGTCAGATACAAATATCCCTGGGGTTAGTGAGAGCAAGGGTCCCGTCAATGCCGAGGTAGAGTAAGTCAGAAGACTAACTGGGCCTCTATGGCATCCTGTGCTTAATGACAGGTTTTCAGTATTCATTAAGCATGAGGAAGCAGCAGGTAAGAGTTCAGACTTCAGAGGGGAGACATGCATGAGTTCAAATCCCCACGTGAGAGTTTGTTTGACCCAATTTTTCCTACCTGAGTCTTCATCTGAAAAAAGGGAAAAATGGTACCTAACTCCCTAGGTTGTTGTGAGGATTCAGTCATGCATCTGACAAATATTTTGGAAGAAGGTACTATTAAAGATGTTAGGACTGCAGGAGTAAACAAGAGAGACAAGGTACTGCTCTCATGGAGTTTACAAGCTGAGAGCAAGCGGCCAAGACAGACAATAAAACGTATTAAAACGTAATTTCAGATTGGAATTAACAGGTCGGGGCTCCCGGGTGGCTCAGTTGGTTAAGCATCTGCCTTTGGCTCAGGTCATGATCCCGGAGGTCCTGGGATCAAGCCACTGCTCAGCAGGGAGCCTGCTTCTACCCCCCCCAACCGCCCTCCCCCCATGCACGATCTCTCTCAAATAAATAAAATCTTATTTATTTATTTATTTATTTGTTTGTTTATTTATTTATTTGAGAGAGAGAATGAGAGACAGCACAAGAGGGAAGAGCGTCAGAGGGAGAAGCAGGCCCCCCGCTGAGCAGGGAGCGGGATGCGGGACTCGATCCCAGGACTCCAGGATCATGATCCGAGCCGAAGGCAGTCGCTTAACCAACTGAGCCACCCAGGCGCCCCTCAAATAAATAAAATCTTTAAAAAAAGGGAATTCATAGGTCGAGAAGGCAGATACAAACTACTAGAGGCCACTTTGATTAGGGTAGTCAGAGGACTCCCTACGGAAGAGACATTTCGAGATCTGGTGCATGTAAATCACCTCCCCTGAGCCTTGCACCAGGTAAGAAGTCATCCCAGCTCCCTCATTTTCCCGGAGACCTTGAACAAACTGCCTCGGTTTCCTAGTAAAATGCGGACAATGCCCTTTGCTACCTGGCAGGGTTCTAATGAGGATAGAATGTAAGTAAAGCACCTGGTACCGAAGAAGCTGATGGTCATTACCACCTTTAATTTTTTTTTTTTTTTAAGATTTTATTTATTTGACAGAGAGAGAGCACAAGCAGGGGGAGCAGCAGAAGGAGGGAGAGAGAAGCACACGCCCCGCTGAGCAGGGAGCCGGACGCTGGGATCATGATCTGAGCCAAAGGCAGATGCTTAGCCGACTGAGCCACCGAGGTGCCCCCCATTACCACCTTCAACCGCAACAACACAACACCCGGCCCCCTCTCCTGTTAGTCAACGATTCTTAATCTCCCGCGCCTGGGTCTGCTCCTCCGTGAAGGAGGCAGTGGCAGCCCAGCACGTCGCGGGGGCTGTGGCTCCCCGGGTCCCCGGAGGAGGGGACGGAAAGGACACGCCGCCCCTCCCTGGGGCTCCACTACAGCCTCTCCCCGCTGCTCCCAGGGAAAAGCATCCCCGCGGGCGCGCAGGCGGCAAGTCCCCGCCCACTGGCCGCCCCGAGCCCGCCCCCAGTTCCGTTGCCAAGGAAACCACACCTCCCCGGGTGGCCCCGAGACTCGGCCGCTCCCGCGGTCCCGGCCACTCCCCCATCCCGCGCCTCACCCGGGAAACGCCCTCCTCGCCGCCCAGAGTCCGCAGCATCTTGGGCACGTCGCGCACCACGCCTGGGTACTCCACGCACACCATGCGCCGCTCGCGCCGCAGACCCACGGGGACCGCGATCCTCGGCGCCGCGTCAGCCGCGGCCGCCGCCGCCGCCGCCATCCCTGCCAGGCTGGCCCGGCCCGCCGCGGTCCGTCCCTGCGGGCGCTCCTAGCGGCCTCGCCGCGATGGTTCCGCGAAAGAATCGTTCCGGGTAGCCTCGCCGCTCGAGTTTCTCTACACCCCTGGGCTCAGCGAGACTCGAGGCCTCGGAAAGCAAAGGCCCGAGGTCAGACCCCCCAGGCTTCGAGGTGAAGGACCGCCTGGGTCCTCAATTTGGGGTGTAAAAAGAAGAGGGTGGCTCGAGGGGCGGGGCAAGGGCTTGTCGCTCTTAGCAACCCGCGAGGGACCCGGAGGCTGTGAGGCACCGCCCAGCTCTCGATTTCAGCCAATGAAAACCCGAGGGCCGACGGAGCGCCAGGGGTAGCCTGCTTCCTCCCCTTCTCTCGCTAGCGCGTAGATTTCAGCCAATGAGGAGGCAGAACCGGGCCGGGTCCCCGCCCCCTTCTGGGGCTCCTTCCAATGACGGCTCGGGGGCGGGCTCAGGCACACTTCCGTCCCGCCCTCGGGTGTGGGCCGATCCCGGGGCTGAGTGGGTTTCCGGCCGACGTCGGCCGAGGGGTTTCCGCGAGTCTCTGACCCTGGTCCTGCCGGCCGCTCGGGGAAGGCTCTTCCCGCGGCGCGCGGAGGCAGATGCGAGCGGGAGGAAACCGCTTCGAGTGCTCGCCCCACCTCCACGCACGGAAAACCCCGAAGCGCCCTCGCCGCGGAGCTCGGGGAGGAAAGTGGGCGTCCGTCCCTCGTTCCCTAGTTATCAAGCGCGTGCTATGTGGGGACAGAACTATGGGGAGCAAAGTGGGGACGCGAGGGGTCGGAGGTCGACGTAGGCCAGATGGAGCCTAAAAGCTGGGTGTGCCGCATGGGTGGGCTCTCGGAGTGCGATGCTGGGTCCCTGAGGGGTTTTACAGCTGAGTGCACGACCTGACTTGTGCGCGCGAAGCACTGTTAGCGTAGGGAATGGGTCGGGGGCGAGGGGTCGGGGGAAGCAGGCTCAGATGCAGACCCCCTGCGAGGCTTCGCAGGGGCCAGGGACGTGGTCCTGGGGATGGGAAGAACGGGTTGCATTTGAGAACAAGAGGAGCTAAGAATCAGAGCAAGGGCCCCTTGGACGCGGGTACCCCAACTTTCTGATGGCACGAGCCAAGCTACTCATGCTGTTTGACAGGGTCCAAGTACGGGGGACCATCCTGAAAACAGGAGACGCCACAGCTGGCTCCTGCTATTCTTTTTTTTTTTTAAGATTTTATTTATTTGACAGAGAGAGACACAGCGAGAGAGGGAACACAAGCAGGGGGAGTGGGAGAGGGAGAAGCAGGGAGCCCAATGCGGGGCTCGATCCCAGGACCCTGGGACCATGACCTGAGCCGAAGGCAGACGCTTAACGGCTGAGCCACCCAGGCGCCCCGGCTCCTGCTATTCTCTTTCATTTTGTTTATGGCAATCTTTATAATTGTGGGAATATTTCTGGGGTTTCATGATAAAGTGACTACTCATCTTAGTTACGCCTATCTAAGCAATCATAATGAAGCTAATTCCACGAAGAATTAGTTTCCATAGAACAAAATAACAAGACGGTCACGCTCTGTCTAGCACCTTTCTCTTTGCGTACTGTTTTTTAGCTTTAGCGAAAGCCAATAAGCGGAAATCAATAAAGGTCATGTTAATCATTACAAAGGAAAAATGAAAGAAGGCTATGTCTGTGATCCAAAAAATGATCTAAGATTATCTCAATCAATTGTAAAAAAAACCCAAAAACATAATCACATGTTACGAAAGTATGGAAAAACAAAAATATCCTAACATATAAATAAAGTTCCTCTGAGGCTGTCAGGAGGAGATGCTTGCAACCTGATCCTGTGTCTGTGTCTCCTCATTCGCCGACGCTGTCCTTTCCTATGAGAGACCCACCCCGGCTGGAGCTGGACTCCGGCATCCTGAGATGATTTCAGAATCAAAAGAAGACTTCGTTGTTCCAGATGGATGTAAGAGGGCTGAATCATCGGCTGCATTGGCCATTAAGTGGATTTTTATTTTTTATTTTTTAAAGATTTTATTTGTTTATTTGACAGATACAGCGAGAGCAGGAACACAAGTAGGGGGAGTGGGAGAGGGAGAAGCAGGCTTCCCGCCGAGCAGGGAGCCTGATGCGGGACTCGATCCCAGGACCCTGGGACCATGACCTGAGCCGGAGGCAGATGCTTAACGACTGAACCACCCAGGCGCCCCTAAGTGGATTTTTAAAAGGAAAATCTGTAAGCTGAGTGTGAACGTAGGTTATTATAATTGGAAGGCCTAGCCAGGAGCCCCAAAACTGAAAGAAAGCCCCCCCCCCCCCGACAGGAATCAACCAGCAGCAGCTGATGCATGAGTGGAAGGAACCACAGACTCACCAGCATGTGAGGACTTGGCAGTCCCTGACCTGCCTCTCTGGCAGGAACTGGGGCATCTTCTGTCACCAAAGAAGGTTCTATGCAGTGAGGCTGGGATAATTCTCCGGAATTTTTCATGCCTTGAGATGAAATTAACTTCAGATTTCTTGTGTCCTTTTGTTCTCATTCCATGCTCACCAAGCAGTCTTCTGGTGGTTTGTTTAATTTTCCAGGAAGGAGACTCTAAAGAACAGATATGTATTGCAAACTAATAAATTGGTGTATTTACATCAGACCCCTGTGAGTTTGGTACACATGAAGTAAGTCAGTCCTGAATCCTGGCTGGGGATCCTCTTCTAGGGGGGGACCTGGGATGGGAGGTTATTGATTCTGTTAGGGGAGGGCAAGGAAGGCTTTGGGAAATGTTTTCTTTTCTTTTCTTTTCTTTTCTTTTCTTTTTTTAAAGATTTTATTTATTCATTTGACAGAGAGAGAGCATGAGCACGGGGAGCAGCAGAGGGAGAGGGAGAAGCGACTCCCTGCTGAGCAGCAGGGAGCAGGATCTGGGGCTTGATCCCAGGAACCTGGGATAGTGACCGGAACAGAAGGCAGATGCTTAACCAACTGAGCCACCCAGGCGCCCCTGGAAAATGTTTTCTTTGGGCCCCAGAATCTGAATATTCCTTTCTGGGCCCCTGGGTCAGTCTGGGAAGCACACAGTAGGTGTTTACTATTCCCCAGCCAGGACTAGATTGTCCCTGCGCCTTTGGAATTGGAGAGGAGTAGTGTTCACCTTTGGCCACCAGATGGCGACAGAGCGTCCTCGCAGGCAACACCGCCACCTGGTGGTCATCGGTGCCCGTGACACCTGGAAGAAGGCGAAGCAGCCGGGGAAGGAGGAGAGATGGGAAGGGGGCCCAGGGAACAGATCCTCCTAAGAGTCCTGTGCTGGGCGGGGGTCAGCAGCCTGCTTCTGATCTCGTCCGACCGCAGGGAGGCCACGCCTCTTTCCCAACACACATATACGCACGCCCGGTCCGGGAATCCTCGGGCACAGTCCCCCCACTGGCAAGCGATGGGGCCCCGGGCAATGGGGCTCATCCAGGGGCTTCAGTTTCCTTTTGGCTACAAGTGGGACAAACTGTTGCCAAGTACATTGGCCTTCCTTGTCAACTTGGTATTCCAAAGCAAAATTAAAGTAAATGCGCACAGGAGAGCATTTAGCTCTTTCAATTCAATTTAATTTAACTGATCAAAAAGGTTCTTCATAAATAGCGTTTATGTTGCCAAGTTAAATATTTTCAAATACGTGCCAGGCAGAGGTAAATTTACAATGAAGCTAATAAAATTTAAACACCAGGGCCCCTCAATTGCAGGTACCTTTTTTTCCCCGAGGCTCTGGGAGGTGCCTTATGCTTGTGTTCACACAGGCATATGTTTTTATAAAATTTTTTAAAAGTAAGATATTTCAACTGCAATTGGTTAAGACTTCTGTCTCTTTCTACCTAGCCCGCCCTCCATCACACTTGCCCTTGTGTTGGAAGGCATCGAAGTGGTCACAGGCATTTAAGGGATTTGACAAAAGGAAGTCCAGTTGGGAGTACACTCCGTTTGGATTGCATGGAATCCGTGTGTGGTCTGCAGGCACATCCGTGACTATTGGTGGCCATCTTCTGTGGGAATGGCTTCCAGGAATACACACTCTCCCGCCTTCTGTGACACCTACCGGTGTCGTGATATGAAGATCCGGGGCCAAAGGTAGTACAACTGTCAGAGCCAGAAGCTAGTCTGGAAAATTCCTTCAATTAGCAGACACAAGCAGAGGAAAGTAAAATGCACAGCCACTTTGGAAGAAAGTATGGCAGCTCCTCAAAAAATTAAACCTGGACTGACCACATGATCCAGCAATTCCCCTTCCGAATGTATACCCAAAGGAATTAAAGGCAGGGTCTCAAAGACATATTTGTACACACATGCTCATAGCAGCGTTATTCACCATGGCCAAAAGGCGGAAGCAATCCAAGTGTCCATCAACAGATGATGGACGAACAGAATGAGGTCTGTCTATACCATGGAATATTACTCAGTCTTAAAAAGGAAGTGTTGACAAGTGCTACACCGTAAATGAAGCTTGAGGATGTTGTGCTATGTGAAATAAGCCAGCGACAAAAAGACAAATACTGTATCATTCCACTTACCTGAAGTACCTAGAGCAGTCGAGTTCATTGAACCAGAAAGTTGAGCGTTGGTTGCCAGGAGCTGGGGGGGAAGAGGGAGTGGAGAGTTAGTGTTTAATGGATCTCGAGTTTCAGTTTGCAGGATGAACAAATTCCGGGGCCGGCTGGTGGTGACGATCGCAGGACAGTGAGTGTACCTAAAATTACTGAGCCACACACTTAAAGATGGTTAAGATGGTAAATTTAACGTTCTGTGGATTTCACAATTTTTAAATGTAAGCAGAGAAGTTGGTTCTCATCAACCCTTAGAATGGAAGTTCTCTATCAAACTGTGATAACGTAGACTAAACAAGTATAAATGTAACGTACATTTCTGTTTAGTTTTAATGGCAATCGCACAAAACAGAATTTACCGGAATTCTGTGTAGGGCTCAACTCTGCAGAGGGACTATGGAGAGCCAGCACATCTGGGTGCAAAGTAGTGTGCTTTGTGCTCTCCAGCACTTCAGATCTCTGTTTCACTATGGCATTCTCAGTACTAAGTTGTAAAGCTGAGAAAAGGTGTTCTAACTAGCAATAACAGAAGCTGAATTTTGATCAGCCATGCTGAAGACTTTCCATCCTCTCCGTAGAAAATGATGTTACAAATAATTGTTGGGGCGCCTGGCTGGCTCAGTCAGAAAAGCGTGCACCTCTATTCTTGGGGTCGTGAGTTTAAGTCCCACATCAGGCGTGGAGCCTACTTAACTACAAAAAGAAAAAAAAAAGAAAGTGCCATCTTGAAAAAAAAATTGAATCAAGATTATTGTTGTATGAGGAGGCGAACGAAGAGTATGTAGCCAAAATGTGTGGGAAAAGGTGTTCTAGAGAGATGCCCAGCCGTTAATTAGTATAAATCTTTTCCTGGATACTTGGATGTCATATAGGATTATTTATCATTTGTTATGCTTTATTCCCCTCCTTCTAAATAGTGATTTGCTTTTACACCTAATTTTGTATTTTTAATGTTGTTTTCTTTGGTGTAAAGAAGGACCTTACCATCGTGTACGCTTCCAGCCCCCCCAAATCTCAGAACTGCCCCGAGCTGTTTCACTGTTACGTGGTCTTTCACAACTTTCTAAATCCTAACTCAAAGTGAAACTTCTCGGGATGCCTGGGTGGCTCTGTCAGTTAAGCATCTGCCTTTGGCTTAGGATCCTGGGATCGGGCTCCCTGTTCAGGGGGGAGCCTGCTTCTCCTTTTGCCTGCCACTCCCCCTGCTTGTGTGCTCTCTCTCTCTCACACAAATAAATTAAATCTTAAAAAGAAAAAAGCAGAACTTCTCTTAGGGTCTTTTCAAAGTCTGTATTGCCCGTCAGAATGTCCCCTCTATTCCCTCCCTCCCCTCTGTTCCATCCCTCCCTGTCCTTGTCCTGGTCCCCTCACTTGAAAATGTTTCCAAAACAGCCATTGTGATTGTTTTCCTCAGTCCAGGAGTTCTTTAGGAGTCTCTTGCTCGATATCCAAAAATTGGGGAGTTTTAAAATTATCCTTCCTGTTCTTGACTTCTAGCTTAATTTCACAGTAGTCAGGGAACATATTCTATATGATTTCAACCCTTCCTTTAAAATGCTTTGGGACTTGTTGGGGTGCCTGGGTGGCTCAGTTGGTTGAGCATCAGACTCCTGGTTTGGGCTCAGCTCATGATCTCGTGGCTGTGGGATGGAGCCCCGTGTCTGGCTCCACGCTCGGTGCAGAGTCTGCTCGGGATTGTCTCTCCCTTTCCCTCCCCCTCTGCTTCTCTCCCCTCCCCTGCTTATGCTCTCTCTTAAATAAATACATTAATTAATTAATTATTAAAAATAAAATAAAAATTAGAATATATTGGGACTTGCTTTATGGCCCAGCATCCAGTTAGCCTTGTGAAGTGTTCTGGGTACATCTGAAAAGAATGTGGCAGGTACGATGTCTTATATCCTTCCTGGGTGTACATGCGTGTGCGCACGTGTGCATGTGTGTGTGTGTGTTCATCTGCTCAGTCTATAAGGGATGTGTTAAAATTCCCCACTGTAATCATGACTTTGCCTAGTCTCCTTGCAGGTTCGTAATTTTGCTTTGTTTCCGACTGAGGTCCATGTTTTTGTGTACGTGTAAATTTAGAAATGTTACACGCGCCTGGCAAATGGGTCTTTAATGGTCATGAAATGTTCCTCTTCATCTCTAGAAAAGTCTAAATTGTCACTACGAGAGGTTTGTTTTGTTTCACATTTTCCTGATGTATATGGTTTTCTATTGTTTCACTTCCAGTGTTTCCGCATGCTTCAATTTTTGTCTGCCTTTTGCAAGCCAGATGGAGTCTGCTCTTCCTCCTGCCTCATACCCTCTGTCTTTGAACTGGAGTATTTAATTGTTTTATATTTAATGCAATGCTGATCTATTTGGGTGGAAATCTTTTATATTCCTATCTGCCCCACCTGTTCTGTCTTCCCCTCCCCTTTCACTTCCTCTTTTTTTTTTTTATTTATTATTTGACAGAGAGAGAATGAGAGAGAGAGAGAGCACATGGGGGGGGCAGAGGGAGAAGCAGACTCCCCGCCGAGCAGGGAGCCCGATGCGGGACTCGATCCCGGGACTCCAGGATCATGACCTGAGCTGAAGGCAGTTGCCCAACCGACTGAGCCACCCAGGCGCCCTCACTTCCTCTTTTATACTAATTATATTTTATTATTCTATTTTCCCTCTAATAAATAGCTGAACATACTTTTACTGGTTACCCTAGAGATTATAGTATGAATCCTTGTTCTATTAAAGTCAAATATAAATTAGTACTCTTACCATTTCCACAACAATGCAAAGACATATTTAGACTCCTCTTGCCTTTTTTGCCATTGTAATCATGCGTATATATGTGCATGCTTTTAATATGTTACATATAAAATATATATAATATGTGAGTATTACATATGAAAAATAAATCTTTCAAATCAACTTTATTGGGGTATAATTTATATGCAGTGAAATAGACCCTGTTTAAGTGTATCATTCAGTATATCTACAAATATATGAATGTAATCACCACCTCGATCATGATAGAGAATATTTCAATCACCCAAGGAATTCCCTGGTGCCCTTTGGTGAGTCACCCCCTCAAGTGGGCTGGGTCGCATGGAGAGCCCAGGGCTCATGCAGACACGCAAGTGTGGTGCTGGCCACTGCCCTCCCCAAGACCACCCACGAGGGGAAATTTCTCCACAAAGGAGGTTTGGAGGGGGTCCTGGACAGTCAAGAGGAAAAAAGACAAATGATACCCAAACTGGATTCCTCTGTCTCTCCCCAAACCTCTTCCCCCCAACCTTCCTCCTTTAGGGGTCCTTTCTGAGGAATAGAAACACCAGAAATTTGGGTGTCATCCTGGATTCCCCACGCTCCCTGGTCCCCCAATCCGTCCACTGCCGTGTGGTCCTCTCCATCCCCTAAATCAGGGATCCATGTTCTCCTCCCTCCCGCTCTGTAGCCCCACGCAGCTCACATCAGCTGTCAGCATTATCCCTGCCTGCAAACAGCCCCTAACTGGCCTCTGACGTTTTTCCTCCAGGGGGATGGGTGACGATACTCAGGGTTCAAAATCCAAAGGATGTCAAAACCTATGAAGAGAAAAGCCCCTCCAACTCCTTTCCCCAGACACTAAGGCCCTCTTTTCTCTCGAGATGACTAATGTTATCAGTTTCTTGTTTATCTCCCTGGAGATAATCTGCATAGTTATAAGCAAAATTATATATATATATATATATTTTTTTTTTTTCTCCACCCCCTTTAAAAAGTGAACAGCTAACCCACATTATTCTGTTTTCCCCTCTAATAAATGGTTACACATGCTTTTACTGGCTTCCCTGGAGAGAAAAGAGGACTCCTTGATCTTTATTAAAGCCAACTATAAATTAGTTGCCCACAAATGGTAGGTCACTATACACTCTGTTCTGTACCTTCCTTTTTCACTCGACAGTATATCATGGAGATTACCCTACATCAATTCACACGGCGCTTCCTCATTTTTCTGAACAGATACCCACTGTCCCACTGCATGGTTGGCCCTTGATTTCTTTCACCAGCCCTCTTTGAGGGATACTTAGGTTGTTTCCAACCTTTTGCAAACACAGCATAGCCATGAATCACTGTCGTGCGTCCTTTCACACAGGGGCTGGAGGTCTGGAAGAGATTGCTGGGTCAAAGGGCGTGTGCACTTGTGATTTTGCTGCCCGTCACAAAATGTTTCCCTGTTGGGACCTGCACCAATTATGATCTCTCCCTGGGTGAGGCGGGGCTGTGTCCGGGTCGCGGGGCCTTCGCCAGCACCGGCCTGCCAGGGTTCCCTAGACCTAGGAGCTGTTTCATCTTGAGGGGCTGCCTGACCCCCCTTGGGGCAGCCTCCCCGCCTTCCCCCTGCAGGGGGCGCTGCTTCCCCTCGATCGCAAATCCAATCCCTCCCCTGACCGCCTCACACCTGCTGTGGTTCCCTATTGACCGAGAGTCTGCCGGCCCAGCTCCCCCCGACTTTCCCGCCTCCTTCCAACCACACAGTTTTTGCCCCATCCCCAAATTCCTGCCCCCCGCCCCGGGCCTCCTTGCCTTTGCCCTACCCTCTCCTTCAGCTCGGGGTGACCTCTAAGAAGGGGTGTCCTCGCACTCTGAGGCCCCTGCGTGCAGCCCACCAGCTGCCCCCCATTCCCTGGCCTGACTGTGGGGGACTGGGTCTCTTTGGCCGGTTTCCCAGGCAGACAGACACCTCATCGGGCCAGGGCGAAGGAAGGAGCACCTCAGCAAGCGAAGGGGGCTGGTCTGGGGGCTCGGGGACCCTCAGAAGGGGGGAGGAATGACCCGTGCAGTCAAGTATGCCAGCAGTTTGGGCCAGAGCCCGGAAGAAGGAAGGAAGGTGGGGAGGGAGACGACAGGGCGAGAAAGGAGGGAGCGGGAGCAGGGAGTTGCGGGGCGGGGACAGTGAAGAGGGAGAAGCGGCTGCCTGGCTAGGCCTGCGGGTCTGCAGGTCCCGGGAGAGAGTGGCCAAAGCCAGGACACCCCTCAATCCCATGGGAGGGCTGGCCTTCAGATTAGAAAGCCTTTGGGCAGAGGTTCTTTAAAGTTCTACCTTGGACAAGCCTGTGTCTCAGTTCCACAGCTGTGAGGGATACATGGCCCCCACTATTTACAGGGGAAGTGCTCAGCGTGGACAAGCGTGCCGTCTGGGGTGGGCCTTTCAAGCTGATCAGATCAGGCGGTGCGCTGGGAGGGCCCTTCTGTCTTCCCCAAGGGTGGGGGTGCTGCCATCCAGGTACAGCTCTGGGCTGGGGTCCCTGGTATCCTCTCACTGAAGCAGGGGCAAGGGGCATAGGTTCATGACACACACAGGCTCAGGTCGAGGGGCAAAAGATTAGAAAGCACCCCTCACCCCCAGCTCCACCAGTCACAAGCTCTGAACACTCACTGTGCATCAGCCCCTTTGGGATGGGGAGGGCCAGGCCTCTTAATTTGTTTGCCCATCCACCCAACCACCCATCCATCTAACCAACCACCATCCACCCATCCACCCATCCATCTAACCAACCACCATCCACCCATCCACCCATCCATCTAACCAACCACCATCCACCCATCCACCCATCCATCTAACCAACCACCATCCACCCATCCACCCATCCATCTAACCAACCACCATCCACCCATCCACCCATCCATCTAACCAACCACCATCCACCCATCCACCCATCCATCTAACCAACCACCATCCACCCATCCACCCATCCATCTAACCAACCACCATCCACCCATCCACCCATCCATCTAACCAACCACCATCCACCCATCCACCCATCCATCTAACCAACCACCATCCACCCATCCACCCATCCATCTAACCAACCACCATCCACCCATCCACCCATCCATCTAACCAACCACCATCCACCCATCCACCCATCCATCTAACCAACCACCATCCACCCATCCACCCATCCATCTAACCAACCACCATCCACCCATCCACCCATCCATCTAACCAACCACCATCCACCCATCCACCTATCCATCTAACCAACCACCATCCACCCATCCGCCCACCCACCCATCTGCCCACTGAAAGTATCTATTTGCTGAGTGCTGGGAAGCAGTGGAGACCTGCATGAAATATATTCAGACGGCGGTACGTAGAGCTATTTACTGATAGTTATGATCAGCATCAGATGGGACAGTTGCCGGGAGCTGTGAGTCTGTAACTATGAGGCGAGGCCTCCTTACAGGGTGCGTGGGGGCTGAGGCCAGAACAAAGAAGGGGTGAGTCAGGTGAGGAATTGAGGGAACTGCCTTCCGGGCAGAGGGAGCAGTGTTCCCGGAGCCCAGAGGCAGGCGAACCCGTCTGGGAGAAAGAGGAGGAGAAGGACGTGGGGGTCCCAAGAGCTGCTGCCTGCTGGGTGCCCACTTGCTAACCCCCCGGAGGAGCGCCCCCTGCCCCCGCGGCTCTCCTGCAGCCCCCCAGGTCCCTCTGGGCTCCAGCCCAGAGCAGGGCCCCCTGGTGTTGCTGGCCTCCGCGGAGGGGCCTCTCCACCTGGACTGCGAGCCGTTCCGGGCTGAGCTCCAGTTCTCAAGCCTGTGTTCAGCAAACGCCAAGGCCACACTGTAACCTCCAGCTTTTTGTTTATGGCGCTGAAATATACAGAACGTAGAATTTGCCATTTTAACCATTTGTGTGTGTACAACTTGGTGGCATTAAAAGTACACACATTGTTGTGGGGGGCGGGGGGCAGCCATCAGCACCATCCACACCTGGATCTCCCCCGGCTGGCAAAACCGAAACTCTGGTCCTATAACACCAACTCCCCACTCCTTCCCCCCAGCCCCTTTTTGAGGCTGAGTACTACTGGGTGTATGGATAGACCGCATTTCGTGTGTCCATCCTCCCTCCGTGGATGCTCCGGCTGCTTCCATCTTTTGGCTGCCGTGCATCACGCCACTGGGAAGCCTCATTCCTGGCTCAGCCCCCGGGGCCAAGCACACAGCCAACGAGCAGTTGGTTTTTGGCAAAACTCTAGAATTAAGGGAGTGTAGACCTCGTCTCGACCAGCTCTCTTCCTGGTGCATCTCGAGGCCCCAGCGGAGGAAAGGGATGTCACAGGGAGCGTTTGAGGAGTTCCAATCTGCTTGGGGATTTAAACAGGCAGAGGGCCCTGGGAACCAGAGCCCTCTCTGTATCACCGACTCCCTGCTAGCCAGCCTCACCGTCCCCTGATGAATGACCTCGGTGAGCTTCCCCGGATAAAGCAGGAGAGCCAACCAGACCCTTGGCCCTGTGTGTCACATACTGTGTGAGCCCTTGTCCCCAAGTCACTCCCATTCCAACCAGATGCTGACCGCCCCCCCACCCCCCAGCCTTGGACACGGAGACTGGAGGCTGTCTGGGGCCACCTGTGCTGGACTTACGCACATTGAGTCCCCCGGGCAGCTCTACCAGCGAGTTTTATTACCGTTCTCATTTTACAGACAAGCAATGGGCCCAGGGCAGAGAAAGGACCTGCCTCGGAAGACAGAGCCCAGCATAAGGCTGAACCGCAAGCCCATCGTCCGGCTGGGCGGCCGTCCGTCTACACTGGCGGAGGAAGCCGGGCGGCCCCACAAGCCCAGCCTCCTCCCCGTGTCCAGAGGTCTCGGGAGATGGAGTCGGGGCCCTAGGGCAGCCCAGGTCTGGCCCATCTCCAGCCTGGAGAGTCAGGATTGCCTCTGAAGATGTCTCCAGAGCTGATGTGCCCGCGTCAACTTTGGCCTATCCCTGTCCTCCCCGGGGGAGGCTCAGGGGCCAGTCAATGGCATCCCAGCCTCTCCGGGCTCCCATGAGGACTGGTGCCTTCACCTCCTCCACACAGTGGGGCCTGGCCTACGGCATGGTTTGCAGACCACTCTGGCCGGGGGCACCGGGGGTGATAGGCATTGGTGGGTACCCTCCAGGTGAACTTTCTGCGAAAGCCCCCCCCCTTCTCTTTCTGCTTTCTAGGCGGGGGACGGGCCAGCAGCACCACCCTCGGCCGCCGGTACTTCCTCTCTGTCTAGCCGGTTGCAGCGTGGCCGGGCCCTGGGCCCTCAGCCCAGGCAGGGCCACCCAACGGCCTGTCTCTCTCAGCCAGACTTCCTCGAGGCCAGGCCTCCACGCCCAACACCTGCAGCAGCTCCCACCTCCCTGCTTTAGAAGGTTTATCTGCCAGAGGGGGGGCTTTGAGGGTGGGGAGTGGGGACCCTTATCTCCCTGCCAGGGGCCTGCCCTACGGTTGGGGCTTTGTAATCTGACATTGTGATTTTTTCACCCTTGTTTACTCCCCCCCTCCAAGGAGGGAAGATTTGCTGAATCATCCCAGGGAGGTGGTTGGAGGAGGCTGGGGGCGAGGCAGCTGGAGGGCAGTGATAAGTCTGAGGCCGGGCTGGGGGGCGCTGGGGGGCGCTGGGGGGCCAGCCCGGAGGAAACCCCGAGCTGTGACGGTTTCCAGCTAAGACTGTTGGCTCCTGCAGAGCTGCCTTGGGGACGTTCAGCTCTGAAAGCCCCAATCTCCCTCCCAAAGGAGGCCAGAGGAGGACTGGGCCACAGGTGGGCGCGCTGTGAGCCATGGGGGACTGGCTGGGGGACCCTGAGACCCAGCAGTGGACCATGAGAGCCAACAGTGAGGCAGGACGTAAGTGGCTGGGCCCTGAGCCCCCACAGGATGGCTCCCGGGACCTTCCAAGGCACCTGAGGTTTATACACTGGGCTCTTGCGGCCCTAGAGGGGCACTGGCTGGCCCCCAGATCCCCAGCAGGTGGGGAATGGAACTAGGGGCTGACCCGAGGTCTTTGTCTCCCCAGGGCCTTTGCACCACTGGTTCCTTGGCTCGGGGCAGTCCTCCCCCACCCTTGATGTATCAAACTCTTTTTGTCTGCTTCCTCCAAGAAGACTTCTCTGGCTCTGGGGGCTGGGCTTGGTAGCCCCTCAGCCTCCTACAGTCCCCTAGGCGCCCCTTCTTCTAGCTCTTACCCCACCAGGGCCCAGAGTGGACACCCAGCAAATGCTTGTGGAACGGAGATTGGGGTTCTCTCCTCAGAACCCCGAGAGTTGCCCTCTATTGGGACTAAAAGTCTGAGACCTGCAAGTGGGGAGGAGATCCCCAGAGGGTGTGGGCAGGCCCCTGGCCCCCTCTCTGCTGCAGAGCTGACCCAGGTGCAGGGAGAGGGGTCCCAGCCCAGGCCTTCCCTCACCCTCCTCTGTGCCCTTCACCTCTTCCTGCAGGGTGGTCTGACCTTCGGGTGTCTAGAGGAGACAGATGTTCTACCAGCACTTGCGATGGGCCATAGACCAAGACAGAGGTCCCACTGGATGCAGGTAGTGGGAACCTCTGGAGCAGGGGCCAGGCTGGACGTGCTGAAGCTTCCCCAGAATGCTCTCTGCTCCCTGATTTCTGATTCCCCCCAGAGTCTGGTGGGCAACCGCAGGCCGGGGCAGAGGGGTGATTGACGCCCCTGAGTCAGTGGCCACATCCCCTGCTGCTCCCAAAAGGGGCTTCTGGGGCAGGAAGAGCTGCCCGCGGTGGTCGCTTCACTCCCTTCCTGCTGCCCAACTGAGCTCAGAGATAAGTCCTCGCCGGGCTGAGGGAGGCCTGGGGGCTCAGGCCTTCCCCAGAAATCATGTCAGGGTTCCTCGTGTGGCGGAAGGAGCCTGAGGGCCATGATAACCCCTTTATTTTTAAGAGATCTGGGAGGAAGTCTCAAGTCACCATTTGCAGAAATAGCTCTGAGCTTCATTCTGGTGTCTGTGGCTCCAGCCATCAGCAGGGACAGCCCATGAGAGGATCCAGCTCAGTCCACCCCACGACAGTGGGAGGACGCTGGGGCCCCGGGAGCCAGCCCCGGGGCCTGTGCTCTGAGGCTGGAGCCCTCGGCCAGGACAGGAGCTACACTGACTTGTGCACAAGGGCTGGCCCCAGTGACTGCCTGGGGACCTGCAAGTCACTTCACACACACACACACACACACACACACACACACACACACACACACCGTGTCCTTCCCAGGAACACGGGGGTGATGGTGCCTCCCTCACAGAGTCCATTTATGTGAAGTGCTCCCCATGGCTCACGCAATATTAGATATCAGTTTATTGTCAGGAGTGCTGAGCAGAGGTCTAAGCCGAAAAAAATGTGTCAGGCGCCCCGTGCGGACCCTCGCCGGCAGCCATGTGCCCCGCGGGCCTGCGGACGGGCAAGCCACCAGCTGCCACCCCCACCCCTTGATCCCCTTATTCCTTCTAAAGCAGCAGGGGGCTGCTGCAGGTGTGGGGGTTGAAGAAAGGAAATCTGGGACTCTGGGTCTAGAGACTCCCAAAGACCACAGGTGTCATTTTATAGACAAGAAAAACAAGGCCCAGAGGGCAGCGCTCTGAAGCAGGGGCCATAGTGATGTCCCAGCCTCCTGACACCCTGTCTGGGGCTCTCTCCATCCCCACCTCTCTCTTACGGGAGGGAACAGCTAGCCCCTCTCAGTGAGGCCCGCCCTGGCCACCCATGGAACCAGAGATCCCCATGTCACCCCTACTCCCTGTTCCGTCTCTCCTCGGTGTCCCCACTGAGCTCTAGGAGGGCAGGCGTGGTGTCGGATCCCCCACTGGCCTAGATGGTACCTGGCAGGTGGCAGGCTCCCGTCTGTGTGCCTCTGGAAGATCATGGGCCTGGGCTGTCATAGGGGACCCTAGGGAGCACGGCCATCTACTCCGCAAATATGGGCAGGCCTGGTTCTCCGCTGGTGCCCCAGGCTGGGCAGAGGCGGGGCCCCTGCAGTCTACTCCTGGCCACCAGGAGCTCTTGCCCTCTCTCCTCTCCCTCTTAAACAGATCACCTTTCTCCCCACCCCTCCACCACCTCCTGCCAAAAAACCCCCACATCATGGAAAACCCAGAAGAAGTCTTTCTAGAAAAGGTAGTTTTAAAAATCTACTGTGATGCCCCCCTCATCCCCCAGTATAGCCCCGCAGACCTTGGGGTCTGCCTGACCCCCGACGGGTGGTTTCGCAGCCAAAGTCAGGCCATCTGTGCCCTGAGCTGTGGCCCGGGAGCAGCGCCCGACAGGAGCGGCTTCTCCTTACAGGGCAGGAGCTTGTCTCGCCGCCCCTCCCGACCTAAGGGTGGTTGCTCAGCTTCTCATCTCTCCTGCCCCTCATCTACACTCGCTGAGACTCAGTTTCCTTTCGCGAGGCACGGATGATGAAGTATTTGACTCCAGTAGGGTGACCAGTGCCAGGCTGGGCGTTCGGAGGGCTGGCCCAAGCCTGCCTCTCACCCTGAGACCGCAGGTGGGAACCCGGAAAGAAATGGTGGAAAATGCCCTCCTGCTCCCTTATGCGTTCGGGGGTGAAGAACCTTCCAGAAAAGGGGACTTTTCTTTAGGCCTTGCAGAAGGGCTAGGCAGCATCAGCACCACTCTGTGACCAGGGAGAAGTGGGGTGTCCAGCCTGCGCCCACATGGGGCTAATTCCTAGCTGCATTTGCTGGCGCGGCTGGGAGGTTGAGGGCCCCCCAAGGAACCCCAGGGGCCTCTTCCTCCCTGGCTCTTTGTCGTTGGGGTGAAGTGGTTGCAAGTCTCTCTCTCTCTCGGTCCCGCTCCCCTTCTCCCGCTCTCTGGGCCGTCGGGCCCTTGATAACACTTGGAAGGCGCTATCGGCCGGGAGCGTCCTCCTGCCCGAGCCCACTGGCCTGCTCCACGCTGACGGTTGGCAGCCGGCACCGTTTGATAAAGTTATCAGGCTAAACCTGAGCACGGCCGCTCAGTACATGCCCCTGCCTCAGATTTCCCTCCTCCTGCCTTCCTGCAGCTGCTCCCCCTGCATGGGAACCCCGGGTCCTGCCTGGCTCTCGGCTGGGGCCCACTCAAAGCTGGACACCAGGGAGGTGGGTGGGAGGGGGCAGCCCTCCGCCAAGGCCAGGAGGAAGAGCTGCATGTCCGGGGTCTGCCCCATTGCTCCCCAGACAGGGTCCCACCCACCTGTCACAGAGGATCCAGGGGCCCTGAGGGGGCTGACCGACCATCCTAGCCTTAACTGGACCCCTGCTAGGTGCTGGGCCCCAAGCTGAGTGTTAGGACACAAAGAATTGGACCCAGTGCCCACTGGGAGGTGGCTCACAGGCTTGGGGGGGCAGGGGCAAGCCCTCCAGCACTCGTCAGGAGAAAGGAACCGCCCCGTGTGCGGCACAGACATCTAAGGGAGCCCTGGGCCCACGGCGGGGGGGTGGGGGGGTGGGGGGGCGGGAAGGCAGACCTCAAAGCAGGGAAATGATGTTTGAGCAGAGGGAGCCTTTTTTTAATGCCGGTGATAATGTTATCATGCGTGCCCACTAAGGAAAAATAAAACATACACACTGAAAAATAGGGGGAAGAAATATGCACAACTCCTTTATTCGGCAACAGCCGGTGTCGATACGCTGCGTCTTATCCTCGCAAACTTCCTTCCGTGCGTGCAAGGAACAACATGGAATCGGATGGTGTATACTGATTTTTAAACCACTCTTTCACTTAAGATATCATGAACAGCTTCCTATGTCGACACATTTATTCTGCAAAATCTATTTTCTCTTCAATTTTTTCAGTTAAAAAATACACACACACACACAAATCCAAATCTCCTTTAGAGACGGCCACGGAGGGAGCAGCCCAGCTGCCCTTCCCAGCCCCCAGAGGCAGCTGTGGTCATTGGTTTGGTGGATTCTCTTCGGATTTGTTTCTTTAAGGATCTATGAAGTTATGCTGTGCTGTTGGTAGGGAACCAGCCTGCTCTGCTAAAACAGGCATCGGGTTCCAGGCAGACCCCAGGCCCCTCAGGTCAGTCCTTGCAAGGACGCAGGCCCCTTTCAGCGGCTGTGTGAAGTCCGTTGTCTGGATGCACCCTCGCTCCCATCTCCTTTCGTGGGAGTTTAGGTGGTTCCGATTTTTTTTTTTCCAATTGCCAGTGGGCTCCAGAAGATGCTCTTGTAGCTGATCTGTGCGCCCATCAGTGACTATTTCTTTAACAGAAACTCCTGGGAGTGAAGTGGAGGGTCATGGGCTGAGCACACGTGGCTGACGACTTTCATGCACTTGAGCTGGGTTTGAGGCGGAGAGAGGGCTCCTGGGAGGGAAGAGGGCGCTCCTGGCAGAGGGAACACTATGGGCAAAGACGCATGTGTGGGGCATCCAGAATTCTCTAAAGGCCTTTTGGGAGGAAGACTTTGCTGCTTGTATAGAATTCCGGGAAAGCAGCTCAGAATGACCTTGCTGTTCTTCTGTGTGTCTTCCCCACCTTCTTGGGGAGCCCTCCACTCCCTGACCAGCCTGGGCAGGGAGCTGGGGAAGAGCTCAGGCTCCCCACTGCAGCGCTCTCTGGGCCACACCACCCACCCACCAGATCCTCCTTCTAAAGCTCAGCTGATGTGTCTCTTGGGCTCCTCGCCTGGTCTCCACATCAGTCAAGGGCTCCGGTGCCTTTGGAAGGTTCTTGTGGATCTTGGGTCCCTTATGCAGTCTGGGCTGACATCAGGCTCTGCCCCACTGTGGGTGGCCAGTTGGCTTCATACACCTCTGGCCAGCCCAGATCTTCATCATTCTCTGGTCACATCTCCTTGATTCCCTGCCCACCCCCACCCCTTTATTCATCTAGCTCCTTCCCTCTGGGGTAGTGTGTCCCCACACCGAGTGGGAGCCCATCTAGGGCAGTGAAGGCTAGGTCATGGTGAAGGGCGGGGGTTTCATTCTTGAGGGGATAGAGGGAGGTACATTTGGTTTCTAGGGAACGTTCAGAATAGGTCCTATTCTTCTAGATAATACCACTTCCTCCCCTGCCCCAGCACCAGGCCCTGCCTCCTTCCAGGCCACTGCACTTCATTCTGGGTGGGGATAGTCGGGGATAGGCAGGGACAGGTGGGGACAGGCCAGGGCCAACTCAGCCACACACAGAAGCCTGGGCTGACCCTGGGAAACACATTTCCATCCTTATCAGTTATTTCCATGGAGGGTTCCGCTGGGCATCTCCCACTTTGTCCCTCAGGGGCCCTGGTCCCAGGGCTGGCAGGGCCTGACTGCCGTGTGGGATGTGGCCACGTCCCAGGGTGGATGTGGCCTAAAGCTGCCACCATTAACAGGACATTTTATCTGAACATTAATTCAGATGTTGCATTCCGTTCCCTAGCGTGGCCGGTTTGTTGTAATATTAAAGTATGAGTTTAATATTGTTAACTTTGTTATTTACTGTTGAGTAAACTGCTACTCTAGGTGGAGTTGCTGAGGACATCCTGAAGTCTCCCGTGTCCCCAGCGACAGCCACCCAGCCCTCAGGAGCCGGGCAGTGCAGCAGTCTTCCAAGGCCACCACGTGCACTGGATTCTATGTAAACAGAGTCCCCTAGAGTTGTGCCATTGGTCCCACAGCCCTGGGGGAAAAGCCAGGAGCCTGGCTTCTGAGGGACACTGTTGCTAACAGGCAGTGTGACTTGGGCCATGGCCTCCTCTCTCTGGACTTCTGTCCCTTTATGTGGCAAAGGGAAGCCATGGGCGGTCTTCACTGGGCTTGACAGTGTTTTCTGGTTCACACGCCGCAACTCAGCAGGAACTTCAGAGCAGGTTTAGGCAGCAGCAGGGGAATGGCAAGTGGAGGGTGGGACCGCGGAGCATCTCTGCAATCACAGATGGTGGGCGTGGTGCCCCACTGCACCTGCTGAGCCCGTCCCGATCCTGGTGCTGAAGGAGACAGAACTCGGACAGGATGCTCATGGCGTGCAAAGTGCTGGCTTAGCTACGAGCCTTCTCCAGGGAATGTGGCCCTGCCTGTGACGCCTGTCCTTCCTGTGACAGCCCTGGACTTCCTGCAGCCCTGGGAGGGTTCGGGGCTGGGAAAGGGCAAGTGGCATTACTCCAGGCTCAGGGCACATGCAGAGCAGCCCCAATCTCCCAGTGACTGTCTTCTGGAGCCAAAGGAAGCACACGGGGCTGAGTCTTCCCCAGGGAGCAGGATTTGCCTGCCCACACCCTGGCCTCCTGTCTCAGGGATGTGCAAATGGGGTTCTGGCCTCCAGGGCTCTGAGGCTGCAGTGCCCCCCCCCCCCCCCCCGCCAACCCGCACAGCATGTGGGCACTCAGTGGAGGTGCTGATCTCTGGAGCCTGAGCAGATGAAGAAAGGTGCATTGTCTAGCTCAGCTTCTCTTCCCCGCCCCGCCCTGCTGCAGAAGTGGCCAAAATCCTAATATTGGTGTGGTTTTGTTTAGCAAACAAAGAGCATGCAAAGCAGTTCCCCATCCGTGTGTGTGTGCGTATGTGTGTGTGTGTGTGTACCCAGCACCCTCCCTTACCCCTGACATGGAGCAATAGAACACCCATTCCAGGCCTGGCCCCAGTGCGTGGCTCCCCGTCTCTGGCCTCCACTGTGTCCATGGACATGAGGAGAGGAGGGAGCAGGTGGTCTCCAAGGCTCTGCTGGGAACCCCCACAAATGGGGAGCCTGCAGAGGAGGCCAGACCACCCTCCCTCTATGCAAATCTCAACCCCCTACCCCTGCTTCCGCAAGCCTGACAGGGCACTCTGACTGAAGTAAACAGAAAGAGCCTCTGGAATGAAGTGTAGTAGGAGTCCTGGCTGGCCAGAACCAGAGCCTGGGAGTCGGCCAGTTGCCATGCCCCAGAAGGCTTCAGAACCCACAGGTTCACAGCAAAGGAGCAGTGTGGGGGGAGCATCTGCAGGTGTCATTGGAAGGAAGTAAAGAGAGACTTGACCATCTTGCCTTGGAATCAGATTCGAATCCCAGCTCTGCACTTGCCCACTGTGTGATCTTGGGCAAGTTGGCCAACCTATCTGAGCCTCCACTAACCCCTCTGTAAAATGGGATAATAACAGCTCCTTTGCAGAGGGTTGTGCTCCTTTGAGTCAATGCGTGGAAACCCTGGGCCCTGCTTGGTACCTGGCAGAGACTCGTTCAGAAGTGTCCACCGGGTGGGCCAGGTGTGGGCTTGATGCTGAGGGCACCGGAGACTACCTTCTGGCAGGGGAGAAAGTTACCCACATATAACTGCCGTAGCAGGTTCAGTGGGTCCTGAGGTGTAAGTGGGGAGCCCAAGGAGCTCAGCCTTCAGAGGTGGGAGAGCTTCCGGTCGGAATGACCAAGGGAGGCATCATGGATGAGGCAGCATTTGAGCAGGCCTCATAGGATGGGCAGGACTTCACAAGGGGCTCCTCGTGGCCTGGCAGCATGTAGCAGGTGCCAAGTCCTGCTCACTGCTCTGCACGCATGGTCTCAGGGAACCCTCCCACAGATGAGGAAGCTCCGTCACGTCGTACAGCTAGTGAAGAGTGGCACCAAGCTTAAGGGAGTCCTATCTGCAAAGTCCCTTGGCCATATAAGGCTCTAGGGATTAGGACTCAGCTGTTATCCTTGGGGG
Source organism: Mirounga angustirostris (assembly GCF_029215605.1). Taxonomy (NCBI): domain Eukaryota; kingdom Metazoa; phylum Chordata; class Mammalia; order Carnivora; family Phocidae; genus Mirounga; species Mirounga angustirostris. The sequence continues at coordinate 90,325,365 of NW_026991723.1, read as the reverse complement.
CCATTATTCAGCACACCACGGTGATTACATCAAGAAATTTGAGATGGGAAGATTACCCTGGATCGTCCAGATGAGCCCCATGTGATCCCAGGGTCCTTCCAAGAGGAAGGCAAGAAGGTCAGGCAGAAGAATGAGGCGGGTGATGGAAGCAGTGGTCAGAGCCACCTGCTTTTGAGATGGATGAAGCGGCCACAGCTGAGGGCGGCCACGGCCTCTACCCTAAAGGGATGCAGCCCTGCTAACACCTTGAGTTTGGCTCCGTGAGACTCATTTTGGGTTTCTTTTTTTTTTTTTTTTTAAAGATTTTATTCATTCATTTGAGACACAGAGATACAGAGAGAGAGAGAGAGAGCATGAGCAGTGGGAGAGGCAGAGGGAGAGGAAGAAGCAGACTCCCTGCTGAGTCAGGAGCCGGATGCGGGGCTCGATCCCAGGACCCCGGGATCATGACCTGAGCCGAAGGCAGACGCTTAACCATCTGAGCCACCCAGGCGCCCCTCATTTTGGGTTTCTGACCTCCAGAACTGTACGAGGATAAACTGTATTGTTTTAAGCCACTAACCTTATGGTGATTTGTTAGCAGCTGGCGGAGACTGATACAGCCCCCAACTGCAGGAGCCTCGCCTTCCCCGGCGTCTTACCGCTAGGGGTTCTTTCGCTTCTCTTCCCGCACTTACCAGTTTGGTCTGAGTCCACAACTCCCAACCCATCTGTCAGCCACTCCAGAGCTTTCTCTGACTTTTTTTTTTTTTAAGTTTTAATTTTTTTTTAGTGATTTCTACACCCAACCTGGGGCTCCAACTTACGACCCTGAGATCGAGAGTCGCGTGCTCTACCGACTGAGCCAGGCTGGCACTCTGGCTTTCTCTGCCTTTCGAAGCTCCCTACCATTCCTTCCCAAAGCCTGACTTGCACCCAAGACGCACTCAATAAACACTGGTTAAATGTAAATAAATCTGTGTCTTTATTTTTATTTACAGCAGTTGAGAGGAATGGGCTCTTGTTAGCAGTGACTGCTTGTTTCTCCAGCCCCGTGGCCGGCTGAGTGCCAGTCAGAAGTGGGGGGCAGCCAGCACATCTGGCCAAAGCAGAGGGGTATTAGGCCTCCCTCTGGGGCAGGAAGCAGCTCTGGCCATCCGTGGCAGCCAGAAAGAGAACCACTAAAAACCAGATCCCAGCACAGTGGGCAGCAGGCAGAGGGGGAGGATTTCTCTGTGGATTCCAGTTCTGGGCTATTCTCGGCATCTCTTGGGGGGAGGGGGAGGGCTAGGCTGGCTTTCAGGGCTCCATGGGAGGCAAGACCTCTAAAACAACTTAGCTCAGAAAAGACCCAGCCCAGTTCTCATATTCTGCAGCAGGAAAATATTGGTCCAGAGAGGGAAAGCAACCTGCTCGAGGTCACACAGCAATTCCGTGAGTCTCAAAACGAGCTGACAGATTCCTGCCCAGCCCTGACTCCAGGAGACCGGGGATCTGGGCGCAGGAGGCTGGCCTCCCTCTGGGTCGCGGGACCTCAGGGCAGGCTGGCCGGGAGCCCAGGGCAGGTCCAGCCTCACTTGAGATTGTGCTGGCTCTCGCGGTGCCGCCGGAGGTCCACCTTGCGCTGGAAACCCTTGGTGCACAGCTCGCAGCTGAAGGGCTTGAAGCCGGTGTGCTTCCGGCTGTGCGTGATGAGGTTGGAGCTCTGGCTGAAGGCCTTCCCGCACACCTGGCACTTGTGGGGTTTCTCACCTGCGGGGCAGCAAGGAGCGGGTCAGGGCTGTCGCGCCAGGCCCGCCGTCCCCCTGCCCTGCATTTGTTCGCCGGACTCTGCTGTGTGTTATCTCGCGGCCAGCCCCCATGCGCTTTAGAAAAGAACTACAAAAGGGAGAGGGGACAACAACGCCCCCTGGGGTTGCGCCCTGGTCGGCCGGGGACTGGGTCCAGGCCCTCAGTTAACAGCCAAGCAGTGAATGATTGGAGGAATGAATGCATGGCGAATCCACCTGCTAGTCTCACTTGGACCCAGAGATCACGCTTCGGCCGTTCCCTTCCCGGCGTGTTCCCTACGCATTAAACGTGTGCTTAGGTAGCAGCGCGTCCAGCCCTCTGCGTGGAGGGGAGCGCCTCTCGCTTTGTAACTGACCCCCGTCCGGGAGGGAGGGGGGCGTAGCCAGGGAACCCCGGGGCCAGGCGAGGGGCGGGCGCCTCACCTGTGTGGATGTATGTGTGCTTCTTCATGTCCGACTTCTGGTGGAAACGCTTGCCGCAGAACTGGCAGGGGTAGGGCCTCGTGTCCGAGTGGATGAGCAGGTGCGTGGACAGGGTGGACGAGCGCTTGAAGGCTTTGCCGCACATCCGGCACTCGAAGCTGCGCTCCTGCCGGACGAAACGAGGCCCAGGGGGGTCAGGTGCGGGCGGGGCCTCGAGACCCGGGACTGCCACGCTGGGCGCAGGACCGGGCCCTGCCGGGATCCCCTGAGGAACAGGACACTCGTTGGGGGGGCATCGAGAACGGGTCCTGGAGGAGCAGGACCCAGAGACCCCCATTTCTGCATCCCAAGGGGGGGGGCTGAGGCCTGGGGCCTGAGAGGCCTCCTGTGCGTTTTGCCCTGTAACCTTCACAGTATCCCATGCAAAATAAACCTCAACGTGCGTTTGTTGGCTGACTGATAGATCGACTGATCTGGGGCATGGTCATGGGCTTCGCAGTGCTTTGGTTAAGAGTCTGTGTTATTGGGGCACGACTCTGGCTTCTGCCCCTTAGAAGCCACATGACCTTAGACAAATCATTTAACCTCTAGAGACTCAGTTTCCTCATCTGTACATGAGAACAGCAGTAATAAGCTCAAAGTGTAGACAGCTGAACCGGCAACTACTAGCACGTGGTGTGCGTTCACAATTGGAAGCTCTCATGACCATATCCTGCCTCTCCCGCCTGAGCTTTTATTGACTCCCGTGTTAGCAACTCGGGTCATTTCCAGTCCTTTCCCTGGAATGGAATATTCAAGAAGGGCTAAGCGGGACAAGATTCTAAAAGTCGGGAGCCTCAAAGCTGAGGACACCTCTCCTGACCACACAGACGGCAGGATCATTTCTGAGCCTCAGAGACATCTCTCTGCCCCCGAAATCCCACTGGGCCAGGAGCCTCTCCCAACAGCACATGAAGCTGATTTGGCCCATCGGGGAGGGTGTTGGGAAAACTGTAACGAGGCTAGCACTAAAGCACAATATTCATTATCAAGAACGAATTAAACTATATATTAAATATATATAATATATACATATATTTTAAAAAGAGGGTTTTGGGGACCCCGATGAGGGGGGAAAGGACCCTCGATCTGTGTCACCTTCAGAAGCAGGGTGAGAGACCCAGCCATAGCCCTAGGACTCCTGCGGGAAGCACAGAGCAGGAGTGGGAAGCGGGGGCGGGGGGGGTCCTGGGCTTGGCCAGCTGCCCACCTGGGAGTGGACGTGTGTGTGTTGCTCCAGGCTCACGGCGTGGCCGAAGGTTTTGCCACAGACGTCACAGGCAAAGGGCCGGGTCCCGCTGTGGGAGCGGCGGACATGCACTTCGAGCCCGTGTGGGGTGGAGAACACCTGGGGGCAGGGGGCAGAGCGTGAGGCCACCGGGGGCTGCGGAGAAGGAGATGGGCCTGGGGTGCCAAAGCCAGCCCCACCCCCCTCCATGCCCAGGCACAGACGGCCACAAAGCAGGAGAAGCACTGGAGTGCTGTGTGTCCTGGGAAGGTCCCTTTCCCTCTCTGTGGCTTGGCTTCCTGTCTAGAAAATGGGGGCTGCGGGAGCATGTAAAAGGCCCCTCCTGGCCTTAGCTAGAGGCTGAACAGCCTAGTGGTTAAGAGCCAGGAGTTTGCCAGAGCCACGTTTGAATGCTGGTACTGATGTCTACTTGCTGTGTGCTCTTGGGCGGGTGACTCAAAGTCACTGAGCTTTTTGTCTGCTTCCCAGGGCTCAAGCATGTCAAGTGCTTCGCACAGGGCTAGCACACAGCCAGGGCTCATGGTCCTCGTCCTCATGGTGAGGACAAGCATACTGAACCCTCGATCGCACCAAAGGACTCAAGATTCACAGCACAGGGAGCACCCAGCTGCCGGGGAACTGGAGAGGGGATGCGGAGCAGGGCCCGTGAGCCCACCCACACCCAAGTTGCCCACCTTGTTGCACTTGAGGCAGTGGTACGTGTCCATGCCCGGGGAGCAGCGGAGGCTGAAGTCCAGGGGCGGCTCAGTGCTGGGCACAAGAGGGCTGCCGTACAGGCTGACGGAGCGCTCGAGGAAGGCGGACTGCATGGTGGAGGGGGCCTGCCGGTAGCTGTGGCCATAGGACGAGGCCAGGGCATCCCAGGAGAAGCTGGGCTTGTAGAACGGGGGTGAGTCGGAGTCCCTGTCCTGGGATCGGGGCATTACAGCAGGGCCCTCTGTGGAGAGTGCGACACATAAATCGTGGTGATTCATTGATAACTAGGGCACTGCTCCCCACCACTCTCCACCTAATGACCTCATGCTGAGGATTGTGGTGTGTAGCCCAAAATATTACTGTGGGAGAGGGTCTGGGTCTTCACTGTGGCTTCTCAGCTTTTCAGGTCCCCAGCACCTGCAGAGTGCCCACCTCACCCACTGCATCGGCCTGCCCACCGCTTCTTCTGACCTGCCACACAGAAGCTCTCATCTGGGAGTGAGCTCCCCGTCCTAGAGGGGTCCAGGCAGAAGCTGGAGAGCCCAGATTGTATCCAGATGGCCTTGTTGATCGTTCCTGACTCCACAACTCCAAGGATCCCTGCTTCCATGAGCCCATCCTCCCTCCATTCCACTTGCACTGGCTGACGGGGAATGGCCGGTGGTCCCAGCCTGGGTACCTGGCACCAAGGCCGTCCTGCTCAGGCTCTGGTCCAGCTCCAGCTCTGGCTCCCGTTTGAGGTCAGTCCAGGTCAGGCACTGGTTTGGGAACAGGGTGTTGAGGACAGGATCACTGCTCAGGACCTGGTCCCTGGCCCCTGTGGGGAAACAAGACCATCAGAGACACCAGCTACAGCTCCTAGGAGGATGGGGACCCAGAGATGCACTTGCTGCCATCCCCAGCCACTTGCATGCATGGGCCCTGCCCAGGATGGTGGGAGCAGGATGGAGGCCGAAAGGAACCCCCCCCCCCCCCCGAGGAGAACTCCTGGACCAGTGTTAGTTTTCTGAGTACCCGACCTCAGCCATAGATATTTTCTGAGTCTGGTTAGGACCCACATGTCAGCTGCTAAGGACCAGCTCCAATCCTGATGCTCCCACCATCCCAGTGGATCAGAAGAGATGGTTGCATTCATTCATTCATTCAACCAACATTTACTGAGCTTCTGCTTGCAGAAGGGATGCGCTGCATCCCCAACGCGGGGGACAGGGAGCCCTGGGTGGGTGCTGCAGGGGGATCTCTGACTCACTGGGGCTAAGGGCAGGAGGCCAGATCGGGTCATCTTCCTGGATGCGGGGCTGGTGGTAGGTATGAGCCTTCTTGCTCTTCACCAGGAAGGAGCGTGGCATGGTAAATGTGCGCCCCACACCTGCAAGGGGAGAGGGAGAGAACAGTTAGGAAGGGCAAGAGGACAGCAGTCTCTGTATTTTAGAGCCTCCTCCTGATATCAGAATCCACTGTCCTGAGTCGAATGGTGTCCCCCAGAAGTTCATGTCTACCTATGAATGTGATCTTCTGTGGAAATAGGGTCTTTGCAGATTTTACCAATCTAAGATGAGGTCATACTGAGTTAGGGTGGACCCTAAGCCCAATATGTCCAGGGTTCTTATAAGAAGAGGGAACTTTGGGCACACAGACACAGACACACAGGGAGAACACCGTCTGGAGGCGGGAGCAGAGATGGGAGGGACACGCCTACAAGCCGAAGAGCACTGAGGATCGCTTTCTCCGCCAGAAGCCAGGAGAGAGGCACACGACAAACTCCCTCAGAGCCTCCAGAAGGAACTGACCTTGCAGACACCTTGATTTGGGATCTCTAGACTCCAGAACCTTGAACGAATCAATTTTGTGTTGTTTTAAGCCACCTGGTTTCTGGTAGTTGGCTACAGTGGCTACAAATCCTAACCTCCCCCCACTACTCCCTTGCTAGGAAACTAATACACCCACCTTCTAGAAAACCCCCAGGGTCAGTCTGCTCCTGCCCACATGCCCTGAATCACACTAGGAGCAGAGAAGGAAGGACAGGGGTGTCTTCAAATATGACACTGTGGCCCCGGCATCCAGAAAACTGCATTCATGCCCCTGTGGGATCTGCATCCAGAGGCCACGGAAGGGGTGGTCTGAGCTCAGGTTTTGGAGTCAGATGCTCATGGGTTAGAATTCCAGCTCACCCGCTGTGCACTTTGGGGCAGACGCTTAACCTCTCGGGGCCTACTCCCTTTTCTGTAAGGTGCAGCGCCCAGGCAGGTAGTGCCAGCGAGAGCATCTTATGTGCTTAGTGCTTATCATAGCGGGGGGGGGGGGGGGGGCAGGGGGGCAGGGGAGGCGGGTTGCAACAAAGGGGGCACCTCGATTGAAAGCCACGTTACTGTGGCACTGAGGCACCCAGAGCAGGGCTGCCCCTCGTCTGTGGCCTCAGCCCAGAGTCCGGTGCCCAGAGAGGGAGGAGCCTTCTCTCTCTCTGAGTGGGGGTGGGGGGGATTGGAGTTGCATGTGGGGCTCAAGGCCCAAAGGACTCCCCCATGCCACCCCACTGGGAAGCCGGAGGGCATTTTGTGCACATGGAGGAAGAGGCCAATGTCCACCAACTGTAAGATCTAAGCAGTGGGCAGCCCAGCTCAGCCGCATGGTACCGAACCCTCCAGTCCGGGGGTGGGGGAAGACACCTTCTCCCTCTCTAGAATGTTCTCTCCACCAAGACACGGAGGACCAGATCAGGAAAGGGACCTGCCCTTGGTCCTGGGCGGGGGCTGGGGGCGTGGTAGAGCCAGACCAGCCTGAACACCTTGACACCCCTGGCTTCGCATGAGGAGAGCATCTCCTGCCCCTCGAGGCTCCTTGTGCTCAGCCCGTGAGGCTCCCCTGAGGGCTCCTGGGAGACAGAGAACATCTGAGTGGTCCTCTCTCCTCCCCACCCCAGGCCAGGCCCAGGCAGGAGTTCAGGAAATACTTCATCAATGGCATTCCTGGTGGCTCCTCTGCAGGTCCCATTCCCAGGCCTCAGAGCCGGAGCCCCCTTCCCCAGGCCAGCCGCCACGCAGGGCTGCAGGGACGATAGGGCCAAGCGCGGGAAAGGGATTACAGCTGCTCCAGCAAGAGCCAGGGCTGGGTGATAAGGCCAAGGCGAGGAGCGGCTGGGGGGAGGGAGATTAGAGAGGGCAGCTTGGAGCCCTGCCTTTGGACCAGGCCCAGGGAGTCACCCCTTCCCCCGGCATGACCCCAGGCCAGGCAGGAGAGAGGCCCCCAGCTGTGCCCAGGCCTGCCTGCGCTTCACCAGAGCCCCCAGGGCATCAGGAGTCTGGTGAGGCCACTCCACCCCAGCCATCCTAGGCCCTGCCCTCCCCATCATAGGCCTCAGTGTCCAGATCTGCTAAACGGGGACCACAAGGCACCTTCCTGCCATTGCTGGGCAGAAAGGACGTCTACTACAAGCAAGTATGCAAAGTGCTCAGTGTAGTGCTGGGGCTGCAGGAGCACTGGGCCGGGGGTGGCATCACAGCCCGCGGGAGGAGAAGCTTCAGGAAGGCTGGCACAGCCCACGTCCCGTCCTGTCCTGCCTGGCCGCATCTCCAGTACCCTGCCCAAAGCAGGTGCGCTCTGAGGACAGGGATGAGCCCGAGACCAGGAGCAGGGACATGCTCCAGGCCCTTCCCCTCTGGGATCTGAAATGAAGAGGTGGGACTTGAAGGCTCTGGGGTCCAGTCCAGCTGTCAGATTTTGCCCCCCCCCAGCCTTGCTTGGCCTGCTGTCTCCCCCAGGCTTGTCGGGAAGCCCGCGGTGGCCTTATCTGCCAGGGGCAGTCTTCCTCTGCCTCCTCCCCTCCCCCAGGGCTCCTCTCACCAACCCCCTTCCCCCTTCTAACTCTTGGGTCCGGGAATCCCCTGGGGAGGCCAGACCCTGGGCAGAGCCAGAGGAGACCCCCCCACCCACACCAGGAGAGGCGGGGGCTGCGTGGTTTTGTCTTTTGTTCTGGGGGAGCCTCCAAGGGCCACGGTCTCTCTATCAAAAGATGATCTATTATTTTTTACATAGTATTTTAGTAGTAAGCCAACGAGAACCAAAGGTCGGCATGCAACTGCCGGAATGCCAGCAGATACTTCTTGCAGCCAGAATCTGCGTAGCCTCAACTCCGTGAGTTCGGACCTGGGAGCTGAGGGGCTACTGCCCCATTTCACGGAGGAGGAATGAGTCTTGGAGCCTGGCTCATGATCCCAGGCAGATCCCAGGCTGCCCGCCGCAGCCCCCCACCCTGGCCTCCATACTCTCAACTGTCAGACACGGGGTGGGCACTCGGGGCGGAGGCGAGTGCGCAGACACGCTAAGGAAGGTGTCTAGAGCTCCCTGGTGTGCATTATTTCATGAAACTGACACCCACGGGGGGACTGTCTTCCGGGCTCACAGGGTGAACTGAGGCTGAGAGAGGAAAGTGGCTCATCCAGGCCTCGTGCTCCTGTCCTGCTGGGACTTGACTCCTGGCCCAGGGCTCTGCCCGTCGGCACCTGTGGTCTTTCCAGCCACCCATGAAGACAAAGGCTGGTTGGTGGGGCAAGATGATGGAAAAATCAAATTCCTTTGCATTCTGTCTTTTCTAGAACCCAGAAGCTCCACTTGGGTTCCTGGAGAGTTTTGAGGGGAGGGGTCGGAGAGAAAGACCTCCTTCAGAAAGCTCTGGTGTTCCCTTGGGCTGAGCCTGAGGACACCATAGAGGTCAAGTGGTTAGGAGTCAGGACAACATAGTCCCAGCTTCCGGGGTCCCTGGCTGGAGGAAAGCGACTCCCAGGGCCCACCCTCGGGGTCCCCTTCAGAGCCCCCAGTTTCCCTCCCTCTCCCTCTCTAGAATGTTCTCTCCACCAAGCCTGGTAGAGTGGCACAACCAACCCCATGGCTTTAAGCCTTCAAGCTCCCCGTGGGGGCCAAACACACCAGGAGAACTTCCTTTTGGCCCCTGTTAGCGGAGTTAAAAAGAAAAAACAGGAACCAATCAGCTATACTGTAGTTAATTAACAACCACACCGTTCTGATTCACACGGACCGTTCTGAGAAAGCGCTCAGAGCAGAGATTGTGAAAGAACCCTAAGATTTCTTCATGAAACAGAGGCCTTGATGGTATCGGCCTCCGGAAAGAGACTTGCTGTTAACATCTCTTCCAAAACCTCCATCCCGATAGAGGGTGCCCTGACCCCGGGTCAGAATCTCGGCCCCGCACCTCTACATCCAGGTGGACTCGAAGCCACAGCCTGGTGACTTCCGCACAACGGGGCGCCATGGGCCTCCCGTAGGGCTGAGTCTGATTTTGTGACCTTGAGCTTGGCCATGTCGGCCTCCAACCTGGGGCTTGGTTTTCCTATCTCTCAAAAGGGACCGTTGGACTAAGAGATTTCTAAACTTCCCTTTTGCTCTAAAATCCCATGCACAGTTTGTTGACCTTCAGCGAAGGACTGACCTGCCTTGACTAAGAACCTCATCACTCAGGTTCCCTTTTTGGGAGGGTTGGGTAAGACTCCATCGTTTCTCAGAGTCAGTGACAGAGGACCCTTTGGACTTCCTTTATGTTTAAAGACATGACTCAAACAAACAAACAACAGCAACAACAAAAAACCTTTCCACGTAGCAGTTAAGGGAAATGAGCCTGTTTCATGTTAGGGGCCCCAGCAGAAAGGGGTCATTATTATTATTATTATTATTATTATTTTTAAGATTTTATTGAGAGAGAGAACAAGCGTATGGGAGAGGCAGAGCGAGACGGAGAAGCAGGATCCCCGCTGAGCGGGGAGCCCGACGCGGGGCTCGATCCCAGGACACCGGGATCATGACCTGAGCCGAAGGCAGACGCTCAATCAACTAAGCCACCCAGGCGCCCCAAGGGGTCATTATTTTTATTTGAAACTTGCAAGCAGTTCTCAAACGCTCCTCCTAAGTTCAGAGACTGCAATGTCACGAGTGAGTGAATCAACTTCTGAGTTTATACCCCAAAGAATTAAAAGCAAGGACTCAGACATAATTGTACACCCAAATTCACAGCAGCATGATTCACAATAACCAAAAGATGGACGCAACCCGAGTGTCCATCAGCAGATGATGGAGAAACAAAACGTGGCGTATCCATACAATGGGACATTATTCAGCTTGAAAAAGGAAGGATGTGCTTACACAGGCTACAACATGGATGAATCTTGAGGACCCCATGTAAGGGAAATAAGCCAGTCACAAAAAGATGAATGCTGTAGGACTCTCTGCTTATATGAGGTCCCTAGAGAAGTCGGATTCATAGAGACAGAAAGGACAGTAGTGAGAGCCAAGGGCCGGGGGACGGGAAAGGGAGGGGAGTTTGTGTTTAATGGGGACAGAGTTTCAGTTTGAGAAGATGAAGAAAGTTCTGGAGATGGATGGTGGTGACGGTTGCCCAACATTGTGAATGCGTTTAATGGTACAGAACTGTACACTTAAAAATGATTAAAATGGTCACTTTCCAGTCATGTGTATTTTACTACAATAAAAACAAAAATGAGTGAACAAAACATTTCCTGGACATTTTTGAATCAGAGCAGCTCCCATTGGTTTGAATTCCTGAAAACAAATGAACAACAACAACAAAAACCTGCCTCTAATTTAAGGAGGGGGTAAGGTTTTTTGTTGTTTCTGAAAAGGGATGAAATCATATGTGGTCAGGCTATTTTCCCAGGGGCGATCGGGTCCCAGAATCTTCGAGAATCCTTATGCTCTCCAAGAGGACCCCAACCTCACCTGCCCTCCTGAAAGCCTGGAGAAAATGTTCTGCACTGGTTTTGAGTAACTCCATCCATCAAACCCAAGGCAGATATGACTTTCTGATGCTCCCCAAGCACCTTCCGCAGGGAAACCAGCATTCCAACCCCCCCATCCTGATTTGGAAGACACCTCACACATCTCCTTATTAAAAGAGTCCCTTGTGGGGCGCCTGGGTGGCTCGGTCGTTAAGCATCTGCCTTCGGCTCAGGTCATGATCCCAGGGTCCTGGGATCGAGCCCCGCATCGGGCTCCCTGCTCAGCAGGAAGCCTGCTTCGCTTCTCCCTCTCCCACTCCCCCTGCTTGTGTTCCCTCTTTCGCTGTGTCTTGCTCTCTGCCAAATAAATAAAATCTTAAAAAATAAATAAATAAAAGAGTCCCTTGTGCACCACCTCTGAGGACAAGAAACTTGCCACCTCACTAAGACTGAAACCTTCTAACCATTCATTGCCTACTGAGAACTCTTCAGGAGGTGTGAGCCTCCATGGGCAGGTGCAGCTTAGCTAGCTGCTATCAGATCCATGTTCAGAGCCTGCAAATTAATTTGCCCCCTCCAGGAAACTCACGAAAGCTGCGGACCTTCCCCACAGAAAAATGTATACAAGCACATATCCACAGCTATTCTATAGACCCCCCCCCTCTTAACAAGCCTTACTTTAGAGCAGGCACCAGATGCCCAGACTTTAAACTCGGTCTTTTTTTCCCAAATTGGTAGAAAAGACTGAGAAACCACCTGCCCTTCTGCAGCCCTCTTGTTCCTGGAGGCCGGGGGCTGGGGGTGGTAGACAAAGGCATTTTCCCTTCTCCCCTCACAGGGCTCTGGATGGGAGGGCACTCACTCTCAAAGTGCCCCAGGAACTTGGGTGAAGGGCACCGGGGAGTGTGGGATGCTGGGGGTAGAGCTTCCCTCGGAGTTCTCTCAATTTCACTCTAATTTTATAGACAAGGGAAGCTCAGGGTGATGGGGGGACAGGGCCACACTAAGCCAAGTACCTGAATGAGTGTTGCCCCACACTCTGCCCAGGTCCCTGGGAGAGCTGGGGTTGCGGGTATGACCTCGCACAGACAGGTGATCCCTGTCAGACCCAACCGGGTTTTGGAAAGGCCGTTTATGCACAGCTGGCAGAGGGCGGAACTCCTATAGGGCTCTGCCTCCCACCACCTCCTCTCCGCTGGGTTCAAGGGCTGAAAGCTGCATCCTGTGGAAGAGATATCCCAGTCCACCTAATTCTTCCTGTAACTGCCAAAGGGCCCCGGTGACCTGCCTGGAAACAATCTAAGTCAGATATGCAAATTTAAAAAGAAGAGGCCGGGATGACAGCACTCACCTGTCCCTAGCTCTGCCGTCTGGTCCTGGATGCGGTCTTGGTCTTGGTGGGAACCTCCCAGCCTCTGGGGCTCGGCTCCTCTCTGTCAACCTCGGACTCTCTGCTCAAATAGATACTTCTTCTTTTTTTTTCCTCTCTCTCTCCCTCTCACTCTCTCTGGTTTTTTTTTTTTTTTTTCCCTCTTCTGTTCCCCTCCTTGATTTTCAATCTGATTATTTGTGTCAAAATCTGGCGGTGAAGGAACAGCCAATAGAGAGCGCCCGAGCGCGGGGCTGCATTTGCTTATCAAAGCTTCCCCGACTTCGGGCTCTTGCCAGCCCTCCACCCGGGGAGCCGCGCTCTGCCCCGGGACATTCTAACTAACGCCTCCTGGAAGAGGAAAGGATGGCTAAATCATTGCGTTCTTAAACTTAAAACACTTATATGCTTGGTTTTGCATAAACTGTTTCGTCTTTCCTTCCTTCCTCTGTCTCTGTCTCTCCCCCTCCATCCCGAGCCAGGAGCACTCTGCTCCAAAGCCACGGCAGACCGTTCTTAGAGAGGTCCCTCTTGTCCTTGCAGAAAAGCCGAATTCACGCTTCCCCAGCCTTGACCCCCGAAGAGGTGAAGGAGACGCCCAGGTGCTTCCCGGCGTCGTGAGCCGCTCAGCCCGCTCAGCCCCGCGGCAGGTGCACTCGGGATCGGTCCCAGGCCCTGCATGTGCCGCCATCTAGCGACCGCGGAGGAGACGGGGGAGGCCCATGGTGGGTCACGGGCACAGCCAGGCTCGGACATCACATCCCGCTTGGCACGGAGCCCCATCCCCCGACCCCCCACCTTTTCCCTCCTTTGCCCCGCGAGCCCGATTTATTTCAGGAGGATTTGCATAGGAGGAGAACTCACAGAACAGAGTACTGTTAGGCTGATTTGCATGCTCCTCCATCCCAGCGCTGGAGAGATTATGTTTCCCTCATAAAGAAAACAAGTTTGGCGACAGGAAGCCCCAACTTAAACTGCAGGTCCGGGGCCCCGACATGAGGAGAAAGGGGGTTTCGGACGAGGCTCCTCTGCCGCTAGGCCCCCAGCCTGGAGGTCAGATGGGCCTGCACGATGCTGTGGGGGCGGGGTCCCAACCATCACCCTCAGCCCTTGGACTCTCCTTGGTGGAGAGAGAGTGTGGGAACATCTGGACTATTCTTTGGATGTTCCACATGGCCAACAGTCAACTGGAACTGTTTGTCATTATGCAGAAAACTTAGAATCCAAGGACATTTGGAAGAAATTCCCATTTCTTCCCATTTTCCCTCCATTATGTAGGCACATCCATGTTTTGCTTATCAGATCTTTCTTCTTCCACTGGCTGTTGTTTTATTTAAGTGCCTCTCAAATTCTCTTGCGGGTTTTATGAACATATTTAATGGTTTTGCAGCTTTTCATGGCTTATCTTACCAGCCACTTTCTTCATTTGGGGCATATCATGGTTTGGGGGAAAGCTGCCGAATTGGGTACATGCTGCTCTGGGGTTCTGATCCCACTTGGGGTCTTTATCCTCCTCCTTTAGTAACCGAGGCAGGGACTCCCTTGCTAGACCAGGACCCCAGCCTGGAAGTGAAAGCAGGCCTTCTCTGGAGCGACCCGGACCCCTCTGTGGGAGGGCAGTCCAGTCACCTGGACACACCTTACAGCCTGGAGCCACCATGCAGCATCAGGTAGGCCTTTGTGGCCTGAAACCTCCCAGTCTCGGGGTCCCCTCCAACACGGCTCCATATTTTTTAAAGATTTTATTTATTTATTTGACAGAGACACAGCGAGAGAGGGAACACAAGCAGGGGGAGTGGGAGAGGGAGAAGCAGGCCTCCCGCGGAGCAGGGAGCCCGATGTGGGGCTCGATCCCAGGACCCTGGGATCATGACCTGAGCCGAAGGCAGACGCTTAATGACTGAGCCACCCAGGAGCCCCATCACTACTCCCTTTAGTAGGCAGCCCTGGAGAAGAAGTGTCTTCATTTAGCCTCTCCCAAGTGCTAAATGACTGCAGCATCCTTGTGCCAATTCATTCATTCATTTATTCAAGTTACTACTGGAACCTGTCCTGCTCCAGATTCCTCCTTCTTCCCTCTGCCTCCTGCCTTCCTCCCTGTCTGAGTCATCTCGGGCTGCCATAACCAAAGACCACAGACCAGGTGACTTAAACAACATTTATTTCTTGCAGAGACCAGGAAGTCCAAGATCAAGGTGCTGGCAGATTCTGTTTCTGGTGAGGACAAGCTTCTTGATTTGCAGCAGGCCACCTCCTTGCTGAGTCCTCACTTGGGAGAGAGGCAGAGGGAGGGAGGGACAGAGTGAGGGCTGGAGGGAGAGAAAAAGAGAGAGAGAGTGAGTGAGAGCTTAAGCTCTGGCTTCTTTTCCTTTTCTTATAAGGACACTAATTCCATCACTGGGGCCCCATCCTCAACACCTCATCTAACCTAATTACCTAGCAAAGGCCTCACCTCCAAATACCATCACACTGGGGGTTAGGGCTTCAACATGAATTTTGGGGGATAAAAGCCTTCAGTCTATAACTCAGCTAATACATGTTTATTGAGTACCTGCTACGTACCAGATGCCGAGGTTTCCAACAAGAACCAGATGGGAGCCATCGTGAGCGCCTCCCTAGTCTAGCAGGTGGGACAGAGTACCCTGAAATTTACAAACTGGGCTGATAAGTGCTATGATGTAATCATGGTATGCAAAAGAGCACAGTTTTTTTTAAAGATTTGTTTATTTATTTGACAGAGAGAGAGAGACAGTGAGAGAAGGAACACAAGCAGGGGGAGTGGGAGAGGGAGAAGCAGGTTTCCCGAAGAGCAGGGAGCCCGATGCGGGGCTCTATCCCAGGACCCTGGGATCATGACCTGAGCAAAAGGCAGATGCTTAACGACTGAGCCACCCAGGTGCCCCTGCAAAGGAGCACAATGAAATGAATGCAGACTTGGAAATTAATGAGAGTTAATGAAGCTAATGGCAGTGACATCTAGGCTGATGCCAGGCTGACTTAGTTGGGAGGAGGAAAGTAGGGAAGAATGTCTAAAAAGAACAGCATGTGCAAAGAGCTGGAGGCAGGACCTTCGGGGAATTGACAACAGTCAAGTTCAGTACGGGTGGATGGTAGAGGGTAGAAGAAGGGGAGGGAGAGATGAACCTAGAGAGGAAAGAAGGAGCACAATCAGGAATTCCTCCCTGATTTTAAAACCTTCAATGATTTCCCTTTACCTAACAGGACACAAAATTCAGCTTCAGAGCTCAGAGTTTTTCAGTGTCAGATCTCTTTCAAATGACAGCATTTTCTCTGATGTAAGGTGCAGAAACCCAATTTATACCAGTTTAATAACAACAACAAAACAATTAGTTCATGTCACTGAAAAGTTTCAGCTTCAGGCATGGTTGGATCCAGATGCTCAGATGATGTTCTCTGATCTCATTTGTTCCTGCCTCAGGACATTTGCATTTGTTGTCCCCTCTGCCTGGATGGCCTAACTTCCAGATCTCCCCATGGCTGACTCATTCAGGTCTCAGCTGCAATGTCACCTCGGCAGAGAGACTTCCTTGGCCATTAACTAAAGCAGGACCCTCCCACCCCAGCCACTTTCGGCCCCATCATCCTACCCTTTGCTCTTCTTGCCAATCATAATTATCTGAAAATGTTGTGTTGATTTATTACCTTTTTATTGATCTCTTGTTTGGCCTGACTGCCCACACGGACTGTAAGCAATACAAGAGCAGGGGTGGCGTTTGCCTGGCTCCCAGCCGAGTCTCCAAGGCTGACAACAGTGTACGGTAGACACTCGTGATGTTTTTACAGAGTGAATGGATGAACGAATGAATGAATCCGTGCATGCATCTCTCTCTCTCCATCTCTCAGCATTCCTTTCTTCTCTGGGGCTGAGATCGCCAACACTGTCAGCCGTAGTCTATCATCTTAGAAACACCGGCGGAAAGCAAGCCCCTTCCTCGGTAGTTCGAACAGGAGGCCCCAGAATGACTCTGGGGCCTCACAAGGCATCATCCCTGCACCAATCACTGTGGCCGGTGGGAGGGATCTGGGTGTCTCATCGGCCAGGACTGCCCAAACCTCGAGGGGGCAGGGTTGAGTTTGGGCAGGAAAGAGCGGTTGTCACTACACAGAGTAAGGCCACGAAGGTGTTTGGGCCACGGCTTCCACTTTCCAAGTGTCTTCTTATTGTCGCCTGAACATGCCGTGTTCTTTCCCGCTGGAGACCAAATCCCAGCCCCTGCCCTTGCCCTTCCTGTTCCCCATGTCCAGAACGTTCTTCTCTTCAGTTTCCTCCTTTGCAGCCCAGTTCTGCTCGCACCTCCTTCAGGAAGCCTTCCTAGATGCCCGCAATCCCTGGGGCCACCCATACAGCCCTTGTTTTCTTTGTCAGCGGGCGCTCAGCTGCTTCTCGATGGGATCAGCAACTACCTAGGGTAGGAATGCTACGAGTCCTCTCGTGGCATACACTGACCTCGGCGATGCGGCCGAATAAGCGAGAGCCGCAGCTAGAGCCCGGCAGTGTGCAGAGCCCCTACCCCCTGTGGAGATACCCCAGGCACGTGCAGGCGGGCTCAGCAAGCGGCGAGGGAGAGGAGGGGGTGAACGTGCTGTGCTGGGCGGGCGGCCGCAGGGTCCAGGCTGCGGTCCCAGCACCAGCTAGCATTGGCTGTGACCCTGGGCACCTTTCTGGCCGTGGCTTAGAATGGCCACAGAATGCAACTTGAAGATGGACTGGGTGGTCCTTACCCTGGGGTTGGGGGCGCCCAGCGGGCCGCTGCGCCCCTGGGCCACCCTCCTCTGCCAGAAGAGCTCCCATTCTCTGCCCTGCTGCGACTCCGTCGTTCAGGGGGAGATTGTGGAGCTCTTTCCCAGCCCCGGCTCCTTGCCAGGAGCTGCAGGCAGTTGAGGTGGCGGGAGTCCCGCTTGCAAACGCAGCGTGCCCCTGGCTCAAGACAGTGCCCTGCGGGCCAACAACCCCACGACCCGGGCGCCCCTGCGCTTCCGGAGGAAGCAATTCACCAGATCGCCGCACGGTGGCGCTCTTGCCCCCTTTTCTTCCGGCAAAAACCAGCCTGAAAACCTCTGACCCGTCTATCCATTCATCCATCCACCCACCTACCTATCTAATTACTGCTTAAATTGCAAGAGTGATATATGATCAGAGTAGAAAGAAAAAAGTAAAAGAGTATTGATCTCCCCCTGATGTGTATTCTTTTAGTTTCTCTTTCTCCCCCTCCCTCTGACTTCGCCCCCCAGGCTCCCTCTCCCCCACTCCACAAATGCATGTGTGCCTATAATGTTTTTCAATTCAAACAAAGCTTCACTGATCCTTTGCTATTGAGTACCACACAGTCAGGCTATGCCTCCCTCAATCTGTGAGCTCCCCCGTTCTGCCTCCATGGATCTCACGATGGGGACGGGACACACCCTTTGGAAGACCATGAGGCCGCGTTTTGGGGTACACCCACTTCACAGGGCGGTGGGTTTGCCTCAGACAAGCAAGGAAGGAGGGGTGCTCTGCTCAGGCAGGGGGTGTAGGCGAGCAGCCCGAGGGCCTGCGTTCCTGCCCGGTGCCTCCCAGGAACCCTGGCAGGGATGCCGAACAGGGCATGTGGGGACCCCGTTCCTAGGTTTAGGAAATAACAGACCACTGAGAAGCCTACCTGCTCCATCCATCCGAACAGTGACTTCTCACTGGGAACCGTCTTCAGAAAGTTTCCAACAATTCCCCTCGAGCAAATGTGGAACCCCATGCTGAGGACTGGAGAGGCAGGGGGACCACAGATCCCCCCAGTCAGCCATCTGAGGTTTCAGAAGGGGAAACTGAGGTCTGAAGAACCCTAAGAAGCAGAGCCAGGACTGGGACCCTGGCCTCCCAATCTTCTTGAAAGCCCTTGATAAGGGGGACCGTTGTTTTATCATTTCCAACCTAGGTGTGTTACCTGTGTCTTGTAAAACATAACTCCAGAGAGGATGTCTAATTCTCCAGTCACTGGAGTGAAATGGAAGCATCGTATTGGCATCCAGACCTGGGATTGCAACCTGGTCTTGACACCCACCAGCTGCAAGACCTCGAACGGGCACTCACCTCCCCCCTGGAGCCTCAGACATTACATCTGTGAAATGGGGCTAAGGATAATGCTTCCTCGGGGTTGTGGTAGGTAGCAAATGAGCGAATACATGCAAAAACATTTATAAATGCTAATACACTCTATAGCTGTGAGTTATCATTTCTCAGCAGAAACACATAATAGCTCGTGAGAGGAGTCTTCGATTTCTCTCTTTAATGAGACAGAGTCAAGAGCAGCCTTAGCTGCTGGGGACATAAAAGAAGAAAAAAAAGAAAGAAAAACAGGGCAGTGTCAGCCTGATTGCTATCAGGTGGGCTGTGCTCATTTACATGGCAGGTTGATTATTAATGAAACACCTGACATTTGGTTACGGCTCCGTCAACTCCCGATGACTTCTGAGTTCATGTCCCCTGGATGCTCGCAGGAAGCTCACTCAGAGGCTGCAGACAGGAGGACGGGACGAAAGCTTTGTGAACATCTACCTGGGCCAGACAGGGTGGAGGGGCTTTACAAGTCTTGGCCCTTGAGTCTGTGGGAGCATTTTGCCACTTGGAATTACTGACCGGATGATGGGAAACTGAGAACCAACCCCAATGTGCGGCCGGCACCATAGCCAAGTCCACCGATCCACTGGGATGGATGGCCCACTTTTACTCCCCAGGGTTTCCCCAGTGCCATGCCTGGCACATCACAGGATTATTAGGCGTGGGATGCATGAATGCAAGTCTGTGCAAGCCGTGCGTGTGTGTGTGTGTGTGTGAATATGTGTGTGTGTCCGCTAGCCAGCCTTAGGAGGGTGACGAGCTCCCAGTGGGTCCTCACCTCCCTAGTGAAGACCCAGCGAGGAACATCCCCTGCAAGTGATGGCCTTGCTGCCCGGGTAGAGGAGCTTGTCGAGGCTGCTGAGCAGGGAGAGGCCCTGTCTCCCCTGAGCAGCCTACCTGGGCCCAGGGGCCTTGCTGCAGCCTCCAGACCCAGGAAGCAAAGTGTCCAGGGAACACGGAAGCAGGGAGCCAGAGGAAAGATATTTGGGAGCAGGCACACACCTTTGCAGAGGACTAGAAATTCACACCCATCTGGGAAAGAGCCCACTCTCCACTGCTCATCCTCACTAGGAGCATCCTGCAGGCTACACAGCACAGAATCCACAAGAAAGAGACTTTCAGCTCCTGGAATTTGCACTCAATTTACATGTATATTGCATATACGGGCCACCTTCACCGATTTTCAAGCTACCGTTTTATCAGAGCCCACTGAAGGACCAGCCTTTTTTTCCTCCTGTTGCTTCTTATCACCCCATGAGCCTGCAGAAAGGTGGCCTCCACCTAAGAAGGCGATCTAGATGCCGGGCAGAGGGGGGCGACCCAGTGCCCTTGTGACTCAGACAGTAGGTCCTTGAAAGGTGGGATGTCCATGCATTTCTGCAAAATGAGTGGTTTGTAGATTAAAAAGGACACACACATGTCCTCCTTTGGAAAGCAGGAAAGGGTTCTTTACAAACCATCCCAGACCCAGCCGTTCCACTTCTGGGCATACACCTGAAAGCATCCAAAGGAGGGACTCAAAGAGCTATTTGTACTCATGTTCACAGCCAGAGTATTCACAACCAAGTGGGGGAAGCTTACACACATGTGTATCGATGACAGGTACACCAATAAACATAGTCTATGGGGCGCCTGGGTGGCTCAGTTGGTTAAGTGTCCGACTTTGGCTCAGGTCATGATCTCAGGGTCCTGGGATCGAGCCCCAAGTTGGGCTCCCTGCTCATCTGGGGGTCTGCTTGAGGTTCTCTCCCTCTCCCTCTGCCCCTCCCCACCTCTCTAAAATAAATAAATCTCTTTTCTTTTTAAAAAATTTACTTATTTTTATTTAAATTCAATTAATTAACATATAGAGTATTATTAGTTTCAGGAGTACAGTTCAGTGATTCATCAGTCTTATATAACACCCAGTGCTCATTACAACCCGTGCCCTCCTTAATGCCCATCACCCAGTTACCCCATCCCCCTACCCCTCTCGCCTCCAGCAACCTTCACTTTGTTTCCCATGGTTAACAGTCTCTTATGGTTTGTCTCCGTCTCTGATTTCGTCTTGTTTTATTTTTCCCTCCCTTCCCCTATGTTCCTCTGTCTTGTTTCTTAAATTCTGCATATGAGTGAAATCATAATTGTCTTTCTCTGATTGACTTATTTTGCTTAGCATAATGCCCTCTTAGTTCCCTCCACATCGTTGCAGATGGAAAGTAAATAAATAAATCTTTAAAAAAATAAAAAAATAATCATGGTCTATCCATATGGTGGAATATTATTCAGCCTTCAGAGGAAGGAGATCCTGGCATACGTGACAACATGGATGAGCCTGGGGGTCATGAAGCTGAGCGAAACCAGCCAGACACAGGACACATCCTGTAGGATTCCATGCATCTGAGGGACCTACAGAAGTCAAGATCATAGAGATGGAAAGTAGGATGGCGGGTGCCAGGGGCTGGGGAAGAGGAAACGAGGAGTTCATGTTTACTGGGGACAGAGTTTCAGTTTTGCAAGATGAAGGAGTTCTGGAGAGAGATGGTGCTGATGGCGGCCCAACAATGTGAATATGCTTCACGCCGCTGAACTGGGCACTTAAAAGGGGTTAAGATGGTAAATGTTGTGTTATGTGCCTTTTGCCACAATTTACGGACAAGCCAGCCCGCTTAGCCCCTTGTTTCCACAGATGGGGAAAGTGGAGGTGCAGGGAGGTATGGACAGATCTGGAGTCCAGAGGGCTTCATCATCTTGGGATGAGAATCACAGATTTTCCTTCACTGCCTTTTCCAATTATTTTTTGATCTTCAAATATTTTTTCAAGTTTTTGTGATGAAAAATTTCAAACAGGAAAGCAAATGAAACGTGTCTAATGGACACCTATATATCCATCATGGTTCTTCAACAGTAGTTATATTTGCCGAGTGTGGTTTATCTCTCTAGATGCATATGTACGTTTGTCTAAATACATTTTGTTCTGATAAAATATTCTGAAGGTGTATTGCAGACATCATGACACTTCACCCACAAATACTTGAGTGTGTATCTCTGAAAAACAGATATTTCTTGCAACATCATGTAACTACAGTTATTGAATTATCAGTAATTCCCCAATCCCATAGAATATTCTGCCCATGTTCACATTTTTGCAGTTTCCCCCAATTTTCTTTTAGAGTTGCTCTTTCAGAATCAGGATCCTGCCCAATTTCGAGCGCTATGTTTGCTTGTTTCTTTAGTCTCCTTTTATGACACAACAACACCCACTATCCCTTTCTTTTGACATTGATTTTTGTTGTTGTTTTGGGGGTTTTCTTTTTCCCCTAGAAGAGCCCAGACCAGTCTGATGGAAGGTCCTGCATTGTGGTTTTGTTTGATTCCTCATGTAACTTCACCCTATGCCGACTGGAAGTTGCGGCCAGGGCTTGAGTAGATTCTGGAGGAATGTTTTAGGATGGATACTTCCCCTGCGATGCTATGGGCTGTGTGGTATTGGACGACCCTAACATAGGTTGCCCCCACTTAGTGATGCGCAGTTTGGTCAGCTGGTCAAAGTGGTGACAGCCGGTTCTCTCCATCATAAGGGTGAGTTGAGAAGCAACCTGTGGGGTAGGACTGTCCTTAGGCAAGCATCCTCTTCCTTCCCCTGATGGCCTTGGCACCCATTGCTGGCCCCTGCCTGAGTCAGTCCCTTCGCTGGAAGTTGCAAATGGTGATTCTTCGAATCCCACCATCCCTCCTATGTTTGTTATCTGGCATTTTTTCTGTGAAGAAGAGCTTTGCTTCATAAAGTGTGAATGAACCACAGTTCTCCCAACAATGAGAACGTAAATGATTAACTTTTCCCGTTCGTTGCTGATTTTCATCGTAAGGTGTTGGCATAATTGGATCTTTTTGCTCTTCTCTCTTCTTTTTTACCCTTACTTTTGAGTATCGCTACAGAATCAGCAGTTTTTATTTATTCAACGTATTATTAAATGACAGGAACTCCTTTTTATGGTCAGTATATCAGTTTCTGAGGGCTTCTGTAACAAATGACCCCAACTGCATGGCTTTAAACAACAGAAACTTATTCCCGCTGGTTCTAGAGGCTAGAAGTCTGAACTCAATTATGTTTCTTTTTCTGTGAACTTTCTGTTCATGTATTTTGCCCTTTTTTGCTATGAAATAATTGTGTGTGTGTTTTTTTTTAAAGATTCTTAAGAGTTCTCTGTACCTATTAGGAGGCTTGTGCTATACGTTGCAAATATTTTCTCTTACCTCATTTATTTCCTGACTGCTTATTTTTTTCCTGCCATGCAAAAGGTGTTTTGTTTTGTTTCTTTTAGGGAGGCTGTCTAATTTGTCGGCCTTTTCTTTTGTTGCTTCTGGCTTTTTGGCCATTTTTAGAAAGGTCTTTTTTTTTTTTTCACCCCTGGATACAAAAAAATTCACTCATGCTGGTTTTTTTTCTTTTCTTTCTTTTTTTTTTTTTTTTGAAGATTTTTTTTATTTATTCATCTGAGAGAGAGAGAGTGAACGCGAGAGCATGAACCAGGGAAGGGGCAGTGGGAGAGGGAGAAGCAGGCTTCCTGCTGAGCAGGGAGCCCAACACGGGGCTCGATCCCAGGATCCTGGGATGACGACCTGAGCAGAAGGCAGACACCTAACCGACTGAGCCATCCAGGCAACCCTCATGCTGTTTTCTTCCAGCACTTGTATGATTTCATTTTTGACACTTAGAGCTCTGGGTCCCTTAGGAGTTTATTCTTGCATAGGGTGTGAGGTAGGGATCTAAATTTATCATTTCCCAAATGATCACTGCATATTCTTCAGAGGAGGCACAGCTAACATAGAACCTCTAATTGTGAATGCCCGTGCTTTGTGGGGCACGGGAGGGGGGAGGGTCTCATGGTGATCATGAGGCTAACATGGAACACTCTGGAATATGGCCCTGCACACTGCATTGCAAGGAGTGAAGAGAGGTGTGATGGGGATTTGCCCAAGGAGACAGCCAGCCCAGCATTTCAGTTAAATTAGCAGGCATTAGAGTCGAGATGAAATCTTTGACAATATTCAACAGACAACTCTCAAACTTTCAGGGGCCCTTTATTGCCTCCAGATAGAATTCAGGCTTCTTATTAGCTCGAGGCCCTCCAATGCTGACTTTCTTATCTTCTATTTCACTCATATCTTACATCTGACCATTTATCAAGCAAACAGTCGTAGGTGGTCTTGCTGGAACGCCTTTGCTCAAGCTGGGTCTTCCTCCTGTACTGCCCCTCTGCCCCATCACCATTTGGCAAATTCCTGATTGAACGAGAAGCAAAGTTCATAACCCACTCCCACCAGTAAGTTGCCCTCATTACTCTGAGTACGACCTCTTTTTCTGTAGCATTTTGCAGGTTGATCCTGGGCTGGACCTGACTCTGAGTCACAGTATGGTTGATCCCTTTCCCATCCCATCTGCTGGATTCTATGCTCCTTGCAAGCAGGCACAGGGGGTTGAATAGTGTCTTCCCCCAAAATTCATGCCTACCCGGAACCTCAGAATGTGACCTTATTTGGAAAGAGGGTCTTTACAGGTGTAGTGCAGTACAGATGAAATCATACTGGCTGGATTAAAGTGGGCCCTAAATCCATTGATGGGTATCTTTGCAAGAAGAGAAGCAGACACACAACAAGAAGAGGGCCATGTGGGGGCGCCTGGGTGGCTCAGTCTTTAAGCCTCTGCCTTCGGCTCAGGTCGTGATCCCAGGATCCTGGGATCCAGCCCTGCATCAGGCTCCCTGCCCTGCGGGAAGCCTGCTTCTCCCTCTCCCACTCCCCCCTGCTTGTGTTCCCTCTCTCGCTGTGTCTCTCTCTGTCAAATAAATAAATAAAATCTTAAAAAAAGAAGAAGAAGAGGGCCATTTGAAGACACCCAAGGAGAAGGTCACATGAAGACAGAAGCAGAGAAATGAGTGACACAGCTACAAACCACAGAACGTCAAAGTCTGCCGCACCATCCCAAGGCAGGAGAGAGGCATGGGACGCACTTTCCATCAGAGCCTCCAGAACGAACCAACCCTGCCCACACCTTGACTTCAGACTTCTGGCTTCCAGGACAATGAGAGAATACATTTCTACTGTTCTCAGCCACCCCACTGGTGGTAATTTGTTAGGGCAGCTGAAGACACTCATACGGCAGGTAAGAGCAAAAACAATGTTTATTGACAACCACACTGTGGCAGGTGCTCTGTGTCTCATGCTGGACTTTCCCAGCAACCCTCTGAATCAGGTGGTTAAGGTATGGGCATCCTCTCCATTCTCCGGATGGAGAAACTGAACTTGCTCAGCAACTCATCCAGGCCACATGGCTGGGTTATAGACCCAGGATCTGAGGGAGAAGCAGGCTTTCCGCGGAGCAGGGAGCCCGATGCGGGGCTCGATCCCAGGATCCCGGGATCATGACCTGAGCCGAAGGCAGACGCTTAACTACTGAGCCACCCAGGTGCCCCTTGGAAAGGGCATTCTTAAACAAAACCTCAAAACCCAAAGCGTAAGTCTCCAAAAAAAAAAAAAAAAAAAAAAAGGAAATGAATTTGATAACATCAGGATTAATGTCTCCTTTCCAATGAAGTACGATACAGTTATTAGGATGATAACAGACTGGGGGAGATGTTGGGAATATCTGTAGCCGACAAGGGGCACATTGCTAGAACAGAGAAGAGGTGCTCCCACAAATCAACAAGGGAAAGATAGTAACTCTACCAACTCTATCGTGAAAATGGTAGCAAGATAAGAATCAACAATTTATAGAGGAAGAAACCCACAAGCTTAACAAGAATATGAAGAAACGCTCTATCTCACTAATAGAGAGAGGTGAATTAAAACAAGAACATGTCACCATAGCCCTACTGTGCTGAAAAAATGAAAGAGCTAGTCAATGCCAAGTGTTGGCAGAGATGTGGGCACTTTCGTGGATTTCTAGCGGGGAGTAGACTGGGGCAGCCCTTCTGGGGAATAGTTTGGTGGTAAGTCTGTGCAAAATTTTTGGAGGTGATGGGTATGTTGAGTACCTTGGTTGCGGCAATGGTATCACGGGTGTATGCATATGTCTGCAGGCTTCCAGGCATGGACAATTACATGTGTGCAATTTTTTTTGTATATTAATTATACCCTAATAAAGCTAAAACAATTTCTCTAAAAACAGCCAAAAAAAAAAAAAAAGTAAGTCCACCAGTTTTACTCCTAGATATGCATCCCAAAGAAATTCTCAGCCGTATCCATAAGGGAACAAGGACAGTGATGTTTCTCACAGTGTTGTTTCTGGTGGGACTGTGGGTGTCATTCCCTGGGAGAGTGGAGAGTAGATCAGGCTAGATCTGCATCATTGAACAATTGTCAGCAGTTAGAAGCTACTGGCTAGATGAATACAAAGCAACGTTCATGGAGCTCTAAAACAATGGTGAGTGGGGAAAAAAGTAAGAAAGAGATTATCATCTGAGACATAAACTATTTACATAAGTTAAAAGTACATGCTTATATATGTATATAGTCATATAAGTAAGTAGTGTAGACATGTATCATCTTTGTCTTTTTTGGACACAGTGCTAGACAGCGAGGGGCTGCTAATGAGACCGGGCTCCAGGGCTGTGGAGGCTGCCGCCAGAAACAGGGACTTGGCCCTGTAGGAGATATGTGGCTGCTGGAGACAGGTCACTGGCAAGAGGCTGCCATACAGAAAGCTGAAAGCCGAAGCAAGAGGACCGCGCAAACGGATGAGGGAGAAGTATTTTGAACTAGTGAAGTCCTTCCAAAGGCCTTCAGATCTCATTGCATCTGGAAAGCCTCTTGTTCGCAAAAGAGAGAAACCTGGTAACCAAAACTAGCATTGGCAAAAATAGTGGCTGCCTCATGGAACTTGGGTGGCCAGCGCGAATCTAGCCTCAGGGACTCTAAAAATTCAGGAGATAGCAAATTAGATTTCTTTTTCCATCTCTGTCTCTGTCTCTGGGTAGGTCTTTTCCATCTTTTGGCTGGACTTCTCTCAGAGTTGATGTAGAAGATGGGGAAGTAGAAGATCACAGCTTCTTCACCCCGGTTTCCTGACCCCATGGGAAAGACAACCTCTCTTCCAGTATCCATGGAGAGACCCAGGGAAGCACCCTGATTGGTCCAGCTCAAGTCACATGTCCAATGGCCAATCACTTTGGCTAGATGATGGGGATTGGGATTGGCTAGGCCGGGCCCAGGTGCCTGTGGCTTGAGGGCGGTACTGTGGTTGCTCTGGGAAGGCCAGGGGGAGACTCTGCACAGACAAATGCAGTGGATGTCTATCATCTACACCAAGTCAGCACCATCTGCCAACACGGGCTCAGCTCATTTGTTTCTTGTCACGTTCAGGCCAGGTGGACCATGACTGTTGGAGAAAGCCCAGCCGGGGAGCTCCTGCCACAAGGAAGCTCCAGGGTGGTGCCTGGAAGGTAGTGGTCTCATTAACAACTTTTCGGCAAATGACAAAACTTAATCCCAGAGAAGAAGAAAATATCCAGGTAGCCCGAACTGAGAGTGGCAAGGGATGGTGGCCTCTGCCTGTGCTTTCTGGCCTCTTCTCTCAAGCCCCTGGTGGTCCATATCAAGAGAACAATTACCATTCTTCTTCCAGACACTGCATAAACAGTAACAATGTGGTTATGGCCCCCTTGAGGGCCAGCAGCTGATGAGCTCCATGGATCATTGCTCCCTTCCACGAAGGAGAACATTCCAGCAGGATGAGGTCAGAGAGCCAAGGAAAATTGGGGGTAGGGAGGGAGGTTCCTGGGTCAGAGCTCTGGAGCAGTGCCTGGCCCCTGACTCCACCCCTTAACCTGAGCACTCCGGTCATTGACCTCAGAAATCTCCGAATGCACTTGGGTCCCTGACCTGGTATGAATGTAAAGGCAGTAGTCCGTTCCTGTGAAATGGTTTTTGGACTGGCGGAACTGGGAGAAACCAGATCCTTCCCCTTCTCCCCCAAACTTTTCATCTCCATCCCAGCTGACTATGCTTGGGTGGCTACACAGAATTTAGCCTGTGGTGGACCAGCTCCTGGGAGTGATGGATGCCGGCCATGAGCACAATTAACACAGTAACAAAAGTGACATTTATTGAAGTAGGTTTTACCCTAGTTATGTCTTAATGTCTCACTGATTCAACCTCAAATCCCCACTAGGTACGCATTATTATTCCCTATGTTGTGGATGAGGAAACGAACACTAACTCAGTTGGTACAATGGCAGAAACCTGCATTCAAACTCTGATCCATTTGGATCAAGAACTCTTGGCCTCCTTCACCATGTTAGACTGGTTGAAACCCCAGCTCAATAAACCAGCGTGGTTATAAAGGTTGTGCACTGCTCAGGGGCCCTCAGGAGGGTTGGGGGTGGGAGGGTAGGGGCTGAAATACACCCTGGGCTCTGCTCACAGGGGCTGTGGGCCCAGAAGGGGTGTCTCTAATTCTCACAAAGGCACTGCATAAGCTAGCAGCAGCCCTACTTGGGTCCACTCTGGGCCCCTCGGAATTCTGACAGCACCCACTGTGCTGGCCACTCACACACCTGGCCCCTTAAATCATAGGCTGACTTGCATTGTGACCCAATTGGTTCCCATGACAGAACTTGTTATTCCCCTAAGTCATCCAGCATTTACGGCCTCCAGGCTCTTGCTTCCTTGGTGCTTTTGGCCTGAAATGCCCTTTTCCTTTCATCCACTTCCCCATTTCTATTTCATAAAACGTATCTTTCCTTGAAAACCTAAGCAGATGCCCTCTCCTTCAAAAAACCTTTCAAAGTCCACACCTAGACTCATCTCACTCTCGGCTCTCACTCTCTTTGTACCAGTCATAGTGCTTATGGCACCCACCTCTGATGAAGAACATCACCTGTTGAGCATTTACTATGCGTGGGACTTGAATCCTCACTTCGGGAAGGCTATTATGCCCATTTCACAGAGGAAGAAACTGAGGCTCAGAGGACTTCAAGACTTGTTAGGTTCACACAGCTAAGAAGTAGAAGGAACGGAATTAAGGCTGCTTATTTTAAAGATGTCTGCTCTGATCAGGGTGGTTTCCCATAGCTGTCGTGACCACGTTCCTAATGTTAGCAAGGTGGGATTTTGCAAATATTCTGCAAAGGAAAGAAGGCTGCCCTTGGTGCAGCTTTTCCCTTCTTGCCTGGGCGAGCTGCCACTCCTCCAAAGCTCCAAGGCGTACCCTTCACCCACGCGGGCCCCAGTGGCTCTTTGGGAAACACGATCGCAGCTCTGTAGCGGGGCAGAGAGACCCCAGGGGGGCAGCCAGGTCTGCAAGCGCAGGCACGGCAGGAGGGAAGGCAAGAGGCACCCCAACCACACCCAGCCCGGCCACCTTGTTTACGCCTCTTGCACGGCCCCGCCCGCCGGGCCGGGCACGTGACCTCCGCCCCGCCCCTCGCTCCCTCGCGTGGCTCCTCCCGCCACGCCGGCCCTTCTTTTCGCCTCCTTCGGAGTCACAAGATCTCTCAGCGGCCTCCTTTCGGGATCCTTCCGCCCGTCCCCGCCCCCCTACCTTCCAAACTCTCCTGAGTCCTTTCTCGAACGGCTCGCATCATCGGTAATGAGCAGGAGGGCCTGTTCCGTCCAACCGGGCTGCCGGCCGCGGTCATCCGCCGCTGGAGTCGAGAGGGAGGCGAGACCCAACTGGGCACTCTTTTTCGTGGCGGAGGCTGCGGCGAGCGTGGACACTTCACGACGGGGGGAGGTGCTGTACGTCCAAGATGGCGGCGCCCTGTAGGCTGCAGGAACTGTGAGGTAAACAGCTGAGGGGGAGGAGACGGTGGGTGAGTATGGGGTGTCTCCCCCTCCTTTTCATGGGGGCTTCTCGGGGCAGCCCTGGCACCATGACCCCGGTCTGGGAGGCCCCGAGGGACTGGGGCAAGGGGCTCACTTGCTGGAGAGGGAAGCCCGGGAAGGGGTGTTGGGAGAGCTTCCCCCTCCCTCTTATTACGCGCTATCTCCGGCGGGGCCCCGCAGAGCTGGCGAGTCCCTGGGGAGGAGAGGCGGGCCGGACCGGCACTTCGTCCCTCCTCGGCGGCCTGGGGGACGGCTGCACCCCCGGGGCGCGGTGCTGAGGGCAGGGGTGAGGTGGGCCCTTTCGCCAGCCCCTCACTTGGGGGGGTGACAGTTTCTCTCGGGGTGCGGAGGGCAGGAGAGGGACCCTTGGCCGGAGGGGAAGGGCCGGTGGGGGGAGGGCGGCTGGTTCTGGGGCTTCAGGAGAGGGGTCAGCGGTGGGGAGGAGAATGAATGGAGGCTGCCTGTGGGCATCGAGGACTCGCCTGGACTCGGTGTCTCCCCTGAAATCTGCAGGACTAGGGTGCCTCCCTCCGGGAGTGCTTGTGGGTGTTTAACTGATGGTGAAAGACAGTTACCTTAAAGTCAGCCGAGGTGAACCTCAGGCACAGCAGAGCCACTCCTAGACGCTCATTCATTCATTTGAGGAACTGGAGGATGAAGAGCCCGCAGTCCGAGCGACCTTTTAGAATTAACGCTCTTTGTGTTTCCTGTTAAAGAGTTTTGCTTCGCGTGTGTTGGATTTGGGCGTGGGGGAGCTGGGGAGGGGGCGCGGTCCCCCTAATAACAACAGCTCGCGTTTATGGAGTACTCACTATGGAAGTGCTTTGCAGTCGTCGTCTCCTTTAGTCCTTGCGACGAAGGGAAGAGGCAGCCTCTGTTAATACTTCCATTTCCCTGGTGAGGAAACTGAGGCCCAGAGAGATGAGGGTTACTTGCCTAAGATCACACCTCTAGGATTATCCGAGCCGGGGCTGGAACTGGGGTCTAGGACTATGCTGTGGGTTCCAAGACTGTGCTCCTGCCATTATTTATACTCGCAGTCATCTGTTTATACTCTAATTTATCTGTTATTTGACCAGAGCCAGCCTGTCATTCTAATTAAGTGATTAATCAGTTGGCCAGAGTTTGTGCACAAGTGCCTCTGTGTGTGTGTGTGTGTGTGTTTAATCTTGAAGAGGGGTACATTTGTTTATATACTTAGCTGGGTAGATGCGTAGCTGTAGGTGCATATGCACTTTAGCCTTGTTTGGGATGGCAGTGTTGTGCTTGTAAATATGTTAGTCTAAATCAGGCTGGCAAGTATTTGATGTTTTTATAAAACCGATGTGTTTACTGCAGAACAAGGCTTACTAAAATCCTTGCTGGTTTTTTTTTTTTTTATAGAAAGCATAGAAATAGTACTTCACTTTACATAGAGTAAGCTGTAAAAGTACTAAAATAGAATAATACTCTCCTGAGATACTTTGATTTATAATTTTGGGATCGACTTGGAGTCATCTGAATTCAAACATGCTGGCAAAGTGGAGCTGTAAATTTCAAGAAGCATTATAAAACTGAATCTTCTGGGAGCCCTTGATTTACTGAGCAACCACCTGTGATTCTTAAGTTGAACATTCCTGAGTAAACCTGGAATATGCAAATGTGAAAGCTGATTTAGGGTTGTGCAGGGAAATGTACCTGTAACAGTCATGCATCAGGCAAATGAGGCTCCTCAGAAACACTGAAACATTCTTTGCTATTGCCCTGGGGAGCTGCAGAATCTTCCTCTAAACACCTGGTGTAAACTTAAGGGGTATTTATAGAAGATGTAAAATGAAAATATCCTCTTACTAAAGTTAATATCTTATCCAGAACACTCTTACATCACGTGCCTGGAAGGGTAGATGATGTAAGCTTTCTCCACTTCATGCATTTCCTGGTGTCATAAAGACTTGGTATGTTTCTAAATTCCTAGTTAGATTCTTAGGCGGCTACCAGCCTTCTCACTTATCTCTGTTAAGTTGGAATGTCTCAAATCCTGTGACTCAGTTGTACTCTCCCTTGCTGGGCTAAGAGCAAAGACATCCCATACTGCTACCGTTGTGGTGTAATCTGATGCCTTTTGTGCATGCTTGGTTTCAGTTGTGAGCTGGAACTGAAGAGTCTTACTAGGACAAATCAAATATATACCTGCTTATGTAGTGTTTACAGAATAATGAAATTGCTGGGAACAAGAGATCTCAAGCAGTAGTGTTCATCAGAACCTCCATGCACAGATGTCTAGCCTCACAGTAGGTGGACCTACATACTTGGTCTTCAAGGATACCCTGTATATGTATTTTGAAAGAAGTCATAGGTGATTCTGCTGCACACCAGAAGTTGAAGACCAGTGTCTTTAAGTATCAGTTTGGCTGTTTTCCCCTTAATGTATCATTTATAGCAGAGGCATTTCCTAAAATAGTTTCTAAACTCTGGTGTGGGTAGTGGTGGGCGAGTTTTGGGCTCTGCATTACAACTGACTTGATCTTGTAGCTCTGTCTTCTTTCACCGTTTGTTAGGGTACAGGGATGCTCTTTTCCGGGTTCCAGAGCCATAGTGGACTAAAATTAGCTTTTCCTGGAATTAATTGTATACTCTTGGATGCAAATGAGCCAAAGACAGCAACACATCAACCATTTTAAGCTTTCCTAAAAATCAAATAGTTTTCGACTTTTAACAAGCCATTGAAGTCCTCTGAGCTTCAGTTTCTTCATCTGTGAAATAAGAGAGTTGGATTGTGAATTAGAGGATTTCTGATAAATTTCTGGGATTTCAAGTCCTCCTGGGGCTTCAGCTAAACATTCTGACTAAATTGATTGAATCCAAGTGTTAATGGCTTTATAATAACCAAGCAAATTGGTGACTCTTAGCCTGACCTGTTGAGTGATGACTTGTTTGTCCTTTCCTTTATATCACATGATTTTTTAAAAGGTAATTCCCTGTATGTTCATTATATTATAAGTCTCTCTTTGGGAGATCAGTTTTATTTATATTAGTTTTGTTTGTCATGTAAGTAGCTGAAATTAAGCATGAAAGCAAAATGTACTCAATAACATTCAAACCTGTAGCTTTTTGCTTTAAAAAATGTGTGTATGATTAGCATACATTCACACTTGAGTTTTTTCCCTCACTGCTTAGTATAATTTAGTTTGCATGACAATACTAAATTTTGCCATTTAAATTGGTCTGAAAGAGGTCTACCATCAGCAGTTTGAGATTATTCTTTTCTGATTTACTTTTTAAGCCTATAGTTACAAGAAATTAGTCATTTTTTAATGTTTTTTTTTTTTTTAAGATTTTATTTATTTGACAGCACAAGCAGAGGGAGAGAGAGGGAGAAGCAGGCTCCCTGCTGAGCAAGGAACCCGATGTGGGACTCGATCCCAGGACCCTGGGATCATGACCCGGGCCGAAGGCAGCTGCTTAACTGACTGAGCCACCCAGGCGTCCCAAGAAATTAGTCATTTAATATCTGATGTCTATATTTTTTTTGGAGGGGGTGTAAATAAAGAGTCCCCCCCCAAAAGGGTGAATACCTTTTTTTATATAAAAAAGGTACATGATGTTAAGACCTTGCTAGTTTCTTCTTGTCCCTTGTGCAGTGCTAACTTTTGTTCTGTCCAGGGAAGTAGCAAAAGGTAACAGATGAATGAATTCAGATTGCCATCTATTGGGTAAAATGCCTTAAAAACTTAGCTTTGATATAAAACAAGGCATGGTAGTTACTGGCCTAGAACTCACAGGTCACTTTCTAAAGTAAAGAGACTGTGAAGTATTTGAGTAACGAGGGACAATTTTGTCTTTCTGTTCGTGATGGAAGGCCCAGTAGGGAGTGATAAGGAAGAACAGATGTAGCGACCTTAACATCTGCATGCATTCGGTAAGACCTGTGTTACTTTGAATGGTTCACAGAGCACAGTAGCAAACACGGAGTGTATCTATTTTAAATTAGGGATTGGTTTTATCAATGTTTCACATACAAGTTGTTACATGGAGAGACTCCTAAGCCTTATGGACCCAGCAATACATTTTGTTTAGTAGCAATACTGTTATAATCAAGTTTATATTTGGTACTTATGTGCCTAGCACTGTGCTAAGTATTTGACATGCTTGATCCCTGTGAACTCTTCCCACAGCCTTAAGAGAAAGGATAGGGAGATGAGGAAACAGGCCTAAGGTCACTTACTCAGCTTCTGAGCTGGGATTTGAACCCTGTTGGTTGACTTCAGAGCCCAAACATTTCATCTTTCACTTTGATAAACGACATGAACTGCTAATTGTAACTAATTCATAGGTCAGTGGTTCTTAACTTTTGGGGGGGCCTCAGTTCCCCTCCGAAAATCTGTGGGACGTTTTGGATCAAGTATCCCTTCCTGTCCCATCACTACCAAACAGTTCATACAGATTCATTCAGGAATTTTATGGACCCAGCTTGCAGCCTAACTGATTATTCTAGACAGATTGCCCCCCTTAAAAATGGATTTGGACTTTATTAAAAACAACGTGTTTTTTTTTTTTTTAAACGGGTAGGTAGGAAAGGCCCAAGCCTTTTAAAAATGGACCTGTGTGCTGTTTGGGTTCTAAGTCATTTTGTTAAATTTTTATATTGAAAGATTCTTTACACTTCCCTGGGAATTCAACCTTAAATGCCCCATTTTAAAAAAATCAGAAGTGGAGACCTCAGGTATGGAACTTGCTAAATGCTTGTCAGGCCTGGCATTCGGTCTGTGCTGCAGCCTTTAGCACCTGGCGGAGCTCCACTGGGCTTTTTTCCAAGGTTTATGCACTATGTATTTTTTTCCCTTTGAACCTCAAAGTATTTATGAAATTATGTATTAAATATATGTTTTTAATGTTTCTTGGCATCATCCTTCTTCTTCCTGGACCAGTGGTTCTCAACCTTTAGTGGGCATCAGAATGACTCAGAAGACCCCACCCCCAGAGGTTCTGATTCAGAGGTGTGGTTCCAGGCCCAAGGGTCTGCATTTCTAACAAATCCCCAGGTGCTGCTGCTGTTGCTGGTGTGAGGACCACATTTGAGAACCACTGTCCTAGACTATCAGTCAAACCCTGTGCCTTTATTCCCTAGGGTATTTCTATTTTAGTTCTATGAACTTGAAACTTAAAGAAATCTTAACAGTTTGCTCAGATTTCTTTTACGGGAAGCTCTGTAGAGGGACTCTTTGAAACATACGTGGTATCTGTCTGACCTGTATTTTCTCTGTAAATAATTTTGTTCAGGCTAAAAGAAACATTATTTATAGAAGAGATACATCTTACTGAAATCCAGCTCTGTCTCTACAGGCAAGTTCGACAAGATTCACCTTTGAAATAGGCTATAAGCTTCAGCAAGTTGTCCTTCAAGGTCCCTAATGGCAAAAATTCTGAATGGCGAATCTGGAGCTCCCCTGCCCCAGTTCATGTGACCTT
This sequence comes from Mirounga angustirostris, assembly GCF_029215605.1. Lineage (NCBI taxonomy): Eukaryota > Metazoa > Chordata > Mammalia > Carnivora > Phocidae > Mirounga > Mirounga angustirostris. The sequence continues at coordinate 90,290,711 of NW_026991723.1, read as the reverse complement.
GAGAGGGCCTGCAGCTGTGAGACCGTGGAAGTCACCCACGACTACACATTTTGGCAGGTTTTGCCATCAGCTCCTTCACTCTGACGTACAAAGTAGTGTTTCCTACCCCCTTCTCCTTCTGTATGTCCGTGGGAAGAGGGAATCGGAGCTAGTGTCTTATCCTTTTTGGACGCTTTTGTGCTAAAGGTAGCTTTGTTCACTTGATAGAATACTGTCCTAAGAAATCACCTGAGACCGTTCCTGAGCCAGAGCTGAACACAGTAGTGTCTTAGTGTATGATTATTACTATTATCTTTGTTGTGAACATAATGGTGTAATGGTTCTGTTCTACCTGTACTGTACTTGATGCTGAAATCGTCCGTCTGTGACTGAACCCGTATCTGAATTGTCTTTGAATTTTTATATGAAAAACCTGAGTAGAGACAGCAGGTTACGGCGAAGGGTATCTGCCTGCAGGTGTACGTCATAGACAGGTGTGCATGAAGTCATCTCAGGCAATGTGGTTTGCATTTCCCAGGAGTCGTAGGATAGAAGGCCACACAGAGTACTGGCCTTCCAGAAGTCTGAATGTTCAGCTGATATTTTCAGATAAAATACTTCCTAAAGGCATTTTCGGTGCCTGCCACTAGCATTTCATAAAGGGATAGGTAGCTCTTAGCACTCTCACGGCTTGTAATGCATCTCGCCTGGGGCAGAGAAATGTGAAAACACGTGTATGGGTCCAGCCAGTGACAGCAGTCCGTGGCTGTTAAGCTGGAGTTCATGGGTAATCCTAGGTATATAAGCCATCTACCTATCTGAAACACCTTGAGAATGAAATTAAGGTGAACTATGAAAACAAATTGACCTGTGCTCTTTCTCTTTAATCTCAAAATACTGACAGCACAGAGCCTCTTCTTCTTCCTCAAACCTACCCTTTATTTATTTATTTATTTACTTTTTCCCAAAAGACTGCTTGTAGGAAGTGCCATCACAATGTTGCTTTTAGGTGAGAACACAGCTTTTGGATCAGATATGAAAGAGGAAAAATCTAGATCTGGGTGGCATGTTTCTTCTTTAATTTGGCTCTTGAGGTTAAGAATGTGGATTGACCCTGTTATGCTCTGACAGGTGCTTCCATCCATACCCTTTTGGGGTACACATCTTTGAGGGGGGTCTTCTTCATTCCTCATTTCCTTTCAGAAGTTCACAGGTCACATCTCACTTGATTGACCGGAATGATTTTAGCTAGTAGTACTCCATAGGGCAGGATTTAAATATAAATAAATAAGTAAATAATTAAAAATATAAATAATGGCAAGTAGCCTTTGACAAGCCAGCATTAGATTGATGACGACTTATTACCATTAACCATTTTTTTGGCCTAGCGATAAAGAACTTAAGAAGTCTTAATGTTGAGGGCACTGGACAAAAAAAATTCTGATTTCCTGTGCCAGTCCCTTTGTCTAGGATAGTGATCTTGGCTGGGCGGCTACAAGAGCTCATCTTATATATATCCCAACTTTACCCTTGCCTTGGATATTCCTTTTCAGGTAAAAGATCCAACTAGGATTAATCATAACAGGAAGTCTGTATGACTCACTGGACTGACAGCTGATGTTAAGGTTGTGAATATTAGAGGCCTCTGTGTTTTAATTCCAGTTCTTTTCTTGATTGACTGTGGCCAGGCAGGCACTCCCCATCTGAATGATTTGGCTGGCCTTTCTGAGAGGCCAGCCCGCCTCCTAGCAGTGGACACACACTTGGAATATGCCACTGAGGACCATTGGTGTTTAATGCCTAGAATGTGCTTCACAAGGAGATATAATTACCCGGTCATGTGGGGCACGAGATTTTAATTGTTAGAGAGTTGCTCCATCCACGAGTTCGACTTTGAGCATCATAGTATAGTGAAGGGCTTGTTGGCAAGCTTTCCCATGCTAACTCACTAGACAGACGCAGTGTGTGAGGAGGCTCAGCTTCCATACTCTACATCCCACCCTGGAACGGCAACCAAAGAAGTTGGTGAAACCTTTGCTGGCCTGCACAGAGTATATTTGCCTCTTGAGTGCCAGATGCTGCAGTAGGCCCGGGGTGTCCACTGGGGGACCAAACAGATGGTCCCTGTCCTTGCAGAACTTCCCATCTCATGACCAGACGATACCTAAATATAGTTTGGCCCACATTTTAAAGGCAGATTGGAATGTATTTGTAGAGACTCATATATGGTTATTTAATATGAGATCATTTAGACAGAAAGTATGGTAAAGAGGGGAAGAAGGTAGAGAAATGATAGCTGTCCACAAATATTTTATGCTTGTCCTGTGGAAGGATCAGATTAAGGTCACACTGTTTTGAAGGCAAGATTCAGTTTCATATGTTTATTTAAGAACTGTTGTAATGGCTTCCATATTGTCAGCAAGTACCAGACACTGTGGTAGTTGCTAGAGCTATGGGTACTGACTGAGCTGCTATCTCTGCCTGGGTGTAGCTTCTGTTCTAGTGAGGGAGACGTGTTCAGTAACTAATTACGCTTATTTAATTGGGTTGTGGTAAGTGACACAAAGAAACAGAGGCTGCTAAGCAAATATAACAGGGGACCTGACCTAGTCTGGGCACGGGAGTGGAGGGAAGTGAAGGCTTCTCTGATGGGGCAGTTTTTTTTTTTTTAAGATTTATTTATTTGAGAGAGTGTGAGAGAGTGCTAGTGCCCACCCATGCGCAAGTGTGAAGAGGAGCAGAGGGAGAGAGAATCTCAAGAAGACTCCTTGCTGAGCGTGGAGCCTGACGTGGGTCTCGATCTCATGACCCTGAGATCACGACCTGAGCTGAAACCAGGAGTCGGTTGCTCAACCAACTGAGCCACCAAGGCGTGATGGGGCAAATGTTTAAGCTGAGACTTTAGGGGTGAATGCTTAGCTTGGGAGTGGGGAGGCGAGAGGGGCAGGGCTGTAGGGAGGGAGGGGGAGTATGGGGCGTTGGCGACAAGTTGTAGGCCCGCTAAGTGCTTTGCACCCGGCACCGTTCCTGCTCTCGGGGCGTGTGTCCCAGGGCTTCTTGAGTGATGACCGTGCCCTGGGCTGCGCCAGGTCTCCAGGTGCATCGTCTTCTGTAACCCTACACAGCCTTCTGAGGTAGAGGCCGCCATTCTTCTCACTTTCCAGATGAAGGAATAAGGTCAGACGTGAGGCACCTGAGAGAGACTGCCAGAAGTGGCCCAGCTAATATGTGGCAGAGCTGGGATTGTACGTCGGAACGCTAGGACTCGAGAGCCCATCCTGCCCATTTGTTTATAGCTTCAGTAAACAGACAGCTAACAAAAGGCAGAGATTACAAGTTCAGCACAATATAACGAATTTTCCAGCAACCAGCTGTTCAGAAATGTAGACAGGGAGAGGCACGTGCACCCACTGTTGTAAGTGTTCATTCCTGTGGAAACTAGCTGGCCACCTGTCAGGGCTGGGGCAGGAAGGAGGTCGAACCAGGTGAACCCTAAACTCCCCCTGGGTGCATCTGGGATTTCACTTCATTGTAAGATTATTGTATACATTATATGTGTTTTTTTCCCTTCAGTGACCATGAAAGACACCAGGTTGACAGCCCTGGAAACCGAAGTACCCATTGTCCCCAGAACAGGTAAGGTATAAACTCAGTCCAGTGGTTGGGGGAGACAGAAGGGAGTCGTTCACGTGTGCAGGTGTGTAGGTGTGTGTGTGTTTGTTTGCAGTGAGGATTTAACAGTTCTGGTTTTAGCTACTTACTAGGAACTGGTCCTTCTGTGGCATGAAGTAATTTTGTCAAATTACCCATGATTTATTAATGGCTTATTCCGTGCCAGACACTGTGTTAAGTGCCTTCTTTATATGTGTTACTCGTTTGCTTTTTCACAGCCACACTTTGATGTAGCCCCATTTTACAGATGAGGAATGGGGCTCTGAGATATTAGCTGAATTTCCTAAGGTTGTATAGCTGCACGTGGTGGACCTGTGACTCAGATCAGTTCTGTTTAGCAGCGAGGTTTGGTTTTCGCCACTAAATGAAATCGAAGACTTTGTGTTGGAGCGAGTCATTTGACTAGTGCAGAGGCTCTCAACCCTGGCTGTGGAAATCCACTTGGATCTGTAAAAAAAACCAAATGTGCTCTCTTGGCCCCACCCCTTAACTTGTTCTGGAGTGGGGCCTGGGCTTCAGGGTTTTATAAAGGTAATTCTAATGTACATCCTGGGCTGAGAACCCCTGAGCTAAGGAATTAGCATTTACATCTTAACTTGGTTTTATTTACTCATTGTCTTAATTAGTGTTTTGGGATGAACTATATGCTGTGACAGTTTCTAGGAATTGGAGGATTCTCAAGGTCCCAGAATATATCCCTCATAAATATTGAGGCTTTGGCACTTTTGTGGATATGAACTTGGTCTTAGTGACGTAACTTATCACTGAGCTGTAATTTTGAGTTTACTGGTAAGAGTGCCCAACACAGCAGCATCGTGTGTCTGTGGGAAGGTGTGGGGAAGATAGGGAAGCTGTCTGGTTTGCCGTCTGTGTGTGTTTAGCTCATGGGGTTCATGTAATGGCTCACTGGTTGCCACTATGTCACTGCCTGCCTCATCTGACCTCGTAGGAATTGTGAAATAAAGTAGGGATTTTTACCTTCAGGATGGATGTCTGGTCACAGAAACCTGGTATGGCCTGTAAATTATCTAACAGGAAGGCAGAAGCAACATTCTCTCACAAGTAGGGGGAGCTTTCTGAGTGTGACTTTTCCTATTCAACTTTTTTTTTTTTTTAAGATTTATTTATTTATTTTGAGAGAGTGAGAATGAGAGAGAGAGAGAGAGAGTACATGAGGGGGGGAGGGTCAGAGGGAGAAGCAGGCTCCTCGCTGAGCAGGGAGCCCGATGCGGGACTCGATCCCGGGACTCCGGGATCATGACCTGAGCCGAAGGCAGTCGCTTAACCAACTGAGCCACCCAGGCACCCTTATTCAACATTTTTGTGTGTAGTTCACACTGTCCCTTCTTTAGAAGTCCGCAGAATGTGAATCTGAATCCAGCGTCGGGTGGTCGTGTTCGTATCATTGAGGCCCAAGCTGAATAGCATACGTCATAAATTTCAAATTTTATTCCACATTTTTCAGTATTGCAATTGTATGACATTTTAGTAGCTAGGTTTGTAAAGTTTGGAGTTTGTTTTTTGTTTTTTTTTTTTTTAAGATTTTAATTAATTTATTTATTTGTCAGAGACAGAGAGAGAGAGCGAGCGAGCACAAGCAGGAGGAGCGGCAGGCAGAGGGAGAAGCAGACTCCCCACTGAGCAAGGAGCCCGATGTGGGACTCGATCCCAGGACACTGGGATCATGACTGAGCCGAAGGCAGATGCTTAACTGACTGAGCCACCCAGGCGTCCCAAGTTTGGAGTTTTAATGTAGAAAAATGACTTTGTTAGGACTAGCAGCCAGATTGCTCCTGTGGTCACTGTGTCACATGTGTGATGCTGAATAGACGCTCGTCTCCGGCTGCCTTAGGCAGTGCCATCACTAACCTTTATGGAAAAAGCAGAATGTAATTTAGGGACGTTTCTGGGAGATTGTTTTCTAGAAGGAACCTGTATCTGGGATTCATAGGTTGGGCACGCCTCACAGATCTTTTGCCTTTAGCTACTAATAATTGCTGGCGACCTGTAGCCATCATTTTGACAAGCTTTTTGTTTACATTTTTAACCTTCATAGACACAAAACTACAAGACATTGTCTTCCTAAAGTATTTTTGTAAGGTCTGTTTTGAAATTTGATTAGTGACTGTAAAATGTGTTAGAGGATTTCAGTTTTTCACTAACATTGTTTTCTTTATACTCTTTATATTCTTTATGTTTGACTCGAAGATGATTTATCATGGATGTTGTCGTTGACTGTGATTTTGGACTTTTTCATGTCATAAAATTGAGGTGACAGGTTGACATTTTATTTTTTATTCATCTTCACGAGATGTGAAGTATTCCCAAATATGACTTTTTCTTGAAAGACTACTAATTAAGACTATAAGTTAAATGCAGTTTTTTTTTTTTTTTTAGATTTTATTTATTTATTTATTTATTTGAGAGAGAGAGAGAGAGCACAAGAGGGAGGAGCGGGAGAGGGAGTAGCAGACTCCCCGCCGAGCAGGGAGCCCGATGCGGGACTCGATCCCGGGACTCCAGGATCATGACCTGAGCCGAAGGCAGTCGCTTAACCAACTGAGCCACCCAGGCGCCCAAATGCAGTTTTTTTTTTAAGATTTTTTTTATTTATTTGACAGAGAGAGAGCAGAAGAGCATAAGCAGGTGAGAGAGGCAGAGGGAGAGGGAGAAGCAGGCTCTCCGCTGAGCAGGAAGCCTGATGCGGGACTTGATCCCTGGACCCTGGGATCATGACCTGACCTGAAGGCAGTCGCTTAACCAACTGAGCCACCCAGGCACCCCTTAAATGCAGTTTTTAAAAGTTTATTTTTGTTTGTAATAAATGCTACAAGACGATTCTATAAAATTTAGAATTAAAATATAATTTAATTTCTTTCTAGTTAGCCATCTGTTATTAAAATTTTTATAAACATTTGGCTTAAAGAGTAATTACTCTTATTTGTAAAGTTATTTATCTAATCTACTTTTAATATTCATATTGTTAATATATTTAGCCATTTGAAAGTTCTTGATTGTTTTTGAACATGAAAGTTACATTGATCAACTAAAGAGCTTTTATTTTCCTAATTGGTATACATTGGTATTTAAACTGACAAGAGTTTCAACTTATAAAACACAAAACTTGGATGTTACAGCTAGAGTGTTTTACCTTTATTCAAAAATGAATATTCAGATTTTTAACAATAATTCTAAACGCATGCCTTGTCCACATTACAGACATCATGTAGGTTAAGTATCATGGTAATGACGTATAGTTGATCACACACACTGAGGGGTGCTAGAAATGCTGCTGAAGTAGGCAGCTGACAGTTTTAAGTTTCAAACATTCTAAAGACCAAAGCCAAATGTTGGCCAAATATGGAGACTAAAGTCAAACTTGGGTGAATCCCTATTTTCCATACATGTTGAAATCATACTAAGTATTCTGTTCGATTGAATCTGATGACCAGTTTTAAAGTTTCAACTTGGTTTATTCAAAGGTGGTAACTAACAATCCCCCTATTGCTTTCCATTGGGTGGTCAAGAGAGACCTCTTAGAGATAGTGACATTTTGAGCAGAGACCTCACTGACAGTCAGCCATGCAAGGATCTGGGAGAGAGTATTCCAGGGATAGAGGCAGCAGCAAGGGCAGAGGCCTTGAGCAGGAACTAGTTTTCCTGGCTTTTGGGAGACTGGGACTAGATCTGCGAAATGATGAGGCAGAATGGCGCGAAAGGAAGCAGACAGAGGCTGGGGGGTTCACAACTGGCCAAAGCACGTGGAGCCTTTAGGCCACTCGTGGGGTTTGGCTCTTATTGCCTCCATGGGAAGCCATCGCATGATTCTAAACAGGAGAGGGATGGATTCTGATTTCCATATTTCAGAGTCTTTGTGGTGTTTTGGTGGCCAGTGCATCGTAGGGGAACAGGATGGGAGGTGATGGGGCTTGGACTGGGCCCACAACAAAGGGGATAGCAAAACCGGGGGGTTTGCTGACAGATCAGAGGGGAGGGTAAGAGCTGTGGAGAAGCTGAGGACATCGCCTCAGTGTTTGCTTTAGACTGATGGTCGTGTTTTCCTGAGATCCAGAAGACCGGCAGAGTGACAGGGTTTGGGGTGGGAGTGGCTGTTGAAAGTCGTGGCTCCCTATGTGAATAGCTGTAGTACTGTACTGTGGCACGCGGCCACTGAAGATGCCACTCACCTGAGTGGAATGCTGCTTTGGCACATAGGGTACAGAGCTGGACTAACCTAGGTATTGACTTTCGGCTTCTGACTCCTGTGTTTTTTTGTTTGTTTGTTTGTTTTTTAAGATTTTTTATTCATTTATTTTGACAGAGAGAGACACAGCGAGAGAGGGAACACAAGCAGGGAAAGTGGGAGAGGGAGAAGCAGGCTTCCCGCCGAGCAGGGAGCCCGATGCGGGGCTCGATCCCAGGACCCTGGGATCATGACCTGAGCCAAAGGCAGACGCTGAACGAGTGAGCCACCCAGGCGCCCCTGTTTTGTTTTTTTAAAGATTTATTTATTTATTTGAGAGAGAGAGACAGAGGGAGCACAAGCAGGGGGAGAGGCAGAGGGAGAGGGAGAAGCGGAGCCCCTGCTGAGCTGGGAGCTGGACGTGGGGCCGGATCCCAGGACCTGGAGATCATGACCTGAGCCGAAGGCAAACGTTTAACCATCTGAGCCATTCAGGCGCCCCTGACCCCTGTGTTCGGTACTTGGTTATTTCCAGAGTGGAAGAGAGGCTTTCACAGCTGAGCTGTAAGTTGATGCTGCCCATGCCTGTGGAGCTCACCTTCATGTGGCTTCTCCCAGCTGACCTTCCCCAGGCTGGAAAGTGTGTCTAACATGGGTGTGCCTCACCTGCCCCCACCACATTGAGGTTGAGCTGGCCCCGTCCCCACTCGGTGCACCCACTGAGCCCTGCCCACTTCCTCCTCCCACATCCCTTCTCCGTCGTGTGTGCTAAGGCGCTCTTCCCTCTCAGCACCCTACATGTAGCCCCCTGAGAAATATTTGAATGAGTTTTAAAAGAAGAGATATTCCAATCATGGGAATGATTCCAAAAGCTCATGATTAAATGCTTGGGAGGGCCTTTTTGAATGTCAGAATCCTTGAACTTGGGGCACTTACATGAGGAACCTCACATGAAACCCAAGATTTATATTTTTTTGGGAGGATTAAAAAAATATGGTTGAGGGCGCCTGGGTGGCTCAGTTGGTTAAGCGACTGCCTTCGGCTCAGGTCATGATCCTGGAGTCCCTGGATCCAGTCCCGCATTGGGCTCCCTGCTTGGCAGGGGGTCTGCTTCTCCCTCTGACCCTCCCTCCTCTCATGTGCTCTCTCTCATTCTCTCTCTCTCAAATAAATAAATAAAATCTTAAAAAAAAATATATGGTTGATAAGTAGAATTTTAGAAAATTTAGAAAAATTTTAGAAAAGCTTGTTGCCAGAAACATACTAATGTGTTTTAGAATGAAACCTTATATTTGCTTTCTATAAAGTATCTGGAAGGAGCAGGCTCCAGAAACCAGACTTTGACACCTAAAATGATATTTAAAAACTGAAAAGCAAGCTAGGTAGCCCAAGCTGGTCAGCCCTGACTACAGCCAACTTGACTGGACGGGCGCCATCTTTGTTTGGAATTGGACTCCTGTCGTGTGTTCTGGGCTGCCTAGATTTGGGGAACCATCTCTGATGTTACTGTCTTCTGAATACACAAAATATAAACTTAGAGTCTCACTAGATTGAGACTAGGTGGGTAGCAGTTTTACTGGAACAAAACCAAACTTAGGGACAAAAGTGCTTTTAAACCTGAGAATCATTTGTGACTTATCTGAAGTAGAAAGGAATGTGAGGGCTAGCCAGATACATCTTGAAAGTGGTGGCCCCACGATTTTTACTAGTTTTCTTTTTGATAATATCTGGGCACTGCTCAGGGAGTATTTATTTGTGCCGAGTGTATGCATACGTTCTCTCATTTTATTCTCTCCATGGACAATAAATCCTGACAGGTTGGTATTTTCTTCACTTGTAAATTTAATTTAATCCAACTCACAAGGTGAAATTTGTTTCTATTTTCAGCTCTGAACTCTTTTACAAGAAAATCTTACCAGTTGTAAGCCCTTTGAAATGGATTCCCTTTGTGATTTACCTGTAAGATTTATATTCATAGGTGAGCCAGCAACTTCCTGCATCGTGGTTAGCTATCAAAAATGCATGTAGACATTTTAATTGATTTTTTTTTTTTTTTTTGGCTCATGAACTTCTGATTCACCGAGAGCCAAATCAGTGGCTGTTGCTGGGTTGTAATTAAACAAGAGCATAGATAATAATACTCACCAGTTTCTGGGGCCACTGGTGCTTAAATTTGGCATTTTTGCAGGAGGAGCTTAACTCTGGTGGACTTTTTCTTTAGCATAATATTTCTTCCCTAGGTGCTTATTAAAATGCCGGTTCCTAAGCCCCAAGTCAGTGGTGGAACGGCCCAGGAAGTTGCGTTTCTAAGAGGCACCCTGGATGGTCTGGGTCCACACTGAAGCAGGGGGGCTGCTACCCTAGCTACTCAGAGCGGCGCTGGAGGAAGCAACATGGCGACCAAGGACAGATGCAGCCATGGGCCTGGGAGTTGAGCCGTCTGAGTTCTGCTTTACCGTGTGACCTTGGCAAAGCCACTTATCCTTTCTGAGTCTCCATATTCTCATTTGTAATAGAGGATATCTGCTTACCTCACAGAATTGCTGTGAGGATCAAAACCACGAGGTCGCTTGATGTCACGTTGAAGGGCTTAGGGCTATGCAGTCGAGCAGATCTGGGTTCAAACATCAGTTCTCTGGTTCTGCCTCTTGCTAGCTTTGCAACCCCAGGCAAATGGCTTCATTTCTGTTTCTCTCCCCGCAAAATGGGGACAGAAGAACCAACCGCATGATACTGGTCTAAGGACTGTATTCATTGATGTTTGTAAAAGATGTGCAGTTCCTATCTCTTAAATGATCATTGGTTTTGCTTGTTTTTGAAAATATACCTTTAGACACCCAAGTGGAAAGAAAAATAATTGTAAATGTGGATAGTGACACCTGGAGAATGAGCTGGGTTTTTTGTATTTAAAGATAAGGCAGCGGCTCCATCATCAGGAGGAATGGAGCCTTTGAAGGGGGCAGATTTACCCTTGTGCCCCCACTTCATGCCTCTTGCCTGTGACCAATGGCATTTGAGTGTGACAGATGTCTGGGGGGAGGAGTTTGTATGAAATATCAAGACGTGGTCCCTGCTTCAAATGAGGTATTGAAGTATTGAATGGATGGTCCTGTGACCTAACAAGCTAGACCAGCTTCTAGACATTGATAGGAGTGTCAAGAGGAAAACAGCATGTTTTTAGTTCTTTTTCTGAAAATAGTTTGTCTACTTTTTATTTATTTATTTTTTGAAAGATTTTTATTTATTTATTTGACAGAGAGCGAGACACAAGCAAGGGGGAGTGGCAGGAGAAGCAGACTCCCTGCTGAGCAGGGAGCCCCAACTGGGGCTCGATCCCAGGACCCCGGGATCATGACCTGAGCCAAAGGCAGATGCTTAAATGACTGAGCCACCCAGGCACCCCTCATCTACTTTTTAGATCAATGATTTAAAACGTAAACATAGGGGCACCTGGGTGGCTCAGTTGGTTAAGCGACTGCCTTCGGCTCAGGTCATGGTCCCGGAGTCCCGGGATCGAGTCCCGCATCGGGCTCCCTGCTCGGCGGGGAGTCTGCTCCTCCCTCTGACCCTCCCCCCTCTCATGTGCTCTCTGTCTCTCTCATTCTCTCTGTCTCAAATAAATAAATAAAATCTTAAAAAAAAAAAAAAAATAAAACGTAAACATAGTCTTAGCCAAAACCAAAGGCAGAGTCAGAAGTAGGAATAAAAATAAAAAACTTTGCTTTGGTCCTGGCATTAAGTTGCCGTGATGGTTCTGACTGGTAGCAGGGTTTTCCGTCTCTCTCCGGTGCTTGCATTCCATAGACCTCTTCTTCACAAATTGTCAAATGTAGAATTATTCTCACACCCTAGCTTCTTTCATCAGCAGAATTCTGGACAGGCTTTTCACTGCATTGAACATATGCGCTGGCTTCTCTTGCAGGTAACTTTTAATGGGGAGAAATGGGGCCATTTTGTCACACTGTGTGCCTTCCTTTTTCTCAGTCTGGTAGTGACACCAATGAAGAGCCTGCAGACTCGCTAGTGCACGTCCCGGACCTGGCGCAGCACAGTCGTGTAAGATAATGGCCCAGCAAGCGAATATCGGGGAGCTCCTGTCCATGCTGGACTCCCCCGTGCTGAGTGTGCGTGATGACGTGACAGCTGTCTTTAAAGAGAACCTCAGCTCTGGTAAGCAGGGTCGCGCCCATTCTCGCTCCTGTGCGCATCAGAAGAGACTGACCTGTGGGTGACTATAGTCTGCTGATGTTGGTTTTCACCTTCTGAGGAGAGTCTCCAAAACCACTGAGAAAAGCGCATCAACTGCCAGATTCACTCTCTGTGTGCTTTATTATGGAACTATTCAAAGAGACACACAAACTTATTAAGTAAGAATCACATAATGAACCCACGACACAGCTTCAAAGTTGCGGCCTTCTTGTTTTCATCTCACCTCCCTTGTTCCCCCCACCCAAGTATTTTCAAGCAAAGGCCATGCAGAAATCACATACGTGATTTCTGGTATAAAAATGCGTGACCTCTCCTTAATCAGAGAAACAGGAATTTCAACAGTACCTTTCTTTGCTTACTAGGTTGACAGAAATCAAATATTGACTACAGAAATGGGCACTGTTGGCAGGAGAATAAATTAGTATTCAGCCTTTTTGGAGTATCCATCACCCATTAAGAAGCACGTACCAAGTGTCCCACTGACAAGAGTCTGTATTTCATTATAGCCTTGAATGAAGTCTAGTGAAAACTGGGAAAACCCAAGTATCCTTCAGTAGGTGACTGGTTCACTGAGTCGTGTAGAGCCGAGCAGTGGGGCTCCAGGTCAGTGAGGAGACTGAAGTAGGTCAGAGGTGCCAACATGGGAGGGTGTCTGCAACACACTGTTAAGTGGAAGAAAACACATACACAGGCTGCGTGTACGTGGGTGTGGGGGCTTTGTGTTCGCGTGCGCACATGTGTGGTTATCCAAGTAGGAAAAGGTTTGAAAGGACGTGTACCAAACTCAAGGATGCTTGTCTCTGAAGAGTGGGTTGAGAGAGGCTGGTAGTGAGGAGGACTTTCATTTTATGTTCTTTCACATCATCTGAGTTGTTATCAGTGGACATGGTTACAATTTTATAACCAAAGAAAGCAATAAAAAAAGGAGATAGCATTTCTATGCTTTTATGGATATTTAGGCAGGTTAATTTGGTATTATCCTATTGTTAAACCTAAATAGATCGAAGGGTAGAAATAGAATGCTTCACGTAACTTTGGGGAGCATATAAAGAAATACTTTCTGGATTTTATGACCAGCAGCCATTTGAGGTAAGTTTAGAATATTAAAGGAAATAATTATTTCCCTTTCCTTTGTTCAGACCGTGGTCCGATGCTCGTAAACACCTTGGTGGACTATTACCTGGAAACCAATTCTCAGCCGGTATTGCACATCCTGACTACCTTGCAAGAGCCGCACGACAAGGTAACTGCTGGAACGTAGTGCTGGGCCGTTCAGTCTGGCCCCGACCGGTGTGGCGGCCTCTGTGCACACCCCGTGCAGTGTGTCCAGAGCGTGCTCCTTCATCTTCTCCGTGCCGCAGATGATCCTGTTCCCAGATTGCAACCACATGGAAAAAGAATTTGCGGAACCCATGTGTCCTGCAAAGTTTACAAAATAAAACATATTCCAGAGGTTTTTTTAAGCTTTCCCTGTTCCAAGAAATCCTATAATTCCAGTGCTGTCATTGTACAGTAACAGTTTGACCTGTAAGGTGCCCATCTTTAAATCCATGCTTTGAATAGGATTTTGGACTTAATCAATGTGGGAAAATCTATGGGTCCAGACAGCTATGGGGCTAATTGCTGAGTCCTGTTGCCCAGCACCAGGCACTTGGAGGGCTCCTTAGTGTCTTATTTTTGTTGGTGGTAAATAGTTCACAAAGCACTGTAGTTGCATACTTTGGTTAAGTGTTGAGTTTCTAAATGCTAGTGGCTTCACTAAGATTTGAAGGCCTTGCCGTTGTGTGCCTTTTCCAGTATATCTTGTTCTGTTGTTTTTCTGGGCTGAATTTTAACTTCTAGATTACCCAATTTATATTTGGGGCCAAACCATGTAGACTGGGCTATGGTAGCAATAAGCAGCTGCTACCCTCACAGCTTCAACAACCTGCCACAGGCTCAGGACCAGCAGTTTTTGGAAAAAGTGGCTTATTTGTACATAACAAGAGGGTCCATGAGGGAGTCTGCCCCTCACCCTCCCGGCCTGCACCTGTGTATCATGGGATCCTTTTTCAGGACTTGCCAGCTGGCTGCCTTCTCTCAGGCCAAATGCAGTGGTGTTTTGTGTGCCATTGTGGTTTTTAAAGCTCTTTCGTTTGATCTCTTCACCTGGATGGCCCTTGCTTCCCGTCCGTGGAGACTCGAGGAGCAGGCATACGTCCTCGTTGCCTCTGTTTATGTCATCTGCTACGTTCTCAGGAGAATTTCCCTTGTTTCCCTTGATTTCCTCCCCCCTCCCCCCTCCCCCCAGCCTTACTGAGACCTATTTCCCCTGTTCTTTTACGTGTTTAGCACCTCTTGGACAAAATGAATGACTGTATGGGCAGAGCCGCCTCTCGGCTGCCCGCGCTGTCGCTGCTGGGGCACGTCATCAGACTGCAGCCGCCTTGGAAGCACAAACTCTCTCAAGCACCTCTTTTGCCTTCTTTACTCAAATGTCTCAAGGTACGATGTTTGCAAGGGTTTGAATGAAATGCCTTTGTGAATATTATTTCTGAAATTCTGGGTGACTTTAAAGCAAGCAAGCTAGATTTGAACTCTGAGAGTTCAGAAACTTTTAGTGTTTGGCTTTCCTCGAATGTCATGTCGTCCACAGTTGGTACTTAGTAAATTCTCAGTACATCCCCGTGACCGGCAAGTGGCTTTCGTCCAAGCAAATAAGGTTCAACATGACATTATTCCCACCCTCATGGACTTCATCATTGTCCAATCTTCCCTCCATTAAAACATCTGGTTTCTCTTTGAGGGAAGCCCAGATTCTCTTTTAGCTAGGAGAAAAATGGCTAACAGCTCTTTTTAACCATTCAGGACCACGTTCTTGTTGCAGCCATAATTAAGGTTTTGTTGATACAGGGCCTCCTGAATCGCATTCTGCCTTTTGCACTCTAAATTTAGTGTATTTTTCTACACAGTGAGTCAAAACCTAAGTAGAACTTTGTGGTTTTAGTTTTCACAGTGGTTTGCTGAAATACTCCAGGCTATTTGCTTAATCTGTTTTAATTCCTGGACTTGTTTCCCATCTATAAAATAAAAAATGTGGTTAATATTAACTGCCTGTACCTCACAGAGACGTGAAAATATCCAGTAGCGTTTGTCCCAGGATGGCAGTACCTCTGGATCATCTGATACAGCACCCTGCAAATTGATTTTTGTCTCTGCCAGCAAGGGTAACTGTTTCATTACCCCTAGAGGTGGGAGTCACGTTGGTAGGGTGTCATAAAAACATGCATTTAATGTTGAGAAAAAACAGGAACGATTGGTACAACTTACATTTTTTTAAGTGAATGGATTGGAGAGAATATAACTCAATCTTGAGGCCACAAAATTCAGTTCAGATTGTAGAACACTTCACTTTTCCAAAAGGGTAAGCTTTGGCAGTTACTCATGGACTGCTACCCAGGCCATTGGTTAGAATAGGACCATAAGCAAAATTAGGGTTAGTCGTTGTTACTGGAACTGGTTGTGTGTTCTTGATTCTCCTACCAATATTTTACGTTCTTCTTACTAGATAGATGTCGGCCGTGACAAAAGGCTTAGTGCTTAACATAAAAACTAAATCTATTTAAGGCTTTATTTCCAGACTCGTGGATTTCCTTTTTTTAACAGTAATAAGGAGTGTCTTAGCCTGCGTGGTAGTCTTTTGATTAATATCTTGGTTCTTAAATCTGAATTCCAGTTACTTGGCAAACATTCATGATTTAATTATGGGTCAGGTGAGCTGCTGTAGCTGTCCTGAGTTGATTCATTATCCATTGGGTATTAAGTATCTTCAATTAGCCTGAAGTTGTATGACTTGATATTTAAGCTATAGACGTGATCAGAGGTCACCATATCTTCTTTTATTTGCTGATCTATAAATGCTGCTACAAAGGTGAACAGTTAGGGAGATTTGTTAGCACTATGCTAATTTCCTCTTAAATTACACTTCTGTTGTAATCCTTTAAAAAATACTGAATTACTTGACATTACTTGTGTAGTGTTTTTTAAATTGATTAACAAAAAGTAAATATTTGAGGATTTGGTTGAATGAACAGAAACTGTCATGTTCCTGTGTTCTGTTAAAGGCATCTCGTCACACTTCTGGGCCAAGTGCCATAGGCAGAGCGTCCCCAGGTCAGGTTGAAGTTTGTCTCCCAGATAGGTTTGTCTGGGGGCAGCAGAAGTGGTCTTTGCAGATTCATTATGGTCAAGTCTGACCAGTGTTGTTCCCCCCAAACCTGAGGGTGAGGAACCTGAGTCGATGAGGGGACCTCTACTTTCTGATCCCTGTAGAATTTAGAGCGGCCTCTTGCTGTGCTGGTAGTGCTGATTCTAGGGCTGTGCCTCACACATGTTCTTCCTGCTCGACCTTTCCTTCCGCAGATGGATACGGATGTTGTCGTCCTCACAACAGGTGTCTTAGTGTTGATAACCATGCTACCAATGATTCCACAGTCGGGGAAGCAGCACCTTCATGATTTCTTTGATATTTTTGGCCGTCTTTCATCGTGGTGCCTGAAGAAGCCAGGTAAAGATGTCTTTACATACCTGTCATTCCCTACCAGGTGAATGCTTTCGTTAGCGATTGACAGGTTGTGAGCTGTAAAGGAAAGACGTGTAGACTTTCGTAGCTGGAATGGGTGGGTGTCACCAGCCGGTTGCAGAGGGCCTTGGGTGTACTCACTGTAGGCATGACTATTAGATGCCTTCCTCATTCTGTCGGCTTAAGAGGATTAGTTTTCAGAGAAACTGGTAGGATGTAAAACTTCCTAATTGTCAGTAAACTTCAGTCTATCAAAATACCTTCAATCCGTGTTGTAGCAATACAGGACTAGGCTTGGGGCACCTTTTTGTCTTACTTTGCTGGTCTGTTGTGACAGAACACAAACCTCTGGTTCTGAGAACCTGTCTTTTGTATGTGGAGGAGGAGGGAAAATGCAGCGGGTTCTAATTAGTGTCGTTGTTTTAAATGTGGTGGGGTTTTTCCCCATACTGGCAGGGAGTCCAGCTCTATGAAAATGATTTCAAAGCTATAAGCACGTGATACTTGGAATCTTTTGGTAAGGCCGGCATGAGCCATTCATGTTGAAAAGATGAAGTGTGTAAGCCATGTCACACCAGATCCTGTAGCTTCCTGTACAGGATTAATAACAAGTGCAAGATCCATGTGATGCTGGTTATTTAGTAGGCTCTTCTGGGGAGGAAAGTAGTGGTCTGTCCATTATTATGGAGGAGCTGTACGGATCCTGTGGACTTAGGGTTTTCCATGGGGTCTGGGTGAGGCTCGATGAACAAAGTGTTCAGTTTCTCCCACTCTCAGCTTCTTAAGCTAGTTTCTAGATAATAGTTTTTTCACTCTTTAGTTACAAATCTGCATCACTAAGACTACACGCTGATCTCAAAAGGATCTCTCACATTTGTTCTGCAAATATTTGAATGTCTGCTCTGCACCAAGCACTGTGCAAGGCACTAAGGGTACAGAGGTGAGTAAGACGGTGCAGTAAGAGTGTTCAAGAAACTCAAGAAATTCATGCCAAATAGGACAGTGGAGAAGTATCATTACAAATTTTTGGGGGGCACCTGGCTGGCTCAGTTGGTAGAGCATGCAGCTCTTGACCTCAGGGTCGTGAGTTGGATCCCCATGTGTGGCGTAGAGTTTACTTAAAATTAAAATAATAATCATGAAAAACAACAAGAACAGATTTTAGGGAGAGTGATTATCGTGAGAAAGTTAGGTCAGTATTGTGAGAGTGTCGAGTGAAGACAGGAGAGTAGCATTGGATCTGTAGGGGCTTTTATGGGTCATTCTAAGTAGATTGGAGTTTATCCCAAGGCCGTAGGGAGCCACTGATGGATTTTAAATAGGGGTGTTTTGTGTGTTAAGATTTGCATTTTAGAAAAATACTTGCTATCTGGAGTGAGGTGGGAGCAGTCGACCGCAGGTCATGCTGGTGGCCATGTGCTCACGTTTGCTTTGCACAAGTCATCTTGTGTCTGGCTGAGTCTCCTGTCCATGATTTCCTGTTTTAGGCCACGTGACAGAAATCTATCTTGTCCATCTCCATGCCAGTGTTTATGCTCTCTTTCATCGCCTCTACGGAATGTACCCTTGCAACTTTGTCTCCTTTCTACGCTCTCACTACAGTATGAAGGAGAACTTGGACACTTTTGAAGAAGTGGTCAGGGTGAGTGAAGACGGCTCATTTGAGAGCCTGCATACTGTGCCCACAGGCTGTGGTTGGGACCCGTGTATTCAGAGGGAGACAGATTTTGAAAAGCAGTTCAGCTCTCCCCATAGCCCCAGCCCTAGGCAGCCCCTGATCTCCTTTCTGCCTTTGTAGACTTGCCTCTCCTGGTGAGCGTTTCACAGACCTGGGATCATACAGTATGTGGTCTTTGGGGACTGATTTCTTTCACTTGGTGGAATGTTTCAGGGGTCATCCATGCTGTGTAGCAGATGTCAGGACTCCATTCCTTTTTATTATCAAGTAATATTCCATTGTGGGCAGATACCATAGAAATTAAGCCTTTTGTAATTTGTCAACCCGAACTCTTCTAGCCAATGATGGAGCACGTGCGAATTCACCCGGAATTAGTGACTGGATCCAAGGACCACGAACTGGACCCTCGAAGGTATAGAAATGAAGCTAGCGACTCAGAATTTTACAGCATCTCTTGACAGATTCATGTGCTGTAGGCGACGTCCCTCCTGGGGTATTATTTGGGAATACAGGTTCTTCTACTTATAGAATCACTCTGTTTCGAAGGACTCGTACAGCTAGAACTTGGTTCGAGTCTGAAACATACTCCTCACAGACAGAGAATTAACCATTCCTCCAGGGGAGCGGAGGCGTTTGCCATGTAGACACCGGCCCCGCAGAGCCCCAGGAAGGCGTCCAGCTCGGGGGTACCGGTGATCGGGGGTACCGGTGATCGCACGAGGCAGGCTGAGCAGGACGTAGTTGAAAACAAGTGGGTTGTGGGAAGTGTGGGTGTCGAGTGGGGAGCCTCCCCCTGCAGGTAGCCAGGCAATGGCCGGCCGGCCTCCAGGGGACCCTGAGTAGTCTCTAGGTTTATTCTCTGGAGGAAGTGCACCTGCCAGGCTTCCTATTCGAGGATGCCAGGTGTGGGGCGGGTGGAGCTAAGAAGGGAATGAAGTTCTCTGCATGGAGCTGGGAGAAGCTCAGCTCCCTCCTCCACCTTCCCTGGCTGGCAGCTAGGCCAATGCTCCCCCTGGCTGAGGATTGAACCCTTTTTGGGGAAACCTGTCCACAGATAACTGACATTTAGGGATCTCCCACTGAAAAAGCTGGTTCATGCCTGATCTCACCTGACAAGCCCTCGCTCTGTCATGCAGAGCCTCAGTTGGCTCAAAACACCTTCGTGTGAGAGAGATGGTATGTGGAGAGGTATACGAATTATGCCTGTAAAGCGTAATAACATCACACGAGTACCTGGGCACACAGCCGCCGTCCACCTTCTCAGCTGGAACGTTGCTACACATCTTTCTCCCTGTTCCTGTCCCACTTCAGAGAAACTCCCGTTCTTGCTTTTATGTTAATCGTTCTTTCTTTTTTGTAGAGTTTTACCACGTGTATTGTTGTGCTTTGGAAAGCTAACTGGGAAGCCAAGCCAGGCTAAGGAAAGGGCAGTCCTATCACTATTAGATGAAGGTCCTCAGGAGGCGAGGGGAAGAGCCCAGTGTTGCCGTCTTCGTCCGGCTTCCCTTCATTGAGAGTTTACAGGAGCCCCAGGGGTGGGGGGATGTCAGTGGGCAAGGTCATTCACGAGTAAGACCTGAGACACAGAATGCTCACCCTAGTCAGAGCATCTCACAGGGCCTGTAGCGAGACTGGCTTCTGGATGTGCTGCCGAAATGTGGCAGAGGACAAAGACTGCTCGTTTGCTGCTTCTCAGCTCATGGTGGCCCACTTCTAGGAGCAGGTCAGAGCAGCGTCCATCTGTGGGGCTGATCCAGGCAGAGAAGGGAGAGTGGGGCCTTCATCAGTGCTTACTCAGGACAGACTAAGTACAGACAACCTATCTGGGCTGGGGTCACCTGCACACTGCATCCCTCCGTTAAGAAGATAGTGCGGTGGCAGCGGGGACGAGGGTGACAGCCTGCCACATGCCTGTCTCTTGGCCTGCCTGTCGGATCCGTGCCTCGTGCATGGCGGTCCTCTGCGTCTCTCCTGTGCAGGACCTCCATTCCCTGTGTCTCCTGTCTCTTTTCTGGGTTTGCTCTTGTTTTTGTGGAGTGTTCCCTCTAGTAGCTCTCAGAAAGGAAGTACCCTCTAGTGGCTGGGTACAGACTTCTGGTCCACCTCAATTCTGCAGCCTGAAGACATTGTGCCATCGCATCTTGCTGCCAGTGTTGCTGTTGAAATCCAAAGCTCTTCTCATATCTCATATCTGTGTTTGCCCTGTTTTCCTCTGCGGGAGCCCGTAGAGCCCTCTCTTCGTTCTCCTCATACTCCGACATTGCCTAGTCAGAATCTGTTCTCCTTTAATCTGGAAACTCTTATCTTCAAAGACTCTAGGAAATTTTCTTTATCTCGTGTTTGATTTCCTTCCTTCCATTGTGTCTGTGTGTCTTTCTGGAACTGCTGGTATGTAGATTGGGGCCTCCTAGAGTGTCCTCTGCTTTTCTTTGCTCTCCTGTTTTTTCTCTCTACTCTTTTGTTTTTTTCTGAAGGTCTCCTCATCTTTAGTTTTTAATCCTGTTGTAAGTTTCCCTCCTAGTGCCATGTTCTTAGCATCTAAGAGTTTTTTATAAGTCTCTGAATGCTCCTCTTCATAGTAGCTTGTTTGGGGTTTCAAGGGTGCAACCTCTCACATCCTCGAGAATGCTGAGAGCCGTTTGTTCCCCATGTAATCCGTGGACTGCTGTTCTTTTGAAGTCTTCGAGGCTTTCTGCAAAGATCTGATAATCTGCTTGTGTCTGGGTAGGGAGACCAAAAGTTCTCTTCACAGGGGTGGGACTTGTCACCTCTGAGCTTCCCGTGTGTGTGTGTGTGTGTGTGGCGTGCACATGGGTCTGAGCGTCTGTTGGAGATCCTGATGTCAGTATCGTGTTCCTCCTGAGCTGGTCAAGTTTTTGTAGAGAAGGGTCTTCTAATCGCTAGTCTGGGGAGGGTCTGGCTGCTGCTGGAGGGAAGAGGCTAGTGGTGAAAGAGGTTAGTGGTCTTGGCATTCAAAATGTACATGCTCACTTAAATCCCTTGTTTGAATGGTACTCATGTCCTCAACTATTTCTGGAGTAGCTCAGTCCCAAAAATCTGTTTTACTCTTTCCAGAGAATAGCCCAGATTTCTGCTGCCTGGGAGCCTAGAGTTGGGGAGGAGACCTTGGGACTCCGACCCTCAGATAGTTTTCACCCTGTCTTCCCCATGCTAGCTGTCCTCATCTACCTGTCGCTCATCTCCAATTCCAGAAGTACTTGAGGTGTAAAAATTCTTCAGCTTTTTAAGGATTCTACAGTATAAGTCAGGTTGACTTTTAGCTTTGAAACAGTGGGAGCTTAGGATTCTGCTTTCTTGGACTTGCTAGTAGGTTGCCTCTGGCCTGGCTGCTTTCTAGTTTCAGGAGCCTGTAGTGCTGATCTGTCTTCCCCCATTCTTCTCCTTCTCATAGGTTTATATTTAAAAACAAACGAATCCATACTGTAGATTTGGTGGGTTTGGGAAGTTATACAATTGGATGCATATGTTCAGTGTGAGACTAACTTGGAAGTCTCCCAGGCCAGCTTAGAGAGCCTCGCTTCCCATGGGTAGGCAGGGGTCATCTGGCTTTTGAAGAAAGCTCTAACACAAAAGACAAGAGACCCAACATAGGGGCACCTGGGTGGCTCAGTCAGTTAAGTGTCTGCCTTCGCCTCAGATCATGATCCCAGGGTCCTGGGATCGAGCCCCACGTTGGGCTCCCTGTCAGCGGAGAGTCTGCTTCTCCCTCTGTCCCCCGCCCCACTTGTGTGCTTGCTCTCTCTCCCTCAAATAAATAAATAAAAGCTTTTTAAAAAAAAAAGGGGGGGGGCGCCTGGGTGGCTCAGTTGTTAAGCGTCTGCCTTCGGCTCAGGTCATGATCCCAGGGTCCTGGGATCGAGCCCCGCATCGGGCTGCCTGCTCGGCGGGAAGCCTGCTTCTCCCTCTCCCATTCCCCCTGCTTGTGTTCCCTCTCTCACTGTGTCTTTCTCTCTGTCAAATAAATAAATAAAAATCCTTAAAAAAAAAAAAAAAGACCAACATAAAGAGAAAATGGAGTTAGAAAGAAACTGATAATACAGAGAGAGGAGGAAAGCGTATGTAGTAGCCACTGAGATGGGGCATTTGAGCACATGTAGAGGTCACAGTGCCATGGGGGGAACATTCAGAGACAAAGAACCCTTGAAAATGAAAAGTGAGAGCTGAAGTCAAGACTTCAGCAAAAGAACTGGAAGATAAAGTTAAGACTATCTCAGAAAGCAGGATCAAAAGATAGAGATGAGTATTCTGAGCAGAGAGATAAGAAACTTAAAATACAGGAAGTCCAACATCCAAGAAAAAAGAGCTTTAGAAAGAGGGGAGAAAACTTTCTTGGGGGAAGAAATTATAAAAGACATAATAGAAGAAAATCTCCAATATAAGCGTGAAAAATACAAAGAAATATAATAATGGGAGGATCGAAGGACACGTGTTTCCAGATTGAAGGGTCTCACCTGGCGCCCAGCTTCTGTCAGTGAGAGAATGCTACCGAGTCTCAGTGTGGTGAATCTCAAACACCAGGGATAAACCTTTCAGAGAGAGAAGACCAAAATGCTTAGTAAGGATCAAGTCAGAAAGGTATTAGCTTCTGAAACTAATTGAGACAGAAAGGTCTTCAACATAGAATTCTAGACCCAGCCAAACTGCCTGTCAAGTGTGACAGTTTTAAATATGTAAGGACTCACATTTACCTCCCATGGACCCCTGCTCAGCTAACTACTGGGGCATGTGTTCCATCAAAATGAGAGTAGAATCTGGTGAGACAGAGTCCAGGAAACAGGGGGATCTGACTTAGGATCATGGTCATGGGAAGTCTTCAGGTAACACTGCACAGCAGGGCGCCTGGGTGGCTCAGTTGGTTAAGCGACTGCCTTCGGCTCAGGTCATGATCCTGGAGTCCCTGGATCGAGTCCTGCGTCAGGCTCCCTGCTCTGCAGGGAGTCTGCTCCTCCCTCTGACCCTCCCCCCTCTCATATGCTCTCTGTCTCTCTCATTCTCTCTGTCTCAAATAAATAAATAAAATCTTAAAAAAAAAAAAAAAAAAACAACACTGCACAGCAGCCCTCAGAACAAACCAGTCTGGCCAGAAGTGGGAGAGAGAAGGGAGCTAGTGGGGGGGGGGGGGCGATAATTCCAGTAGCTTATTTGCATATCGTTATGTAAAAATTATACCAGGCATTGTTTCAGAGCTGTTAGGGTAAGTTTAGGAAGAATTAGAAACACAGAGGACTGAGGAAAAGAAACGAAAGTCCAAACTCCACGACAAACTAAATCTAACAGAAAAGGAAATCTTGTAGTATACTCTGGCTCAGTCATGCATAGTATTTACATACTCCTAATAATCATTGAAAACTGATTCTGAAGAAAATGAAACTATGATACACGTCTGTCGAGAGCATCAGGGAGGAGGGAGAAGGATATACGGAAGTGGCCTGCATCCTCACCGACTGTAATAGAAGTCAGTAGATGATGGGTACAATCTGTGTATCTGGAAATTCAGAGCGTAGAGAGTATTCTTTAAAAATATGCAGGCAGGGTACCAGTTCAGCCAATAGATCGGAAGCAGCTGCCAAAGTGGTTGAGGGGAATGGCATGGGAGGGACCTTTTAATTGACTTTTTAAACTACCATATTTCATTAAATGCAAGATGCCATGGAGTACTTCTATTTTATGTTCGTCTGAGAAAAAAAAATACCACAAAAACTAACACACACCTGATTAGATATGACTTCCCAGTTTCAGAGACATTAAATGGGAAAAGTCCTTTTAAGAATCAAATGAATAGCGTAAAAATGCATATAAGTCAGAAATTTAATGTATTTCTACTGTATTGTGAGTTTCACTTTATTCTCTAAAAGCAATGCTCCTGTGTGTACATAAGCATCCTGAGCCTTGCTCTCACTTTATCCCTTGCCAGTCGTGCCGAGAATAGTTGGGGAGGCTACCGCCCTTAACACACAGGTACCCCGGGCAGTGAGCACCCACGCAGACCGGAGGTGCGGTGCTGATGTCGAAAGGCTTTTTCCCTTAGGAATGCTGCCCATGCTCTGAGGACTCTCTTGTTCTCTATTTGATATCACATTTTCAGTATCTCAGATTGAATGATGAGTTTTTTTTTTTTTTTTTTGTTTTTTTTAAAGATTTTATTTATTTGTTTGAGAGAGAGAAGGAGAGACAGAGAGCATGAGAGGGAGGAAGGTCAGAGGGAGAAGCAGACGCCCTGCCGAGCAGGGAGCCCGATGCAGGACTCGATCCCGGGACTCCAGGATCATGACCTGAGCCGAAGGCAGTCGCCTAACCAACTGAGCCACCCAGGCGCCCCTGAATGATGAGTTTTCTAGAACAGTTGTGTAGGAGTAGATGTTTTGTTGGGGTAAACCCATGGCTTGCCCTTAGTGCCGGGCTGTTTTTCTATGAAATTTGGAACACGAAGATGAGAGTCTTGCTGGATTCCTACTTACTTAGAAACCTGGATAGCGAAATTATGTTGTCTAAAAGTTTATACTTGAGCAGGTGCACACTGTATTAATTACTAGGGCTTTGTAGAACATTTGGCAAATACTAGAAAGGAAAAGAACATCACCCATAACTTCAGTTCTTTTAATTTGAACCCTCAGTGTCATCGTCTCTCTCTCTGGGCATATCTGTGAGTAGTTTCGAATCCTTTATTCATTGAAGCTCATACCCTGACCATCTTAACATCACTGAATCTTTGAAAACATTTTTAAAATCAGCTTAGGAAGGTACAGTTGACATACAATAAGATTCATCAGTTTTGTTGAGTTTTGACAAAAGTCACACTCATGATAAAGAATGTATCATTGCCCACAAGGTTCCTCTCTATCCTTTGTGGTCAGTCTCCTTCCTGACACTTGGCAACCAGTGACCTGCTGAGAGCATGCTTTTTCATGATGGTGTAACAATTTTTCTTCTATAGAATATATCCCTTTGGTGTGACTTTGGGTTATTTCTTTTTTCTGTGACAAGCTGTGCTGAGCATTGTTGTCTGTCTTGACAAGTATGTCGATTTCCACAGGCTAAATCTTAGAAGTGGAACTGTGGATCATATGACAGGAATCCTTGGCTGATTTAAAAAATGTCCTCGTGGGCTTTCTCTAGGTTTGAGTCTTTCTGTGCCGTATTTCCGGTCTGGAGATGGATCAGAAGCCCCTAGGCTCTGATAGGAGACTGTAAATCCACCTCAGCTACCCGGCATTTTCCAGGTCTCCCTGTTCTTTGATTACCTTTGTTCTGAGGGAGAAGTCCCCCTGGTGACTGCTTGGTGTAGTTTGTGCTCTTTTGAGGCTATGCCCAGTCGTTTGTTGATGACGTTTTTGTTTCAGGTTAGTTTCTGATAACCTGATGTGACCATTTTAGATAGGGAAGGTAGAGGTTTCTAAAATGAATGGCTAGTTCTTAATATACCCGTACTGTTTAATACTTGGGCTGGCGGGGTTCTGCCTTGTCCTTCGCTAATCCTAGTTCCATGCCTGGCCTTGCGTTCGCATTCTTAAGGGTTTGGTTGTTTGAGTAAATGGATTCCAACTTGCCTTTCTTAATTATCGTTGCCTCTTCCAGGTGGAAGAGATTAGAAACACATGATGTTGTAATAGAGTGTGCCAAAATCTCTCTGGACCCCGCAGAAGCCTCGTACGAAGACGGCGACTCCGTGTCCCCGCAGGTGTCCGCGCGCTTTCCGCATCGTGCGGCCGATGTGGCCGCCAGCCCTTATGTCGACACGCAGAATAGCTGTGGTAAGAGTGACCTCAGCACTTACCTGCTTCCCAGCTTCGTCTCTGGAAAGCATGGCTCATTTATGTCATCTTTATTTTCTTTTCCTGGGATAAGACTCACTGTTGCTCCTAGGAACTGTTTGCCAAATGTTGGAAATTAGAATTTGCCTCCAGTTTCTCCTGATTAACTCCTCTTTCAAGTTTAATTCAGAGCCCTGCATCTTTGGTCTCCTACCTGACAGTATGCCAGCGGACTTGGGGGTGGGTTTTTAACACAGAAAAAGGAATATGGACTTGAGGATTTGACTTCCCAGCAGCACCCCATCAGAGAGTCTTTCTGTGTTTCAGGTGCTTGCACCGGGGCCCCTGGCCTTAGCACTCACTGACACAGTTTGAGTCTTGACAATTTAGAATTGGTTTCTAGAAAAGGCGGGCTTATCTGTAGATAGTACCCGTTAAAGGTGTCATCCAGGTGGTGCTTTTTCAAGTTATTCTGAAGCTTAACTTGACATCAAACCTTACTGAACTTGGGGAGCCCGGGTGGCTCAGTCAGTTGAGTGTCTGACTTGATTTTGGCTCAGGTCGTGATCTCACGGTCCTGGGATTGAGCCATGAGTTGGGTTCCACATTCAGCGGGGAGTCTGCTTGAGATGCTTTCCCTCTTCCTCTCCCTCCCCCTGCCCCTCCCCCCCAAAATAAATAAATAAAATCTTAAAAACAAAACAAAAAAACAACCTTACTGAACTATTTCCAAAGAGCATTTAAAGAGCCATTCAAATGTTACTGTGTCCCTGGGATGTCAAGGGTTCCCTGACATCGATAATTCGATAATATGAACATTATCGAATGGTTTAGAGGGCCACAATTTTTTTTTTCCAGAATAATCTAAAATCACACACTAATCTCACGTGCTCTTTCCCTTTCATTTTAGGGAGTGCTACCTCGACCCCTTACTCCAGCTCTTGGCTGATGTTGTTAAACATGCCCGGGCAGCCACCTCAGACTCTGAGTCCCCCATCGACACGGCTGTTGACTGAGCCGCCGCAAGTATGGTGTTAAAGAGCGTGCCTGCTTACTTCTCTGGTTGCTGGTGAAGCTGTTTGGGTTGGGATTTAGCATACGGTTGGGAAAATTTTACACTGCTCATTTTAGGAGTTATTTTTAAGGATACATGGTATTAGGAAAGTTAGTTACTATTGCCACTTGGGTTTCTCTTGGAGTCTAGATTTACAAAATGCATCTTGATTCATAATAAAGTTTTAATGTGATACCTTTTTCCATTTGGCCATGAATATAAGCCTTGGGATGATTTGATGTTCATTTCTTACTGCTGACATGCCTTATGAACTTCCCAGGCTACTCTTTGGAGCCCATCTATGGCTTGTGGTATGACCACTCCTCCAACCTCTCCTGGAAATGTCCCACCTGATCTGTCACACCCTTACAGTAAAGTCTTTGGTACAACTGGTATGTATGTCTGAGGTGGGATTCGGTTGGTTGGTCTGGGCCCAATGTGTATGATAAGGAACTGTCTCTTAGATCCAACAGTGAGTTTGGGGCTGCTTATAGTAGTGTTTTCGACACTTCATGCAAAACGCTGGGGTTTTTAGAACCTAGAAAGTGAACCACCCCCCCCCCCCCAAAAAAGATGGCTCAAGCTCTCTAGAAAGTTCACTCTAGCAGCTTTCTTCATTGTCCCACGCAGGCTGAAAAAATTCAGAGTTTTTTAATAGGCTTGGTGATGGTGTATATGTTGTCCTTGCCTGTGAGCAGGTGGAAAAGGAACTCCTCTGGGAACCCCAGCAACATCTCCTCCTCCCGCCCCGCTCTGCCACTCGGACGACTACGTGCACATTGCCCTCCGGCAGGCCACAGCCACACCCCCCAAGAAGGTATGTACAGGCGTGTCCGCGCTCCCTGTGCCCCAGCACAGTGACCCGCGTGTGGCCTCACTTTGGGAAGGAAGCTTGTTATGTCAGATGGAATTTGGATCTGAGATGTGATGGGTTTGGAGCAGGGCAACTGATAATAGATAGACTAGCCAGCAGCTCTCAGAGTGTTACCTGCTTACCCCTGGGGCTCAAGCCTTTTTGGGGACCCAGGAACTCAACCGCTTTCGTAGTAATACTAACCTGCTCTTTCCCCTCTTGACCTGGCGTTTGCACTTGTGGTGCAGAGCAATGTGGGGGAGAAGGGGTGGCCCCCAGCGCAAATCAGGGCTGGCACCAAATTGCCCGGTGCACATCGCCTTCTTCCTTGACGTGTGTCTTCAGTTTAAAAGAACGAAAGATAAAAAGCCCAAAACTCCGGTACCTTAAGAGTGTTCCGTGGAAAGCAGTAAAAATGATTCATTTTATTCTATCGCGACCCTTGAGAACATACATGCTTAATATTCTTTGAGCTGAAATAGGGGATCCATCACAAACCTTTGTGCCGCAACTTGAGTTGATTGCTAGACCAGCTGCATTTTTCGGGGGAGTGCCAGTTTGATGTGAAGGAACAACTGACTGACAAATGATGCTTATTTAGACCTGGGTATGGGGCAGGCTACTGCTTACATGACCAGCTGTCACTTCAAAACAAACAACGGACAGTCTTTGCTGCTGGTGGTAAAATTCAGGTTTCAGGTGAAATTAGAATATGAAAAACCAATATCTTCGTCACTGTGAGCTTGATAGTGTCCCCGAGACTTTATGAAGAGGTTGAAAAGTCCTGGGGGGCTTGGTGAATAATCGAGTTTTTGATGTCATGTGGTGAATATTTCCACACTGGGAAGCCCTGCCCAACATGGCGAGCCAGGATCTTCTAAATGTCCAGTGTGTGATGTCCCAGAGCCGCCGTAGGTAAAAGGTGCATTCAGAGCACAGGGTACACAAGCGGCCTTGAACACAGCATGAAAGGTGAAATGTCCTGGTTTCAGATTCCACATTGTAACCTCTAAGAAATGACACCTTGTCAAGTTATCAAAGATTAAGTCTTTTTTAAACTACTTGACACTGGGGCTCAGAAGTTCCTTCATATACTTTAGCCAAAATAACATATTGCAACCGACTGAGTGCAGAAGCAGAGCCGAGCATCCAGCGTTCTTCCATTAAGCCAGACACGGAAGAGCTTGCACACATGTAGACCAATTCCACTCTTCTCACTAAATTTGTTTCGTTTCGTTTTGTTTTTAAAGATTTTATTTATTTATTTGAGAGAGAGAATGAGATAGAGCATGAGAGCGGGGAGGGTCAGAGGGAGAAGCAGACTCCCCGCCGAGCAGGGAGCCCGATGCGGGACTTGATCCCAGGACTCCAGGATCATGACCTGAGCCGAAGGCAGTCGCTTAACCAACTGAGCCACCCAGGCGCCCCACTAAATTTGTTTTTATTGTCTTGGGAACTGTAGTTATTTTTCATAAGAATGTATATCATTTATGTTTACGTATAATGGTTTTGTTATTTTTAAGTAAATTGGTAAATATTTTTAAAATGTTTGTTTTGATTTCTAACGTGGTAACTATCAGTAGTTAGAACCACATAAATAAAAGCTCATGGGACTCCTGGTTTTTAAGACTATGAAGGCACCCTGAGACCAAACAGTTTGAGAACCACTGAGCTAAACTTTAAACTCCTTTATAATGTGTTAAAGTTTTAGATTTTTAGGATAGGTCTCTTTTACAAGAGAACACGTACACAATTTTCTGCTTTGTGACGTAAATGGTACTATCTTTTCAGGAAGAGAAAACAGATTCAGCAAAGCCCTGTCTACACAGACAGCCCCATCTCCCGAACGACAGAGGATTAGGTAAAGTCTCTGGGTAACCCTAGCTACCTTGCTTGTCTCCTCTTGGGTTATGTGTGCAAACAAGAAAATTCAGGACCACCACAAAACGATGAAGCCCAGATATAATGAGGCGTAATTAATTCTAAAAACCAACCTAATAATATCAAAAAAAGCTTTTAAGCTATTGCAGTGAAGTACCTGTTACCTGTGCTTTGAGCCGGTCAGACTGTGGTGTTTATCTGATCTCTGAGATGTTAAGAATGGAGGATTTTATTTTTTGTGGGATTATGTTTTTTGGTCCCTTTGCTTAGACTCCTTGTGGTAGCCTCGCTTTCTGGGGTTGCTCCAGGGGAGAGCCGTTTCTAGCCTCCTCCCTTCACTCGGCAGGAAGAATCGTTATGGATGCCATCTACCGCAGGGCGAGCGGTTTCACAGTTGTGGGGGTTACCCGTGTAGTTCTTTGACTTGAATTGTCTTTGTTTCTCTTTAGAAGAGCTACCTGGCAGCAAAGGTTCTGTCACTCTAAGTGACCTTCCAGGGTTTTTAGGGGACCTGGCCTCCGAAGAGGATAGCGTTGAGAAAGCTAAAGAAGAAGGTAGTGTGTGGGATTCTGGGCTTGTACGAGATTGCTACGAGATGGAAAAGCTCTCATTGTGTCCTAAAACCGGAATTTAGGGTCAACACTCCCAGGCTTGCTTGGTTTTTCTCCTCTTGGGGGAAGGAGGTGGGAGTTTTATTCTGGGTCCTGTGCAGGGAAAGGGGGTGGCCCTGGGCAGCACACAGCCCTGCACGGCCTGGCCTTACCCAGATGGCCTGTTTACAGTGGTGTCTCTTGTCTCCCTCCCTCCTCTCAGCGGCGATATCTAAAGAACTCTCCGAGATCACGACGGCCGACACCGAGCCCCTGGTTCCTCGAGGAGGCTTTGACTCTCCCTTCTACCGGGACAGTCTCCCGGGCTGTCCTCGCAAGAACCATTCGGCCACCTCTGGTGCTCAGGGTGCCAGTGTGAACCCTGAGCCTTTAAACTCCTCCCTGGACAAGCTTGGGCCTGACACACCAAAGCAAGCCTTTACTCCCATAGACCCGCCCTGTGGAGGCGCCGACGAAAGCCCTGCTGGGAACAGGGAGCGCCAGACTTCGCTGGAGACCAACATCCTCACTCCCAGCCCTTGTAAAATTCCACCTCAGAGGGGAGTGGGGTATGGAAGTGGGCAGCCTCCCCCTTACGATCATCTTTTTGAGGTGGCATTGCCAAAGACCGCCCATCATTTTGTCAGCAAGAAGACCAAGGAACTGTTAAAGAAAGCAAAAGGAAATGCAGAAGAAGACTATCCGCCCTCGACCTCCCCCGCGGAAGTCCTGGATAGACTGATCCAGCAGGGAGCGGATGCACACAGCAAGGAGCTGAACAAGTAAGGCCCTGCCACGCGTCTCTTCCCTCGGCATTCCCTCAGTGTGAAGTCCGGCAAGTGCAGGGGACTCGTTCTCCACTCAAGGGGGCGGCTGGCTTCCCTCTGTCCTTCCAGTCGTTACCTTTGCACGCATGCGGGGCTGTGCCATGTCTGCGCTGGGCCGCCAGTCCCCGGCGCTGTCCTGCCAGGGCACTCGGGCGCGCTCACCTGTGCCCCGAGAACGTGAGGGTGAGGCTCTGGTACTCAGGGGACCTAGGCGTCTCTGTCCCGGTGTGTCCTTCTCTAGCTACAGGTTTGTTTTTTCTGTTTAGGTAACGTGGCTTATGAGATGGAAAGTAAAGTCAGCGGCGTTTCAGGGCAATCTGGGGGGCCTGCCCACCCTCCACGCCTGCACTTGCACGCAGGCTTGCCTCTGAGAGGCCTGTCTGAGCTGCTGTTCCAGCCCTTCTTCTCCTGCCCTTTTCACCGGTTCTCTAGGAGGGGGGCGAGGGGATCACCAGTTCCTGAGTTTGAATCCTCGGCTCTTGCTCAACAAGGCCTTGGTTTTAATTTTTCTTCAACGTAATAACCTCAGGTGGAATTTGACAGAGATTACTCTCTTTGAATGAGATTTGGTGTAACAGGCTCAGGTATATTACCTACTTCTTCCTTAAGCTTAGCTACGCCCCCATGTATTTTGGTGCAGAGGGTTGAGAATAGCTGGCAGTCTGTTGATCACTCCGTCGCCTTGGTGAGCCGAGCAAAGATCGGCCCCGGCGCGAGCTCTGAGGAAGGGCATCCACCCCCTGAAGACTTGGTCATGCTCGGAGGGGGCGCCGGCCCTCCGTCCCATGCGCGTCGCCTCCTCTAACTCCCCGTGGACCTGGGGATTGAAACTTTCTTACGCCGTTGCTGCTTTTGACTGCAAGGAAGTGATCTGGCCTTGAGGCAACGCACAGTCCAGGGAAGGTTGTGCAGGCAAGCTTGGTAACTTTGTTCCCCCAAACCTTTCTTCCTAGGTTGTCTTTACCCAGCAAGTCTGTCGACTGGACCCACTTTGGAGGTAAAGTTGTTACTTGTGCTCCAGACCAGCCCGTGTGGATTCTGCGTGCTTGTCACCTTTTCTGTCCTCGAAGGAGGCGTGCCCTGTAGGAACAGGTCCCCCCTTTGCTGCTGCTCTAGCCAGAGTCTGCTTGGCCCCTAATATCTCAAATGTTGCAAAGCCAGGATTTTCTACTTTTGAAAAGTGACGTATAGCAGGTGCCCGAGGCTGAAAATGCAGAAAGCACTGACCTCGTGCCAGGCTTTCCTAGAAAAGACCCCACGAGGTCAGTGGCTGGGGCTGTGCCTGGGGGAGGACACAGCATGGGAGGGAAGAGAGGCGCTGTAACTAACTGTGCATATGGTTTGGGTCTGTGGGAAAAGTCCGTGAAGCTCTCGGGAGTCCTCCTATGTTCTAGCCTTTTGTGTTCCTTTAAAGGGGAGCTAGGTAGTCAGTCCTCTTTCCCCTCTCCTGATGCGTGACCGTTGCTGAGACCCAGGTGACCATTTGCAAAAGGAGCGGTGGCTTGTTTCTGAGAGAATTGTGTTTCTTAGGCTGGCTAACCGTGGGAGGGTCTTGACGGAACCATCTGTAAAAGGCATCTCTGCCACCCTCCCTCTGCTTTAAAATCAGGCTCTCCTCCCTCAGATGAGATCCGCACCCTCCGTAACCAGTTGCTTTTACTGCACAACCAGTTACTCTATGAGCGTTTTAAGAGGCAGCAGCATGCTCTCCGGAACAGGCGGCTCCTCCGCAAGGTGATCCGGGCGGCGGCGCTGGAGGAACACAACGCTGCTATGGTGAGCGTCACGGGGGCTGCAGGAGGCTGCGTTTCGGTGTTTGTTGTTTGGGGTCAGCATGATTGTTGGTAAAGAGCGGCCACTGAGCCGGGGCCCAGGTTTTCAGTCCTAGCTCTGCTCCCCGCTGCGGCTCGGGGTGGTCACTTGGTCTCTGCGGGTGACGGGACTGGCCGGGTCTCCGAATGGCCTTGCCGCCCTTGGAAACTGTGGGACAAGTGATTTTTGTGTGTGTTTGTAATTGCCCATGATGATCAGAGTCAGAGGCATTATTTTGTTTCTCCAAATACGAAACCAGCTCTCCTAAAGCTATTTTATGGCAAAAATCTTGTAGCACCGTGGAGAAGCCAGTCAGACCTGGAGGCTGAACCTTGGCTTTGCCGCTTCTCACCTTACAAAAGTGACTTAGCCTCTTGCAGCCTGTTACCCACTCTGTAAAACAGGACTAGTGTAATAGCAGCACCCGCTTTCTAACCATGGTGCCCAAAGAAGTCGCGGGACCACTTGCTCAGCGCCTGGGTAGGCAGCCAGTAAATGTTCCTCATTTTTAGTGACCTGGATGCGTACCGTTTAATATTAGAGGTCTTACGCCAGCGCTGGTGGTTGGGACTTGGGAAGGTGTTGGGAGTAATTGGCGCCTGAGGAGAGTTCTAGCAGCTTACGACCCACGTGCTGCTGTGAAATTGGTAACCCTTGCCCGCCAGTCAGGCTGGACAGTCGTGAGCTGACGGATGCGGCACCTGTGGTTACGGCTTCAGGGCGGCGTGTGGCTGTCGGCCTGGGTGACACTGGAGCCTCGCCGCCCGCCTTGGAAGGCAGCTAAAATGATCACGTCTTTGGTCTCCGCTAGAAAGACCAGTTGAAGTTACAAGAGAAGGACATCCAGATCTGGAAGGTTAGCGTGCAGAAGGAGCAGGCCCGGTGCAGCCAGCTGCAAGAGCAGCGAGACACGATGGTGACCCAGCTCCACAGCCAGATCCGACAGCTGCAGCACGACCGGGAGGAGTTCTACAACCAGAGCCAGGAGCTGCAGGTGCGGGCGGTGGCGCCAGGCCCAGGCAGCCGGGAGAGGGCACGAAAGCGCCTCGCTCGGCCCGACGGACACGAAGGGCTTTTCTCTCTGACGCGGCGGCACATAGACGCATTTAGGGCAGAGGTTCCCCAGCTCTCTCGGGCTGTGTGTGGCTCCCATGGCGTTTCGGTCACTGCCCTGGTGGGGAAGAAAACACCTGATGGTTGTGCTCATTCAGCAGATCTAAACACTTAGTATACACACGACGACTCAGCAGCTGCTTGAAAACAATACACCTAAATTCAAGTTTTTTTTAGATTTTGTTTTTAAACGACCACAATAAATTACCAGTGCCATGTGTGTCCCTGTTGGGCACCACATAGAGGCTCAGACCTTGGAGTCACATTGGACACTGACACCCTCTTTTGCCGTTTCACACTGGTATTCACATGGTGATTTCTATCCCAGCAAACACCCGAACCCTGCTTTGCAGAACGACATCATCCACACGCACGAGCACGTCCGCTACTCACTCTAAACTGTCTCCAGTTCGCAGTTCACATGACGACCGACAGGTGTCACTGTGTTTCCCTCAAAAACTTAACATCTCCCCGTGGCACCCCTGTGAGTTGGCTGTGTGGCCCCAGGGCTCTTCGGTGCACAGTTTTGGGACAGCCCATCTAGGATCTTCTTGTTCTTTTGCTAAACAAATCAGGAACTCAGAAATCAGTTGTAACTTAATTTTTAAAACTAAGAAGCTAAATCCCAGTGGCCCGAGAATATAGTAGAGCAACTGAGAAGCTGGGCTTCCCCACTTGTCCGTGGGCCGACGGCCTGGCGGCCTGGCGGGGGCTGCTGAGTAACTTCCCGGCGTGTCTCCTTGTGCAGACGAAGCTGGAGGACTGCAGGAACATGATCGCAGAGCTGCGTCTGGAATTGAAGAAGGCCAACAGCAAAGTGTGCCACACCGAGCTGCTGCTCAGTCAGGTGTCCCAGAAGGTAAGAAACAGGGCAGGCCGGGCCTCTTCTCACACCTCTTGCTGACGTTCTTCCATCAGACGGGGCGAGTGCGTTACCTGTGTGCCTCCAGCTGGGGTTCCCCACCCGGAGCGAGGTGGCATCCCCGCTCCACCCCCCAGGGGACAAGGGGCAATGCGTGGAGGCAGTTTTGGTGCTGCTGACATCAAGTGGGCGGGGGCCTGGGTGCTGCTACCCACTCCACGATGCACAGGACAGGTTCCTCAGTGGAGAACTACCCAGCCTGCACCCGGGTCTGTGGGTGCACCCAGGGAACTCTTTCTTAAATCCTCATTTACATAAACATGGGAAGCTTGTTCACACAAAGCTCCTGATCTAGGATCCCTCCCTTTTTAGGATTCACCGCACTCTGTACAGCTCACTTACGAACAAGTGCGTTTTCCTGGGCTTTAACCCTGGACCTTGTATCCCCGCAGTGATGCTCACACACGCCCGTCCTCTGCAGGCGTTCTGGGGGTGGCCACTTTGATGTAGCGAATCTCCGCTGCTTTCCTTTTGCACAGCACCGTTTTGAAGTGCATTTCTGTCCGTTGTCATTGCCTTTGGACGCCTTCCTCCCCACCAGTCATTGTGTTAGGGGATTTGAAACCGTGGGAGTTTATTGTCCCCTAGCACTGGAACCCGGAGTTGCTAGCGGGCCCCTGTGTACGCCCATCTGCCAGATGTGGGCTACGGGGGCCCTCACTTTGCCCGCCCTGTGTTTTGGTTAGCTCTCAAACAGTGAGTCGGTCCAGCAGCAGATGGAGTTCTTGAACCGGCAGCTCTTGGTCCTTGGAGAGGTCAACGAGTTGTATTTGGAACAACTGCAGAGCAAGCACTCAGACACCACAAAGGTATGTGGGGGCTCAGGGAGCGACACCCCGGGGCGGGGAGCCCGTAGGACGCAGGCAGCGTGCCTGGCACGCCGCATGGAATGTTGCCAGAGATGCGGCCTGGTGGATGAGCACTCTTCAGCCGTCGCGCAGGCTTGTTTCCCCTAGTTGGCTTGCTTTGAAATGAAGTCGGGGTAAGTGAAAGCACCTCATGGTAATTGGTACAGAGTAGCTGATAAAGGGTTAGTCTTCTCTTACCGGTGCCTGCTGCGAGAGAGAGACAGAGAGAGAAACAAAAAAAGGATAGGGAGCCAGTTCTGTTGAACGTAACTCTCAGGACTGTGGGTATATACTAGGATACATATTTTTTCTTCCGTTTAATGTTGAATTTAATTTCAGCAGATGGTGGTTCAGTCCTGGCAACAAGGCCAGCATGGGGATGATCTTACACTAATTAGTGTCTCACCAGTGGTGTTGAGGCAGAAGTTTTATGTCACTTTATAAATAGCCTCGGGTAATGTTAGTGAATGAGTTGGGAATGAGTTGGAATGGAATTTTAATAGTAAATGCTCAGATGCTTCCTGTCACTAACTTCTCCATCACACACAGGCTTTCTTTTTAGGATTTCTTGGGCTTGTGCTTTGTAAAGCTTTTTTGGCCAAATGTAGAAAGTAGTCTTAAAAGTAGAGAGATGTAATTTTCATAATAGAGTTACTCCTTATTTCTCAGCTCCTCTTAGCTCTCAGATTGAGACTGCCTTTAGAAGGATGTTAAATGTGGAACTTTCTAGAAACCAGCTAGCACTCATTTTGGAGGTTTAATGGGTGTGGAAAAGAATGAGGGGAAAACAGGCCGAAGAGATAGGAGAACCTCTGAAAATGCTGACTGAAACGCATTCCTCACGTCTCCTGAGAGAAGTCAGCTGGGCCGGCCTCTTCAGCTGGAACACTTGGACTCCCGGGGCCTCTTAGAGCCACCTGACCTCTCTGGGCCCTGTTTCACGGTCCCTGAATGGACGTGATGACCCTGACTTGTAGCAGTTAGGTTGCCTATGGCTGTAAGCAGGAACAACAAAGCCACTAAGCCGGCTTAACAATAAGAAGTTTTGTTATCTCACTTGACAAGAAGTCCCAAAGTAGGTGAGTTCCAGGTTGGCCAAGTCAGCGGTTTAGGGACAGCATCCAAGAGCCCAGTTCTGAGGCACCTTACTGGCTCAGTCCGTAGAGCATGCCCCTCTTTATTTAGAAATTTTTTAATATTGGGCGCCTGGGTGGCTCAGTCGGTTAAGCGACTGCCTTCGGCTCAGGTCATGATCCCGGAGTCCCAGGATCGAGTCCCATATCGGGCTCCCTGCTCAGCAGGGAGTCTGCTTCTCCCTCTGGCTCTCCCCCCTCTCATGCTCTCTCTCTCTCTCTCAAGTAAATCTTTAAAAAAAAGAAAGAAATTTTTTAACATTTTAAAGTTTTTTAAATTAATTAATTTATTTATTTAGGTGATCTCTATACCCCACGTGGGGCTTGAGCTCACAACCCTGAGATCAAGAGTATGGACAGGAAGGAGCATGTGACTCTTGATCTCAGGGTTGTGAGTTCGAACCCATGTGGGGCAGAGAGATTACTTAAAAAACAAAAACAAAAACAAAACACCCAGTTTTTTCCACTCTTCTCTACCACCTGACCTTTTCTGGCAACCGTGTCCTCCAGCTAGCTGTGCCGATGGTTGCAAGGTGTGTGCCGCAGGAACCGCGGTCACAGGTAGACAGACACCATGATTTCCCCTGGAAGAGGAGAGGTTCCTTCCTGCGGGTCTCTCTCAGTGAGGAAACTTTGCCAGGAACCCTCCCCCAGGCTTCCCACCCTTGCTGTTGGCCAAGATTGTATCTTGTGCCCATCCCTAGCTCAGTCATTGCCTTGAACCTTTCAGGATTTGCCCTTGGGCCTGGAGTCAGGCTTCCTCTCGTTCAGTCAAGTGGGGGAGGCAGGGTGGTATCTGAGAATCAGGTTGGGCACGGCTGGTAGGTGTTGGCTGTAGTGCCTCCGGCAGTGGTTATGAGGGTTCGTGGAGGCGCGTGGATGTTCCTAGTTCGGTAGCTGCTTTGAGTCTCCATAAAGAGCTCCTATCATTGATGACAAAGGCCCGATTTGTTCACCTCACCTGTGCTGAAGTCTGGAGCCCTTGGGCACAGCTACAGTGGCCACATGATCTGGTGCCCAGTTCTGAGCTTAAATCTCTGGAGTTCCACACCAGGAAAGCATTCACTGGTCATCTTCGAGGCAGGGACACCTCCGTGGAAGCTCATCTCCTTGCTTTTTACGGTTTGTTTTCTATTCTTTTTTTTTTAAGATTTTATTTATTTAGTTGAAAGAGAGTGTGCAGGAGCGGAGGGTTTGTTATCTTTAAAAACAACAACAAACCTACGCTAAGTTTTATGTTACGTATACCTTACCACAGTGAAAACACACGATACAAATGTCACACACGCTTGTTAGAAGAGTGTTGTTTCCATGTCTCCTCTGAGCACGGGTGCACACGTGCTCTGGGTGTCCAGCTGGCTCAGTCTTTGGGCGGGCAGGCCGTCTGCCTGGCATGGTCTGCGGGCTTCGGGGTGCCTGATCCACGCGGGCAGCGTTGCCCAAGCAAGCCCGGCCCACTGCGCTGCGCCTGCTAGCTTTCCCTTAGTCGGTGTGAGGGGAGAAGAGTCTAAAAGAAAACAAATCACCTAAGACACCACTATGTTATTTTGAAATAACTGAATATTGGTATAGTTTCGTTTGGTGTTTGTGAATGTCACTGTTTACATAGTTGATCCTACTGTTCACATGGTTTTATATAAAGTCTGCTTTTCTATCTTTTTACTGATACATAAACTGTAGGTTTACTAGAAACTTGTAGATATAAAATGTATTTTAACTCACTTAACTGTTCTCCTGGCATTAGACTTAACAATGCTTCCAGTTTTTTGCTCTTCTAAACATGATACAATGATTATTTTTGTGCCAAAATGTCTAGTCGTGTTTCAAATGACTTCCTCAGGGGCAGATTTCAAGGAGGGGTTACTAGATTAATACTTGCTGCCAGCTTACTTTGCAGAAAGTTGTACGAATTCCGATTCCCAGCAGCAGTGCCCCAGAGCGCCTTCTCAGTGCTTAGTGCCTTGCTTTCGCACAACAGAGGTAGCACACTCGTTTTCTCGGACTAACTCCGGCCCCTCTTGTAGGAGGTAGAAATGATGAAAGCTGCGTGTCGGAAAGAACTAGAAAAAAACAGAAGCCACGTTCTCCAGCAGAATCAGAGGCTCGATACCTCCCAGAAACGGATTTTGGAACTGGAATCTCACCTGGCCAAGAAAGACCACCTTCTTTTGGAGCAGAAGAAATATTTAGAGGATGTCAAAGTCCAGGCAAGGTAACTCTGGTGGGCATGGGTTTCTGCAGTGATGGGTTTTTTTGTCAGTGGGGCTTCCTATATTCTGGGTGGTCTGTGTTTCAGAGGACAGCTGCAGGCTGCAGAGAGCAGGTATGAGGCTCAGAAAAGGATCACCCAAGTGTTTGAGTTGGAGATCTTAGATTTATATGGCAGATTGGAGAAGGACGGCCTCCTGAAGAAACCTGAAGAAGAAAAAGCAGAGGCAGCTGAAGCGGCAGAAGAAAGGTAGGAACAAAGAGGCGGGAGCTGCAGCCTTGTCCCCGAGCCGCCAGCAGCAGAATAGGGCCCGCGTCTCGGGGCGTGAGAAACCGTCTCTGCTGGCTTAGGCGGGGCCGCCCGGGTGTCTCTCTGCATCCCAGTCCTTGGCCCCAGATTGCGGGATGTGGTCACAGGAAGTGCTCACATGTGCGATCTCCATCTCCCGTCCCTCGCTGAGACTCGGTTTCTCTTGCCAAGACCTCCCACTCAGGTTCCCCACTCGAAAGCGCAGAGTTCAGTGTCTGTGGGCCCGCGTAGTTGCACGTCCCTCCCACACACGCAGGCACCGCCAACGCCGCCCCTCTTCTCCTCCCTGGGTTTCTTACAGGCTTGCCTGTTGCAAGGACGGCTGCTCGGATTCCGTAACAGGGCACAGCGAAGAGGCATCTGGCCACAACGGCGACACCAAGCCCCCCCGACCCGGCGGCAGCGCGCGGGCCAGCAGCGCGAGTAGAGGGGGTGGAGGTGGCCGCGGCGGCAGCAGCAGCGAGCTTTCAACCCCGGAGAAACCCCCCATCCAAAGGGCCGGCCTGTTCAGCAGTCGGTGGGAAACTACTGTGGGAGAGTCTGCCACCAGCATCCCCACGACTGTCGGCTCCCTTCCCAGTTCAAAAAGCTTCCTGGGCATGAAGGCGCGAGAGTTATTTCGTAATAAGAGTGAGAGTCAGTGTGATGAGGACAGCGTGACCATCAGTAGCCTTTCTGAGACGCTAAAGACAGAACTGGGCAAAGACCCGGGTGTGGAAGCCAAGACCCCCCCGAACCTCGACGGCCTGCACCCCTCCCCCCCGAACCTGGACAGTGTTGGACAGCTCCACATCATGGACTACAACGAGACTCATCATGAACACAGCGAAGGATGACGGTCACTCAGTGTTAACTTGCAGGTTGCTGGCGTAGAACAGGAGGTGTGAATGCACGTTCCCAGGCTTTCCTGTCTCCAGGGTCTGGGTGGCTAGCTCACGCGGTGGAAATGGGATGGAGGTCCTTTTGACAGTTGACTGAATGCAGAACGGTTTTTGGATCTGGCATTGAAATGCCTCTTAACTTTCCCCTGAGCCCACTCCCCAGCCTGTCTTTATTTACCCAGCAGTGTGGACTAATCCGAGGGCCAGTTTGCGTTCCTCAGTAGCTTTATTTTCTTCCTTCCCCCACAATGGTTGCGCCCTTTGAACCTGTGCAATATGAGGCCAAATTTAATCTTTGAGTCTAACACACCACTCTCTCCTTCCCTGAAACTCGGAGAATGGGTTGGCTGTCCATTAGCCCAGGTAACTGGTGGTGTTGCAGGTAAGTCTCGTTTTGTCCCTTTCCACAGGGATGTATGTAGCTTGCGAAGCCGGTCGACTTCACGTGGAAGCTTTTCACATGAGACTTTGTCACCGCTTTTTGGTTCTGAAGTGCAGCCTCTCTAGCAGCAGATCTAGAGAAGCAATTGTTTATTCCCCCTTATGTTCTTTTGGCGGTTCTGATAAGCTTCCTAGAAAGTTCTGTGTGAACAAACGTCTGTTCTTAGAGGAGTCTGGAGCTGGCACCATGGAGACCATCCTTTTCCTTTGGGAATGCTCTGTCCCTCCTTCCCCGCTACCTCCTATTTATTTGGTGTTCGCTAGAAAGCTGGGACTGCTCCGACCAGGCTGGCGTAGGGGTGGTAAAACCCGCTCTCTGCAGGAGGGGAGGTTGGTGGCTTGAGCAGTTGCCTGAGAAGCCCTTGTGGACCAGGAACTGCCCCTCGGGCAGGGCTGTGCTAGCTGAGCCCCGGGGTTCACCCCTCCCTCCGTGTTTCCGTGAGCCTCTCGTTTGTGCCAGCTTCTTGGTGATGCTGCTGCAGAAAGGCTCGGAAGGTCCAAAGAGTTTCTTCAGCATTTAAATGACCGTTGCTTCTCAGGCTGCTAGAGCCGCGTCGCCGTTGCTGGTTCTAGACCACCAAAAAGGTAACAGCTTTCTCACACCAGCTAACTTTCCGGGGCCGACCTCCAGGGAGCTTGATGCTGCTCCCTTCCCGCACGTTAGTCGTGGCCGAGCGTGTTAGAGCAGAGTCCTGGCGAGCGTTGACAAAGGCGGTCTGACGTGCACCCTGGGCTGCCTGCACACGCTCGGGTGACCGCAGCACAGCATCTGAACTCAACACAGGCTCCAGAGGTAGATGCTAGAAGCCTAAGAGTGGTTGCTTAGTGTCCCAGCTGAGGCAGAGAGAGACCGGTAGGAAAGAGCCGATGAACTTGGTTTTTCTCTTTTCTATTCTTTTAGTTAAAAGTATATGAGGGGGTTCAGCCGTGAGGGGGGAAAAGACGGACTGTAATGGTACGAAATCTTATTGCTTACAGAAGCTCCCAGCATGTGAGGGTGAAGGTCTTTTGTTTTAAGTGTTGCAGTAAACATGCTAGCACTCCTGACCAGAGGGGGCGAGGTCACGAGAGACGCTGTGTCACCACCACTACGCTGGCAGGAGGCCTCGTCGGGACAGGATCTTCAGGTGTGCTCTACTGTGCCCGGCCCTGCCCGGCCCGGCAGTGGCCGCTGGATGTCCCGTGTGGACTAGCAGTAACCCCATGTGGTGAATTCAGCTTTGTCCAAAGGAGAGCATAAAATCGAGTATGTCCTGTTTCCTCGTTCAGTTTTAGGAAAGGAAAACATGAACGAATTCAGAAAGGAAACATGTTAACTGGATGCCTACTGAAACCAGGTCAGAATGCTCACCCTCCCCCCGCCTGAGAGACTGCCACAGAACAAAGACACCAGGCGTTTAAATCAAAGCCTTTTCCCTGATTAACTGGCAGAGGCAGAGGCCAATGTAGAGAAAGAAAAAACATTTTTAAGAACTGAGAAGATGTAAAAATACAGGGGAGAAGAGGGAGGCAGCGTGGTGAAGTGGGCCGTGGCCTGCGCTGGAGGCTCCACGGGCAGGTCTCTGGGCCCAGGGCCCTTGGCACATCCCTCCGGCCCAGCCGGCTGCTCAGCTCGACAACCATGGCCAGCCTAGGGGAGCTGTGCTCAGCTTCCTTTGCGTTCTAGGGGGCCGGGCTTTTTATTCAGCCAAGGCTGGGGGATTGAGGCCTGGACGTGTGTTGAAGTTACCCAGCCTGAACATTTAGGCTTTTATGTTGCAAAGGACTCAAGTCAATAGTAAGGTTTAGTTTGGTTTTAAAAACAATAAACCTGCCAGGGGCCAACAGGCCACCGATTGCGCTGCAGCGAGTCTTTTTAAGGACTGAAAGGTGATAGTAGAGGGACACTAGAGAGAGAATTCGAGCCTGGGAGCTGGCAGGGCAAAGGTATTAGAATAGTTAGAGCATCAGGTCGAGCAGCTTGGGCAGGTCAGGCTTGGGCAGCTCGGGCAGCCTCTGCCCGGCCACTCGGAGCATGCTTGCCTGCCTCAGAGCCGTGTGGCCAGCGTGCGTGACCTGCTCTGCTCCCCACCCGACACTAACCAGGGTCAGCACAGGCCCTGGGGTTGCAGTCTGCTTCTTGGGCAGCATGAAATTTGTTTTCAAAAGGAGCACTACAGTTCATGGGGGCGGCGTGGTCTCCATAGAGAAAGCGCATTCCCGAGTCCACTGCAGGACGGAAGCGCGTGGGCCTCTCTCAGACAGGACTTTGAGGGATTTTTAAAAAGCTTTTGACAGGGCTCTGCCATAAAGTCTACAGACATCGTTAGTGTAGCATTGGAAGACGTACCTAGTCACGAGTAAGAAAATAAATCCAAAGGCAGGAGACAGAGGTCGTTTCTTGGGTCAGGAG
Source organism: Mirounga angustirostris (assembly GCF_029215605.1). Lineage (NCBI taxonomy): Eukaryota > Metazoa > Chordata > Mammalia > Carnivora > Phocidae > Mirounga > Mirounga angustirostris. The sequence goes on along the minus strand of NW_026991723.1, from coordinate 90,247,392 downwards.
GTTTTTAAAGGCTTCCGTGAGCCGAGTGCTAGGCCCAGCTGTGGGCGGCCAGTGGGCGGCCGTGGCCTTCCTAGCTTGGTCAGCAGAGTGTTTCAGCTGCTGGGGATTCTTACCAGGCTCCGTGGGTGCAGAGAAGCGACAGGTCAGCTGCTGTGTGTGCCGTGTGGAGGGGAAAGGGGCCAGCTCTTCCGAGCAGGGAACCTGGGAGCCACTGACATGGACGGTGAGCCCACCGTGCAGCTGTGGTCCAAGAGGCTGGCACATCACGGGGCAAAATCAGGACGACAGGACACGAAACTCTAGACCCTGGGCCGTCCCCATTTGCCACAGCCTGTGTAGTTTCTAGAGGTTTTGTCACAAAAGGCCAAAGTTTTATGGTTGTGCAGAAGGGGGTGGCTGATCCAGCGGCCGCGATGAGGGGGTCCCCGTGAGCTGGGCTGTAGGGGTTCAGACTCACAGTTCCGAATGAAAACTTGGGTGTTTCTGTGTAGAGAATGTAGCATGTGCTGTGACTAGCCAGTGGGAGTTTGTACCAAATACTAGAACATCCACTTGAAGCCAGAAAGAACGGGAGAACGAGTGAGAGGAAGTGCCACGTGGAGTGCCAAGAGATGGGAGGAAGCCGTGCAGGTTAAGGAGAGTGCGGGTGGCGTGGAGGCTTGGTCTGGAGCCACAGTCCGGGTGGAGGGCCACCCAGCCTCTCTCAGTGGTCCTAGGCCGAGCCCGATCCCACCCAGAGACCCCACCCACGTCTCCTGCGGGGAAGAGAGGGGCTCATGGAATGACCCCCATCAGCGCAGCTCCCCCTGCTCCTTTCCACTCTGGAGGTGCACGCTGGAAACCGATCTCCAGCCCCACCATGTCTGTATGTTTCTGCCCAGACTTCTCTAACTCGAGCCCTCCTTGCCCCTCCCCTTCCCTCCTCCCTCCCCTCCTCCCTCCCCTCCCCCGTGTGGCAGAGGAATTGGTTGCCCTCCAGGAGGCTTTTCCGTATAGGTGAAAGAGCAAGTGTAGGTCGGAGCCGGCCCCAGGCTGCTGCTGTGACCCTTGTCCCATGTGGCTCGTGTCCCCATCCAGGGCTCTCTGACGTGTGCAGGGAGAGTGGGTTCCTGTCTTTTCCATGCTGTCCTCCGGTCTGTACGTGCTCACCTGAGAGAAGAGGGGCTGTAGCAACCAGGGAAGCCTGCCCGGGGTAGTGAGCCCCTGCACCCGCCACTGCAGAGCCCTCTGCCCCCCTTCCCTTCCCTTCACCACCGAATTGTCCGTCGGGGATAAGTAGGTCAGTTGAACCATTGGAATAGATGCTTTAGAGGAGACCCCTGAGAGTTTGAGACCCACCCCCCATCACCCCCTCCTCCTTTCCCCCACCTCGCTACAGTGTTTGGACAGGAGGGTACAGCGCTGCTGGATGCAGCAGATACTCTGGCTGATCAAAGAGGCGGCCGGGCATTTTGCACTAGGAAGAATCAGTGATCACTTTTCAGAAGACTTCTATGGACCATAATAAGTATATTACGGAGGAACAGATTTTGTTAAGACGTAATCTAGTTTTGTAACTCAATCATGGATCAACCACATGTGGCTAACTTGCAGTTTAAAGGGGTCCCATCAGTGAAAAAAAGATTTTTTTTTAACCGACTGCTTTTAGTTAAATTTGAGAAAGTCCTCTTGTCAAAAGGTTTAAACCTTCCCGCCTTGATCTTAAAAGCATGTCAAACAATCCACGTCAGATGCCATAAACAAGAACTGCGAGAGAAAATGGTACAATCTTAGTAAATGGGAATTGGAATCAAAAGGGTTTGCTGTCCTTCTTAGAACGTTCTAAAATGTCAAGGCAGTTGCTTGTGTTTAACTGTGAACAAATAAAAATCTATTGTTTTGCACTATTCTGCTGTGTTGACATGAAGTGACTCGCGCTGGCCTCTGAGGGACTTGTAGGCAAAGTAGGGACCCGTCCACAGACGCAGAAGCTTCCAGCCTGGCTTGGTTGGTCACCTCAGGTGGCTGGAGGAGGTGCTGACAAGTAGAATCTGGCTTTCGTCTCTCTAGGACCCTTTTTGTTCTAGCCCATTCTCTGGCCCACAGCCACAGATCCTCCCTTTCTCTGCCTCGGATTCCTGCCTTCCCCCGCCGAGAGTGGCATGGTGGCATGGAGCGGGTGATGTGAGTCATCCCCACCCAGACTCTCCAAGCCGGACGGCCTGCAGGGGCTGCACTGCTGTCCCACCTCGTGCTGGGAGTATGCTTGCCTCCCTACGAGTTGGCTGGCCGTTGGCTTTAATACAGTCCTTTTGGTGGCACCCAGGTGACACCGAGGTCATCGAGAGCTTACCGGTCCTGTTCTGTGAGTGTGCCAGGGAGAAGGGCAGCTGGCACCCACCACCTTCCTTCCGTTACGTCATCAGGGGTTTGGAGGAAGGCAGGAAACTACCTCAAACAATTGTTCGATCCAGCCTTGCCTCACCATCTCTTCCTTGGAACAGACATTTCCAGCTGTCCCTGGAAATCGGTATGCTCTGCCTATGTTAATGGCGGAAGCAGCTCTTTGAGAGAAAGACTCAGAGATGGCAGTTTTTGATTTTGTCTGGAAAATTCAGATGTCTATTCAGATTCCTGTCTGAACAGCTTCTAACTACGGAAGGCCAGTTACGAGCTGGCCTGTGGGTCTTTGGCATGATCCCCCCGAGAGCAAATGTCTATAGTGGTTGCTCTTTGCTCGTGGTTTTGCTTGTGAGGCTACTGGCCAGTGTCCTCTGAGGTCTTAGGGTAAATAAAGAAGGGATAACTCCTAGGAAACCAAGCCAGGCAGAGAGGTGGGAGAACACTTTTTATTCTTGACGGTCGCCCCCGAGGAAGCAAGAACACAGAAGCTAAGTCGCCCCCTGTGAAGGGAAAAGCCAACAGTCAGTCAGAACTTCCAGCAAGCGCAAAAGCCAGAGACACATTCTATAATGTCGGGGCCTTGACTGTGTTGTGAAAATCAGGAAACTGTCCTTGCACGGGAGCCATAAAATCAGAATTCTTCCGGCTTCTCTCATGGCCTCCCCTCTCCCAAGTAAAGGAGAGCAAAGGCAGGTTCGTTCCCCTTTGGGTTTTGGTCCAGAGACCTAATCACACTGAGGAAGTCCACCGTGCCGGCCCTCAGCATCCTGGCAGGCCAAGCAGCCAGATCTTGCAGGAGCCGAGCCTTGCCTACAGTTGCCGCTGTGGTGGGAAAGGAGCTGGCAGGCCTCCGGCTCGGCGGCTCGGCCCAGAAAGCCGGACCTGCAGCGTGGCCGGGCCCGGCAGGGTGCGGGCTGGGAGCTCCCAGAGCACCTGGGCAGGCCGGTGACCCCAGCTCTCAGCAGCCTCCCCGGGACACCCGCTCCCACCAACACCGGAAGTGGGGGTCCTCTTCATTGGCTCAGAGGCGAGGAGAGCTTAGAAGTGAACGTGACAGAGGGAGAGAGGTTCTCAACAGTATATTGGGCAGGCCCTCTGGGGTTCATCCGTGGCGGGGACTGTGGGCGCCAAAGAATGGATCAGCCGGTGGAGACCAAGTTAAGTGACCAAGCACCCTACGGGACGCAGCAGCTTGCCGGCTCTGAGTTACAGTTTCCCGCCAGGCGGTCTCCAGGGAGGTTTGAGACATCCTGTGTCATTCCCCCTAGGTTTGGGGCTGTCTTTTGTAAGTCGCCTACGTTTGTGCTTCCTTAACCGAGGCTGGGTGCCTGTGGTCCAGGCAGGGCGAGCGGCCGCCCCGGTGGCTTCCTGGTGTGCCTGGGGCTCACTCACATGCTGCAGGGCTTTGCGGGGCAGCTTCTCCGAGTGGGCGACCCATTCTTTCATTAAGTCCAGGACGATGGGGATGAGGCTGACGATGCCTCCGTAGTGGTTCCTGGCCTCGTCACAGCTGAGGTGGTTCACCACGTCGTGAGGGTACCTGCGGGGCAGCAAGAGGGCTCCGTCCAGGCCCGGGGCAGGCCCTAATCCTGGGCGCCCCTCAGAATCCCCTGGGGAGGCTTGGGGCCGCACGGGCCGAGCCGCACTCTCTCCCGGACCGCGGTTCGGCGGGCCTGCGGCCCAGGAGCCCTGGCTGATGCAGGGGTGAGGGGCAGGACTCTCGAAGCACTCGCCTTCGGTTGTAGAACCCCGGATCAGGGGCCCTGGAAACCTGCCGGAACTGCTCCAAAACCTGCTGGTTAGTCCCTCTGCCTCTTCTCCACCCCGATAACTAAACGGCGTGCTCCGAACAGGGCGCCCTGTGCTGAGGGCCCCCGGGGCGCAGAATGAGGGAGCCGCACTGGCGGTACTGGGGCTTCTCCGTGGGCTTCTGGGAACACGTGCCCTGCGACCCCCTTCCCTTTGCCCGGTACTGGCTCCACTCTACCTGCGGCCTCAGCAGCCCTCGTTTGCACTAAAACGGCTTGTGGGGTTGGCCCTTCCAGCAAGTCAGTGGGCCTGGGAGTTCCCACCGGGGCAGGGGCTCTGGACAGTCGCCACAGGATCCACCCGCGGGGACGCACCTGCCCTCTGGGCAGAAGCCGGCTCCTTCCTGCTGGTCGGTCGCCCCGCTCCCTCCCCGCCCCGCTGCCCTCCGCAACAGGCCCAGAAGGGACTCACTTTGCCCTGAGGCTGCTCAGGTCGTTGCTTTGGCTAACCAGGGATTTGCATTTCTCAAGCAGGTTGCTGGTGGCCGGGCTGCCGGAGTGCAGGGCTTCGAAGTGCTGACACAGCCTGCTCAGCTCTGCGCAGATGTCCAGGAACAGGCGCAGAACGCGCCGGTCTGTGGCGTTGTGGCAGTAATGCTCCGCGTAGCTCTGCACCTGCGGGGGCCGCAGGCCGGGCGCTCAGGGGGCGGGGTCACGGGGCCCACGCGGCTGCACGCAGTTTCGGTCACGGTCACGGAGCGTCCCCGGCGCTGCGCCACGCGCCGTGCAGCCTGGACCTCGCACCTCTCAACACGCTCACCTAAACCCCACCGGGCACCACGCACCCCAGCCAACACCTAAAGCAAAGAGCGCTGCTCCCCGACCTTTCGGGCCACAGTCCCCCTCAGGCCCCACTGCGGAGCAGAGAGAAGGCACTAAATCCTCTGAAGTTTCCTCGTCCTGTGTCTCCAAGGTAGAGGAAGGAGGGACAAGGGGAGCCGGCAGAGGGATCACCCACAGAAGGTAGTCTGAACCTCACACCACACACTGACACCAACTCTAGGATGAAGAGCGTAAACGCCAAACAAAACGAAAGCTCCCCTGTGAACGTGTTCCAGATGCAGGAGTCGGGACGCCTTTCTCCAGTCCTTAAAGGTGTTCAGAATGGTGAGACCGCTGATCCGCGTTCAACCCCTCTCCCTGGGCGGAATGGAGGTCCTTCCCGGGCAGGGGCTCTTCCTCTCTATCCAACCTCACCTCCCCCCCCCGCCCCGCCCCTGTCTCTCTGGATCTGAGGTCAGGCAAGGGGGAGGCCTGGCCTTGGGCTGGGGAGAAACTGGCTGCGGTCCAGGCAGGATCACTGGCCCATTTCCCCAAGGCAGGCCCTACCCGTGGCGGGCCGGTGGCCGGGGACATCACCTCCCTCCCCTAGCAGCCAGAACTTTTAAGTCTAAACCAGGTCGCCTTTCTGTTGCTAGGGGATGTCCTCCCACATGATCTGAGTGGTTGCAAGTCCAGCAGCTCTGGGGGGTGGGGGGGCTCCGGCCACCTCCATATCTGCTGGGCACTGCGGAGGGTGAGGAGGGGCCTGGCCCGCGGTGTAACCACAACACAGCAGTCGCTGGGCTACCTGGTGTGTGCGCGGGTTACCTGTGGATGACCCAGCTCAGGGAGGGCTTCCCACAGAGAGTCAAACCCTGGGGCCGCTGTTTACCAAGAGCCTTTGCTGAACCAGGGGCCAGAAGGCCACTCCCTTGTGCGTGTGAGGGGGGTGGGGGTGCGGGTCTCAGATGCTCCTTCCTGATAAACCTGTCCAGTGGCCTTGGAAGTCAGAGCCTTTGGGGAACGGGCTAGAAAAAGGATGTAGCTAACTGACTTCCAGATAGTTCAGGGGAAAGAGGCTATTTTCTGTAGGTTTAAAAAGTTTTCAAGTTAAAAAACCGGGAGAGGCTTTTACATATATTAGAAGAAGGGATTTTTTGAAGGATGCAGGCAGGGTTGCTATTCTCTGTGGGCCCGTGCACTTCTCCTAAGCAGTTCTGAGCTCTGAGGCCGCACCCGCCCCACGCCATGAGCCACTGGCCTTCCACAAGCTGACCGTGGGCCCGAGGCATGAGTGCAGTTGGGAGGGTCCCACCTACGTGTGTGCCGCTTCCTGGAAGGCATGTTCGGTCTTCGGCAGAGCAAACTGGGATAGAGCTAACTCACGAGGACACCCGGGTTACGTGAAAATGTTTGCAGACGGAGGTGGGGTGGGGGTGGAGCAATGTGCTTGGCGCCTCCCAGTTTCTCAGATCCCAGTAGGATCTGACAGCTGGGACCACAGGCATCAGACGCTGGCTGAGAGTCTCCCTCATGATCTCCCTAAATCCGCATACTACCCGGAGGTTCTCACTCTACAGAGTAACAACTGGGGCACAGACAGGTGACTGCCGGCCGGAGGTCACAGGGTGCGTGGGGCTGAGCCAGGACCTGAACCCTGGCTGGCAGTGTCCAGCCCATGTTTGTAACCACTTTGTTATTTACTTGGGGAGGGGATGCCTGGCTCATTCCACTAGTTAGGCTCCGAGTCCTGACTCTGGCACAAAGGTGCTTGCCCCCTCTGGGCTTCAGTTTCATCTTTCAAGTAAGGTGTCACCCAGGAATCTCTGGGCCTGGCAGGCCCCTGGGAGCCCGGCCCCGCCGCCCGCCAGCCCACGGGATGCCACCTGTCCGATGCTGGCGATGGGCCGGATCTTGTCATGGGCGTTCTCCCTGCAGTGCTCCAGAGCGGCGATGAAGGTGAACTGTTGCTGTTGGAAGAGCTTGTACTTCTGCTCGATGTTTCGAAGAGACTCCTTCACCTCATTCATTGTCTTCCTCAGTGGTCATTCACAGGAGAAGGGGGATCTATGGGGAGGAAGAGTGCAGGGCTGAGGCCCCAGGCACAGACTGCAGAGCCAGCTCTGGAGTCCCAGACCAACATGCCTAGGCCCCTCTCGGGCGAGCACTGCGCTCACTCCAGATGCCCCAGGCCGTCCAAGACAGAGCAGAGCCTGACCCAGGTCCCTCTACCCTCCAAGGACACATTCTTTGCCATCAACTGTGACTTCCTTCCCTCAAGTGTGGACACAGATTGCTCTGGTCCTCAGTTTCTCCAGACCGTGGACACACACACACACACACACACACACAGCCTCCAATGCCTTCCTGTGCTGTCAGCAACAGAGGGGATCACGGCATATGTCACAGAAAATAAGATCTGTGATTATCAGTTCGGACCAAATCATTTTAAACCATCTGCCTCTTTGCAATTGGTGGGAAAGTCTAGGGATTGTTTCCAGTGGGCCAAGCAGGGGAAGAGCCTGTCCTGGATTGTCGAGTGTGAGAAGGTGCAGTTTCCCTGCTCTGTGCTTGGGTCAGGAGCCCTGATCTCAGGCTGGCACATTCTCAGGGCGGGGGCTGGCCTGATGGGAAACATTAACGCCATGGGGAGTGCTCTCTTCTGGTGCCTCACAGACTGTCCCTGGTGTGGTTCAGGTAGTCCACAAGGCGTCTAGAATCTTCTGTGAGCAGAGAAGGCTGTGGGTTCTGCTCCCTGTGACACCAGTTTTGCTGAGCCTGTGCAAGATACCCAGGGCCCAGATTACGGAGCCCCAGAACTGGGAGACCTCGGTCGGTCAACTCCCCTTAACTTCCGGCGGGGGGCAGCTGAAGTCCAGGGTGTCACAGCAAGCTCGTCGGAGACCCCCTAGGTCCCAGGCTTCCTGACATCTGGCCAGAGTCCTCGAAGCCGCCCCAGCCGCCGCGCCTCCACCACGAGGCAGCGGCACGCGTGTGCCCTGTGTGAGCGGGGGTCAGAGGAGGCTGAGCCACGGTGGGGTCCAAGTGAGTCGCTGCAAGGGCTGGGGCGGGGCAGAAGACATCCCAGGCTTCCCGGCAGGCCCCAGGTGGAGAGGAGCAAGCCCAAGGGAGACGGGAGCCCAGGGCAGGGCTGGAGCAGGGAGGGCATCTCCGAGGCAAGAAGAGGGATGAAAGGAAATGCAAGAACAGATGAGAAGGTGGCCTCCAGGACACGATGGGGGCGGCACATCAGAGAACTCGGGGAGCGCTGGGAGCTGAGTCGCGCCAGGATGGGCCCTGATAATGGCGCCCTGTGAACCTCAGTGGGTCGAGGAGGACATTCAGCAGCAGTGCCCAGCGCACCGCCCCCCCCCCCCCCGCCCCCGGGAGCCACGGTGCCTGTTTGCTCACAGCAGCTGCAGCTCTATGGGGGTGGGCCTGGGCCAGGGCCGGGCTGGGCGCCCGTGTCCTCCCCACTCAGTCCCCTGCCTGCCGTGGGCGAGCGCAAAGGAGAGCCTGGGTTGTGGGGATGCAGTGGGGGCCCTCTCTTTGTCAGACACCTGGAACCCCTGCCAAGGTCCCCCTACCCCCTGCCCAGAGGTGGCAATGGGGGACGGGGTAAAGGGGGGCAAGGTTTTGGGTTGTATCTCCAATGGTGCAGGCTTACCAGGCAGGTGAGGCCCTCGGTGTGAAACTGAAGGGGCACCACAAAGCCCAGCAATCAAGCCAGGTAAAAGTATTTGACACACTATTTGAAGAAATAAAAGTCAATAGCAAAAAGTCCACAAAGTGCCTGAATTTTAAGTAAACACAGGATGGGATCCAGTGCGGGGCCTTTTGCTGTACAGGAGTCCGAGGCAAAAGCAACAAGTAATACTGATCCTGTCTTTAAATTTTTAATAGTTTACTCTCAATGGTTTTTTTGCATTAGTTTTGATGTTTTTAAATGTTATTCGTCCTGATGGCGGGGGTTTTTGGTGCCCTTCACATTCTGCGTCAAGGCAACCGCCTTACTTGCCTCACCTAGTTTGGGCCTGGGGCTTACAAGTGACGCGGGGGCTGAAGGCCTAGGAAAGTCGGAGCCCAGCACACAGGGGGGTTTCGGGGGAGGAGTGGGAGCACGTGCTTTCAGTCTGGCCTTCCCCCATTAACGCTCGGGGCTGTGCTGGGTGGTTAAGAACCCAAGCCCGGAGTCCCATAGTCCTGCTTCAAATCCTGGTGCCCCTGCGGGGTGAGCCTCCGTGTTCTAACATGCTATTGGGAGAGGACAGGGCCAGCCTCTCAGCCTTGGGGTGAGGACTGTGGCAGGTGGCAGGTGTGGAGCCCAGCGCCTGGAATGCGGCAGCACCTGGTTGTCGGGGCAGCGAAAGCAGCTGTGATTACACGGTGTGCACACAATCACGGCAGCAGGCCACGACAGGCACAGTGTGCACCCCGAAAGCAGAGGCTGCTGAGGGCTTGACCTCCTGGAGAGGAGAGGTGGGGAGGGTGGGGCAGAGGGGTGGGGACCCTGGCTAGAGGCTGGGAGGGGGTTATGTGGAATATTGTGAGCAAGCACAGAAGGCAGTGGACAGGGTAAGGCCGAGGGACCTAAGCGTCAGACAAAGCTAGGAGAACCACTGAAGGCCAAGAGGGGTAAGAAGCATGTCATGCGTTCATTCGTTCATTCATTCATTCATTCTGCAATGCCTCCCATACGCCAGACACCATTCTGAGTGCTGGGCTATATACAGCATTGAACAAAATAGACAAGATCCCCTTCCCTGGAGGGACTTATCTTTCAGAGTGGGAGGCAGACAATAAGGATGAGTGAATGAACCATGTTTTAGATAAGGGCACTGCTAAAGAGAAAAGGAAGCTGGGCAGTGGGATGGGCGTGTCGGGATGAAGAGCTTCACAGTCTGCAAGAGGGTCCTTTGCAGGGGGTGGGTGGGTGCGGGGCAGGGCAAACTAGAGCCATGCTCCAGCCTTCAAGGAGATCCTGAACACCCACCCCAACCCTCCTAACAGCAGTTACTCTCCATGGGGCCCTAGGAAAACCCTGGCCATGCATTAAGTCCTCACCTATGAAGGTACCATGATTATCCCATGACAGATGACGAAGCTGAGGTTACCCAGGTAGGAGAAGTGAGCCAACCAGGATCTCCCACTCAGCTCTGCCTAACTTTATAAAGTCTGGGCTCTCGGATAGCTCCCTCCTCTCTCTGTGATGGTCCATAGAGACAGACATGCCAGACATCAGATTGACCAGAGCTGGGAGCGGGTGGGTGGGGTGGAGGGGATACCAAAGGCCTGAAAAGCTGCTCAAACCCCCCTAGGGGTCAGGCACTGGCTGGACCCCTGGGCCTCATTTCCACTCCCGTGAGACTGTTCTCTGTTCCCCATCCCCTAGGGGGCTGCCCTAGGTGTCTGACTTCCTGCCACCCTCCTGGGGCTTCCTGGGGCTGTCAAGTTCTCTAAGGTTATAGCACTACCTCAGCTGGTGGCCCCAAGAGCCCCTGAGAGCAAAACTGACGTGGCTCTTGATCCTAGTGACTTGTGACATGCGCGCCAGGAATGTCGTGAGAAGAGCTGTAATAAGCTATCCAAAGTGATCGTCCCTTGAACGAGAGTCACTGCAGCCAAATTAGTGTGGATGAAAGGCACAGGGTGCAGGCACTTCTCGATCTGGGGGAGGAGGAAGGAAAAAATGATTACCCAATAGGTTTTAGGCTTTAATTGATTTGTATTTTTCCAGGCTGCTAAAGAAGATTAAATCGTGGTATGAAAAGCGCCTAAGGCTTAAAATAAATGAGGAGAAAGACAAGTCATTTCAGAAATGTCCAGGAAGCAAAGTGAACCTCTCCAGTGCAAATTGCGGGTTTGGTTGTTGTGTTCTTTGTTCAGGGGGAGGCAGCTTCCTTTTCTTCCCCAGCTGTCTTTGCAGTTGGCTTTGACAAGCCAACCAAGGTGTGCACGCTTTGAGGAAGCGGCTCTGAGGGGAAGAGGCAGAACTGCAGCCTTTTACATTGGAGGGCATGTCTCTGGGCAAGTGGCCGGTGGTGACGGCTTTGGCTAGGAGTCAGACGTCAGCCCTGGCTCTGCCTTTGCTTAACAAGTGAACTTGGCCAAGAATTTCCCTCTTTCTGGGCCTCAGTTTATCCATCTGTAAAATCAGTGGGTTTGGATTAGAAGATCTTCAAGGGGACTTCTGATTTTAATGCTTCACGATCAACCCCTGATGAGGAAAGAGGCCCAGAAAAGGGAAATGACTTTTGCCAGAAGTCATTCAGCCACAACCACTTTTCACCATTCTGATCCTCCAATTTCTTATCTGTAAAATGGGAATGAAGGTACTTATTTCTCAGGGCTGGTGCAGAGATTAAACGAGATAATATGGCTAATAGTAGCCCCTATGCATTGTGCACTTATTACATGCCAGTTACCAATACTTCAGGTATATTAGCTTCCTGGAATCCTTCCCTAATCCCCACTTCACAGGGGAGGAGAGTGAGGCACAGAGCAGGCTCACAAGGCCAGGTGGAGCCAGGAGCTGAACTTGGGGCAATCTGTACTGACAATGCCAGACGTCCTGTCCATAATGTACAGACCCCATAGTTTTGTTAAGAACACTGAGGGCTCAAAACCAGGAGTAGCTCCTCCTAAAAATGGCAACAGACAAAAAGCTAGAGCTCCTAGTTCAGCGCTGTGTCTGATACCAGGCTGCCTGCCCTGTCCCACTGCGGACTGGCGCAACTCAAAAAGCTCCTTCCCCCAACCATGTCCTACCCCAGCCCGGTCCCGCACCAGCGGCAGTCCCCTCCATTCCTTCCCCCCCAACCCCCAGGGTTTGGGTGGGCCCGCCCGCCCCCGGCCCGCTTTAACCTTACTGCTCCTAGAGCAGCCTTCACTTACAGAGCGCTCTGAAGCTGGAGTGCCTCCAAGGATGTCTGGGGCCCCGGAAGGGCGGGGAGGCCCTTCCCAGGCCTGGGGAGGTCGATGAGAAGGGGCGGGGCCGCGGGCCCGATTGTTCCCGTGGGTGCCATAGCAATCGGGTCACGTGGCAGCCCCGCCCCACCCCGTGAGCCTAGGCCTTCCCGCCCGCCCCAGGGACTCCCCTACTTTTTCAAACCGTTCCCCAGCCTCTATTCATTTTAAAGATGGGGAAGCTGAGGCCCAGAGAACAGAACTGGGCCGGCCCTCAGAGCTCCCAACGCCCGGGTCGGGGTGCGACGGCGGAACCAGCGCAGGACCCGCCTCCCATCCCCTCTGTTGGTGGGAGGGTCGACGTGACCCTGAGCGTCCCAGCACCGGGGGCCCTCCCGAGGCACCTCTGGTCCTAGAAGGCCACTGCTGGAGCGGCCTGAGGGGTCCCGCTGAGACGTGCAGACTGCGGAGCGAGGCCCGCGCGGGGAAGCACCTGCCCCGCGGCGGCTGGTCGCGCGGGCCGAGGAGCCGGGGACCAAGCCGTGCTCCAGCCTGGAGGGCCGGCGGGCGCGCGCTGATGACGTAAGCGGCGGCCCTAGCGACGGCGGTCTCCAGGGCCGGCGGGCGCGCGCTGATGACGTAAGCGGCGGCCCTAGCGACGGCGGTCTCCAGGGCGCGGGCGCGCGCTGATGACGCGGCGGCGCGCCGGCCCTAGCGACCGCTGTCTCCAGGGAGCGGGCGCCCTGCACCGCGGCATGGACGCGACCACCGCCCCGCACCACGTACCCCCGGAAATGCCCCAGTACGGGGAGACGTACCACGTCTTCGAGCTGATGCAGGTGACCGAGGCGGCCCCGCCCTGTCGCGACACCGGGCGCCGGCCGGGAGCCTCCGTCGCGATAGGGTGCGCGGCGGCGACCCCGCAGCTGGGGGGTGTCCGACTCCTGTACCGCCGGGACCCCGAGGGATGACTCGGTCGGAGGACGCCCCGCGTCCCTGCCCTGCGGACCCAGGAGGGAGGAAAGGGGGCAGGCCCTGGCCAGGATTTGGTCATGGCCCTGGGCCGGCCAGCTCAATGGCCTGGACCAAGTCCCATTCTTTTCTCAGTTCCGGCAGCTGTGAAATGCCAGGTTGCAAGAGCTGGTCTCCAAGGGGGCCCTTCCCGCGCTGACAGACCCCAGCCTGTCTGCAGTGTTCGTTTCTGAGCTGGGGAGTGTCCGAGTTCAAGGTGACATCACCGTCCCCTGAGATGGCTGCGACCGGGGACAGGGGACAGCAGCCCCGTGGCTCGGGCGGCAGCATTTCCCACACGGCCCTTCTTCATTAGGGCGGGAGTTCGGGGCTGCTCCCAAGCTCTCATCCTGGGTGTCTGACTTGACCGGCCCTCTCTCCCTGTGTGCGCTTTGGCAAAGCCCTGCCCCTTCTGGTTGCCCTTCTGCACCTCCTGGAGGCAAAGGCTTTCGGGAGCTGGACTGAAAGAACTCTCTGTCGCTCAGAGGTTGTGAGGGCCGAAGGGACGCTGGAGCCCAGTTTCCAGAGCATTTGCTCCTCCAAGTACACCCTATCCCCAGAGGCACCACTGTGGGGACCCCTGTGCTCATTTGAGCCTCTGACCTGCACACCTGAGAGCAGAGCTCAGACTCAGAAGTGTCACCATCTCTCCAGCAAACACATGCTTCCTTTGGAAAGTGTTACCTGGCAGAGGGAGGGAGAGAGATTTCTCTAAAACCGGGTGGCCAGTCTGAGAAAAGAAAATGGCCAGCTGAGTTGTAAGTCATCCGCTGGTGGGCAGGATGGGGCCAGCTCCTGGGGGCGCTGTGGTCTGTTCTAGGGAGGCTGCTGTATCTCAGAGTGACTTTTGGATGGAACAGTCCGCAGAAGCTTTTAGTCCAGTATTTTCAGTCCTTAGTCATTTGTGTGTGTTCCCTCCGTGGATCTTACCATCTTCATTTCTTACACTTTTTAAAAATAATTTTAGACCCACAGGATGTTACCAAGATAGTACAGAGTTCTGATGTACCCATCCCCAGCTCCCCCTACTAAGACCATCTAACGTCACTCCTTGACATTCACAGTCCTACAAGACAGTTAACCAGACAGAGGCCTTATTTGGATTTCATCCGTTTTTACCTGCACTTCTTTCTTTTTCTGTGTGCACGGTTCTATTGAGATGTTATCACATATATCGATTCATACAACCACCACCACAATTCCACTTTCACTTAGTCATTTCTTTAAATCAACCCACTTAAAAAAAAAATCAACCTGTTTTACCTCCTCCTGAGCAATATCTTTGAAATCCTAGGTTTCCTAATACACAATAGATACACAACTGCTTAAAAGCGAAATTAAAAACACTCATCTGTAAACCAGCTAGCATCATCTCACGCCGTCTCCGCAGTGCGAGCCGACCAGAGGCCTCGGCCAGTCGGGCCCTCCACCAGCTGGGGAAGCTGAGGCTCGGATAAGGGAAGCGACTTGCTGGTGAGGTGCAGAGCGGAGCTAGGACTTCTCACAGCTCCGAGCGCTCTACGCATCCACACGCCCTCCGCCCCCAGAGGCAAACACCCCTCCCTGGTTGTCCCTGAAGGATGCTCCTTCCTGCGCCAGCGTAGCTCCTATTATCTACCCAGTTCCTTTCTGTGCCTCTTGTTCTGGAACCATGGAAGCTGCTTTTCCTTGGAATTAAATGGTCAGACTAGCCCAGGACTGTTTAGATACTTGGCTGGTAAATATTCTGCCCCACCCTGGAGGGACACGGGTAGCAGTGATGGCCATGCCCCCCAGCAGATGTTGGTATTGGGCACCTACTGTGAGTGTGCCCAGCATCGGGACAAGGGTGAGGCAATAACGGAGCTGCAGGAGCATATGGCAGGATATATCTAGTGAGTGTGATCAGGAAGGTATGTTTCCATGGAGACTGGAGGACGCAGGGGGACAAGTGTTCTAAGCTGAGGGAACAGCATTTGCTAAGGCTCTGAGGGGCACATGAACATGGTGCATGAGAACTAAGAGAAGGCTGGTCTGGGAAGCACAAAGGGACTGAGGGGAGAGGACCCTGGGCCTGCCTGCTCTGAGTCCAAGGGCAGTCCCTCCAGGAGCCTCCCCGGTGATACCCACACGACCCTTCCCTCATCCTCTGCTCATGGGGACCCAGGCAGACAGCAGCTGGAGCAGGGGCTGGATCCCAAGTTGAAGGCATGTGTGGTGGGTGTGGTGGAGAGATCAGGCCCCATAACCGGTGTTGGTAGCGACCAGGGTTCTGGGCCACCTGAGCCTGAGCCCGGGGCTCTGGATGCCCACGCAGCTGTTAACCACCTGGGTGTCTGCCCTGTGCCCACAGAACATGCTGGAGCAACTCCTGATCCACCAGCCCAAGGACCCCATCCCGTTCCTGATCAGTCACTTGCAACAAGACAATGATAATGGTGAGCATTCGAATGGGCCTCCCCCACTCCCCCTCCTCCTGCCTGACAGCTGTGAACCACTCTGTCCTCCCTGTGTCTGAACGGAGGGCTGGACAGGGTGGGAAGGGGTTTTGACAACTTGGGGTGGTGTCTGATTGAAAAATGCCTTAATTTCTTTGGGGCGCACAGCTTAAAATTTCTCTTGCCAAGTTATTAAAACGAAAACCTCGGAACGGCCCGTGGAATCAATTATTAATGCTTTCGTGGGTCCCATCTGATCTCACCTGTTGGGTTTAAGCTCTGTGATGACCCCACTTGTCAGGTGTAAATTTGGTTTCTGGTCTGCCTAGACAGGCAGCGCTTGGGTCTTCCTGATGGTCTCATGACTGGTGCCCGTTAGTGAGTGCCAGAGTTCCCCCAAACCTTGGCCCAAATGCAGGTCAGCTGGACCCAAAGCCACAGCTCAGAACCAGGGAGAAGGGAGGGGTGCTCCATTCCACGGTCAATTTGCCAAGTGGAGGATCATTCCCGTCCTGTGTGAGCTGTCAGGGAGAACTGGTGTCTGGGAGCTTTGATGTTTCTTTCATCGGGGCACTGGCCGCTTTGAAGGAGATACCAGCACACCAGTGAAGTTAGCACGTGGCGCGGCTGAGAGGGGCAGGGGCCTGAGATGCCCCGCGGTGGGGTTCGCACGCCTAAGATGAGAAAGGACGCTAAACAGTTTAAGAAACCGCCACAAGGAGGGCGCCTGGGTGGCTCAGTTGGTTAAGCGACTGCCTTCGGCTCAGGTCATGATCTTGGAGTCCCGGGATCGAGTCCCGCATCGGGCTCCCTGCTCTGCAGGGAGTCTGCTTCTCCCTCTGACCCTCCCCCCTCTCATGTGCTCTCTCTCTCATTCTCTCTGTCTCAAATAAATAAATAAAATCTTTAAAAAAAAAGAAAGAAACAGCCACAAGGAAAGGTGAGAGGGAGGAGACCCCAGGCCTGCGGGTGCACCAGGCACAGCTGGCCTTTCTGGTGTGCCCCACCCCCACCCAGATCCTGACCCATCTCAGGCTTGGCTGCAGAGCATCAGAGTGAGGGGCTGCTCAGGTCCCAGGGCCATTTCACCAACCTAAGCAGAGTGGCTCACAGAGGGCACAGTTGTGCCCCTTTCTGAGCCTTTGGTCAGGGAGAATTGAAAATTGAGTCCATTTGCCCCAGGTGGACATGGAGCTGTGAGCACAGAGGGCCGGGAGAACCACCTTCTCAAGCTGTCCACCTGGCCTCCTTGCGATCCTGGTGGGGTTCACCCTGCCCCACAGAGACGCTTCTAAGAGGCCTCCATTCTCTGATTGGCTGTTTATTACCTGGCATGGGGGTGCCTTCCTTTCTTGGGGGTCCTGCTGCAGACTGCAGCTCACCAGCCACGCCTCCCCCACGGGGCCTCCATTTGCCGTTTGCTGGAGGCCCAGGTGTCTGTCTGCCTTCCCACCTCCTCCACCCGAGTCTGGCCAGGGCTCGGTGTTCCTGTTATCCAAGGACCACTTTTTCGTACTGCCACCACCCAATAACAGCAAAGCAAAGTGAAAGCAGAAGCAAAAGTACAGGAAAAACAAAGCAAAAGTTAGAGTTGAAAGTAAAGTAAAAGTTAAATAGGAGCAAAGTAAGAGTGAACGTGACATGAAGGTGAGTTTGGTGAAGGACCCCTTCTTGCCAGGCCACGTGAGGGGCCCTCTGGCCCAATGCGCTTCCCCACGCTTGCCGAGCAGCGAACATGGCCCAGTCTGGGCCTTGGTATCCTCGTTCGTACACCGGCCGTGCTTGGGTAACTGGGATGGGGGCCGGCGGGGCGCTGCCTGGTCCCGGTGCCTGGGCGCAGGGAGGGCGGCTAGGGGGCCTCTTCATCCTGCTGGTTTGGGGTATGCGTGCCAGGCCACGTGTTCTCCAACCCCGGGCCCCAAAGCTCAGTCAGTCCCCCAGCTGGAAATTCAAGAGCTGAAATGTGAGGCCAATTCTCATTATGCTTTCATTTTGCTCCTCTGTGCAGATTTGATTTTCAGCGTCAAATTGCCCACTTTACCAGCATCTTTCTGTTTTAGACTCAGGGCAGCCGACGACACTGGGGGCTGGCCTTACCGCCCCCTCTGCCACCTCCTCTCTCCCTTCACCCCCTTCCATCCTCCTTAGCAGCCCCTCCATTCATTCACGGTCTGCTTTCCAAGGCCACCTGCCAGGAGCCTTGATTCCTTCTCCACACTATCCCTGCCCTGTTGCTCCCAAGCAGGGGTGAAGAACTTAGACCTGCCTCGTCTGGCTGTAGCTGGGGCTGGCCTCCTGGCCTCCTCAAGAGCTGGAGTCAGGGTTTTGGGCCCGATATTCTCTCAGGGAGTAGACGTATTGGATCCCAGTAACCACACTTTAGGGAGTCCTCCACTGCCTCTCCCAGGCCTTGGCTGGCCGCTCTTATGGTTGTTGGAACATCTTTGCCCTTTTTGCTCAAGTCCCAACCACTAAATGAAGAGCAGAGAGGGACATCTGCGGGTCCCCCCACCTCCCGTGCCCAGGATTCTGCCAACAAGTGAAGCAAAATGTGGGGGAACGAGGGAGGCTGGGCAGAAGAGCATGCTTTCATGAGTTTTTTTGGGGTGGTGGAAGCCAAGAACAGTTTAACCCCACCCTTCTGGAAGAGGACAGTGGACAAGGGGAGGCCCTCTGAAGTCCAGTGAGCATTTCCACTGCCCTGGGTCAGTGAGTAAGGTTGTCTCGCCTCCTTCCAGAGGCCTGGTTTACTGGAAACTGGGCGCTCAGTGCTTCTGCTTACTGGGCATGGTGTGGTGGGGGCAGTGGCTCCCATGGCCAGTGGCTGGTGTAGAGGGAGAGAAGGCTCCAGACTCATCCCAGTGAACATGTACAGGAGGGAATGAGGGGAGCCCCCGGCACATGGCTGGCAGCCCCTTCGCCTCAAGAAAAGCAGATTTAGTACAAAGTGAGCATTTACAGTAGCCCTGGGCAATATTAAAGCAGGTGATGGTGTATATAATGGTATGTTGCGTTTTTTATCAAACGTTTGTCCAAGAAAGCTGTGTATTAGAGCTCCAATACCTAAGGGTTTTCTTGTGAATTTTAAATCATGCTCCTAGTTAAACCTCAAAAGGATCTGTGGATGGAAAGGTTTTTTGATTTCCTTTGAAGTGGTTTGAAGAAGTTGATTACTCTTGGCAGTCAAGAAGCCTTTTATGACACTGTTTATAAATAATTACTCATGAGCAGAGCTGGAGTTTCAGGTGTTAGATTTTAAGAAACTAAAATTAATCACATAAATGTGTGCGAGAAATTAGGTGGGGAGAAAGGCCGTGAATGTTCCCCTTTTAAAGCATTTTCAGAGATGTGTACAATTTGGGTGCCACTTATTGGAGCCGGGGAGGGGAGGGTTTACTCAGCAGCCTTTGAGCCCCGCAACTTTGTCAAGATGAACGCCTGCCTTGGGAGTCAACTCATTGCCCAAATGTTCTTGTTGAGGTGCAGCCCCTTCTCCTCGGGCTCCGCAGGCCCTGAGTCCCATTGGGTCTGGCCTGAGTTTTGAGGAGCTTGAGCAGAGGCCTGTGGCTAGAGTCCCAGAGAGGCCGCTGGGCGAAGGGCACGGGGGCCGGGCCAGTCCCCCTGCTGCTCCCTTCCTGTGGCTTTGGCCCGCAGCATACTGGAAGCTGTGTCTACGAAGCACCCCAGCCGAACCTGCCTTGGAGAGGAAAGTGCATGCAGAGGTTTGCTGAGCTGGAGCGTGGCAGCATTAGCCTGGGCTGGAGGAGGTGCCCCTCGTCTGCCTTGTCCACAGCCCTCCTGCCCCCACATCCCTGATTCACATCACCACCGACGGGAAAGATCTGGGGCTTCCAAGAAGCAAGTTCACACATCATCGGGGCTATGGACCAGGTTTATAAGTGTTTAGAAACGTAGGAAACAATAGTGCTCTAAAGCAATTAGTTGGGGACACATAAAAATCAAAGAAGCAATGGAAAGCCATGACATGTGTCCAGGCTGTCATGTTCTCGAGGAGAGGGCAGTGCCCCAGTTGGGACGGGCACGGAGGATAGCTGCTCCCCTTCAGTTCCTGTCTAATGCCACTCACCCATGCTCCACCTTGCTTTGCTTGGCAGCATCCCTCCCCGTGCCGAGCAAGGATAAGGTGCTCCATGAGTGAATCAGTGAATCATCTGAAACCTTCCCTCCACGTTTTCCCTGAAAAGGAGAAGGTGCTGTGCATCTGGACAAAGGTCTATATTTATACCCACGCAGCCTGGCTGGGTCATCGGTGTGCTGATGATTAAATCATGGGCCAAATGGACACTAGCTCCTTCTCTGGGTCCAGTTCCAATCTAAAGGATCATGTGTGTCCCTCGTCCTCTGCTTGGACGAGTTCCCCTCCCGGTGGCCTGGCAGGAATGGGCTCTGCATATAGATATCAGAGGCTGAAGTAAGTGGGAGTATACACCTGTTCATCGTCCCCTTGGCTGAGGGGTCAGGCCAACAGTGGTGAGGGGATAGGTCTGCTTTCCCAACGTCCGTTCCGTGCTCCTGGCTCCCAGCATTTAGGGGTGGGGGTGTGGCGTGGCTCAGTCAAGGTGGCAATGGGAGGAATCAGCATGGATTCATGTTTCCAGACACCATGTTCTGATTCCTGTTTTGACCCAAGAACACAAGCCTTCCAGCACTTTTCCAAATCTGCTGGTCTGGCCTTTTCCAGTGGGCCAGCACCTACTCAGATGTCCAGAAGCCGCTTTAGGAATTCTGTGGGGCCAACAACCTTCCCGAGCCTGAAGTCTCCCACGGAAGCAAGCCATTTGCATAGAAATGCCCACATTTGGAAACAAAGACTTTTCCTATCTGGGGTTTTATAAATCTGGCCTATACATTCCAGGCTTTCCCCCATTATTTCCCTCTGTAAAATCATGGGGAATACAATTTGCTAAATAAAAAAAGCATAAATATATATATATATATATAAAAAGCTTGAAAGGTTGATTTACATAAAATACAGCTTTATTTGAGAGCGTGTCCCCAAGACAAAGTCCCTGTTTAAAATGCTTTATGGTGTTTGAAATCCCAATTGTTCCTGATATTTATTAGTTTGGCAAACAAGTTACCGTGTCCATGTCCCCTTGGAGACAGAAAAATAAACCATCTCAGTGATCACTTACTTCTCTAAACATAGAGAGTACGTTCGATGGTGAGAGCATCTCAGAGCCCCTGGGTTACAAACGACCGTGTCACTAGCAGAAAATGAAATCTGGGGGAGGAAGGAAATGAAGGCCCCCCTGAGCACTGCAGGCCCGGGGGATTGCTCTGTCATAGCGGGCGGTGACATTCAAATCTTTCTCTTCCACAGTGCCGAAGATTGTGATATTAGGTCCACCCGCCTCGGGGAAAACAACCATAGTAAGTGCATCATATTAAGTGTTGTAATACCGTAATATCTCATTTACCTGCAGAGCTGGAATGAGGCTGCCCCTCAGTGGGTTTTCAACACCACTGAGCTTTGCTTCATCCTTCCCCTCTCCTGCTTCTTAACTTATTTTCTTATTACGAGAGGTGGCATGCACGCTAGCAGAAAACCTAGAAAGCTCAGAACACAAAAGTATCATCCCTCAGCCATCTAGGGAGGAGCATTATTTTAGCAGCTGGGATATACCTTCCAGGGCGTTCTTGGGCTGCACGGACACCACCCTCGCACACCCTTAGCTCACATCCTTAGGATACATTTCTAGAAGCAGACCAGAGTCGAGAGACTTTTGACACGGACTCTTCAGACTCATTCTTAATGTTTTAATTACGAAATAGTTCAGTCCAAAAGGCATAGAAACTGCACCATGGATACTCACGTATCCGACCCCCAGATTTTACAGAATTTATCATTTGGCCATATTTGCTCTGGTGATTCTCTCTCGACTTTAAGGGTACAGCAAATACGTCATCCCAGCCCACCCTTCCTTGTCTTTCCTTGGAGACAGCCCCAGTCCTGGCGCTGGTGCGTCTCCTCCTGCTGCAGTTTGAAAACTTGTGAAGTTGTAAGTGTCAAAACTTGTGAACATTGCAGTCATCTGAGATGGAGCTCTGTCTTTTAAGAGCCTGGCTAGTGAACATCAGTTACCTTGTCCTTGATGAGCTGACACTTTGCTTTATTCAGAAAAAGAATTAAGATGGCTGAGCCTTACCCAAGCTGACCTGCATCTGCTTTGCTCTGGCATCATTTATATCCTAGCATTCTGTCTGTCTCTCTGTCCACCCATCTGTCCATCCCTCTATCCTTCTGCTTGTCAGTCTGTCTGTAGTTTTTCTACTGTGCTTCTCAGGATCAGGCTGCCAGCTCTCACTCCGGTCTCCTGTTTCACTGTAGAAACCAGGGGCTCCCAAGCCTGGCAGTCAGAAGCATTACCAGGTGCTTTGGAAGGTGCAGGTTCCAGACTCCCCTCCAGACCTGCCTGATCAGAATCTCCTGGGGAAAAGCCCAGGGAGCCTGTAGAAGCCGCTCCTGAGGTGGTAGCCTCTGCACTAGACAGACAGGCTTCCAAGCCATATTAAGGCCGAGTCATGTCGCTCTGGGTGAGGGGTCTCCTCGGCAAAGGGCCTTTGTCTTTGAGGCGTTCGGCACTCTGCGCCCACCGTGCTCACGCCCAGTTCTGGCTCTGCCCTGACCTCTGGCGAATTTGCTGTGTAGAGTTCCTGAAGCGTCGTGAACACAGACAACTTCTCTCATCAAGGCCCAGCTTGGCTGAGGCAGTCGACTTTGCCTCCTGGTGAGGTCAGGGCCCACAGCGCTTGGCTGGTGTTTGAGCTACAAACCTTTTGGTGAATTCACTATCCCTGCCTCCGACCGCTGCCTGGGGATACACAGACTCTAATTTTGCAGGAAGATGACACACAGTAAAATCCAGACAGAGCCCCAAAGGGCTGTCATCACTGACATCTGCCAACACGAGCAACAGAGAGAATTAAGGTTCGTACTTGCCCTGGGGGACTTCAGGGCCTTCTGACTCATCCTGATGCTGAAATGGTCATCAGTATAATCTTGGCATTAAGAACATTTTATTGCATTCATATTCCCTAAAAGGTATTCATCCCTGTAGAGTATACATAGCCATCAACGAACGAAACATTCATTTGGCTAGACCAGGTCATGTCCCGATCTAAGGAAAAATGAACGAGTATGCCTGGGACCCATGTTAAGGTCCTGTCCGTGCATTTCCTATTGTAAACCTTCTGAGGCCCGCAGAGCTGGGACAGGCATGCCCGCAGAGCTACATGCATGGCCCGTCTGTAGGTTTTCTAGTAGTCACTGGCTGCTGGAAGGAGAGAGGGCATTCAAGTGGCATTCTCGGGCTGGGAGGGACCCTATGGGCTTGTCCCCCTTGGTGGCCTCCTTCCCACTGGAAATCATTATGCTTCTAGCCTTTTCTAGTAGATTGTGGAAGGACCTGGGCATTTGAATGGAGTGCCGTCCATTACAGCTTTCACTAAAATGCTCGTGTCCTCTTTCCTCTCTTCAGGCAATGTGGCTGTGCAAACATCTGAGCAGCAATCTTGTCATGGTGGAGGACTTGATAGCCAGAAAATTTTCCTCGCTGGCTGAGGTTGCCAGGAAGCATTATCAGAAAATGAAGGTGGGACTGGCCCTGGGGGCTGGGTGGGGGGGTGGCGGGCAGGAAGGTGAGATGAGGTGACAGCTTCCACGGCTCCCCCCTCTCCCCCCCCCCCCCCCGCTAGTTTCCATTTCCTTGTGGATTAAGTGAGGGAGATGCTAGGATAAGATGAGATACAGGCACGGTAGGATGGAAGGGAGGAGACAGTTCTCAAGTAGGGTCCATCCTGGTGGGGATGGAGGTGAGGGCTTTGGGGCAGAAAGGGTCATTCATAGAGCGAGGAAGCCGCTCTGTGCTGATGGAGTGGCCAGGGCTCGCTCCTTTCCAGGGTCAGCCCCATCAGGTGGGTGCCCAGGGGCAGGGGCTCCGTGCACGGATGATGGAGCCCCCATCCAGATGGGCACGGGGTTTAAGGGCAGTCCTCCAGCTGTCTCTGCCAAGGAAAGACCAGCGTGCTGCACCTCGGGGCTTCCTCCTGCCATCCGTGGCACTCTGTGGCGCTCTGTGGTGCTAGGGCCGCCCTCCCTGTCCCCTCTGTCTGTGGGTGGCATCCCAGGGCATTGGGTGTTCTGTTCCTAAAATTTCACTAACCCCATATTTGAAAATTTTTTTAAATAGGAAATATAGAGCTTGATTATGTTGTTTCTCTTTAATACAAACAGAAACTTCGAAATGTTTCTTCATAATCTCCTCTGGACTATAAGCGGATTTCTTAGTCCATTTGGGCGGCAGTCACAAACTACCACAGACTGGGTGGCTTGGCAGCACAGGGTTGATTCGTCCCAGGTCTGGGGTCTGGGAGTCTGAGGTCATGCCTCCAGCAGAGGCAGTGTCTGGGGTAGGCCGCCTTCTTGCTGTGTCCTCATGTGGTGGAGAGGGCAAGGGTGCTCTCTGGGGTCTCTTTTTTAAGGGCACTAATTAATCCCATTCACTAGGTTTCCGCTCTTATGACCAAATCACCTCCCCAATCCCCCCCCAGCCCAATACTGTCACCTCAAAGGTTAGGATTCATCATATGCATTTGGGGGACACAGGCGTTCAGACCATAGTAGCAGGGATGTGCCCTCTTGGGCATTCTTTATGAAGACTCTGGCTGCCTCCTGTTTGTAAGGGAAGCCGGCTGAGAAGGGTAGGAATCCCTGTGTTTGCTGAGTGCTTTCCAGGCCTCCCTCCTCACCTTGTAACCTCCATGACCTCTGTGACCTCCATGCACAACGTGGGCATGTCCGCCTCCCCAGCCTGTGGAGGTTAAGTAACGGCCCAGGGCTCGGGTGGATTCAGGCCTAACCCAGAGCCGGGCCAGCAGTTGAAGTGTGTGTGGGTGGGGGAGGGGGGCCACAGTGGTTTCTGAGGCCCCGATGGAACAGCACCTTCCTCCTTGGCTCTGCAGCCAGAATTGGGCACCACCTGGGGCCACTCTCTGCCTCTTTGAGGCCCCTTCATCTTGTATTTCCATCCCGAGGTTTCTCTTCTGTCCTTCCTGGCCTCCACCGTGTTCCCTGCTTCCAACCCCCCACAGAAGCAGCACCAAGGCCTCAGGGAAGGGGCTCTGCCCAGGCCAGCTGGTCAGGTGTCCCTGGGGCCCAGGCAGCTCTGGTGAAGGGTGGTGGGCTTGGCAAGGCGACTGGGGCACCAACATGGCTGGGAGGGCCCTGTGGCAGGGCAGGGGCAATTCTCAGGGTTGAGGCGTGGGACTCCCAACCCCAGGTTTGCCGGTTACCACAACCTGATGGAAGGAAGACCTCATTCAGCAAGGTCGGCCACTGCCACGGTGAACCGACTCTAAATATGCTCAATCCAGAGCACTTCCTGCCCCCCATTGCCTGGCGGGGACTCTCAGGGGGAGCAAGTGATGCCCCGCATGCTCCCCAGCCCTGTGGTCTTGCAGGAACCGGTGTGTGCTTATGGTTGGAGGGACACCAGCATTTGGGGTGGGAATATGGTTTTAGAAAGATAGTGGTTATCTCATTTTCAGAGAGCTTTTCGGGGTGGGGGAGGCAGGCTTATTTCTAGGGTAAAGATGCTTTTATCAGGTTTATCAAATTCAGCAGAGGGGAGGATTTTAAGGAAATTCCTCCTGGGTTTCATTACGCTAATTATCCGCGTATTTCAGACCACATCGAAGTGCTTTCAAGGGTGTCCGGTTGGGGTTCCATGGTTCGGAAGCACAGGGGAGGGAAGATGAAAGGCAAGGCCATCAGGAGTACGATCAAGGAGTAAAAGGTCCGAAGAGCCGGCAGGGGTGCACGTCGGGCGGCTGCGCGTGGCCTGGCCGCAGATGGCCGTCGCCAGACATGGCCTCTCGTTAAGGGTCATCTTTAAATCGCCTGCGGATCTGGAGCCTTTTATAGCTCTTTTTGCAAGTAGTGATAATACCTTCACATCCCTAATCTTCTGTTCATCTCGGCTCTGCCCTCCTACTCGGAATTCTCTTGCGTTGCTGGTGTTAACCAAGACCTCCTCATTTTAGGCATTTCCAGATGGTTCCCCAAATACTTCCTCGTCCCCTCCTGTGTGCCACGCACTCTTCCTGCAGTGCCGCGGGAGACCCAGAGATGAACTCCTTCTCCTGGCCCCTGGGAACTCCGGGGGAGGGGGGATGTCTAAGCTAAGGGGCCTGGAAGCCTCCTGCCGTTGGCGGCTTGGCTAATTCACTCACCCCCTGAAGCATTCTCTGAGCAGTGACTGAGTCCCAGGCACTGGCTCGCGGCTGGAAGAGCGGACAGGCTGCAAGATTCAGGGGCTCAGTGGGGCCATAGCCTAACTGCAGGGTTCATGATGTGGAAGAGCCCAGAATCAGGCAAAGGGCCACAAAACCATGTGAGCAGGGAGGGATTGGACCAGCTTTTTTGTTTTTAACTGTTTATTATAAAATATTATAGTGTGACTCAGAGGCAGGGAGAAAGGCATTAGAACCCTCACGGGCCCATCACCGGCTACAATCAGCATTGGCTCACAGCAGCCTTGTTCCACGTGTTGTCCCGCACCCCCCTGCTCCCGGGTCATGAGAGCAAACCTATAGGGCATTTCATGTCATCCGGAGTTGTTTGTCTGCCGGAGTCCCAGGATCCAGTCCTGCATCAGGCTCCCCGCTCGGTGGGGAGTCTGCTTCTCCCTCTGCTGCTCGCCCTGCTTGTGTTCTCTCTCTCTCTCAAATAAATAAAATCTTTAAAAAAAAAAAAGGAACTCTGACCCACAACTTGCAGCGATCTGCCCAGGCAACGAGCCCGTTGTCCCCCAGCTGGGGAAGCCGGCGATAACCCTGTCATAGTTGGCCCCACGTGGCCAGAACTTGATTCATCACGGAATTTTTGTCCCTACTTCCAGCTTATGGCCAAGCCGAAGAAGCCAAGCACACAGGGTGCCCTGCTTCCCGGTGGCCGCCTCCCACTCCCCCAGGCCGCAGCCCTGCCAGGGCACGCCCGCCATCGCCCCGTTGGTCCACCGCCAAGCTTTCCCTCTCCACCGCCCCCTCGGAGCCTCTGCCAAGCCCAAGTGATGCGGCGACCCCTCCCCAGAACAAGCCCTGGCTAAGTAGCCCTTTGCTTTTCTCATTGGGTCGGCCTTCATTTATTTCTACTTTCCAGAAGATAAGGGCTCTTTTCTCTTAAACACACACACACACACACA
This sequence comes from Mirounga angustirostris, assembly GCF_029215605.1. Taxonomy (NCBI): domain Eukaryota; kingdom Metazoa; phylum Chordata; class Mammalia; order Carnivora; family Phocidae; genus Mirounga; species Mirounga angustirostris. The sequence continues at coordinate 90,220,881 of NW_026991723.1, read as the reverse complement.
CACGGTCACACTTAGAAAACTCACTAGTGTTTCTTTGGTATCAGGTCAGAGTTACACTGTCCCTGAGCAGACACCTTTCTCGTGGTCCTCCAGCCCTTTGCCCACTCTGCCCGGCCCCAGGGCACTCTGGGTGTAAACACCTCCCTCGGCAGGTGTTTCTCATCTCCTCTCCACCTTGACCAAGGCCACCTTCGCTCTCAGTTTATCCTGTTTTGTCGCATCCTTTTCCCTCATCTGCCCACTCTGGTCCATTCCCTAAGCCCACCCCATTCACTGTCACAAACACTGGGTAGGGGAGCCCTGGGGGCAGAGTGGGGAGCAGGAGGGAGGCCTGCAGGAGCCCAGGGCACAAAAGTGAAGGAGGCTACTGCTGTCAGGTGCTGACCCTGCACTTGTACGAGCCTGAGAGTCAGCGCCTCCTTCAATTCTGGCCCAGGGCTTCTGGAAGCCTAACCCCAGTCCAGGACCCACTGGAGTTTGGGAAAACCTAGTCCTATGGGTTTCTAATCACACAGGAGGTAGTAGGAAGAAGAGGTTCCCTGGTGAAAGGATATTTCTCTGCAGCAGGAGCTGGGTGTGATTGCTCTGGAATGTTTCAATTTCTAAAGAACTTTATTACTGAATCCCTGCAGGGAGAACACACACTCGAGAAACCACCTGGTCCAGAAGTTCTCAGTCTTTGTGGCACGTGAGATTCGCCTGGGTCCTGCTGGACTCGATTAGTCTGAATCCCCGGAAGTGGTGCTGGAGTTTCAGATGCTCCCCAGGGAATTCTAACGTGGCCCCGGGCCCCCAACCGCCACTCCCCTTTCTCATTGTGGTTGTTAGTCTTACAGCACAATTATCGCCAAATCAAGGTTTCTTGGGTGTGCAGCTGTCGTATTAGGGCTCCACAGCCTGTGTTGTTGAATGAATAAGTGACCCAGGCTCTGAAGGCCAGTCAGGCAGGAAGGAGCCAGAGCTGGGTTCTTTGCAGCTCCAGTGTCATTTACTCCTTTCAGTTCTGTTGACAAAGTTAAAGTCTGGTGGAGCCCGGTGCACCCAAGTGCCCAGCTGCCGGGCCACCATTTAACGTCCAAGGGAAAGAAGTTGTGCCGTCTCATCCTGCCTCCATCTACACACAAGGATGGAGGGCTCTCCAGTGTCGCTGAGGATTTCTGGGATTGCCCTGGTCCTGTGGGTGGCCTCCATCCGCTCCGGCCATTTCCTCTCCAGCCTTGCTGCTCCATGTCCTCGTGTTCTCTGGCGCTGGAGTCCTCCTGCTGTCTCGTGTCCCCTGTCCGCCACTCCAGGCGGTGGCGTGAATGGGCCTTGTGGAAGGTTCAGGGTCGTGGAGGTTCTGCCTGTGGCCCAGGACCATTCTCCCTGTAAAGTTCATCGGCCTTTCCCACTGCAGGGTCTCTTCCGGGTCCCCTCCCTCTGGGGGCCTGTCATATGGCACGTGGTCAAGGGCGTGCTCTTCCTTCAAGGCCTCCTCTCCCATTCTCTCCCTCCTCCTGCCGCCTGTTGCCCGGGCCCTGCCTTTTGAGCATTGTGTGAGTGCCTGCCATCCAGACCTGCTCTGACAATCCTGGAAACAGTAGGAACTTGGAAATGAGAGTTGTCTTTAAAGATTCTCTGACCACTTCTTAAGTGAGCTCAAGTCCAAGTTTGGGCTCCCCACCCCCACCAGCAGCACGTGTAGGAGGAAGAGGCCGGACTGGGCAGACCAGATCTCAACTGTTGCCCTCCCGACTCTGCTCCAGGTGGAAGTTCATACTGTAGATCAAAACACCCTCTGCCTCTTGAGCAGGCGTCACCCAAGGTGACACAGGGACAGTAGGGGCCCTGAGAGTGGGGCCTGGTGATGGGACCGCGCCGGCTGTGTCATCCCAGTGAGGAAGCCCGGGTGTGAGAAGTGAAGGCAGGTGCCCCAGGGGGCTGAGCCAGGGTTCCACCTGCCACCATCCCTGGCTGCCTATGCACAGCAGCAAACCAGTGGGCCACTCAGTGGGGGCGGCACGTCTGAGGTCAGCAGATCAGTGGGGTTGGGAGCTGGACGGAGAAGAAGGGTCCACACGGGAGCCGATGCAGCCAATTCTGCCCTTGATGAGAAGAAAGCAGGGAGACGAGAGGCCAGGGCCCTGCATCTGATCTGGGCCTTCTCTGTGACCAGTGGGGGTGCCACGGGGCTTTACCAGTTTGTCCCTGATTCTCCCCACAAAGCCAGGCCTTGGGGGGCTGGGTGGGAGAGCATGACGGAGCTCTGGGAGGAGGGAGCCTGATTCCTGAAAAGACAGTTTGGCAGGACTCTGAGAGGCGCCCCTGGAAGCCCTGCTGCTGACGTGACACATCAAAGCTGGCACTGAGACAGTGCCAAGGCGGGGAGCGGTGGGGGGTACCCGGGAGGGGCTGTGCTCAAAGCCATGGGCCTGTCCCCTGCTGGGCAGGCCCCCGGCGGGTGCCGTACCCCACCTGGACCTGTCTCCTTTCAACCCGTGTTCTTTGACTGGCTTGCACCTCCCCTACCCCCATCTCCTCCTCCACCTCCACCCCTGCCCATCCCAGTACCTGTGTGAATGCTGCCTCCTGAATGGGTATTGTCAGGGACAGGAGACTAATCTCGAAGGGAAATGGGCCTCAGGATGGAAGCTGGCTCTGCCTGGGGTCGGGAGGGGACATGCGGGGACAGGAAAGGGCTGCTCCCTGTTGACCCCTTCCCTCGCCAGCTGGGAGAAGTTTCCCAGGAGAGCTGGGAGGATAGGGCTGGGGCAGAAAGTCACCCTCCCCAGCAACCTTTCCCATGTGGGGGAGGGCTCTTGGGTGCTTGAGTTTGCTTCTAAGACGTGGTTTCTCCGGGTGTGCTCCCTGGACCAGCAGCCTCAGCATCCCTACCTCGAGAGATCAGGAGGATCCGAGCGCACAGGAGCTGAGCCCCCTTGGGGACTGATCCCCTACCCCTGGCTTCTCTGCCTTGCCAGCACCCTGTTCCCTCTCTCTGAATTGCTCTGTGGGGGAGCTGACCTAAGCCCATTCGCTGAGACATGGCAAACATCCATAGTTAGAAGTGGTTGAGCACCGTCTGTTCCCCACACCCTCGCTGCCAGGACATAACAGATGTGAGGCATGGACACATTCTGCCACATGCGCCATTTCTCAGCCAGCCCGGACGGGGCACGGCCTGTTGGAGAGGCTCTGGTGTCCCAGCTCTCTGTCTCTCTAGGTGCTCCAACAGCCCTCCAGGCGGACATGACAGCATTCCCGAGGCAGGATCTGGTCTCCAAACCCTTACAGATGCTGGCTCTAGAATGAAAGATCCAGACTCTTCTCCAGTGTCACTAAAATGTCACCAAGGCCACCACTAGCCCTAAGGATACTTCAGGAAATTGCCCCCCCCCCCCCCCCCCCCCCCGCCGCCACTAGGCTGACATGGTCCCACTCTGGGGTCCCCAGCTTGGGAAAAGGAGCATAAGGTAGATTTCTCGCCACCTGAGCTGGGCATCTCTGTGTGCACTCAGTGCACACCCAAGGACCCTCATCTGCACCTGGCAGGAGCCCCTCCCCTCCTCGGGGCTGGTTCAGCCCTGACATAGCTGGGGATGTGCTGTCCGGGGCTGGCCTGGGAGTCTGCTTTGGCCAAGCGTTGGGGTGTTTATGGAGAAGCACCAGCTTTTAGTGATCTTAGGTCAAGGGGACACGAGGGAATGGGTTTTCCAGGCATCAGCTCTGGGGCATTCAAGGTTTTGTTAGAAAAATAGGAGTTGGTTGTGAAAATTGGGATGTTGATTCTGGCCAGAGAAAGTTCAGGAGAGAGACAGAAGGTCAGCCATCCTTAACTTCCTATCTGCGCACCGCTCCCCCCGCCGCCCCCCTGCCGCCTGCCTTTGCTGGGCCCAGGGAGAGCAGAGTGCTGAAGAGGCGGGGCTCTAACTACCCTGCGTGGGTTCAAGTTCTGCCTCTGCTCCTCCCTGCTCGTATAATCCAGGGGAGGGGCTTCACCTCTCTGAGGCTCAGTGTCCCTATCTGTAAAAAGGTGATAAAAATAGTACAGATTGTCCAGAGTTGTAAACATGGAATAATGTAGCTGGGCACAGTGCCCAGCACAAAGGGTATAATCAACAGGTCATTATTACTATTTATTGAATGTGTTCAGGAACATGAAGTTTCATTAACTCATCAGCTGGCAAGGGCATCCTATTTCCTTGGCGCTGACTTGAGGCTGGGGCAGAGGTGCACTGGCCAATATTTAACAACCAGCTCTCTGGGGAAAAAAGCCCATCTTTGCAGCATTCGCCCATTTCCGTGGTGTAAATACTCCTACCATGGCTGATTTCAAGCTACCACCGTGAGGTCTCTGAGTGCCAAGTTGGGAAGAGATGGGCATCATGGCCCCCTCCTGCACTGGGGTACAAAGATAGTAAGACTCGGTCCCTTCCCTCCAGGAACTTTGAGACTTCCTGGGGAGTTGGACACGTGAGCAGACCCCTGGAAGGCCTTGTGGTTAGAGCAATAACCGAGCTCGCCATTGAGGATTATGGCGGCCCCTGGCCGAGCCTGGGGAGGGTCAAGGAGGGCTGCCTGCAGGCGGTGGCGCTTGGGCCAAGGCTCTGAGGGAGCCTGGAGTCTCTCAGGAGGGGTGAGGGGAGCATCTGGCGGAGGCACAGGATAAGCAAGTGTGGAGTTCGGGGTGCACGTGTGGTGGGGAGCTGTCAAAGGGGTGGTTGGTGTAGAATGAAGCTCAGGGTAGGTCTGGGGGCTGCAAGGTGGGCCCGGGCTTTACAGGGGCCACTGGACATCAGTCAGGGACTGGGAAACCTTTGTGTTCACACAGCCAGCTCCTCAGTGTTCAGCTGAGCCCCCTGGCCTGCCAGTTACGTGTCCTTTTTGGCTCAGCATGCGGGTTGGGACCCTCATTCTGCATGTCATCTTTCCTTTAGAAACTGTCCAGCACACTGCTCATCAAACTGATTCAAGAACGCCTGAAGGAGGAGGACTGCATCAGGCGGGTAAGAAACCCTGTGTGCAGCGGCTCGGGGGCTCCCAGGGAGAGGGGCTCTGTCACCAGATAAAGGGAGGGTGAGGGGCGTGGGTTCAGGTCCTAGCGGGGAACCTGCAGAAAAGGAGAAAACAGACAAACCAGATCTCAGTGAAGTTGAGTCTGTGGACGTGGGTTTCACCTTGGATGGAGCCAAATAACCAGGTGGAATCTGGGGTATCCGTCGGGGATCCCAGGACAAAGCTGGCCTGTCCCAAGCGGTGACAGGAGAGTGTTTAAGGAAAGGGTGGTTGTGGAAGTGGGAGGTAGTTGAGGCAACCCACAAGCACTGCTGAAGCACCTGAGACCAGCCCCATAGCGAGCGGGGCACTCCTGGACCTGGAGGGGCAGAGGGAGAACTGGGGGGCACCCCAAACTCTCCTCTGCCATCCTCTGATCTCCTGCCAGCACCCCATCTGGCCAGACCCAATGAAGCCAGAGGGCAGTGTGTCCAGGTGAGGCAGTCCATTTGTGGAGGTCAGCCTCCTGGGGCATGGAGGGGATTGGAGGGGCAGAAAGCAGGCAACAGGAGCCATGGGCGCCCTGGGAGGGCTTTAGACACACGGACTCCCTGGATCCTCAGAGGAACTCCATTGGGTGGACCCCATGACTCCCCGATTTTACAGATGAGGAAACAGGGTTGGCTACGCGATTTCCAAATATCTTCTCCTGGTCCACAGCTCGTCTTAGTGTCCTCAGATCAGTGGCTTTCACAGAGCAAACAGTTTTAATTTTAATGCAGTCCCATTTATCGATGATTTGAACATTTTTAAAGTATTCCATTTTCATTTATCTCTTGTGTTTTTAATGATATTTCTGTATAGCTTTTTCAAGCTATGATCTAATAATGACGGTATACAGACTACGTTTTCTCAGTCTGTTCAGAGTCACTTCTGTGCCATCTGGAGCAGAATGTCCAGTAGAGTCCCCTCCCCTCCGTGAGTGTATGTCCGCCCTGGGTCTTACTGTGTGTGGACACTGAAAACCCTGGCAGGCAGCCTTACCAGCTTTGCTCTCCGTCATCAAACCTATTTTAAAGAACTCGAGGAGAACCATCTGTTCTGTTTATCCAGGCATTTCCATTTCTGATGATCTCTCTTCGTTCCCCTCACTGTGCGTGGCCCCTTCTATCTGGAACTCTGGTCAGCTCTGCCCCCAGTGAACTCTCACAGAATGTCTTTATTGCCTTCATTCTTGAAGCATATTTGTCTCTGGATTCAGAATTCTAGATCCCCAGCTCGCTCTTCTTACACCTCAGTGTCCCACTTCCTTCCGGTCCGTGTGGTATCTGGCGCAAGGGCAGCCGCCCAGACTCCTGCCCAATTAGCGTGTCCCTTTCCCCCCTGGCTTCCTCCGACACTGTTCGGAGAACATTCTCGGTTCCCAGCGGTTTAATCACCATACGTGATTCATCCGGATTTATTCTTTTGGGGGTTTGTTAAGTTTGTTAAGTTCCTTGAATTTGTAAGTTTACGTTTTTCTCCAAACGTGGGCAGTTTTTGGCCATTATTTCCTCCTTCGCCGTTCTCTCCCCCGTGTCCTGAGGCTCCAGGGCTGTGAGCACTGGCTCTGTGGTTCCCTCCATGGTCGCTGAGTCCCCATCCTCTATTTCTCTCCCCTCTGTCGTGGATCAGATAATGTGCATTGAAGCGTCTTGAGGCTCACTGAGGCCTTCCTTTCCCGTCTCCATTCTCCTGTTGGGCCCATCCAGGGAGCTTTTAATTTGGATTGCTGTTTCTCAGTGTTCAAAATTCCACTTGGTTCTTCTTGCTGTCTTCTGTTTCTGAGACTTTCTATTTGTCCATGCATTTACTTGTTTGAGCTCCGTTGTTATTATTATGTCTTAATACCAACTCTGGTGGCTCAGTCGGTTGAGCATCTAAGTCTTGCTCTCAGCTCAGGTCTTGATCTCGGGGTCATGAGTTCGAGCCCCACATTGGGCTCCACACTGGGCGTGGAGCCTGCTTAAAAAACACAACAAAACAACAGCTGCTTCAGAGTCTTTGGTAACTCCAACAACCAAGTCACGTCAGTGGTGACATCTGAGGTCTTTTCCCATGTGAGTTGAGATTTTCCCGGCTGTCCTTGTGTTGCATGATTTTGTATCCTGGACATTTTTCATCTTGTTGTGAGACTCTGATCTTGTGTAAATCCTATGGTGGATGTTGGTATTGTTGTCTTCGCAGACCACTGATTCATTTGGGCTCAGGCCGCAAGTTCCAGCCACCTTCTCTGTGTTGTGGTTCCCATCTTGCTTCTGTCTTCAAAGCCTTTGCAAGTTCTGTGCGGCGCTCCGCAGCTCTGTGCTGTGTGCGCCGCTCAGCGGGGCCTGGACCGGGTCTGTGCTCTGCTTCCTCTCTCAGTGTCTTTAGAAAGCTGTCTGGGTCACACCCTTGTACACACAACTTGCGGGGAGCCCACGAGTCCATAACAGTTTCATTTGGTTGCTTGCCTGAGCTGCTCTCTCTGCCATTTCCATGGTAACTTCCAGTTCCCCGGTGCTCCTCTTTTTGGTCCTCTGGCCAGAAAGCTGGGACTTTGTTTCCCGCTCTCTCACAGGCTTCCTGCGACTGCGGCCATGTGGCAGGAGGGCAGAGAGAGGAGGAATGAACAGGGCTTTGCTTCGTTCTCTGGGGACTGCAGGGGAGGGGCCCCTTGTCCCCTCAGAGCTGCCGGCACCTGCGGGCACCCTGTGTCGCTGGTGCCACACCACAGTGCCGGGAGAATAGGGTACGAGAAACTCACGGAGATCTCCCCCACTCTCTGACCGTAGGAGTGCCCTCTCCCGCTGCACGAGCCGGACACGAGGGCCCCTCCCGGGCCTCTCTCGGTCCCCACCTGTCACCCACCGTCAGGTCTCAAGGCTGCCTGACGCCCAGGCCGGGGCTGCTGGCTTGGTGGTATTTTGAATTCTGGTCTTCTTTCCTAATTCACCTACCACTGTGTACTTTTCTGATTCCTCACATGGCTGCCCCGTGCCTGCTGCCCCCGCATTCGAGCTGCTTTCGGTGGGAGTGAGAGGGTGGGCCGGGCCCACTGTGGGTTCCTGCCCAGAACCACAGCTTGTGTGCTTACATTGTTTTAATATTCACCTGTGTGTCCACGTACACACTCTCCCTCTCTCTCTTGCTTAAAATTCATCGAGAGACCCAAATCTGGGAAGATCCCCGGGCATCTTTCCAGAGTGCTGGTGAACAAGTAGCCATTCTCGCAGGCTCGGGCTGCACCGTCCTGCCCTGTGAGTCTAAATCACAGGAGAGCCACAGATCAGCTGTGGTCTGGGTTTCAGAGTCTGGTCTAAACAGTGTATTTTCCTTCGACCTCGGGTTGTTCACGGTGAGATGATGGTCTTCCACCGCCCAGCACAGGCCAGTGCCCAAAGTGCAGAGGCCGTTCTAAATTGGGGGTAGGCAAATGTTCTCTGTCAAGGCCAGATAGTAACTGTCCTAGGCTTTGTGGGCCATATGGTTTCATGTTGCAACTACTCAACTCTGATGTAACATGAAAGCAGCCATCACAGTGCATAGATGAAAGGGCACGGTTTGTCCCAGTAAAACTTTATTTACTCAGATAGGCAGCAGGACAGATTAGGCTCAGGAGCCATAATTTCCTGACCCCTGTTCTAAATGATACTTCCACGTGATCATACAAACACTTCTGCCCTTTCTCTTCAGTTCTAAATAAAAAGCCAACTTCCCCCCTTGCTCACCACGGACCCACCCCACACTCCCTCACTTCCCCAGGCTCCCTGTCCACTGTCCTGCCGATCTAGCCCATCCTCTGGGATGGGGGCAGTGAGGTTTAGGGGTCATCTGGCTCCAGTGAGCCAGGAGGAACTAAGGTCCTATAGGAGGAAAGTGAGGCAGGGCTCAGGCTCCATGTCCAGCCTGGAGGGGGGAGCCCTCATTCCTCCAGACCCAATTCCCACTCCCACCCCCAGCCCCTTGGGTTAAGTCTCAACAGAGGCCGGCCTCAGCGTCTCCTTCCCCATAGGCCTGGGGTAGCCCTTCCTTGATCCAGTCCCTGTCCAGGTGCCAACCTGCTGCCCTCTGTCTAGGAGCTCCCTCCTATCCCACTCCCAGTGAAATAAAGCCTCCTATCCCCACCCTCACCCCCACATACACAAAGCAAACTTCCACCTTCCAGCAGTTAGAAGAAATGCCACTGAGCCATAGTCTCATTTTAAGTCTTGTTACCCATTCCCAAGCCCATCCCGCCCCCAGATGAGCGCCTGTTACAGACACTGCATGGTCCTTGCTGCTGGGACCCTTCCCCTCTGCCTCAGCCCCCCATGAGCAAGGTGGTCCCTTGGCCTTGAGCTTACCACCTGCAGTTAGAGACAGCCTTGGATGACCAAAGCAGGAGCAGCTGTGAGAAGGGCCGTGAGGGCCACTAACCAGGCCGGGAGAGCCAGGTTGTTCCAGAAGCCTCCAGAGATGGGGCTGGGGTGGTCTGTGGAGGGGCTCTCTTGGGGGGAGGGGATGGAAGGCAGAATGAGGCTCCGCCCCCCTCCATACTCAGTTCAACCAACCTGTGATCAACTCTTTTTAAAACTGACCCATCAATCGATCACCCTTTTGAAGGTTTCCTCTCTTTTATCTGGGAGATGCAGAAACAGTCATTTGTCAGGAATAAAGAGGGGAGGGGAGAGCCTCCTAAATGACTGGAAACGGGCTGGCACTTTCCTGTACAAAACGCTCTATGCCTTAATCCGTAACCGATTATGAATTTGCCAAGTCAAATTAAACTCTTGCATTGCAGATCACTAGGCTAGAAGCATTTGGGTCTGCTTCTCTTCTCTTCACTAAGCTGCTTCTCCACTGTTTAGAGCAGTGCTGGTCCCATTTGGCCAAATATCAGGTGTTACTCCTTTGGTATGAGTGTACCCAAGTCACCCAGACTGGAAACTGCCAGCAGGATGGGCGCTACATTAGAAAGCAGAACCGGGGGCACCTGGCTGACTCAGTAGAGCATGTGACTTTTGATCTCGGGGTCATGAGTTTGAGCCCCACGTTGGGTGTAGAGATTACTTAAAAATAAAATCTTAAAAAAGAAAAAAGGCAGAGCTGGATGGACACAGCCTTCCTCCCATGTGAGGCAAACTCAGTATGCTGAGAGTTCCTGGAACCAGGACGGTTAGCTGTGGCTCTAAACACAGCAACTCTTCAGTTCCTGCCCCAGGACTGCCGCTTGCCCTGAGGACTGAGGGCTACTCACCCACACCCTGGCCAAGCTGCTGTCCTAGTGCGGGTGGCTCCATGCTCCGTCTGGCAGGATCTCCCCACGCTTAGTCCAGATTTCCTTTTAAGATGCTTACGATACCAAACCACCCCATGATCCAGGAGCTCGAGCCAGAACTGCCGTGTCCTGGCTGTTCTGCTCACAGGTCAGGTGTTGGCCTTCACTGGCTACCTCGGTGCAGGAGAGGCCCAGAGCTGCAGCCCAGCTGACCGGGGGGACTAGAAAGGCACTGGGTCCGCCAGGCAGGTGGGCGAACCCAGCCTCTCCACTCAGACCCTCCTCTTGGCTTTGGGCCAGGCTTCACCCATCCTTCCATGACCCAATCTTAAGACATACAGAACGGCGTTATTTTGTGTAAGTGATTTTCATAAGTTACTGCATGTTTCTGGTGTATAAGTGTTCAACCTGGAATTCAGAGGCGTGGCCTCGTGGGGTTGGGCCATTGGGTGCATTCTGTTGGGGAGAGACACTGCCTGGAACTCATACCTCAGAGATCCAGGCACTAGATCCAGACACAGGATCCAGCTGGACTGGGCTGGTTTGTTCATGTAATTTTTAAAAATCTCTATGAGTCACTAAGTCATGGTTTCTGGGGTAAAGATGGTGGTTCTCTCCATGATTTCAACTAGATGTCCCAAACTTGCCCTCGGTGACCTAGAATAGTCTCTGAAACATGCATTTAGCTACTATAAACCTTCTTGAGCTTATCTAAAAGTTTGATCCACTCAGCCTCTCTGCAAATGCACCTGCGGTGTGAACAGTGTGAGACCAGCATCCCCGGTCCTTGCCAACAGCTACCACCATCATCAAGATGGTAATATTTATTATTAGTGTTATTAGTTAGTTATATTATAAGTGATATTATTATTAGTTATATTGTACTGTATGACTCTATTGTATGTTATAATTAATACTCTTGGTTGATTTAATTCTATTTATTTAGTATTTATAATGAGATTAGTGATCGTCATTATTACTGTGTTGATGATGGTGGTTAGGTGTCTGGACTCCAAGGAAGTGGGGCGCCTGCCTGGCTCCTTGCTCACTGCACCACACTGCAGGGCACAGGGCCCTGTGCATCGAGACTGCAGTCGTTATACCGTCGATGGTGAGCACTGATGGGGGTGTGGGGCCGAGGGTGGCATCCGTGACCTCATTGATCTTGATAGCAGCCCAGTGGGGGAGGCACTGCCCCCACTGCATTGAGGGATGCAGAATCTAAGACTTGCAGAGGTTGTGTGTCCTGCTCAGGGTCCCGCAGTGAGTCCCAGAACAGAAATGCCAACACGGAGTTGTGATTTGGCCACTCTGTTCTTGTCTCGCCAATGCACAGTGTCCCTCCCGGGAGTGCTTCGCTTCAAGAGCCCCCAGTTCCCCGTCCGTACAAGGACAGGCGTGGCTGGAGCTTTGAAGCCCCTCCGGCCTCACAGTCTGATTCTGATCCTGTCCAAGCCATTGTAACCTGCAGAGCAGAGAAATATCTCCTTTAATTTGCTTTAAAATCTCTTCTGAGCTTCAAGGGGCATCCAGTACCTTTTTCATCTCTTCCCGGTGGAGACAGGATTTCAAGAGCAAGAGGTGAGGCTCCTAATTATGTGCTTTGGTTGTTCAAAAACAAAACAAACCCTCATCCAAAATAAACAGGCTTTCTTGCTTTTGGGGAGAAAAATGACACATATGCATATTCATTTATATGGTAATTATTATTATTTAGCTACACAGGGACCAGAATTGGTAATTTAGAGCACAAAAAGGAAGCAGGGAATAGCGTTCAGGGAAAAGTAATGCAATCATAACCCATCAGGATTCTGTAGTTAATGTTGGGGTTTTTTTCTTCTCTTTTCCTTTTTTTTTGGTCTAATGCAATCTCTTTGAAGAATTTCTTTGAAGTGACCATCAAATGCATCAGAGAAAGAGAAATTAGCACTTTGTATTGGAATGATGAAAAGGAGGTGGGCTCTACCTGTTGGGGACCCATGGCCTTTCTTTAGGGACAGCCGAGGTCCTGATATCTGAGAGCTCTTCAGACCACGTCTCTAAGGGCAGAGGAAAGCTAAGAAATGAGGCAGTGGGTTCAGGAAATTTGAGAGGAAAAGGCTCTGATACCAGAGAGATGCTAAATCGTACTTCTTCAGAGTCACATTTGCTTTCCAGGGTTTGGATTACTGAGGTCCCTTTCCTTCTTTTGGTCCTAATCCATCCTCGCAGCTACCCTGCTTTCTTCCTGGCCCCTTCTTCATACTGCTGCCGCAGGGATTGCTTAACATAAAATGACGAATTTATTTCTTGACTGCAATACATTTGTATGGTTCAGAATTCAAAAGGTGCCCAAGTCCCTTCACGCTTCTGCCCCCCAGCCATGTGCTCCCTTCCTGGAGGCAACTGACGTTAAGTTTCCCATGAAAGAACACCCCTTGGAAGGATGTTTATATTCTATGCCTACAGAAGTGGTTTTCTTTTTAAAACAAATGTTACGGTGTCCTCCACTGCTGAGAACCTTCGCTGTATCCCACCCCGCCTGGCTGCCCAGTTTCGTCCCTCTGGCCCCTGGTGCCCGCTCCTTTCACACGTCCTCCAGCTTCACCTGCGTGGCCCCTCTCAGGGCCTCTGCACACTGAGGGGAGGGACCCCCAGCAGTTTTCCTCCCCTGGTGTCCACACCTTGTGTAACTCTCTCCCCTTGAGTGGGAGCAGGACCAACAGAAGAGGGCAGAGGTGAGGACGGGTCATCCCTGTGATGATGTGACATGATCTAACACTGGAGAGCCTCCTTACTGGCATGACCAGCAAGCTGCCGTGTTGGAGAGGCCCACGTGGGCAGCCCCCAGCCAGTGAGAAACCAGAGCCCCCATCATACAGCAGCACAGAAGGGAATCCTGCCAGCAGCCTGATGGCGCTCGGAAGCCAATTCCTCCTCTGTCCAGCCTCCGGATGAGAACACAGCCTGGCTCTCTCCTTGACTGCTGCCCTCTGAGACCCCAGCAGAGAACCCAGCTAAGCAGCACTCAGACTCCTGCTCCACAGAAACTGAGACGATAAATGTGCCATTTAAGCCACTAAGACTGTGCATTCATTACCCAGCAATGGAAGCCTAATATACCCGCGCTCTTCTCACTGCCTGAGGTCCCCACCCCGCCGCGGGGCAGCGCTCCTCCTTCCTTAGTCTCAGGTTAGAGTCACTCCCTCGGGAGGCTCCCCGAGCTTGCCAAGGCCCAGGGAGGCTGGGGGCCCTGTTACATGCCTTCACGGCCTCTTGCTGTCCTACTCCTCCAGACCCCCACAGTCACGGGGTGGGGACAGGGGCCCCATCTGTCCCAATCAGCGCAGAACCCCCAGCTCATCTCGTGGTGTCCAGCATAGACATCAGGCTCGGGAAATATTTATGACATTCATGAATGAGAGAACGCCATTTGGATGAGTCCGCAGTCTGTACCACCAGGGCAATGAAACCCTATCCTCACTTGTTGTTGGCCCAAGGAGGGGAAGGTGCTTAAAATACAACGTGACTGTGCCGTTGAGTCCGAACATCCTAACAACGGTTTCAACAACAGGGACGTGTTTGTCCCAAGGCTTCTCGGAGAAAATATTTTGATGGTTGCCCTGGCGTGGTTTTAGGTAACTTGTGGGGAGACCTGTTTAGTGACTTTCCTCATCACATCATAAATTGTTTCCATTATCAGTGCTTTCAAGGTCCCCCTTTGGCCTCGGTCCCATACAGTTTGACCAGGTTCAACTGCTGTGTTCCGAGAGTAGCATCGTGCCCCAAGACCCCAGGGCTCAAGGTTTGAGAACCATCTTCCAATTCGATCATGGTACCCTGTGCCAAGATTTCCTGTGTCCTCCCTCGTCATCTCTTTCATCAACTGAAACAAGGGTCAGCCACCAGGACGCTGGATTTTGAAATATTGAGTGAAGGCCTATCATAAAAGTGACTGTGCCCTGTGGAGGAATTCTAATTCGTCTTATCAATTTTTTTAAAACATTGTCTTTAGAAGTCATCCTACCTAAAACCTTTTACAGAAAGAGAAACTGAGGCCCAAATGGAAGAGGGACTTAGCTAAAGTCAGAGGACCAGTGGCCAGGACAGCAGGTTCCAACAGGTATAGCTTCCACCAGGGTCTCTGTGATGTTGGGCCAGGCCCTTTGACAAAGGCACTTTTGTGTCACCAGAACCAGACTAAGTTGGAAGGTCATGGATGAGAAAATATCTGGCTAAGAGGAGAAAAAGAAGAAATGTTTTGATGTATGGTTGCCTCCGTCCCCCAGATGTGTGGTGGAGAAGGAAAGCTTTGTACCCAATTACCATGGCTTGTCAGACGGTGGGAGTTTATCACCCAGGAAAAGGCAGAGGCCCCTGCGCATCAGGGGTGTGATTTATGGGCCCCACAGATGGCTTGTGTCCGCCTCTGCTGGCCGGAGCTGTCCCTGGCATGTTTGGGCTGCCGGGCAGCAGCTAGGAAGACGGCAGAAGGGACCCGGTGGGGAGAGCCCCCCAGGCCATAGCACGTCCCTTGTGGGAGCTCTCTGAGGTCCCAGACAGGCCACGTGCGCTCTGGGGTCCACAGGGCTGCCTTGCTCTCCCTATTTAAGGAGATGCTACAGGCAAGTGCTTAGCACCGCGCCTCGCTCTGAGGTCCATTTAGGCAGGGTGAAGACGCTTTTCCCATGCAAGAGGAGCAGGTGAAAACACATCACATATGGGCGGGAGAAGACTACTCCTTCCTACTTCACTGCACTGGAGTCCGGCGCACTTCTGGGGGCGCGCGTGACCTGCCGCCCAGCACGCCATCGGCATCATTACTCAAGTGAGTTCTGGAACATCCCACCGCCCGCATGGATGAAAATTAGCAGTCTTTTAAATGTAGGGCTGGAGGGAAAAAAAGAATCAATGAAATTTAAAAACCAGCTGGAGTCCATCTCTGCTTCTGTCCACACACCTTGGTTTTTCTTTGATTCTGTGAGCTTCCACTTGGGATGGAGTCCTCACCTCCCGATGAGGACTAGCTCGAAAGGAGGCCGAGCATGAGGCCGAGCAGAAGCCAAGCACATAGAACTCGTTCCCCTCGAGGGCTGCTCTGGGCTCTCGGGCAGGCATCTTTATCATGAGTGAGGCAGGAACTGGCCCCCTTGGGCTCAGCGGGTCGGTGCCCTCCCCAGTCGTGTTCTTTGTCACAGCATGGTCTTTCTGCTTCCCAAACCATGATGCTCAGAGCCCCAGCCAAGGGGACGCTGCACTTGAACGGACACTAGACTTCAGCATCCTTGTGTCTGCCCCTGGTGCGCCCAAGGGGAGCCTGCGGGGACACCACCCCGTCCGCACCCAGGTCACTGTCTGTAGTTCCAGACACTGTGCCAAGCTCTGAGGCATTTTCTGATGGGAGCCACACAATTCTCCTACGAAGGTGTCAACAACTAAGACTTATGGGCATCTACTGTTTGCCATAACCTGTTTTCAGTCATGTTGGGGACAAAACAGAACAAAGGAAACAGTGCCTCCTTTCATGGGCATGTGGCTAGGGGTGCGGGTGGGGGGCCAGCGCTGCGGGTGGGGGGCCAGAGCAGCAATCCTCCCCTCTGGCCGAAAAGGAGGCCGCAGCACCAGAAACCCGCTGTGGATCCAAAAGAGGGATCCGTGCGCTATCTAAAGGAATACAGACCTTCCAGAAGTCTGTCACATTCAAAACATCTGGCTCCACATCATCTCCTTCCTTGGCCTGAAGAAAGAGTGTCATCATCAGAAGCCAGACTTTGGTCCACCAAACGCTGACCTCGCTCCCCAAGTTCCCAGGCAGGAAGAAGTTCTGTGGAGCTCGGTGCTCGGGGAGGAGGGTCACGCCCCCCTTGGGGGATGCTCACCGCACACAGAATGCAAAATTATACTTTGTGTTCCCAGGAGGACCTCTTTTTTAAATCTCACTTAGTGTCCTGGAGGCTCTCAGTTATTTTGAGCGAGAGGAGGGGATGAGGCGGCATACTTTTGATCGTGGACCCTAAGTTTCAAATTTACTTGGCAGGCTTCAGGAGCCCTTATCGTTCTCCCTTTTTAGGCACAGTTTTATGCTTCCCTGCCCATAATGCGAGTCAGTATTTATAGTGGAAATGCTGACGGAGTCGAGGAGCCCGAGTCTGGGCCGCAGAACCACCAGCTGTTTGTTTTATTTCTCCTCGCGGTGCCATCGGGCTGGCATTCATCACCCACCGTTCATCCTCTGACGGGAGGAACACAGGATTTTCTTGCCATTGTTTTGACACTCACGGGTTTATGGATGTCACGCGCGTCCTCCGAGGAGCGCGGTTTTATTGATCAACAGCTCTGCGGAGCCCCGGGGCTGTGTGTACCTCTAGCACAGACACGGTTAGGCTTGCAGGGCATCGGAGGGGCGGTCTGGCCTCCACTCGGAAAACTTACGGCACGCGTCATGGCGAGGCAGGGCTCCGGGGGAGCCGGTGAGTACACCCTCAGGATCCCTCCTCTGGGGGGGGTTTCTGGCCCCTCGCTGGAGGCCATGGTTGGCCGGTGGGTGTGATGCGGGGCCTGCGGACGGCATGCGGGGCCCGGCTGTATGCACGCAGGGCAGCAGCCCCCCGGGTGCTCGGCGGGCGGCAGGTGCACGTGACCATCCCTCTCACTGTAGACGGGAGGAAAGACAAGGGGACGGGATGCAGCCGTGAGTCTGATGTTTGAGCAGCCGTAACTTCGGCGCCAGCAGAGAGAGGGGCCCGGTGAGGCTGGAAACAGGGCTGGACGTGGGGCCACCAGCACGTCACCTGGGCCGGCTTGAGTGCCCATTTGGCCGTGGACCTGAGGCTTGCCTCCCGAGAGCCAGAGACGCCGGCCAGGGGGCAGAGCAGAGGGCGGCAGCTCCTCGTGCCCTCCTTCTGAAACTCTTCACTCCTTGGTTCCTCAGTGAGCCACCCGCTACGAGCAGCAGGGCGTGTGCCAGAGGCGGGAACGCACGCTGGGCACCCCCACTTCTCCAGCACCCGCGTCAGCCTCACATGGTGCTAGCCCTTCATGTGCGTCCCCACATCGAACCCCAAACACCAGCAGGGGCGGGCGCTCCCAGCTCTGCCTGCCTCGCAGACAGGAAGTAGTCACACAGCTGGGAGGTGGGGGCCCCAGGGTCCCCATCTGGCTCAGTGCCATCAGTCTGTAGGATTTGAACGACATATGGAAAGTCACACGGGTGGTTTTTAGCTGTAATCTGTAACGTAGTCACTACCCCCAGCTTTAATTATTAAACAGACTACCTCTACCATTAACTACACATCAGAGTATTGGTCAGAACACGAGAGCAAGTGGGTATTTCCTTGGTGTGCCTTTTCTTTACTGAGACTTGGTGGCATTCGCTAGCACCGAGACTGGTGAATTCTCATTCTCTGAAGACATGATGGATGTTCTCACATTTCCTTTGCAACAATTGGTTAGGTTGGGCTTTTCCTGGAGCAGCAGAAGGGGGTCTAGTCTCTGGAAGCAGATCGAGGACTGAGGTGAGAGGAGTTTAGGAAGACATGAACAGTGGGCCCGGCCTCCCGGTGTGTTGGGAGTGAATGCCCCTGGGGAAGTGAGCTGAGGGAGAAGAACGCGTTGACTGGGAGAGAGGGAGTAAGGGTGGGAGGGGGCTTTCTCGAGGGAGACAGAAGGACAGAGGGGCCAGCATCCCATGGGGGCGGGGCGGGGGAGCCGGAGGGACAGCGGCTCCTTGTGGAGGTGCAGCCCCGTGTCGCGCAGGGCACTGCCCGCCTTGTGGGACCTGGCCTCACAGCTTCATAAAGTCACCCCTCTGTGGATTCAGCCTTTCTAAGTCTTGTGGAAATGTGGCTGCCCTAGCACCCCGATTGCTGGTGGGGGAGAGGAAGGAGTGGGTGTGCGTGAAGCGCCTCCTTGGGGCCAGGTACTTGACCTTCACACTTGTTACTGATGACCTCTTACTGCCCACATTGTACAGACGAGGGCACTGAGACTCGGGGCAGGCTCATTGAGATGACAAAGCTGCAGGATTAGAGCCAAGATTTGGACCCAGCCACAGCTCCATCCATGGCCAGTGCTTTCCCTGCCCCGGGGCCCAGATGGGCTGCATGGGGGTCCCAGGGGAGAGATGGGCAGCATGGGGGTCCCAGGACGAGGGGAGAGCTCCAGCTTGCAGGGAGGCAGGAACAAGGGCCGGCTGCCTTGGTTTGGGGCTGTGCCTGGCTCAGTGGACTGGCACAGAGAGGGAAGCATGAGGTCTGAGGAGCCACTTGGGTCTGTGGGTGGGGGGACACTGCAGCCTCTGAGAATGAGGCCAGGGGCATTGGTACCCGAGCTCGGACGCAGTGCTCGGCCGGTGCGCTCTACTTGGGAATTCCCCAGAGAGGAGTGGTTTTAGTTGTTGATCAGACTAAGGTTCCTTGTCAGCCCCTCTCCAGTGGCTGCCCCTACTGCCGCATGGGGGTCCCCCCTTCTTTTCCTGATCTCAGGGAGCTGGCAGAATCGTGTAGGAGAAGCAGGCTGCATGGCTGGAAGTAAATTATGTCGTAATGTTCAAAGATCGTCAGAGGCAGGCCAGTCACTCGTCCTGTTGTTGCCTATTTTTCATGCATGATTATTAATAATGTGCTAGTCACTCTTTCACTTTTAAGATGTCTTTGTTGGACCACAGATTTTTTTTTTAAGATTTTATTTATTTATTTGAGAGAGAAAGAATGAGAGACAGAGAGCATGAGAGGTAGGAGGATCAGAGGGAGAAGCAGATTCCCTGCTGAGCAGGGAGCCTGATGCAGGACTCGATCCTGGGACTCCAGGATCATGACCTGAGCTGAAGGCAGTCGCTTAACCAACTGAGCCACCCAGGCACCCCTGGACCATAGATCTTAACAGTTCCCCTACTTAGAATCACCTGGTCCATGCCTCTTGATTCACAGAGGACGTTCAATGCCTTGTACAAGTCAGGGCCAGCTGGGAGAGGAAATGGGTTAAGACAGATTTGGGGCAGCAGGTGACAGTTCATCCCCCCAGGAGCAGACACTCTGACCTGTCCAATACAGAAGCCCAGGGTGGTGGATGAACACCCTAATGAATTAATGAATCGATGAGGGAGTGAATGAATGAATGGATCTTACCCCTCTGTAAAAACATGATGACTGTTTACCCATGTGCTGGACCCCAACCTGTGGCTGGTGAGGCTCCTACCCATTTCCAGAGGAGCATACTGCCCTTGGGGAGGGCCCCTGGGCCAGGCGATGGCAAGTGGTCCCAAGCACTCTGGAACGGGTCCACTGTAGCCGAGGCCACTCACCAGACTCCCCTCGTTCTAATACAAATGCATTTCCCCTCTATAATTGGAAAGCTTTCCTCAGTTCCTATCTGGAATGCCCGTTTTTCTTCTTTCCAAGGGATCACCTTTCTACATGAACCCTTTATATTAATTTCTACCAACTTGGGACGCCTGGCTGGCTTGGTCAGTGGAACATGCAACTCTTGATCTTGGGGTCATGAGTTCAAGCCCCACTTTGGGTGTAAAGATTACTTAACAATAAAATCTTTAAAAAAGGGACACCTGGGTGGCTGTCAGTTGAGCGTCTGACTCTTGATTTCGGCTCAGGTCATGAACTGCAGGTCGTGAGATTGAGCCCCGCATTGGGCTTCGTGCTCAGTGCCGAGTCTGCTTGAGATTCTCTCTCTCCCTCTGCCCCTCCCTGCACTTGAGCTCTTATGCACGCACATGCTCTCTCCTTTTCTCTCAAATAAATAAATGAAATCTTTAAAAAAAAATCTTCAAAAAAAGTTGTACAAACTTAAAAAGGATTCCTTCTTGCAAGTAGGTAGAGAAAAAAACCTAGTTCACCTTTCTCAAGATTATAATGATAAAACTAGCCACTTCTTTGTTGCTAGACACTATGCTTATTTTGTGGGTGTTTGCTTAGGGTCCTTATTTAATTATCCCAACAACTATGGGCTAGACTGATATTATTGCCCCACTTTACAGATAAGGAGAACAAGGCTGGTGGGGGGTGGTTGAGGTGACTGGTCGGAAGTCACCTGGCTGGCGGTGGCACAGGCTGATTCCAACGCCCCTGCTTTTCACCAGCAGATAATCTGACACCCTAAAGGGCAAGTCTTATTTCTGAAGAGGTGTGACCACACCACAGACGTGCTGTGAAATGTTGGAGAGGAATGGCTCCATTAACTGAATGTTGTTGGATTATCCATGTCATTCATTTCCAACCAGAGCCACTGTGCCTGAACCTCAGAAGGAGATGTTAGCCCATCAAGTGCATTATCTCTGTCGTGGGCTATCTCAGTGTCATCCCTGCCTTGGAGATGGGATGGGACTGGTCCATTTGGGGACAGAACCAGATGGCCTTCAAACTGGGTTTTCCTCTGCAGAGCAGCTCCGGGGGCACCAGCAACATTTAATGTGAATTTGATTTTAAAATATATTTTTTTAGCTATTTGGTAACATGCACATCTGTGCTATACCAAATTTTAACACCCTGGAGCTCGCTGGTCTTTTAACCTACAGACCTAGGAGTACCAATTGTCCTGGATCTGCATGTTTGTATGGAATGCCACACTTGTGTCACTGATGAGCAAGAGTGGGACTCAGCACTGTTGGTTATTGAGAGGAGTCACTCGTGCACGTCCAGCCTTTTCAGAGCAGGAGCATTGCTGCTGGGCTGGGCTCAGAAGGCCAGGCAGAGCCCAGGGCATGACTTGGTGCAGAGTCTGTGTGTGGGAGCAAGTTAAGGAATACTCCGTTCTGCTCCATTAGTACACTTGTGTGTGGTCAGGAATGCCAGCAGGTGTTGCGTATTGGTTGAAGTTCAACTTTGAAATAAAAATTCTTGTCGGTCATCCTTCAGATGAGTTGGACACGGAAGGCAGCCTAAGATGATACGGCAGGCTAAGGCGTCCGTGGTTTTGTATACACCAAAGGAACTGGTACTGGGGCAATCCGATGTCAACTTTTGCGTGTTTATCAAAATAGTCTCCTTGTTCTCACAGACTGCCTTTGCAACACATCAGTTTGCCAAACTCAAACTTTTCAGATGCATTTCTTTCTTTTTTTTTTTTTAAGACTTTATTCATTCATTTGACAGAGAGAGAGAGAGAGCACAAGCAGGGGGAGCAGCAGGCAGAGGGAGAGGGAGAAGCAGGCTTCCCCACTGAGCAGGGAGCCTGTTGTGGGGCTCGATCCCAGCACCCCGGGATCATGACCTGAGCCGAAGGGAGACGCTCAACCTACTGAGCCACCCAGGCACCCCTAGCTGCATTTCTTTCTGGCTGGAAATATGTCTCTTTTTTCCTTCTCGAGTATGTTGGGAAATCACAGAATACTTCATTAGAAAGAAGAGGGATAGCTGGTGGGTCTGTGGTGCATCTCGTGATGCTTCCTCTGGTTCGGACTTGAGCTGAGTGAATCCGATTCGTCAGGTCCAAATCTTCAGCCTCAGATGGCCCCCTCAGGACTACGAGGAATCCGCATTCGGCTCCCAGAAACGTCTGCTGTGGAGCCTCCTGCATCTGCAGTTGGAGCTGGGAGCCAGCAAAGGGGCCTCCCAAGGGAAGCACCCGACTCTGGTCTTCAGAGGAAAGGGGAGGAAACCAGGGGCAATGCATCAGAAAAGCAGAGGACCCAGAGGGCAAGAGTTTTACGGCGTGAAGTTGCTAATTGTGCTTTAATAATAGTCAGGAGGGCAGAAGAGGCCAGTGTTCACACAGAGCAGGACAGCCCGCTCAGCGTCGGGCCGCGCTCTGCTGGGCCTCGCCAAGTTCCCTGGGCTGGCTGGCTGCGTTCTTTCCCTTTTTTTCATCTGTGACATCTGCTCGGTGCTTGTCCCTCCTGTGATACCGTACCCCTCACAGCTGTGCGGACCTCTAGCTCTGCGCTGCTGCATGGAGTGCCCTGAGCATACGGCCTTTTTGATGTGTGATAAAACAGAACCAAGCCACGGGGGTATGGCGAGCGAAGGCATCAGAATATCAATTAACCTGCTCAGAACAAAGCTGCGGCTCCAGAGTGGAATAGACATTTCACTGAAGTGTCAGGAAGATGGATAATGTATTCTAATTAGGGGTTGACTGATACCTCCGCATCCAGCCACTCCTGGTAGTCAGACCCACGAACCTAACGAGTGTCCCATCATGGCACTGGCCAGGTGCTGTTTACTGATTTATGACTTCTTGCTTTGCCAGAATTTGCAGCCATTAACTTGCCCTCAACCAAAGCTGCCGTTTTCCCTTGAAAGTGCAGTCCATCCTGCAAATGGGTAGTTGCTCATAACCTCTATAAATGCCAGAGCTCTGGGAAGGAAGATCTTTTCCGAGCGCTAAGCCTGGTGCTTCCATCTTAAGGATGCCCCAGGCCCCTACGCTCCCTGCTGCGGAGGCCTCGGTCACTAGCCTTCCTTCCCAGGAGGACTGACTTGCGCCCATGTGGGGATGAGGGATCTCCATGGTTGCCTTTCCCACCAAGTGTGGGCTGCCCTAAGGGGTCCCTCAGGGACCTTAGTACCTGGGTGATCAGACCATCCCCTGGAGTCTGAAAGAGCAACCCTGGAGAGCCAGCAGCTTGGGATTCACTTCAGAGCCCCCCACCTTCTTTTAAAAATTTCACATCCACACCAGAGTGATGCCGGTGAGACCAGGCTAATTAGGGAGATGTTCCTCATTTTGCTGCACTTTTCCCGTGTAATTGGAAGGCCCGCTTTCTCCAGCAAGAAGTCGGTGAAAGCTGTTCCCCTGAATGGTTCTAAAAGCTTTGGACCACATCCTGATGTGAGCTGCAGTTTATGGATGAGATGATAATAACTGCTCCTTAATGCAATATTAAAAGCAGAGGTCTTTCTTGGTGCTGAGCGGAGACGGAGCTCCAGCCTTCTTTCGGCTTCAAAAAGGAACTCGAAACAATCCCCAGCCCTGGTGCCAGAAGCAATCAGTGGGCTCCCCGCCCCTCCCTCCAAATAAAGAAAAAATAAGGGGGTCTGAATGTAGCTAAAGTTCAGAAAATTTCGGTTTGGCTTCCAGAGCTGCGAGCGGGGAGTTCTCAGATGTGGTGCCTCCCGGGTCCCGTGGTGGGGTGCACATCCGTGGGTGTTTGCTCTGCTCAAGAGTGGCAGCCCAGCTCCAGGCTGGCTGTAACAAGGACTTGAGGGAGCAAAAGGCTGTTAAAAAAATTTTTTTTGCACTTTTGCTTCATTAGCTCTAGAAACCAGGGTTCCATCAGCTGCGTGTTTTCCTGCATAATTTAAGAAATTAATGAAAGCGTGCCTGATTTTTCTAACACTCTTTACTCTGTAAATTTGTTTAGTTTTTTTTCTTTTTAACTGTCAGTGGAGGCCTTTGGAACCTAAATATTTTAATATTGAAGAAATGCAGGCCCTTTTCTGGTTAGTTCCTTTTTAGGAACACACGGTGTTATGTAAATCAGGTGTTATGGGTTATAAATGACCTTGACTCTGAGTTCACCCCCACAGGTCCATCCTCTGAGCTTAAAGCAACTAAGTTCTCCGAATGACATGAGGGAGGGGTCTATGGCAGGTGGTGCCCTTCTGGGGGCCAGTGTCAGAAACCGCAGCTTCCAGAGTGGTCACCTGACCGCCTCGCTGCAGAGGGCAGACCTGAAGCTGTTTGCTGCTTTATTTCACTCTTGCAAAGCTCACTTTACCTAGTGGATCTGGACATCGAATCTGAACCATTAAAAAGTCTGTGTGTGTAACTCTAGACTCCTGGCCCTTGAAAGGACTTTAGAAATTGTTTAATGTGAACCTTGCTGAGGGACATAAAAAAAATCTACTTAAACAAATGGGAAGGTAAGGCAGTGAGATTGTGAAAATGTCAATTCTTCATACATGTATCCATTTAATGTCATTCCAGAGTTCTAGTGGAATTTCTATTTTTGAACTTGCAAAATATTTTTGCTGCTTACTTGGAAGAACACATTTTTGAAAACAAGAAAAAAGAAGGAGGAACATATCCTATTAGATGTAACAAACATTATAAAACAACATTTTAAATGGTGTGAGGGGGCGCCTGGCTGGCTCAGTCAGCAGAGTGTGTGACTCATGATCTCAGGGTCATGAGTTTGAGCCCCACGTTGGGTGTAGAGTCTACTTAAAAAAATTTTTTTTAATAGCATGAAGGTGATTCTAGAGTCTACGGGCAGGAAGATGCCAGAGCCAACATGGTGTCAGCATTCAGACAGTGACAAAAATGACATTCAGAGGGGAAAAGATAGGCTGTTTCCTAGACGAGGTTGGGACATTTTGGTGAGCCAAAAGGAGACAAATTAGTTCACAGCCTCACGTCATTTTCAAAATAAAATGTGGCTCTATTAAATGTTAACATTTAAAGAGCAAAATCCTAAGAGAACACAACTGAAATGCAAGTGGGTATCTATCAGCCTTTGCAATGGGAAAGGCCTTTTTGCAGAGCCACACAATGCCAGATCCAAAGAGGAAACAGCACGAATCGATATGGCCCAAAACTTACGTGTTAAAACAGCCCCTACACAAAATTAGAAGATCAAAGACAGACTGTAGAAAATGTTGGCAGCATTGTTTGCCTCAAAGGGTCTGTGGTAGTGTTTGCCAAAATGGGTTAATTCTTCTTATGTAAAGAACTTCTGTAAGTAAATAAAAGGACAAAACCCTAAGAGGAAACTTGACAGATGGTATGAATTGGCATTTTGGAAACAAAAAAATTCAAATAACCAATAAACACGTGGAAAAAATATGGAGCCTCACTAATGATCAAAGAAATGTAAACTAAAGCAGCACTGGTATCCTCTACTTTGCTGGACAGATTTTCCTCCAAGATAATGCCAGACATTGACAAGGATACAGGGAAACTAGTGATCTGAGGTTGGACTCATAAACTGGCCGGGGCAGTTTTGTAGAGCGACATGGCAGAATGTATCAAAAGTCACAAAAGAAGATGCCAACTTTTAGAAATCTATTTTCAGGGGGCACCTGGGTGGCTCAGTTGATTAAGCGTCTGACTCTTGATTTCAGCTCAAGTTATGATTCAGGGTCATGAGACTGAGCCCCGCATCAGGCTCCATGCTCAGCGGGGAGTCTGCCTGGGATTCTCTCTCTCCCTCTCCCTCTGCCCCTCTCCCCTTCTAAAAAATTTAATTTAATTAAAAAATAGAAATCTATTTCTAGGATGTTCTGTGTGCATCAAGATGTACTTACAGCGGTTTTTAAAATAATGGTGCAAAACAGGAATGAAACTAAATGAACAATGTGAGATTGGTTAACATTTGTCAGGTCAGTTCATGTGGTGCTCGGCAGCTATGAGCTTCCAGGAGGGGAGCATTTTGTCACATGGGAGAATGTTCCGGAAATGTTTTTGCTGTATGAAGAGTACAGACTACAAAGTAGTATGCACAGTGTGATTTGTTCCCCCCCAGGGGAAAGATACCAGTATGTGAAGGCTGGAAGGAGTTACAGCAAAGTGTTAGCTGTGGCTAGTCTGGGCCGGTGGTGTTATCAGTGACTTGCGCCCTCATTTCAGCTTTCCAGTATCTTCCACATAGTGTACATCAATCATGTGTTTCCTTCACAATTGGACTTAAATGATTAATAAAAATAAATATGCTAGACCAATTCCCTCGCTGTACCCAGAAGGGGCTGAAGCCTGAGAGATTTCAGCCCTGGAACAAGTTGGCTACAGAACAGAAATTTGAACCCAGATCTCTTTAAAAAAAAAAAAAAATTTACTTATTTACTTGAGAGAGAGAGAGTGAGCACGAGCAGGGGGAGCAGCAGGGCAGAGGGAGAAGCAGACCCAGGGAGCCCAACGCGGAACTCGATCCCAGGATCCGGGATCATGACCGGAGCTGAAGGCAGACGCTCAACCAACTGAGCCCCCCGGGCGCCCTGAGGCTTGTTCTTAAGAAAAGTGGGGTTTCGTGTTGACTCAGGTGGTTCCTCCTCCCAGGATCCCCCATCCAAGAAGCTCTCTTTAGGAAATAATCCACAATGTGGAAAGAGCCATACGCGCAAAGCTGTTCATCACATGATTACGATCACGGGAGTTGCTGGCGGTTGAAATGTTCTGTCATGGGGTGTGGCTAGGCAACTATGGCGTGCTCACTGAGTGGGACGTTGTGTAGACCCTGAGAATTGTGGCAATGCAGAGGTGTGCTGATATGAGAAAGTGTTTTGGTAGCCATAATGTGTGATGGAAAAAATCAGGACATCAAATATCTATGTTGTGATTATAGTCATAAATGTAAGATTCAGAAGGAAATGTAATAGTAGAGAGTACTTGTTAAGCTGGGTGATGTGGCTATCAGAAACATTTACTTTCTTTTGTTTTAAAAAGTTCTAGTTTTTCTATAAAGCTATGTTATTCCTTTTATAATTCCAAAAAAATCTAAAAAGTAAAAATAGATGAGCACCTTTCCAAATTCTCTGCCTAGGGCTGGATTCTGGATGGCATCCCTGAAACTCGGGAGCAGGCCCTGATGATCCAGACCCTCGGGATCACCCCCAGACATGTCAGTGAGTAGCCTGCGAAGGGCCCTCCGGCCAGGGTTGCAGTCCCCACACCCCATGAGTGAGCACCCTGCTCTGTATCACCCGCTCCCAGCGCCCACCCTCAGCTCTGTACCATCCAAGACCCAGCAGGAACAAGGACAACATAGTTGAATTTTTCATAAAGCTAAAGGCATTTGGGGATTGCTCTTAGAAGAATGGGGTTTTGTTTGACCCTGGTGGTTCCTTGTTCCAGGAATCCCACATCTGAGAAACTTTAGGAAATAGTCCAAAATATGGCAAGAGCATTTCGCACAAAGACATTCCTCGGAGTGTTATTACAGTGAATGTTTGTGCAAGTGTGGGCTGCCCGCTGTCCTGAAACTGTATCTTCGTGGTTTGGTGCCGCGATCACTCTATGGGACTCTTGGGGGTGGAAGATGGTGGTTGTGTTAGTGTTATTCCACAGCAAGAGAGACATAAGCCGAGTTTTCAGCCCACGAGATTCAAATGTCTGGGACCTGCTGCCCAACGTGCCTGGTGGTGCTGTCTTCCTTTTCTGTCCAGTTGTGCTGAGCGCTCCAGACACTGTCCTGATCGAGAGAAACTTGGGGAAGAGAATCGACCCTCAAACGAGAGGTATGCCATCTCCAGCCCCACCCCACTCCATGGAGTTTCAGAGACGATCGGTGATCCATGATCATCACCCACCGTTTACTGAGCCTTTTCCACTTGGGGTGCCTGCAGAGGGCCCCATGGGGGCCACAGAGGCTCAGATGCTGCAGGCTGGGTTGGGAGCAGGAAGTCACTTGGCAGGTGATAAACTCCAGCAGAGGAGGAGTTGGAGGTCCCTGGGGCTGAAGAAGGAGCCCTGGAGATGTTGAGCTGGTTGAGGTGGGTCTCAGCTCTCGAAGACCAGGCAGTTCAGCAGGGGCCCGGGGCCCTTGAACTCTGGCCTTAGGCTTTGGCAGCAGACAGCCCTGGGTTTATGGACCCCGGCCCCGCCCTTTCCATCTGTGTGATGTGGGATGAGTTGCCTAACATCGCCAAGACTCGTTTCCTTACCTGTACCTGGGGTGAGACCTACCTTGTGATCTGACTGCTGTGAAGCCAAGCGTATGCAGGTGGCCCAGCAGAGTGAGCACTCAAAAGCCACAACTGTCCTTCCTGTTGTGCTGAGAATCCTCATCCTTTTGTTCTTTTTTTATTTTTTTATTTTTTTTTAAAGATTTTATTTATTTATTCACGAGAGATAGAGAGAGAGAGAGGCAGAGGCAAAAGGAGAAGCAGGCTCCCCGCAGAGCGGGGAGCCCGATGAGGGACTCGATCCCAGGACCCTGGGATCATGACCTGAGCTGAAGGCAGACGCTTAACCAACTGAGCCACCCAGGCGTCCCCTTTTGTTCTTTTTTTAAAGATTTATTTATTCGTTTTGGAAAGAGAGAGAGCACGAGCGGGCGGGGCAGAGGGAGAGAGAATCCCAAGCAGACTCTGCGCTGAGCACAGAGCCCGATGCAGGGCTCGATCCCACGACCCTGGGATGACGACCCTAGCCGAAACTAAGAGTCGGACGCTCAACCAACAGCGCCACACTGGCGCCCCCTCATCCTTTTGTTATTGTTAATAGAGACGTAAGAGCAGCTCCAGAGCCAAAGCACATCCTGCACAGCTTAGGGGGGATGAATACCCCTAGGACCCTCACAGGCTTTGGCCCCCAGATGGCTCACCTCTGGCCAGATGCAGCAGTGGCCTCGGAGCCCTCTGGGCAGGTGACTCTGACCACGTACCTTTCCCCCTTGCAGAGATTTATCACACCACCTTTGACTGGCCCTCTGAATCTGAAATTCGGAACCGACTGATGGTGCCAGGGGGCATCTCGGAGCTGGAGACGGCACGGAAACTGCTGGAATATCACAGGAACATCATCAGGATCCTCCCCGCTTACCCCCAAATCCTGAAAGTCATCAATGCTGACCAGCCATGTGTGGACGTCTTCTACCAGGGTAAACACAAACAGGAGTGGGTTCCCCATGCACCTCAACCCTCCGCATCCCAGTGTCAACCCCCAACACGACTCAGGTCTTGAGTCCATTTAGGGCAGGGGTAAGCAGCCCCACGCCCACCACTGCACTGTCGTTGGAACAATAACAAAGGTTCACGGAAAGTGGCTGGAGCAGGTGTGTGTGTGTGTGTGTGTGTGTGTGTAGGTAAAGGTTGAGCCCTGAGACTTTGGAGCCAGGGGCCCTGTATTCAAATCTCATCCCCACCACACATCAGCTGTGTGCTCTCCGGCAACTCTCTTACCTCTCTTGGCCTCAGTTTTGTCGTCCCTAAAATGGGAACAAAAATCATGTCTTCCTCATCGGCTTGGGTGAGGATTACACAGGAGTCTGCAAATCACGTATCCACAGCCGTGAGTCCAGCAGCTGGTACAGAGAAGAGCTCAGTAATGTCAGACATCATTGCTATTGGGACTCATCGTCCTGTCCAAAAAGGCCAGGGAAAGCTAGAATCATTCTATCCCAGAGCAGCTGAACTGTAGTTTATAATAGTCTCCACATCCAAGTATCCCCTTCTATGCAATCCGGGTAAATGACACAATAAAAATGCCGGCGCAGTTGTCTAAGATACTGGACCATTGACAACGGCCCTTTTTGGTATATTCTCTCAAATCTCTTTAAGAAAAGTTTTGTTTTGGTGGGGAGGTGCTTCTGAGCTCCCTGGCCTGGCTGTTCCCTGGGCCCCCACCTGCTGTGGACTTCCACTGAGATCCCAGGGACGGCACAGCCTCACTCCCCGAGGGTGTCAGTCAACCCGTGGGGGGATGTCTAGAAAATATCACTAAAACAACCAGGCTGTGGATACCAGACCGTTTTCCAGTGGTTTTGCATCTCGGAAGGATCTTTAGTAGCAAGCACTGTGCTCTGAAGATAAATAACCACCACATTTATCTTATGGCATGATTCTGAATTTACACATTAATTACTTCCAAATTACTTAATTAAATTTAAAAGTTCATATGATCGTTCATAAAGAATTCATGCCTGGAATTGTAAATAAAAATGTGAGTGTCTGCATATTAATTATTATTAATTAATAATGCAGACAGATAAATTGAAAATTGGAATGCAAAATTCTCTCTGTGTTGTTTTTTTAATCTCTCTGCAGTGCATCCAGCGACCACATATTTTTAAAAAGAATAATTAGATGTTGAGACTATCTGGGGGATCATTACTTCTAATTAACTTAGTTATTTACTGTAAATTAAGCATCATTTGTAAGCAGGCTGCTTTGCCCGTAGTGTTTGTGCATTTCGGATGTGCCGGATCATGGCAGTTCTGGTGGGCTGGAATGGCTTCCTCCAGCTTATTCTCGGGGGCAGAAAATGTTACCTAGGCAGCAGGTTTGGGAGAGTCCCCCCAGCCCTGCCAGTTCTCTGCAAAATGGGGCAAGAATAATACATCTCTTGTGGGAATGTTGCACCAATGGAATGAGATGGCGCCCACAGAGTGTTTAGCTTAGCAGTTAACACAAGCTGGTGTGTATGATGTTATGATGATGATGATTAATATCACAACCTTTAAGACAGTCGATTAACTTACCTGTGCCCTTAGTTCTAAAGACGAGGGGAATTATGGTTATCTATAATGATCCTTCCAATTAAATATCCTACAAAGATTCGAGAGGTCAAAATCCATACAGAGAACATCCTAGGGCTTCTCGCTTCCTGTTTGCCCCCACTCCCACCCCGGGGACATTTGTGGTTGTTACAACTCAGAAGTGTGCTCCTGGCACCTGATGAATGTGCCCCAAATGTCACGGGTGCGAGGTTGGCAAACCCCGCAGCCCCTGTCCCTTGTTTTAGGGGGGCCAGTTCCCTGAAGGCGTCATGGTGGCTCAGCCCCTTGCCAGGGCGGATCCCATCTGAGAGCAGGACAACCCTCAGAGGGCCGTGCATGGCTGACCTTGTGCAGGATGGTCTGGGTCCGTGGCAGGAGGCGAGGCTGGGAAGGGAGACCCTGTTTTGATGTGGGCGGCTGGGGAGCTGGCACCAGCCCTCGGCCTCAGCAGGTGCCAAGCAGCTGCCCCATAACTGCCTCCTCAGCTGCTCAGGTCAGGGTGACCTGTTGGATGTTCTGTAGCTTTTGGCATCCAGCACCCCCCCCCCCCGCCATGGTGCAGCCACCTCTGTGTTGGGGACGCTGGCCCCATGTGTCCCTTCTTCTTTGTTCATCAAATGCCGGGACATGCCATGGGCCAGGCGTGCGGCTGCATCTGCCCACTCCCGGGACCTATTTGATCACTGCCTCTTTGGAGACTCCCGACAAAGTTGGGGTCACTGGAGCGCAGCTGAAATTATTCTCTACCAATTCCTGGGTCCTTCAGGAGTCCCCGTGCGTGAGGCCCCTGCAAGGCCTGAAGCATTTATCAAAGTCTGCATCTGACACTGGGAGACCGGCCTGGTCCTGGGCTTCAGGCTAGAGGCGCAGTCCGGATTCAGTTTGGAAACATCCCAACCCAACAGTGTGCGTCCTTTGTCCTGGGACCAGCCACCCGACAGCACACCCCGCCCCCCTTCAACCAGGAGGGACATGCAGGGTGGACGGTGCTCCGAGGGTGGCTTCTGGGGATCCACGGCCCCGTCCGCCTTTGTGCCCAGGCCTGAATCGGAAATCCTCGCCCTTCCCCGCGGCCCCGCCCCGTGGCTGCTCGCTGCCCCACAGAGGGTTTCCACCTGTAAGTGAGAGTAATCACTGCCATTAGAAGAGCCTGAGCACAGGTGCTGTAAGCTGCTTTCCCTTCCTTTAGGACCTGAGTTTACTATCCTCACATCCTCTCTTTCCAGCTCTGACCTATGTCCAAACCAACCATCGATCTAATGCCCCATTCACCCCTCGGGTGCTGCTTTGTGGGCCCGTGGGCAGTGGGAAAAGTCTGCAGGCGGCCCTCCTGGCCCAGAAATACGGCCTCGTGAACGGTGAGTGCCCCGGCTGCGCCCTGTTTCCAGAACCTTCCCCAGCCCCCCTGCCCTCCCAAGCTTTCCAGCCTTAGGGGGGTTGAGGAGATCAGTCTCACTTCTCTTCTTGCTCTCTGCTGTCAACAACGTTCAGGTAGTCCATCTTTGCAGGGAGCAGCTTTGTTCCTCACAAAGAACATGGCCATAAAAACATTAACCACTAAAAACGTGTTCGCAGCCCAAAAAGCCAGCACATTTTCCAGTCTTCATTTGTTCTAGCCTTTGGAGCAGTGATGGTTCTGCACCAGGGGCCCGTCCTCCAGCCCCCACGGCCTCCCTGCAAAGCCACAGTTCTTGTATAATCCAAAGCTGCTGTTGATTTCTTTTCTCTGGTCCTGTTTGGCTACCCGCCGCACCCCCCCACCCCAGGTCAGCGTGCTTGTAGGCAAACAATTTCTGAACCAGACGAGGACTCCTGGCTCGTACAGTTTCAATAAATATTTTATCAGGAGGAGAGAAAATATTGAAATCAGTTCTCCAGGCCTGTCCCAAGGTGGTCCCAGGCGGGCAGGGATGCCAGTCTGCCTTCCGGAGGATAGGAGGGGAAAGGAGGAAGAAGCAAGAACCACCCTCGCCACCAACACCACTTCCAGGAAATGCTGCACAAGCCCAAGTCACCTCTAGTTACGAAGAAAAAAAGAGTCCTGCGCCCCAAATATAAAAACATGCATATACATGCCTCCAAATTCTGCAGATACACCGTATAAATACATGTGTATGCAAACAGACACGAATATATATGTGCCACCCCGGGAGGATCAAGTTTTCAATAAAGACACTTTTCAAGTGGGTCTCCTCCAGTATAAAATCCCGAAGCCACTGACAGGAGTCAATAACAAAAATCGTACCCATAACATGAAGCTAGGGAACTGAGTATTCTGATGAGTAATGAAAAACAGTGTTAGTCCTATTAGTAGTCTTGTGAAAACACTAAATAGTCATACTCTGGTTCGATTAGCATGGAAAAACACTCTGGACACCTCAGGATGAAAAATGCTTTTGCTTGCATGGATTTTTTTTTTTTTTTAATTTAAACTGAATTGTTCAGGTAATTCCTTCTTTGGGTTCCACCTCTTGACGTATTATAAGGCTGAATCTGCAGCTGTGGTCGTGGCTCCTGGGTAAGAGTGAGCACCTGCCTGCTTGCCCCTGCACCCACGTGCATATGTAGGGACTGTGGCGCCAAGGGCAGGAATGGCGGAGGGCACCTCTAAAAGCCTCAACCCGCAACACAATACCTTAATACAGCACGTAGCCTTATTTCAGTGACTGTCACTGTGCCGTATGGTGTTTATGCAGTCATTCAAGAAAAACATTTTTCACTTTACATTGTTTTCCGCATACCAATCACGAAAAATGAAATTATAGGCCTAGATTTCTCCCAAAAATGACAACAGGAAAGCTCATCACGGTTTCTGCTTTGTAGCTAAAGAGCCATTTGGGGGCTTTTTTCGGTAATTGAGCTAACTCGGAAAGTTCACATTTCTCGAAGGCATTCTTGGTAAGTACAAGACATCACGAGAATTCAGTAAACCCATCTGAGGGAGCTCCAGTTGGCAGAGGCACTGTCCACGGAGGGTTCTCTGCAGAGGCCTCTGTGCGCCCAGGGCTCCTGGAGCTGCCTGCTCCCCCGTGGCCACCCCCAGCTCGGCTTCTGTCTCCCCATGTGACAGGAAAACAGCTCTGAACAAGCAAGCAACCCAACATTTACGCCACAAGGTTGATTGGAAGACTTGGGTTTACAATTGGTGAGAATATAAAAAGGCACAACTTTTTGGAAGACAGAGGCACTGTTGGTGTGAACCCCGCAAATCCTGGGGTCCAGTGACCTCACTCTGTGGATTTGATTTTACTGAAACCCTCAGACACTGAACAACAGATGTGAGGGAGCATCACGAAAGTCTGGGCAACCCGAACTCTGTTAATAAGAGGGATAGTTAGGTAAGCTGTCAGAAACCCATGTACTGGAGCACTAATTATGTCATTATTAGTTAAAACGAAGAGGCAGTTATTAAAAAGAAACCTGTAAAGTGACTCGATGTCCGTGATTTGTTGTTTAATGAGGGAGGGGGTGGAGAGCCAGTCATTCGACAGTGTTCAGGGGATGATCTCATTTTTGTTTAAAAAGTGTTAGTGTTCGCTCAGAAACCATCTGAAGGAACATCCACACATCAAACTGTCTGTCTCTGTACAGTGGCATATTATACAACTCTGATATTTTTTTTGCAATGAGCATGAATTTTCTAACCAGAGACCACCATGAAGAATTTTATTAAAATATCATGATCATAGGGGCAGCCGGCTGGCTCAGTTGGTAGAGCATGCGGCTCTTGATCTCGGAGTTGTGAGTTTGAGCCCCACGTTGGGTGTAAAGATTACTTAAAGTTTTTTTTTTTTTAATTAAAATACATATATCATAACCGTCCTCATTGAGTGCCTGTTCTGCGCAGTGCAGGAAGGGTGTAGAAAGAACCAGAGCGGAACATAAGGATCCAGGTGCATGGCCAGGCTGGGGGAGGGGAGTGAACAAGGTGAGATGAGTTTATCCCAATGTAGGTCCAGGTCTGACTGTGTCCAGAGCCTTGGTGCTGGGAGCCATTAGGAGAGAGGAGACTGTTACAATGTTTTCTTCACAAGACACTGTGGAGTGAGGTGGTTGTAGGCAGGAGTTTTAAACCATTCTTTCCTAATATAAGCGCTGGACACTCCACATTTTCCTCTAAACCCTTCTTTAGCCGCATCTCACAAAATTTTAATGTGTTGTGTTTTATCATTCAGTTCAAAATATTTTCTTACCTGCCTCGTGGTTTCTTTTTCTTTAATTTATTTATTCATTTGAGAGAGAGAGAGAGGGAACACGAGAGGAAGGGGCAGAGGGAAAGAGGATCTCAAGCAGACCACGCTGAGCGCGGAGCCTGACGTGGGGCTCGATCCCATGACCCTGACATCACGACCTGAGCTGAAACCAAGAGTCGGACGCTCATCATGGTTTCTTTTTTTTTTTTTTTAAAGATTTTATTTATTTATTCATGAGAGACAGAGAGAGAGACAGAGGCAGAGGGAGAAGCAGGCTCCCCGCGGAGCAGGGAGCCCGATGCGGGACTCGATCCCAGGACCCTGGGATCATGACCTGAGCCGAAGGCAGACGCTTAACCGACTGAGCCACCCAGGCGTCCCAATGGTTTCTTTTTTGACTTAAGTATTATGTATAAGTGTATTGCTTAATTTCTAGATACTTGGGAATTTTCCAAATTTGGGGGAGGAGTATTGATTTCTAATTCTGTTGTGCTCAGAGAACGTACCTTATATGGTTTCGGTCCTTTGAAATTTACTGATACTTTTTTGTGGCTCAGCATGGGGTCTCTATGGGTGGATTCCATGTGCGTTTGAAAAGAACACGTACTCTGGCCTCGGTGGGTGTAGTGCTCCACTGATGTCAGTTAGGATAGTATGTTTGATGGTGTGCTCAGTCCTTCCCTGTCCTCTATGATTTCAGTTACCGAGGGCGATACGTTAAAATCTCCGTCTCTGATTGTGGACGGGTCTCCTGCTCCGCCAGTCTCTGCCTCAAGTCATTTGAAGCCATGTTACTGGGAGCATGTACACGAGCACTGCTGTGTCCTCTTCATGAAATGAGCCCTTTCTCCTTAGGAAATGCTCTGCCGTCTTCAAGGAAGGGTAATGCCCTTCCTTGAAGAGTACTGTCTGATAGTCACAGAGCCCCTCCGGCTCTCTTATGATGAGTGTCTGGATGGTATATATTCTGTCCTTTTTCTTTTAAATCATCTGTGTCTTATATTCTATTTTTTTTTTTTAAGATTTTATTTATTCATTTGAGACACCGAGATACAGAGAGAGAGAGAGAGAGCATGAGCAGGGAGAGAGGCAGAGGGAGAGGGAGACGCTGAGCCAGGAGCCCGATATGCGGCCAGTTAATTAACACTGCATATTTTTGATACTGCTTCCTTTATTTTTTTATTTTTTTATTTTTTTAAAGATTTTATTTATTTATTTGAGAGAGAGAGAATGAGAGAGAGAGAGCACGAGAGGGAAGAGGGTCAGAAGGAGAAGCAGACCCCCCGCCGAGCAGGGAGCCCGATGCGGGATTCGATCCCGGGACTCCAGGATCATGACCTGAGCCGAAGGCAGTCGCTTAACCAACTGAGCCACCCAGGCGCCCCTGTGTCTTATATTCTAAATATGTGTCTTGTACACAACGTGTACTTGGGTCTTTCTCTCTTAAAATTCAGTCTGACATTTTCTGCCTTTTAATTGAAGTGTTCAGTTCATCTCTATTTTAAGTAGTTTTTAGTATGGCTTCGCCCACCGTTCTGGTTTTTTGCCTTCTGTTACCTCTTCTCTGTTCCTCCTTTCCTGCTAACTGTTGGATTAGCCAGATGTTGTTCAGTAATGCATTTTATTTCCTCCGTTGCCTTTTCAGCTGTATCTCTCTGCTTCGTTTTGTTAGTGGTTGCTCTAGGGGTCACATAGCATCATTTATTCCTCACGGTGTGCCTTGAGTTAATAACAAGAGTTATTAATATATATATTAATATATATAATTAACATATATGCTATTATATGTATATAATAATAACAGTAACAGGAGAACCCACAGCGGATGTCTTTCCAACTTACCTTGCTCCTCTCCTGTGTGCTATTTTTGGTCATACATTTTATTTCTACATGTTATAAACTCTACAATATATTGCAATTATTTTTGCTTTAGTCATTTGGTTTTTTAAGGGGAGAAATGAGGGGGAAAGGCTCAGTTAGGTACTGACACATATCAACACTTGTTTGTTTAGATCTACATTTCCATCTGATATCATTCTCTTTCCCCCTGAAGAACTTCCTTTAACATTTCTTGTAGTGCAGGTCTGCTGGTGACAAATTCAGCTTTCGTCTGCTGAAAATGTCTTTATTCTGCCCTCATTCTTTTTTTTTTTTTTTCCTGCCTTCATTCTTGAAGGATGCTTCTGCTACACATAGAAATCTATGTTGACAGGTGTTTTCCTCTTAGCGCTTTAAACATGTCATCCCATTGTCTTATGGCTTGCGTTGCTTCTGATGAGAACTTGGAGATTATTTTTATCCTTGTTCCCCTACATATAAAGCATCTCCCCCACCTAGCTGCTTTCAGTATTTTCTCTTTGTCTTTGGTTTTCAGAAATTTAACTATGAAGTATCAAGGTGGGGTTTACTTTATGTTTATTCTGCTTGGGTCGCCGAGATTCTCGAATCTGTGGATTGATATTTTTCATCACATTTTGAAATATTTTTCTTCAGTTTTTGAAATTCTCTTGCCATTATTTTCTCAAATATTTTTTTCTCCCTCTCTGTCCCCCCCATGTCCCTCCCTCTCTCTCCCATGTCCCTCCCTCTCTCTTCCTCACTCCCTCCCTCCATTTTTCCCTATCTCTCCCACTTCCCTCCCATTCTCTCTCTCCTTTTTCCCCTCCCTCTCTCTCTCCCTCCCTCCCTCCCTTTCTCCTTCCCTCTCCTCTCTTTCTCTCGCCTTTCTGGAACTCTGATTACACATATGTGAGACTGATACTGTCCACTAGGTCCTATGGGTCTATTCTTTCTTTCCAGGCCTCCCTTAACCTTCTCTTTCCTTCAGTTTGGATACTTCCTATGGCCTGTTTTCCTGTCTTCAGATTCACGGATTGTAGCTTATCCAAGGATCTTTCCACTTAAGATACTGTATTTTCCAGTCTAGAATCTGCATCTGGTTCTTTTTATAGTTTCCATTTCTCTGCTGGGGCTCCCCAACTGTTCACTCATTTTAACTAGCTTTTCCTTTACAGTTTTAAACATATTTATAATAGCTGTTGTTTAGTTCTCATGTGCTTGTTCTGACATCCATGTCATCTCTTGATCTGATTCTGTAGCCTGTTTTCTCTCTTTGTAGGGATCACACTTTCCTGATTGATTGATTGATTTTTGCATCTCAAGTAGTTTTTTATTATATACTAGACATTGTGGTTCCCTCATTGCTGAGAGTCTGGATTGTGTGGTTCTGCTTTAAGAATATTGAGTTAAGAGTTGAGTTCTAACAGGCAGTTAATTTGCTGCAGGATCAGCTTGATCCCATGGAGGCTGACTTTTAGTGTTTGTTCAGGTGACGCCAGAGTGTGCGTCCTCTTGGGCTCGTGGGCCCCCATACCTGGAGTCTCAGCTGACCAGGCCCCCGGCCCCGCCTCTCTCTCCAGCTGTCTGAGCACCAACATCTCCCTCCACTGTGTGCCTCCCCCTCAGCGCACAGCCTGAGTTTTTCTTTTTTTTTCTTTTTCTCAGAGGGAGTTTTTCTCTGCCGGGCCTGGGTGAGGGTGGTCTCACCCACCACGTGTGCAGCTTTGCATTGACCAAAGACCCCAGTGAGCCCCGTGAGGACTTCTGAAGCTACTTCTGCACAGCTCTCTTCTTTTCCAGGTTCCCCAAATCCCTGCTCTCAATCCAGTCTTTGCTGCCCGCTGTTCTGAGTTTGTCTCCCCTTCTCCTGTGCTGTGCTGTGGTTTGAAAAGTGCTTGTAGGTAGAAATCCAGGGGGCAGGTGGGACTCACTTGGGGTGTCTCCCTCCTCTCAAGGGTCACAGCCCCATGCTATCAGCAGTCCAGTGCCTGAAAAGAGTTGTTTCACATATTTTGGTCAGTTTTATAGCAGAAGGTATGTATGACATCTGGCCAGAAATGGAAGCAAAGTGTGGGTTTGATGTCACACAGCCATGGGTTAGAATCCCAGCTTGGCTGCCTAGTGGTTCAATGACCTGGGACAGGTTGCTCCATCACTTTGCATACTGAGCACAGTGCTTGGCACGTAGAAAGGTCTCAGTCACCGCTGGCCTTCATCATGCCCCCTGTTCCCTTAGCGAGTGGCACTGCCAGCCACTTCCAGTGTGTTCACTGCTGACCTTCACACAGTGAGTCAAGCACATCCCCTGGAGAGGTGAGGCTTTGGTGATGGTCGTGCTCTTAAACATTCACCGTTTTCACTTAATTTTAGGAGTGGTGTTTGGTTTCTTTAATATATAAAGAAAACCCCTTGGTCTTAAAGTTAAGAAAAACAAAACTGTGCAGTCAACCTGTCATGGAAACATAGCCGAACCCTCCAGCTTGGGCTCTTAGCGGCCCACCGCCAAGGACAGACAGCATGGGCTGGGTTTGTGCAAGCCACCGGCACTGGTTCGCCGGTGCCCGCGTGGTGGCCACAGCTGGGGTCTGGAGACCCGATGGGGCTCATGATAGAAAGGCTCCTGTCTGCACGGGCCATACATCCAAAGACGGCTGGGGGCTACAGGCCGGGCAACCCCAGAGAGCTGCCTTAGTTATGAGCGCGGCCATCTCTCCTGTAAACATAGCCAGAGTCCCATGGGGACGCCTGGCCCACGGAAAGGGCTGTGGGGACAGCGAGCTCCCCCGGTCTCCCCAGCGCAACAACGGTGTGGACACGAGCAAACGGGCGGCTCTCCCACCGCGTCACTCCCCAGCTCCGGGCAGAGTGGTGGTCGTGATTCCGGGCTGAGCGAGGCCCTGCAGGAGCCTATGAGGTGGCTTGTCTTGTCGTGTCCTCCCTGCACCATCCAGTTTTAATCCGTTCTCGGCCAAATGCATTCCTTTCATTCCACACCTTCCTCCTCAGCTTCTTTTTTATTCCCAGGTCCTTTTTGATAGTTGCTTTCACTTGGACACACAAACACACTCAGAAAAACCCTTTTATATTTTTCTCAGTGACCTTTTTTCCCCCAGCAGGTAGCACCAGGGCTTTTTTTTTTCTTGTTCTTCCTTCTGTTGAAAATTTAATGGGTGCCTTTCTGTTCCTCTCTCCTCCAGTCCACTGTGGGCAACTGTTGAAAGAGGCTGTAGCAGACGAGTCAAAATTCGGGGAGCTCATCCAGCCCTATTTTCAGAAGGAGATGGCAGGTAGGCCACACATTGTTCAATGGCCACAGCCGTTCGGGCTCCGGGGGGCAGATTGCGCCAGATGAGGCTCACTGGGCGCCGGGGGGCTTGGCCCCAGGGACAGTAGCTGGGAAATGGAAACTGGGCTTTCCTGTCAGCAGAGGCTCTGCCTTTGTTCCCCCGGCAGGGCCCCATCCTGAGCGGGGTGGAGGGGGGGTGTAGCCATGGTGTGTTATCCCTGGAGGTTGGGGATATTTCTGTTTCTCGAGAATGTATGCTTTTCGTAACTGAGAACTCTTAAAATTGAGAGCCAGGAGAGGCCACACAGCTGCCCACATCCTTGATTATTGGGCATACAAAATTACTGTGGGCCAATATTCTGATTTAAGCAGAAGTCAAGAGCCAGAAAGTTCAGACAGCTTTGCAGATACCAGGGTTGAGTGGCCACTGGTCCTCAGGGGCTTGGAGGAGGGAGGCGAGGCCACATCATCCTTTCAGGCCCCTCTGTGATCTACTGTCTGAAAGAGTTCTCTGTCAACCCCAGGGAGGACACCTGTGAGATTATTCTAGGTCAATTTCCTGAGCCCACAGATGAGCCATGGAGAAGGGGCCAGCCTGCTGAGGCCGCATGGCCAGTTCACATCTGAGCCCCTCTGGACGTGGCATTTCCTCCCTGGGCAGTGCACCGCACACACCCTCATCTTCCTCTCCTGCCTAAAGCACTGTCGCTCCCCTGTGCAGTCACCAAGTCTGCTGGGAACGTGTCCAGTGGAGAAAACCCAGAGCAAAAGCTGCCCTGTGGTGACGATGCATGCCTTGATGAGGACACGCTCCCAGCAGAGGGCTTGTTGGTTGTCTTCTACCATTTTCTGGGTAGAGCAGTTTGGGGGATGTGCCCAAGAACAGGCAGCTTACTCCTAACCCATCAGCTGAGGGCCCCCTGGGACCATGTCCTGGCTTGGCTCTCCCAAGCCCCCTTTAAGACGCTCCATTCCCCCAGCATGAGGTTCAGGTGAGGTGGGGTCAGCTCCTTTGGACACAGTGATCTGCATAGAGGCAGGTGGACGAGTGAGTCTGGTCATCCCTCCATCACGAGGGTATAAATCGAAGGCAGTAGAAGCAGGAAGCTCCAGGCAGGATCGAAAGCCAGTGCGCGCTTCGGTGCCCCCCTGTCTGGTTCGGATCCCAGAGCTGCCCCCGTGAGCCATGCAGCCCTTGTCAGAGCCTGAGGCCTCTCTCTGATGAGATGGGGATGGGAGTCCCTAGGTTCCCGGGCAGGGTTCCCACAGGGCGGGACGTGGTGCGCACACCCGGGGCCTGGCAGGCACGCTGTCGGAGAGTCCTGGTGCCCGAGCACACCCGAGCTGTCTCCTTCCCGCGATGCCACTCCCCATTCACGGGCGTGGGTGCCACTGGTTCTTGGCACCCTAAGGAACATTTGTGGAATAAGTGGGTGAATATAATAAGTTCACAGATTTATATCATTTTAATTTTTACTGCAAAATCATCCCCTGCACAGACTGGAGGACAATTTAACTCCCCACTAACAAGCACGTAATGGTTCAGAGAGAAAGACCGACAGACAGATGAGGCCGCGCTCACGGTCGGTGGATCTCGGGCAAGGGCACGCGGGAACTCTGGCTCTTCTTGCAGCTTTTCTGTCCTTCTGGCTTTTTTTCAAAATAAGGAGTTACCAAAAGTAAGCATTTAGGTGGTTTCCAAATTTGCACTCCCTCAGAAACACCGTAATGAGTCCCCTCGTACCTGCATAGGCTCGCGAACAGCCCTGACGCTGTGGGGTCGATGGAGCGCAGGGGGAGAGCCGTCCCTGCCTGGTGTGCTGGATGCTGTCCTCCGTGTCCCTGCCACCTCTCGTTTTACGTCGCTGCTGCAACAAACTCAGTTTGTTGAAAACAGCAGGTTTTCAGGTAAGGTAACAAACAGCACCTGTTTGTTAC
Organism: Mirounga angustirostris; assembly: GCF_029215605.1. Lineage (NCBI taxonomy): Eukaryota > Metazoa > Chordata > Mammalia > Carnivora > Phocidae > Mirounga > Mirounga angustirostris. Next base: position 90,179,287 of record NW_026991723.1, on the reverse strand, counting down.
CTGACCGTTCTGGAGGTCGGAAGTCCTGGCCCCAAGGTGTGGGTTCCAGGTGTGCATGCGCCCTCCGGAGGCTCTGGGGAGCATCTGCTTCGTTGCCCCCTCCAGCTCCCAGAGCCCCTTCCTCTGTCCCCACAGTCAGCAGCACAGGGGCACCTTCAGATCCCTTGCTCCCCCGACTGCTGAAAATAAACCCCAGGGTCTTTCCAGTGGTGGGCAAGAGGCGGAACTGGTTTCTGCTTTGGGTTCTTTGGTGACTCCAAAGGAGCCTGGGGGCACCGGTCCCTGTAAAGCTGGGCTCTGCTCTCCATTGTCTCCTCTGCGCCCTGCTGTTGACTTGGCCCTCTGTGCTTCCACACTTCCCACAAAATTAAACAGCACACAACAGCAACCACTACCGTATCTTCTAACAGAAGCAATAAATTCTGCCGTTTCACTAATCCCGGTCTCGCAGGGATAACAAAGAGTGCATTTACATTCATAGCCACTAACGGGGTCTCATTGTGGGCCGTGCAAGCTGCTGAGACAGCCACGGTGCGGGGCTCACACAGGAGGGTTGCCGGAGCCACCCAGGTCTGGCGGGGACCTGCTTGGCCGCCATCTGAAACAGGAAGAAAATGTAAATGATTCTGACCCAGCTCGGTTTTGAAGGGAAGGTCAGACTGAACACTGAGGCTCTGCTTAGCCGACCACGGCCTTGCTTATCTGCCAGTCACTGCAGTTGGCAGGCCTGCCGAAGCCCCCTGAGGCCGAGGCCATCACCCATCTGGGCCCTGGATGCAGGTCACCTCCCTGCACCCCGAGTTCTGAGCCCAGTGGGAGGCGGACCTCTCTGGGGGCATCTGATGGAAACACGGCAGGGCTGGGAGGGCACACTTGGGCCTTCTGACATGGCTTCCCAGTCCAGGCCTGGGGACTAGCCAGTGGAGACCCCTCCTCCTGATAAATGGCCACACCCTGACAGTGGGGACGGGGAGACCGGCCTCAGACTTGCCCAGGAAGGACCCTGAGTGGAAGCAGGCATGGGGAGGGCAGCCCACTCCGCTGGGGGCGAGGGCCAGCCAGCTGGAGGATGGGAGCCAGAGGGACGGGGCTAGTCCAACCAATGACTCTCCTCTCTGGGGAAGAGTGGGGCAAAGGGCAGGGGAGCAGAATTCCTCCCCCAGATGCTGCCCTGGGCTCGGAAGGTATCCCCTCCATACTGAGAGCAACAAGGCACCCCCTCCCCGCAACACTTGTAGCCCATTGGCAGAATTCCAGCAGAGCGAGATAGTGATGTTCCTCCATTGTTCTTGGGGCCTGTTGGATGTCCGTCTTCAGAAGCCTAGGCATGCTTCAGATATCTCTGCCCTGGGTGCCAGCAGCATTCCTGGGAACACGAAGAGTGCCTGGCCACTCCCCTTCATGTGTTTTCACATGTGAAATCCAGAAGGCTCAGGAGGCTCAACTAAAGGGGCAGAGATTCTTGTCGGGGCTCAGAGGCCCCATCACCCTGGGCAGAGCTGGCCGACGCCACCACCAGAGCATCCTTCCGTGTAGCTGCCCCAGTGCAGAAACCCACCTCACCACCCCCCCATACTGGACAGTACCCTTCTGGGTACCAGACCTCCTGCGCTGGGGACTTTGCCCTGTGCCCCTGGCTGCTGGCCTGTAAGCCAGCCCTCCTGCCCGGCTCTCACTGGGACCCCTGCCATCACGGGCTGTTGCCCTCTCTCCACTCACCTTGGAGCTGCAAGCCCCAGAGACGCGCAGCTTTGTGATGGTGGTGCATCTCGGCCACCCTCATGGTCACCGTCACCACCATCACCAGCGCAGCAGAATAGATCCAGATGTCATCTTTCCCCCCAACGAGCCACTTCCTCTTAGTCCCCCCGTGGGGCCTCATGATGTTATGTCCCAGTCGCAACCTCTGCAGACTTAGTTATGTTCTCTTCCATCCTCACAGGTGCTGCCAACACCTCCTTCTTTGGAATCAGCAGCAAAATTAATAACTGTTGTTTTCCCATCTTTCCACATTTACTGGGCAGAGGGCTCCAGGGCCCATCATAGCCCATCCTAAATCTCTTGATCCTAGGCTCTTGGCGACCGCACCGTGGACAGAGGTTGGGGAGATGCTTCCTCTGTGTCCCGGACTTTGAAATATATAGGTCTGACCTCCTAACTCATCCCGACTCTAGCTGCAGTGAACAGAACAAATTTATTCCCCGGGGCTCTGCACGCCGTGTTCTTTATGCAGGCAACCTCCATTACAGGCAACGGGAGTTTGGGCTGTGCACGACACACAGGGCTGGGCCTTAAATCATGCGGGCTTAGCTGCCAGTCACTTTCACGTGGGTATGAAACAAGTAAAAAGTCTTTCAGTCTTTGCCCGAAACGTGTGAGAGTTCGCCTTGACCCAACTGCATTGTTGGGATTGTCAGGTCAGGGGACCACCAGTGTGGGCGCGTCCCCAGTGGTGGCATTTGAGGTGGCCTCTAGGAGGCTCTCCAGGAGAGGCACAGAGAGCTGTGCCTTCCAACACCTGCCCGCCGGCCTGTCGGCCAAATTACAGTGGGCTCCTAAGTCCCGTCACCTCTGTCACCAACCCACCGGGCCGGCTCCCCCAGCAGCTAAAGCAGTTCAGTTACCCGAAGGCCCAAACTCCTTGGTGCACACGCCAGGTGTATACGGACTTCCAGGTAAGAAAACAGCTGTTTAATTGGCGTAATAACTTTCCCCGAGGAGTGCCGGTCCCTATGCAGCGGAAAAGTAACAGGGAAGACAGATCATTAGCGAGTGTTCCCTGTGCCCTCTCCCGCACGCCCTCCTCTTTCCTAAACACCGCTGTCTGGAGAGGCTCCCTCCTGGCCTGAGTGAACCCGAGCGGTGGCGGGAGATCTGGGGGGCAATTCGAGGCTCATTTGCACCCTTTCCAGCCACGAGCCCTCGCCACAGCAAACGCAGCCCCCGTAACACACACCAGCCACACTGGCCCCAAATTGGCATGATCACGAGCGTTTCCGGAGCCTTCCATGCGTCTGCCTCCCAGGGGCCGAGGATCAGAGGTCCGCCGAACTGCCTGCCGTCCTTTTTAGGGGGAATTAATATTCTCAGCACTAAATGCACACTAAAGATTCGACAATAGACCAGCTTTTCTCTTTTGTTACAAACTTGCAAGGAGTTGCCGAGTTGAAAGACAAAGTAAATCTTCCCGTCTGAGTCAGTAAGCGGCACCGGATTGCTTGTTTTGCTCGGCGCAGCCTGGGCTGGCGGCGGGTGGAGGCGGGACCCCGAGGGACCTCTGCCCGGATGCAGCAGGGCTTTGCCCGCCGCGTGTTTGTACCGGCTCAAGACAGTGCGCGGCTCTCTAAATAATTTACCAGTTGATTAATAGACTCACAGGGGTATAATTAGAAGAGGAAGAGACGGTGGGTACAGTAACCGGTACAGTGCTTGGGGGAACAGGAGCCTTTATTTTTTTAAAGAAACTTTCTAGGGTGCTGGGCGTTTGAAGACAAGTTGGGAAGAGCTCAGTGCCTCATCTCTTTTGAAGTGGAAATAGGACAGTTTGAATCCGTCGAGTTTAATTTTTCACAAGCTTTAGGGGCCCCGCAGTGCAACTCCCTTTTTATTATTGAAAAAAAACCTCTACATTTTTCTTTCATTTTTCTACACACACACATACATACACGCACACACACACGCGTGCATGCATGCGGTCCAGGCAGTAAGTAATAAACACATTAATTTACTCTTTTATTCAGCATGTATTTTATTCACTTCGCCTCCCCCGGATGTGGCCCCATGCCTCCCTGCGGCACCCCCACCCAGAGCTCTCCCGCACGGGGCGGGGGGGGGGGGGCTGCCTATAGGTTGATTAATGGGCGCCCCCTGTAATTTATGCATTTTAAAGGAACCCTTACCTCGGTCTGACAATGCTTTTGAAGTAGCTCCTTTTTTCAAGTCAAACTTTTGACTTCTCCGCTGGGACCGCTACAAAGATTTCCTTATGGAAACTAGGTAGGAGCCTTTTTCAGCCTGAGAGGAAGCCACGGCTGAGAGAGCGCAACAGACCAGCAAGTCTCAGAGTGGCGGTGGCATTCAGAGGCCAGAGGGCCCGTTGGTGAGGACGTTCCAGAAAGGGGGTCAGCGCTCCTGTTTACCAATAGGTTCGTGCCCCCCAGAGGGTCCGCCTCCTTGTTTTTTCAAACTAGATTTTCGTCGCAGAAGGGTGCATTGGCTCTCTACGTTATTAAAACGAAGTTCTGCCAGGGTGTCATCAAAAGGTTTGTCACTGAGGGGTTGAAAAGCTTTTTGTTCAATGGCCAGTCCAGTGGGGAAACTAAGGCAGCGAGGGGCTCCCCACTCACTCATGCATCCTCTCAACGAAACCTCTCTCCCCACCAAGGGTGGGGCTTGTCCAGCGCCGTTCCTACCTGTCACCAGAGAGACAGCCACAGATGTTTTGCTGGGCTGAGTGTTCATCCAGTGCCCGCTATGTGCCGGGCATCCAGATTACAAAATGCAATGAAACAAAACCCAGACATTTCTGCGAAGTCTAAGGTGAGCCCAGAGGTGCCTGGTGTCCTTCTCACGCTGACTAGAGCTTCTGGAAGTGTTTCCCCTCCATGGGCAGCCCCGGTGGCTTCCAACCCACTCAGCTGTGAAATCGTCTGCGACAGGCCAGGCCCAGAGGCCCCAGCCTTCTCCAGCCAGGAGGTCTCCCAGTGCAGCCGTCTGGGCGGCTGCTCCCGCCCTGCTCCCCCCTCACCCAGAGGCAGGTGCAGCTAGAGACCCCTTTCCCTCTTGGAATGTGCTCTATGGGGAGCTGACACCAGCTTCTTTCTCCTCGGGTGGAGTGGCGCCTGAGGCGTCCAGGGGGAGGCTGCCCCAGTGACCTTCTGTGGGTCCTACACTTAGGACAGTCACCACGTCCCCCAAACAGATTGGGGACATGAGACTTGCTGGGGTTTGTCAGCCAGAAGGCAGGCTGAGGTGTCCCCACAGGGAGCGTGGCACTGCTGTGATAGATGAGGGAAGCGCCAGGCCCACACCTTCAGCCCTGCACCTGTCTACCTGCTGTGCTGGGAAGGGGGCGGAAGGGTGGTGGGTACAGAGGGGATTGGTGGGGCGGGGGCACAGGGGTGGGAGGTGAGAGGTGACGGGAGAGTATGGAGTCTAAAGGAAAGTGCCCGTGGCCACCTGCTGTCCTAGAGGGTCCAGGGGAGGCAGCAGGGGAGGGGAGAGACGCCTTTCTCCTCCTCACTTCCCACCTCAGACCTTGAGTGCACATATCCGATTTAGCCCCTGTGATCTTGACCGCAAGAACTCTGGTCTCACGCCCCTGCCTTCTGGTCATGCCTGGGTGATGGGGAGGTAAGATGGTCCTTGCCTACTCCAGTGTCTGTCCCCCAGTACCTCACACTGTGTGTTTTTGCTCAGGCTCTATCTGCCCGGCCAGTGGTTTTCTCCTGAATCCCCAGTGCCAGCATAGTAGGAGCTCAGCTAACGTTTATGAATGAATGAATGAATGAACAAATGAACGAACGAATGAATGAGGGAGCACACAGCAATTGACCCTGGATGGCATGGTGCCCAGAAACTTCTCTTCCTACATTTCCATTTAGGTGAGACCCCATTGGTCTGCAGGAACAAAGGGGAGAGCAGGTGACAGAAGGCAGCTGGCAAGCTGACTGGCTTCCAGAAAGGTGGTCCACCACGGCCCCTCCCAGATGGTCAGGGGAGCCGCCTCGGGTTCAGGCTCGGGACTCCCACCACTTGATTCCAGTTCAGACTCTGTGGCTTCCCAGCTGCATGAACTTGGACAAGCCACTCAGAGCCACAGTGCCCTCCTCTGTAGGGGGAGCTTTCCACAGCATCAAAGCCGTGGGTTTGCTGGCTGTGTAAAATGAACTTGGGTCTCTGCTGGATACTTACTACTAATGATGATAGCTAATCAGTATTCACATCAATAGTGGTAGTAGTGATGGCAATGGTAGTAGGAGCAAGATCCGTGGCTACACACGTCTGTCTCTTGGTGGGTTTTGGGTATTCTTTGGGCACCAGGACCCGGTGAAGGCCCAGCTGGCCATACCTCTGGTGCTCCAGGTACCTATTGGCAGCTGCCCGACAATTTAATGGCATAGAATGATGACTTTTATTGTGCTCTTGATTTCGTGGATGAGGATTTCAGGCAGGGCTTGCCTCCACTCGGTGCTGACTTGGACCTCCGTTGGCGTGGCTTGACTGGCTGCAGCTGACTGGCCTGGGTCTCGGCTCTGGTGTCAGCTTGGTTCCTTGGTTCTGCTCCCTGCACCTGCTGGAGCTGGTATGTCCAAGGCAGATTCCTCAGCCCCGTGCCTGGTGCCTGGAATGGGACCCTTGGAGCAGCTGGGGCTGGTCAGGCATCTGTCTCCACGCAGCCTCTTCACGCAGCCAGCCTCGGCTTCCTCACAGCATGGCAGCCTTCGGTTGGTCAGCCCTCTTATGTGCTGACTGGCTTCTCCTGGAACGAGCATCCCAGGGAGTCCAGGGTAGGGGTGGAGGGTGGGGTAAGCTTCGGGGCTTCTTATGACCCAGCCTTAGAGGTCTCAGAATGAGTTTCCACCTGATTCTGTTCATCAGGCTAGTCAATAAGACCAGCCCAAGTTCAAGAGGAGAGTATTAGAGCCTACCTCTCAATGGGAGGAGTGGGCATCCCTAGTCTGCCACACTCGGGGAGGCTTGAGGTGAGCATTGTGGCTTGTCAGGATTGGCTGCGTCTTGGGACTATGTGCAGTAGACAGCCTTCTAGATCCTCAGGAGCTGGGCGGTAGCGTGTCTTCCCATGCCACATAGGGGCTTGCAGATAGCTCAGAGACCTTAGAGTCCCATTCTGTTTTCAAGGGGAAGAAACCCCAGTTGGGAGGTAAAGTGACTCACCCAAGGGCACACTGCGAGAGAAACAGAGTGAAGGGCAGAATCCGCGCTGCTCTTTCCCCTGAGAGGCAGGTAGAGAGCACAGGGACTGAGCAAATGTCCTAGCTTTAGCAAGATTGCCTGGCTTTAAATCTGAGCTCCTTCAGCTATTAGCTGCGTGGCCTTGGGCAAGTTACTACTTCTCTCTGGGCTTCAGTTTGCTAATCTGTGAAATGGGGCTATTAGGAAGATCACATGAATTAGTACTTATATTCGAACAAATCCGTGCTTAGGACAGAGCCAAGCTCACATGCTTGTTAGTTAATGTGCTGCCGTATCTTTTCCATCCCAGAAAAACGGGTTCACAGTGTGCCTAAGTGAGCATTTTCTAAAAGTCCTGTTAATTTGCTAAGTGAAGCACCATTTATTTATAGAGGAATGTCTATTTTTAAATGGTCTTTTTTTTTTCTCATCTACAACTTCAGTAGACAAACTGAGTGTGCACTGTGGGAGGCTCTGCCTCTCAGCCAGGATGCACCCGTGGGGTGTGAGCACCCCCGTCTTGCCTTTGCTTTTCGCCCAAGTAGGCAGAGAGGGGAGTGATAGAAAGTGATAGAAAGGGGGGCAGCCGTCCTTCGAGGGATGAGCAGTGTGCAATATCCTCCTAATTGGTAAGAGCCCCAGGGCTAATGTAGTTCTCCGGACCTGAAAAAAAAAATCCAATATTAAAAAATCTGTTATTTCCTGGCATCAGTGTCTGCCAAGCAACTTTAAGTGCTGTTGTTAAGCAGTGTAGATGTTAGGATATGGACTTTGGGAACATAAAGAGTCTTAGATGTCTGTTCCATCTTGTGCCCACCAAGACAAGAGATTGTCTGGAGCAAGTGACCTGTGTTTACCAAGGAGGCAAACTGTCCAGTGGGCCTGCTCCCCGCTGAAGACTTGCAGGGTGTGAACAATTCGAACAATCCGGTTTCTCCTCATTTCCCCGTGCAGAGTTTAGAAAGGTCCTGTTTATCATTTTAAGTGCTCACTTTGGGCGCAGCTTCCAGGATCGGCCAGCAGGTGGCAGTAAATAATAAACAAATGGCATCACTAACGGACCACCCGGCCCGGGTCCTGGTGGGGTTGGTGCTGCCGGTCTTTCTCAGAGGCTCTGATTTTCCATGTGGCGGTGGCAGCAAGGGGGGCTTGCAGGCCTCGGCCGCCAGGAATCAGCACCATGGGTGGGGGGCAAAGGTCACCCGGAAATGGTAGTTTCGTTGTGCTGAATTACAGTGATAGTAATTTGGGGCTCTAGAGGGACCAGAGGGACCCACGTCCTGGGCCAAGAAATGGGTGTGGGGGGTGGGAGCCCCATTTCTTTCAAGCCTTCGTATGAGCTGGAAACGAAAAACAGAAACAAAGGCAGCCCTTTCTCCTCCACAGTCCCGGTCCTTTCCAAGACCTCCCCCCTCCACCTACTCCCTTCGGCAGCTAGCAGGAGGCAGGAGCTGTGTTGGGATGTCGGGAAGGGGGAAGAGAAGCACATTCTGAGTCTTCAATGAATGCTGACGGCTGAATGTCACCTTCACCTCGATTTCAAGGGGGGGGGTTTGAAGAGGGAGAGAAGCTACAGGGTGGTTGTGGGGTGTGTTTGTAGGCCAGGGTGGGTGGTGTGTCATGTACCGGGTGTAGACAGGTGTAGGGTACAGGGTGTACGTGCTGGGCATGGGGTACATATAGGTGTGTGTGGAAACGTGCGTGTAACGGGGTACTGTGTGTCTAGTGTAGGCGTGGGGCATGTCCTAGGTGTGGGGGCCATGCAGGAGTGTTGTAGGTGAGTACATGGGTATGAGAGTGTGCGTGTCTCTGTAGTGTATGTGTGTAGGGTGCATGTAGGCGTGTGTGTGGTAGACAGAAGTGGGTCTCTGAGCATGGGTGTAAGGGTGTGTGCCTGCAGTGTGTAGGGTGAGTGATGAGGCACTCAGCTCTTCCTGAGCTGCCCTGGTGGCAGGGAGGGTAAAGAGCTTCTTCTGGGCATATCCATCAATCTCAGGTCTTTTTTCCTTATAAGCCCTGACTGAGGGAGCAACTTTCTTTTCTCCACTTTTTGCCCTGGCCTTTTAGGGTCACCTCCAGCAGCCCTGGCCCCCTCGTGCCCTCTCCTCCAGCGAGTCCCAGGTCCAGGCCCTCACTGGCCAGCGAGTGCAGGAATGCAAGGACGCGGACAGCAGGGGGCAGTGTGGCGCAGCAGGAGGGCGCCTACCTAGCAGGGCCTGGAGCCAGTCCCTTCTGCCCCCGCTCGGCTCCAGTTTCCCCTGGAAAATCTCTGCCCAGGCCCTCCCTGACTCCCACTCAGCAGCTCTCTGAGGATGACAGACGTCAGACCCCCAGCCGGGGAAGGAGTCCATCCTTCTGGGCATCTCATGGGCACCCCTCCTCAATTGCCACTTTCTCCTGTCCGGATTGATGTGCAAGAGGGAGCTTGACTGGGCTGGGTTTTTAACAACAATGCCTTCCTTTCAAGACAGAGGGTGGGCCCAGTGTCCTGAGTAGAGTGGTGGGGGACCGGTAGGACCCGTGCGGGGCCGGGGAGCCGCTCATCTGGGCCCGTGGCTCCCCATCAACCCTGTGCCAAGCACACACAGCCGGCAGGGAATACATGGATTGAGATTTTAACAACCTCGAGGTCAGCGTGAGAGCTGCCATCTTTTATGGAAGATCTTCAGAGGGAAAAAAAAAAAAAAAAAACCCACCCTGAAACCATGTGATGTGGCCTTATGGAATAATGGGATATTCATATGTTGCACTTTGCTAAATTTAGGGTTGACCGGACCTTCTGGAGAGGTAGCCCTCGGCAGTAGCTTATAGGCAGGGTGAGATGTTAACTGTCAAGCCCAGAAATCAAGCCTGAGGCGCCTCACTCAGTGGAGAAAGACTTTAGACCGCACTGAAAATCTCTGAGACGAGGATAAAGGGTAAATGGACCGCATTATCAAGGAGACTTTAAACTTTCAGCAGAACACAGCCAGCGAGATTTGTTCCGAAAAGCTGCATTTTTGCTGAACCAGCTGGTCAGGCCTTGAGGGTTTGGGAAAATGAGTCGATAGCCTTCAGGAAAAGAAAGGCGGCAGCCAAACAAAAGTCAGGGGCCCTGGGGCACAGGGGTGGGCCCGGGAAAGGCGCTGGAGGCGGGGTGTGCGGGCTTCCTCCCCCCACCCCCGGCACCCTGGGCCTGCCCAGCCCAGCCACGGTGAGGCTGCTCAGGTAGAGGGAGGCCGGAGGCCTGGGAGGCAGTGTCCAGAGGCGGCCGTGTTTTGTTTCATCTGCTGGCTGCGTTTCCCAGCCCCCGCTGGGGGAGTACCGTGGTCATCTCTGCAGAGGACACCCTTAGTGTTATGCAGATCTGTCCACGCTGGGACCCTCCGAAAGCTCCTCCGGATTGACGGACGGAGCCTACCGGCCTTGTGGGAGATGGGGGTCTGAGCAACTTCCCCGGATTACCCGAGAAGGGCTGATCTGGCAAATAGGCTGCTGCTGCGGTCCTTCTGGGCAGAGCCTCTAGGGAGCTGGTGTAGTAATGGGGGGGAGGCTCCCTCCAGCACCCTGGTCCCCCCAAAGCGAGAGCCACTAATGGGGGCAGGTATGGCCTTCCGGGGAGATTGCATCCTTTGTCCCTTTCAGACAGTCTTTCACAGTGGCCATTCCAACCTCCTGTAGGCATTTAAATAATTTTCTTTAAACAAAACCCCGCTTTTTAAATGGAAGCCTTTAAACATGCGTGAAAAGTAGAGAATAAAAAAGGAAGATGCAGGGACCCATCCCAGTCCCATGAACCCACCCAAGCTCGTGCCACCTTGTGTCTGAACCCCCCCTGGAAGGCCGCCCTCCACGTCCCCCAACAGGATTTTATTCTGAAATAGCCCAGACATCAGCTCACATTCTTGGGACTGCCTGCTTGATCCGTGGGTGGGTCATGCTGTAGCCCAAAGGGGTGGCTGAGAGCCGGCTGTGGTGGTCTCCCCTTGCCTTGGGACCTGGTTCTGTGCTCTGAAGGACAATCCCTCATTCCACAGCAAACACGGAAGGGACCAAAGAGCCTTCTGGTTTTGGAAATGGTACCATTCACTCACTCCTGTGATCATCATCCACTCATTTACTCATTCAGAGTGTTTATTAAGTACCTGCCGTGTGCTGGCACAGTGCCTGACTTTATTTTTTAAATTTTATTTTATTTTATTTAAATTCAGGTAATTAACATATAGTGTATTGTTAGTTTCAGGGGTAGAGTTCAGTGATTCATCAGTTGCATATAACACCCAGTGCTCATTACATCATGGGCCGTCCTTCATGCCCGTCACCCAGTTACCCCCTCCCCCACACCCTCCCCTCCAGCAACCCTCAGTTTCCCATGACTAAGAGTCTCTTATGGTTTGTCTCCCTTTCTGATTTCGTCTTATATTATTTTTCCTTCCCTTCTCCTATGCTCGTCTGTTTCGTTTCTTAAATTCCACATATGAGTGAGATCATATAATTCTTTCTCTGATTGACTTATTTTGCTTAGCATAATACTCCCTAGTTCCATTCACATGGTTGCAAATGGTAAGATTTCACTTTTTGATGGCTATGTAATATTCCATTGTATATACACCACATCTTCTTTATCCATTCATCTGTTGATGGACATCTTGACTCTTTCCACAGTTTGGCTATTGTGGACATTGCTGCTATAAACATCGGGGTGCAGGTACCCCTTCAGATCACCACATTGTATCTTTGGGGTAAATACCCAGTAGTGCAATTGCTGGATCGTAGGGTAGCTCTATTTTTCACCTTTTGAGGACCCTCCACACTGTTTTCCAGAGTGGCTGCACCAGCTTGCATTCCCACCAGCAGTGTAAGAGGGCTCCCCTTTCTCTACCGTGCCTGACTTTACTGGGGTCCCTGCTCTCAGGGGGTGGTGTGAAGGTGGAGACATAGGCAGCAAAAAAATAGGCACCAATAATTAGCGGTTTGAAATTATTGTGAGCCCTTCTGAGAAGTGCTGACTTGAGGGTCTGTGTTTCCCTGACTCCTGAAAAGAGGGGCTCAGTCGTAATCAGCGTACATTCCCCCTTCTTCCCAGAAATGCGTGTCTTCCCCTCCTTGGAGCTCTCAGCACTTCCTGCGTCTCCCGAGTCCTCTGCCTTTCCAGCTGGACCAAAGCAAATATTGGCCCAATCCAGCCCTCACCCTCACACAACCGAGGCCTTAACCACCCAGCGTATCACCGGTCAGCAAGCTCATTGACCCAAGACTGGCTTGGGTCCCTGCCTCTCTGGCCTCCAGGGTCCTGAGCTCTGTGAGAGATCGGGTCTGATTCATAGGGTGTAAGAGGGGCCTCTCCACTCTTGTGTGGAGTGTGTGTATGTGTGGGTGTGTGTATGCTGTGTGTATACGTGTCTGTGTAGATTTAAATTAGACCATATCATACACACAGTTTGCTGACTTGCTCTTTCCCCTGATCTTCTGTCAGAGGCCTCTTTCCAAGTTAGTATGCGTAGAAATGGTTTGTTGAAGGGTGCATCGTATCCCATTGCACAGACGTACCATCCTTTATTTAACCTGTCTCCTGCTGACGGACATTGTACATTGTTTCTGATCATCACCACTGAAAGTGACACTGAGATGGACATCTTCCTGTCTGTGCTATTAGATCTTAGGTGTGAGTTCTTATAAATGCGACTGCTGGGTCGAAAGGCATGTACATTTTAAATTTCTTTAAAAAATTTTTTTAAAGATTTTATTTATTCATTTATTTAGAGAGAGAATGTGAGTTGGGGGGAGAGGCAGAGGGAGAGAGAGAATCTCAAGCAGACTCTGCGCCCAACATGGGGCTTGATCTCACGACCCTGAGATCATGACCTGAGCTGAAATTGAGAGTCAGACACTCAACCTACTGAGCCACCCAGGTGCCCTTACATTTTAACTTTTAATGCAAATTGGGAAATTCCCTCTAGAAATCTTTGCAAACTACCCCCCCGCCGCCAACCCCCACAAAAAGTCTCCTTGTGTTTCCATCTGGTCTTCCATTCTTCCCTCCAGTCACGTTTCTCTCCAGTGGAGGTCTCTTAAGCCACTGCCTTTTAGGTCTCGGTTTCTCAACTTTGAAATGAGAGAGGTCAAGGGGATGACCTTCCAGGACCTTCCCTCTGTGAATCTCCAGGGCTCTGAGCCTTACAAGCAGCCCCCTGTTGCCCCGAGCAGGCTGCAGGTCAGGAGCTCAGGCCTCCCTGGAGCGCAGCTTGCTTTCCAATAGGGCCTGACTGTTGGAGAAACAAATATTGGCCCAATCCAGCCCTCACCCCAACACAACTGAGGCCTTAATCACCCAGGGTATCACTGGTCAGCAAGCTCATTACCTAGGGGACCTCCTTCTCTGCAGGCAAGCCCATTTAAAACCTACAGCACTCTCCTAAAGTCAGATTTAAGCTCAGGTGTTGGATTTTTGAAATTTAATCTGAAAAGTTTGAAATTTAAGGGTCACATATTTTCCCAGAGGCTTCATCCTAGCCATCTGATGGGAATCTGGATAAACTTTAGGAAGGGACGAAAAGCATAACTCCCTACCCCACCCCACCCCAGAGGAAGACCTCTAATGGATCTGGCATCTTTAATGAGTCCATCTACCGGCCTCACAATAGCCAGTGAGGCAGGTGTCACAGAGGACACCGAGGTTCAGGGAGGTCCCACTGCTGCCAAGCAGAGTCCACTGAACCACCAGGCTCTCAGCTCACACTTGCTCTGAGAAAGGAATCCAGGAGAAGTAAGTGGTGAGTTTTCTGGGTTTTATTCTGAGGACTGCCTATAAAAGCAGCAGTATCACAGATCCTTCTGTAGCCCCCTCTCCTCGCCGCCTGCCCAGAGCATGTGCACCCACCTTCCCAGTTTGCAGAAGAGACTGAAGTTCAGAGTGTCAGAGCAGGTTGGGGCAGAACCAGGACTGGGAGGGAGACAGGAGTCAGAGACTGCAGGGGCTGCTGGCCACGGGGAGGGTGACTGCTCATATTCTCCCAGCACTGGGGAGCCACAGCAGGTGTAAGAGGGGAAGAGACAGGATCAGCTGCATCCACTTCTCGCTCATGTTAGGGAGCCAGATGCTCTCATTAGAGCAAAAGCCCTTTTTTGCTCTTTCCTCGAGATTGGTAAAGAAAAGCTGAAAAATGTGAGAAAGAACAAATTCAGGGAAATGGGACTCGCTCAGAATAAAGTTGATGGTCTTTGGTGACAAGGGGGTAAGCAGCGCATCATGGCCATGGAGGAAAGCAGCTGTTTCTGCAGCTCTTACCCCTGTGTTCACGTGGCTGTGGCCTGGGGGCCTTTGGGAAGGTTTCAGACGTGTGTACCAGAGCCACTTGCCCAGCCCGTGGGTGGCTGGTAGGAGGGGGACAGGGCCTCTCCAGAGAAGCCGTCGAACACCCTCATTGCAACTCTAGGAAACCAGCTTGTCAGGGCCACATCCATAGCAAACGCTGGTAATATTTACCAAGTATTTCTTGAAAAATGAGTGCAAAGTGCAGGAAATGCAGTGCAAATTGCTAAAACGCAGTACATCAGCAACACAGGACATTTAATGAGTCTGAGAAGAGAGGTATGAATTTCAGGAAAATGTCAATTGTGGTAATGTAAACAAGAGGCTTCTCGATATCTCATCCTCCATGAGACTGTATTGCAGTCTCTGGTTATAACTAGAGCTGTAATTCTTGAGATTTGATTCTAGACACCATGGAGGGGAGAACTAGAGGAAGGAGGGAAGCAAGTGTTGCTTGTGCGTTGCAAATTAGCGGAGAGCACCCAGGGCACCAACACGGTCCCATCTGAGGAAAGCTAAACCTTCCCCTCGGGGCCTGGGGTGCTGCAAAAACTGGATCCTGGAGGGCTGGGAACTACCCTGGCGGCTGATGGGCATGGGATCTTGTCAAGGTCGGGGAGGGGTCAAGATCAAGGTCAAGGTCACCCAATGCTTTTCCCTTCTCAGGCAGCCGCTCTCCTCCAATTGCTGGGACCTTGGAGGGACCTGTGCACCCGCAGCCTCGTCCACCTAAACCCTACTCTTCACCAGTTCAATCCAGAGTCAAGGACGTTAGGAAACCCATGGGCCGCAGACTGCCGCTATTCCTCAGACCCCTGTTGGGTCAGGAGCGGTGCCCAGGATGACAGAATGACCATTTGCCCTCCTTTCTCTGCAGTCCCTGACAGCATCATCATGAAGGTGCTGAGCCAGCGCCTGAGCCAGCAGGACAGCATTCAGAAAGGGTGGGTGCTGCACGGCTTCCCGAAAGACCTGGACCAGGCACACATGCTGAACAGCCTGGGCTTCCAGCCCAACAGGTAAGCTGTCCCCCTCCAGGGGGGCCACAGCCCCGCCCACACTGCCTCCAGGAAGGTCCCTGCCACTGGGCACCCTCTCCCCAGGGGCTCGGCTGACAAGGTCCATCTGACAGCGTGCGGTTTACAAGAAGCCCAGGAGCTCCTGAAGTGGAAGGTCTCGTAGACACCCCCATTCCCACCCACCGGCGGCATTTGCCCGGTGAACCAGGAGTCGAGCTTGGGTTCAGATCCTGGCTCTCACCTTGCTGGCCCTGAGCCTCCTCACCTGTGAGCCGTAGTCCAGCCAGCCTTGCCTTCCTCAGGGGATTGTTGTGCCAAGGCAATCAACGGGCACTTCCTTCTATTGTTTCCGTACTTTGATTTTGTACATCGGAAACTTTGGTGCATCTGATAGTCATTTTCGTGTGGGTATGCAGTATGAGCCGAACACTTTTTCCCTAAGTTCCAAAACAAGTGTCCAAGGCTGTTGAATATGCTGTGCTTCATCTGTGAACTTGAACTTGAGAACACACCAACATTGTGTATGTTGTGGAGGTAAACGAAGGGGATCCAAAGGAAAGGAAGCACAGGCTCTTTAGCCAGGGCTTGCTCGGGGGAGGGAGTCGCCGCATCGCTTGGGTTTGGCAGAGGCTGGAGGGGGTGGCTGCGGGCATGTCCTGCCGGGGCTGCAGCCTGGGGCAGCGGACCTGGAATTGGGGCGCCCTGTGTGCTCGGCCCGGGGAACATATTTGGCTTTTCTCTGGTTGGTCCTAACCTGACCCTGCTGGTTATCGGGTGGCTCCTGGCTGTTTGGGGTCAATTGTTGCAGAAACTGTGATTTGGCTTACGAGAGTTTTTAAGTTTCCAGGGAGTTGGCATCTCATTGTCTATTTCAACTCTAATTATTAAGTTTTTATTTTAGTGCAGAGTATGGAGAACTTTTGAAGTACAG
This sequence comes from Mirounga angustirostris, assembly GCF_029215605.1. NCBI lineage: Eukaryota > Metazoa > Chordata > Mammalia > Carnivora > Phocidae > Mirounga > Mirounga angustirostris. The sequence goes on along the minus strand of NW_026991723.1, from coordinate 90,163,131 downwards.
CCTCTGATTTAAAAAAAAAATTATCGACCTTTATTCTGTGGATGATTTTTCAATAGGTATTCGAAAAGATGGGTCTGTTTTATTTTATTTTTTAGAGATCGAGAGCACATGCGTGGAGAGGGGAGGGGAGGAGGGAGAGAATCTGGAGCAGACTCCACACTGAGCGCAGAGCTCGACGCAGAGCTCGATCTCACGATCCTGAGATCGCGACCTGAGTGGAAATCAAGAGTCGGACGCTTAACCGACTGCACCACCCAGGCACCCCTATTACTGCATCTTTATGAATTCTTCTTGTTCTCTTACTTCCTGCACTTTTTGCTTTATATGATTTGGGGCCAGATTACGCAGTTCCTAAAGGCTTCCGTGAGCCATGTGTTCATTGTGAAAAGTCGTCTTGACGGGAGTGACTGTGACGGAACTGTTACTTAGCCACGTTCACTGCGCCTCCCCTCCTCCTAACAACACTTCACGCCGGTACCCACGAGGCGGATTCGGTATCCCAGTCTCTGTCGCGGCCATACGGGGATGGCGGGGGTCCTGGCCACCGAGGTGCGAGCACACAGCCGTGTGGTTCTTCCAGAAGACTGGCCCTCAGGGGCCAGCTGTGCTGGAAGGATCTCCTTCAGGGTTCTTTTGCCTTTTCTTTCTTATTGTCTTTCCTGAAGTTAATAATCGCTGAAGACTCTCTTCACCTCTCTCCCACGAAGGGAGATTGTCTCCACATCCCCCAATTTTCTTTTTCTTGGTTTACTACCTCGTTTTTGGTCAAGCACATCCATCAGTAGCTTCCCGAGAAAGGTTGCCTGGGAGGTAAATTTTTTGAGACTTGGCACATCTGAACCTACCTTCACACTTGCTGGGTAGTTTGGTTGGGTGAGGAATTAAACTTTTTTTAAAAAAAGATAATTTATTTATTTGAGAGAGAGAAAGAGAGAGCCAGCACGAGTGGGGTGAGTGGCAGAGGGAGAAGCAGGCTTCCTGCCAAGCAGGGAGCCCAGCATGGGGCTCGATCCCAGGACGCTGGGATCATGACCCGACCCAAAGGGAGACACAGGTGCCCTGGGCAAGGAATTAACTAAAGTCACTCTCCCTCTGCAATTTTGAATTGCCGTTAAGAAGCCCAATGCCAGTCTGATTCCTGATCCTTTGTCTGTGACCTTTTTTCCTCTCTCTGGAAGTTGGTAGGATCTTCCTTTTGTTCACAGGGTTCTAAAATTTCACTATAAAATTTCACTCATTTCTTTGGTATGGGTCTAATTTACTCCATTGTACCTGAGGTTAATCTGGGAACCTGTGTCCTTCAGTCCTGGGAAATTCTCTTCAATTATTTTGTTGATAGATTTCTTTTTGTCTCTCCTTTTCTTTCTTTCTTTCTTTCGTTCTTTCTTTTTCTTTCTTTCTTTCTTTCTTTCTTTCTTTCTTTCTTTCTTTCTTTCTTTCTTTCTTTTTCTTTCTCTTTCTTCTTTCTCTTTCTTTCTTTCCTTCCTTCCTTTCTCTCTTTCTTTCTCTCTCTCTCTCTTTCTGTCTTTCTGTCTTTCTCTCTCTCTCTTTCTGTCTTTCTCTCTTTCTCTCTCTCTCTTTCTTTCTCTCTCTCTTTCTTTCTTTCTTCCTTCCTTCCTTCCTTCCTTCCTTCCTTCCTTCCTTCCTTCCTTCTTTCCTTTCCTTTCCTTTCCTTTCCTTTCCTTTCCTTTCCTTTCCTTTCCTTTCCTTTCCTTTCTTTTCCTTTCTTTCTCCCCCCTGTTCTCTGGAACTTATTACTTAGGTATTAGATCTCCTGGACTGGCCCTCTACATTTTTAAAATATACCTTTTTTCTCCTTTATTCTATATCTTTAGTTTTTTGGTCTGCTCATGTGTGTGATTGGTTTTATTTTGTCTTGCTCTACTTTCTCCAGTTCCTCAACTTTCTCTTCCAACCCTTCTATTGCATTTCTGATTGCGGCTGTAGTGTTTATTTTTATAAGTTCAAGAGCTCTTTTTTTGTTCTGTAAATGTTCCTTTTAAAGTTTCTTGATCTTGTCTCATGGATTATTCTATCTCTTGAAAACATTCTTTTTCAAGGAGGCTCGGTTCCCCTCCTACAATGTCTGTTCCTATTGAGGCTGTGTGTGTCTTGATCTCATTCTTTCTCAGTGGATTCTTTTGTTTGATTGATTGTTTTTCAGACATTGGGTTACCCTTGATGGTTTGCTCCTGTGTAAGAGTGGGGGACTAAGACGCTAATGGACAGGTGCATGGGTGGAGCCCATAGACTTTGTCTTCATGGAGAGGTGATCTCCTGGGGCCATCTGTGCAGAACCCTCCATCAAATTCCTCTGTCCTGCTCAGGTTCTGAGCCTCCTGCTGGAGGGGAGAAGCAGGGGGAGGTGGGAAGAGGTGTTGCATGCCCAATGCCATTTGCATATTTTTTACCTATTTCCCCTCATATTGGTACAGATACAGGCTCTCAGCTATGCTTGGCACTCTTCAGCCCAAACAGCCTGATTATACCTCCTCTAGAGAATAAACCTTCCATTTCTACCCAAGTGGAGAAGAGGCATTGGCTCAGCTAGGTGGAGTGAGGAAGGGATCTGGGGCTTAATGCTTTCTGAGATGAGTTTCATCCAATCCTCCTGTGCCTGAGCCTTTTGAGGGTTTGCTGGTGACCCTTGGGTTTTTCTTAGCGTTTCCTGCTGCTGACTTGGGATTTAGCCTCTGTGGGTCTCTGGAGCTGGTTGTCACAGGTCCGCCTGCTTTCCAGCCCCAGATGTTCTGTGGTTGTGTCCCCTTCCTCTGTTCTCTCCATCATGTCAGGTAGGCTTTCCTCTCTTGTCATTTTTTGGGGGAGTTTGGGAGGAAACAGTTTGGGGCATGTTTCCACATGCCTTTCGGACCTGGAACTCAGCCCGTGGTCGCACTTGTGTGGCCCTCACTTTTACTTCCAACTACTTTGCTGCCCTTATTTTTTGTTGTCATGAGGACGGAATGAAATTAAGCTTAGTATTTTTTTATTCAACCTGCTTTTTTATTCCTTGAATAGTTGAAATTATCCCCCTTATTTTTGCCTTTATCACTTTATTTTATGCTTCATTATGGTTTCCTTTGTTTTCCATCTTTTTTTTTTTAAGTTTATCTATTTATTTTTTAGTAATCTCTACACCCGACCCAGGGCTTGAACTCATGACCCCGGGATCGAGAGTCGCACGTTCCTGAGACTAAGCCAGCCAGGCACCCATCTTTTCTTTCTGGTCTGTGTTTTCTTTGACTTCTGTTCTTGAGTTTGTTCTCCTCTCCCCTTCCCAACAATCCAGGCAGGAGGTGCTCTGGCTTGGGTCCTGCTGGTCTCCAGCATGCTTTGCATGTTTCACATATATGGTTGGGCTGTATTTCTCAATTCATCAATTTTCAAATGAAACAGAGTATCTTGACTTTGTCACATGGAAGAGGAAAGAGAAGGTGCTCCCCTGTGTGCTCCTTCCTCACCCCTGCCCGTCCATTCTCCGCTGCAGGGAGGGGGAGGCGGGGACAGCAACGTTCTCAAGTTGTTTAGTCCCAGTCTTTTTGACACGCTTTCTTATTTTTAAGATTACTAAGCGTTTCTTTAAAAAAAAAAAAAAAAGATTTTATTTATTTATTTGACAGAGACACAGCGAGAGAGGGAACATAAGCAGGGGTAGTGGGAGAGCCCAATGTGGGGCTTGATCCCAGGACCCTGGGATCACGACCTGAGCTGAAGGCAGATGCTTAACGACTGAACCACCCAGGCACCCCTACCAAGCATTTCTTTCTAGAAATATAACAATCATGTTGTTTTTAGCAATAGTTACTACACTTGTGAGGTTTTAATTCTCTCTCTTCAAGTGGATTCAGATTTCAACACCAGCTGTTTACAGAATTCAGCCTCCCCATTTACCAATTTTGATTCATCTTTCCTTTGTCTTTTTTTTTTAAGAGTGAGTGGAGGGACAGAGGGAGAGAGAGAACCTCAAGCAGACTCCACGCTGAGCACAGAGCCCAATGCAGGGCTTGATCCCACAACTCTGAGATCATGACCATAGCCCAAACCAAGGGTGTGAAGCTTAGCTGACTGAGCCACGCAGGCCCCCCTGCTCTTTCCTATGAAAGGACTGTCTTTGATTCATTTCAGCCAGGGCGCACACCTGTTAGACTTCCTACCTTCTTCCATATTTGAGAGTGCTTTTCTGTTATCTTTATTTGTGAACAACGTCTGGCAAAGTAAAGCACCCTTCGATCACATTTCTTGCCCGTCAGCATCCCATATTGTTTACACACCATCCTCTGATGTCTCTGATTCTGTAGCAATGCCCGGGGGCAGGGAGATGCTTTTCCGTTGTGGGTCGTGTGCTTCTTCTGTCTGGGTGCCCATGAGGTCTCACTCTCTCTCCCCTGAAGTTCATTTATGCTCGGCAGGCCCTAGTTGTACTTCTCTTGGTGAATTTTTCTGGAATGTTACTTCAGGAGGATATTCTTCTAGTACACATCTTACTATTTTCCTGGTTCACTTGCTTGGTTTTCTTCTCCAGGAAACCAATTATGTATATGTTGGATAGTTACCATCTGTTTTCCATAATTAGGATTTTTTTTCTTTTGTCTTCCTTTTTTTTTTAAAGATTTTATTTTTGGGCGTGCCTGGGTGGCTCAGTCAGTGAAGCGTCTGTCTTTGGCTCAGGTCATGATCCTGGGGTGCTGGGACGGAGTCCCATGTCCGGCTCCCTGCTCAGTGGGGAGTCTGCTTCTCCCTCTGCCTCTGCCCTCCTTGCTTGTGCTCTCTCTCTCTCTCTGACAAATAAATAAACAAAATCTTTTTAAAAAAGATTTTATTTATCTATTTGAGAGAGTGAGAGAGCACATGTGTGCAAGTGTGCAAGCAGGGGGAGGTGCAGAGGGCAGGAGAAATCTCAAGCATATTCTACATCCAGCGTGGAGCCATACTCGGGGCTCGACCCCCCGACCCTGAGATCATGACCTGATCCAAAACCAAGAGTCAGGCACTCAACCGACTGAGGCCCCCAGGTGCCCCTAAGATTTTTTTCTAGTAGCTTTTATTTCTTGTTCTTTTCCTGTCTGTCCTTCATCATAACTTCAACTAATTTCTATTGCATTACTTTCTCATTGCCCCTAGCTTTTCATTTCTGTAATGCTTTCATGTTTCCCTTCATTTTGCCCCTTAACTCTCTTAGCTTTCATTCATTTCCCCTTTGATTTCTTATGTCATCGAACCTGTTCTTCCTAAATTATGCTGAGTATTGATAAATCTTTATTGAAAACGTGCTCATGTTTCCTGGAGTAATTTTTCTTCCAAAGGGTATTCATTGTCTCTCTCTATTTTCCCCCTTTTTTCTTTTCTTTTTTTTTTTTTTTTTAACTTCTATGACCCTTTTTGGCAGCATCTATCTGTGGGTCCCAAGATGGCTATATTTTGCAAACTGTTTGTCTTTGAATAACAGGCCTGTCTTTGGCCTAAGAAGAGCGTGAGTTGGTATATTAGTTTTGTTTCTATGGCTGCTATAACAAATCCCTACAAACTTGGTGGCTTTGACAACACAGATTTATGGTCAACCAGTGCTACAGGGCTAAAATCGATAGTCTGCAGGGCTGCGTTCCTTCTGGAGGCTCTGCGGAGGATCCGTTTCCTCGCCTTTTCCAGCTTATGGAGGCTGCCTGCTGCCCTTGGGTCTTGGATCTCTTTATTTCCAAAGCCAACAACGTTGTACACGCTGATCCCTTTCTGTAGTCACATCTCCCTCTGGCCAGAGCTGGGGACTTTTCTCAGGTTTTAAGGACCAATGTGATTCGATTGGGCCCCCCAGGAAATCTCGATTTCTCTGAGCCCTGAGGGAGGAAACGGCCGTTTTATTTATTGACTCTCTCACAGTGCCCGGACAGCAAGAACGACAGGGGAGGGCGCGGTGTTTCTTCAGAAGCACACGGGGAAGAATATTCAAGAACCTCTTTGATTTAGGGCAGGCTTGCACTATTTCTCCATTCAGCACGGAATAAAATCAGTTTCTAAAGACTTAGTAAACAATGCTAATTTAATTTATTTGACCCCAGTGCAGAGGACAAGCAGGGAAAAAAAGATGTTTGTTTACAACACAGATTTAATCCTGCACGCTGTTTTAATCACCTTTCCGTATTTCCCTCCCATCACCGAGGGTGTGTTCTCTCCTCCTCATATCTGACTATCCCATTCCCCCCACCTTAGCTTTCAATTAACATTTTTATGATTAATTCAGAAGGTAATTTTAGCCATAAACCTTCAAGTCCAGATATAGGCTAAGAAAGCGAGAAATACTCTAAAATGAGCCCACCTGGCACTGGGATGAATATCAGGGCTGTAATTCTGGTTCGGTTACGATGCCAATTATAAAGCACTCTAGCTGTGGTATTGCTGTTTTTGACACCAGGAGGAAATCTTGACAGAATTATAGCCTAGAAATCAATCTGGGAATACGATACAGAAATCTATAATTCAGATATGAAAACAATCTACAAAGGCTCTTTTTTTTTAGGAGGGTTTGATGAAATTAGATTAAATTTACATATATATCAATTTTATTATTAAAATATATTCATGCTGGTAAATAGAGTTATTGGAGAAGGAGAAGCTGCTCTGTGTTGGACACAGAAATAGACCTCTCTGGCTTATTAGAAAACAAAGTTATTGTCTTCTTGTCAAATATAAATCTCTTCTCAGAGCTAATAAATGGATAGTGTTCAAACGCAATGTTTTGTTTGACTCCTACCTCATAAACCCATGGCACATAATACTAAATTATATTCCACCATGCAGTATCAATCTCTGGATTCCAACATCGCGGGGTGAGGGAAGCCAACCAAGTAATTGATGTGTTGCAAAGAAGGAGAAAAAGTTATTTGAGAACAAATAAAATGGGCTATAAAGTTTGTTTAAACATAATAATAGTAAAAAAAAGGGGGGGGGAAGAAGAGGAAGAAGAAAGAAACAAAGAAAGAACTATCCCAGGCTGCATCCAGAAAACCTGCCCTCTGCCTAGCTGTAAAATAATTCATTTCATGCTGCAAGTTTGTAGCACGGTCGTTTCCTTTAAAATTAATGTTTACTATAGAGAGGGAGTATAGGATTCTGATTGATGTTGGGAACTTTGCAGTGTATCAGACAGGCTGGGTTTTTATGCACCCTCCTTCCCCTCAGTGCCGCAGGGAGGGGCGGGGCAAGCTGTGGCCTTGACCGCCCCACCCCTTGCACCGTGGCTGGGCGGCCAAGGTCCCGGTCCTGTCCTGTCCTGTCCTGTCCTGTCCTGTCCTGTATTGTCTGAGGGCACCGCCTGCCAGAGGTCAGAGCTGCCGCCGCATCTCTCCCAAATCCCTGGGGAAGAGAGTAAAGGAGGGGATCCTGGCTCAGCCTGTCTCCCTCTTTCTCAGGGGACTAACTTTGGGGACTAGAAAGAAATCACCTAAGGGCCAGATTTCAGATTAGTTCCTTTGTGTCCCAGTTCGTTTTGTGCAAATTGGAAACTGCTCCATGGGTTCCTTTGAGAGTGTGGTGCTTTGGGATTTTTTTTCATTATTATTTTTTAAACTAGATGGTTGTGATGTCCCATGTCCAGAGGAGCTCAGAAGAGGTTGGGTTGTCCCTGGGAGGGCAGTGACCCATCTCCGCTCCTTGCCTTTGGCTCCCACCTGGTTCTGGGTGTGTTGTTGGCTTTTGCTAAACACACAGCCCTTTCCTCCACGGAGTGGGAGGGCAGACCACCGAGGGGAGCAGGGCTGGCCAACACCAGCGCCATGCCAATAGGAGCTGGGAATCCCAAACCCAAGTGCAGCCTCTGGAAGCTTTTCAGATCTCTGGGGGCCAGGCGCTTAAAGCCAGCCCCGGTGGCTGTGGCCAGGACATCTCTGCTCGGTGCTCAGGCCGGTCCCAGGCTACTCTGCTAGTACTGCCACGAATCCCCTTCTTTCTTCCTCCTCTTGTTCTCCTGTCCCCTCGTCTGGAATTGTCATCCTCATCCTGACAAGAATGATGATGATATCTGAGTGCCAATTGCATGCCTTCTTTACATCTCACTTAATCCATCAACAGACCCAGAAAGTAGGCTTGTTCGGTAAAAGGCACTTGGCTTGGAGAAGCATCAGACGACATAGAAGAGACCAGGCTTGAACCAGCTCTTTGCTCTGAACCGTTACTTTGTATCCTTTCTGCAATGTGATTGGCATTTATCCCAGCTGCCTAGCTTGAAAAAGCTACCTTTAATCTCAGTTTTCCTATCTGTCAAGTGGGGCAATAAACTCTGCTCTTTCAACCTTCTGGCAGCACTGTCCTAGAAAGTAAATGGAATGAGTCTCTGTGTGATTTATAATTGGAACGTGCTGTTCGGATACAGGAAGCCGCTGTGAGCTGGCTCAGTTTGTGGTCCCCAACAGCTTCTCCTGGTGGGGCAAACTCTCATTCAAAATGTAGGACCGAGTTTCCCCTTCCATTCTCAAATGGGTATGCTGTAGATTCATCTACACGGTCAGAGGCGTGAAAACATGTATGGTAGTCACTCATGTGATTTTGAATTCCTGTTACATAAAAAGAAGCCAAAATGGCAAATATACTCGGAAGGATGACCTTCAGGGACTAGTTGCTGTATCTACCCATAATGAGTTGGTACATATAACTTACTGTACCTAAAAATGTTTTTTTCTCCAATAACAATCTTCCCCACGGAAGACCATTTAATGACTCGGGGTGGGCTGATCTCGGGGAAGGTGAGTCCTTAGTCAGCTGGTGCCATGTGCGATAGGAGAACAACCCAGAAATAGACCCAGACACAGTCTCCCTTTTGTCCAGAAGACCTTCGTGGGGCCAGGCAAGCTGGAAAATCACAGTTAGGGCCTTTAATGGTGTCAATACACTTCTGCCAAATGCTGGTTTGATTTCTTGGTTTTGATGATGTTAAATTTTAGAGAATGGAATAAGATGGAATAAGATGGCATCATGAAAGTAAAAAACTGAACGGGCACGTCATTTCTCGGCCAGAGCTCTCTAATTTGATTTCAAAGCTTGTTCTTTTGAGTTCCGTGTGACACTCTGCTCGGGGACAGCACAAAGAAACCCTTGGATAATGGCTTTGCCTTTCCTAGCGTGTTCCAAAGTGAGAAGGATGCTCCAGTCTCTTGGGGGGACAGCAGTAGGACCCGAAAACAATTAAAATGCGAGATAGAGGGGATTTCTTGCCTTCCTCCACTCTCTCTTTTTTATTATCACTTGGTCCTTCCAGGAAGCTCTCATATCCCTGCAGCTGATCCTTACGTGGATTAGGGATAATAAACAGCCCATTAATGGAGGCCTGAACCAGGAAATGGAGTTGGCATCAGCAGCACAATTCCGTGGCTGACTGAGGTTAATAACTCCATTACTCCAGCTCTGTGCTGAGCTGGCCGACGAGCAGCACGTTAGCCTTCTCTTACTCCTCATTAATTGAGCTAATAGAACCCGAGTGACCCTGCCGCGCTGCCGTGGTCTGAGAGTTTACCCGACATGGGCTGGAATACATATCATTCCCCGTGTGCTCTGCGGGCGCCTTTGTCTTTGGAAGCCAGATCTCTCTTAAGGCCTGGTTAGCCGCCAGACCCGTCCTGGCAGCAGAGTTGCTGCGCAGCTGTCCGCACCGGGTCCCCAGGTCCTGCCGACTTTGTTCCCCGGGGGCGGTGTGGCGAGGGCCTGCCCCTCAGGCAGGGGCTGCTTGGCTTTAGGGCTTTGGCTTCAAGCCCCACAGCTTTGGCGGAAGTAGCGATGGTCTCAACAGGGTGTCTGGGGTCAAGGGCGAAAAAGAAAGTGTGGCCTGCCTGGGTGGGAGTAGGCACGGACCACAGCCTTGCCTCTCTGGCTGTCCTCTGCCCTGCGACACTGGACAGCTGCCTCTTCTGTGCCCATCTGCCTGCCCCCAAGGTGCCTGACAGTTCTTGGCACGGGTCTGACCACCCTGCTTCACGGCCCATGGGCCAGTGGTTAAGGGCGCCACTTAACCTCTCTGAGCCTCAGCCTCCTCAACTGACAACAGGGGCAGTGGCCCGTAGGGCATCGGGTGGAAACGCTTGATGACATGGTGCAGGAAAGCACTTCGTGCAGAGCTGGCATCGCAGGGGCTCCATGTGTTCAAACCGTGCTGATTCCTAATGTACGGGGGACCCCGAGCCTGTCCATGGCGATCAGAGCTTCTGAAGAGAGATCGGAGCTCACCAAAATAGCAGGTGCAAGGTTCTGTGGCCCCAGCTGGCTCCCTGGCTTCTGGGGACTGCTTCCCTCTGGTCAGAGGAAGGTAGTTCCTTGTTCCCGACGCTGCACTGCGCTACGGGGGCAGGAGAGAGATCCAGCAAATAGACAAAGACAAATCGCACTCTCGTTGGAGACGCCCTGGAGCCAGCAAGGAGGAAGATCTTCAGGCTAGAATAGCCTGGCAGATTGTATGGGAGCTGAGAAACCAACCTGAAAAAAATGGGGATTTTCATCACTGGTCCCCTGTTGTTTTTTTATGATTTAAAGATTCTTTTGATGGCTGGACACAACACAGTGACACTCTGACGCAAGGCAGAGCTTTTTGTTACTTACAGTTCCAAAAAGAAGTGGCTGCCACGCGGGGCCGTGCTGGGGGATTGCACTCTGGGGATGGGCAAGAGCAGCTGAGCCGTGGAAGGCGGCTTCTGTATGGCGAGGGGGCGGGGGTAGCTGGGTTGGCTAATTTAAATAATTCCGGGAGCTTGGGGCAGAGGGGCTGTCCCCAGCTGAAGTGTGGGAGCCCCGTAAGAGGAGTGGTTGGAGTGGGGGCTCAGCAAGCTGCGTCACAGGGGGAATTGAGAGTTCCGAGCCAAGACTTCAAAACTGGGTCAAGACAGTGCTTATGAGACGCGTGTCGCCCCTGTCCTGTGTGGGGCGGACTGACCAAGCCAGCCTGGTCTAATTCCGCCTTCTCCACCTTCCCGGTCGAGGCGCGCTTTTGCTGACAAACTTGAAGAGGGGAGGCTCAGCCCAGAGGCCAGCCAGCCCTGCAGCCCTTTCATCCACCGTGTGGCGGCCGGCCAGCGTCTCTGAAAGCACCTCCAGAGCGCACCTCTGTGTCCTGGGGCTCTTGTACTGAACTGCCTCGTCCGCCTGTCTTATCCACCCGCCCCCATGCAGCACAGCCCTGCCCCCTCACCGTGAGATGGAGGCGTCATCTTCCCCGGGCCACCAGCTCGGGTTCCACGGTGCTTCTCACTGGCACCGACGCCCAGGACGATGGCACACCCTGCCCACAGCTCTGAGAGCAGGGTTGTGCTTCCTTGTAGCAAACTTAAATCACAGCTGGTTCTGGGAATTTGGTGGCCACGTTGGGGGTCAGAGGCAAGTTCAGGCAGTGATCCCCAGAGGCGGTGGCTGGGTTCACCCGGCCAGGAGCGCAGAAGGAGGTGCACCCCTGGGCCTAGAGCCCCGGGTCGTGGCCAGTAATGGTGATGATAGGGCCACAGCCCACAGCCCCTGCAGCCGCAGATTTTAATCTTCCAGTAAATAAGAACTGAAGTGGAAAAAGGAAGGTTCTCCCATTATTTTCCTGCCTGGGGACTGTTGACATTTTACCACTTATTTCCAGTGTTTGTGTAAGAAAGTCTGGTGAGGATGATTCTGAGCAAATGTGGAAGGTCGGCGCTGCTTTTTTCCTGGGTTAAAACTTAGTTTATGACAGTCTGTTACTAGGTTTGTCGTCTCTTTGGGAGCATAAGAGCAATTACTTTTGAAGCAACGACATCAAAAATGTACATTACCTTTGAACCCTTTGCCTGCAGCCTCCGGGTCTTTCGGAGGATAAAAATACAGTGATTCCCAGAGAGAGCGCGAGCCCAGGCGACCACAGGCGTGGCTCTGCTGTCCCAGGTGGCAGCTCGGGATTCTGAAGATGCACTGCTTGTGTGGGTGGCCAGAAACCAGGGAAGCTTCCAGCGGGGAGCCATCGAGAGCTGGTCGGCACTGAGTGTTTGAGGATCTTTAGGAAGAGACAGGGCAGACGTATAACAAGCGTTCTCGTGCCATTTTCTCGGTGGTAACTTAGTTAAAGACGGACACTAACAGTCTTACTGGAGTATATTAAAACTCCATTTATTTATTAAGCAGATAAAAATGTTTTCCTAAGGATTTTCTGAGAGCACTCAGTGGTGCCTGCAGCAATCGGGTAGATTCCCTGCTGTCCCTAAGAGGTCTAGGAAAGATTTCCAGGGTCAGTTTGTACCCTCTAGGTTTAGCACAGTGTTCCAGGTAAATGTGTCATTTTGGGAGAAAGTAACAACTTTTCTCCATTTCCTGTTTCAGTGTCTGATAACCTTTACAGCCAGAAAACCCCCTCATGTCCTCCTCTCCTCTACCCCCACTGCCCTTCACTGGCAAAGCACATCTCAATCTCTTTCTCACCTGTGGATGCTAAGCTCTTATTAGGGGTCCGGTGGGTTTTACCCAACCAGTAACGGTCGGGCCTACGCCGGTGGTGAATAAGACATCGGAGAAGATCAACATGCCTTCCCCACCACGGTGATCAATCTCCATGCCTGGGTGGAGAATGACAGGTGACCTTTAACAGAGCAGAGCCCGGGGTAGTTGGCATTTGAGTCTGGTTCTGATGGAGATGCCCCCATTTTTGGCAGGTGCGATGCTCGACCGTTAGCTTAAAGTCATTTCCCTGAGAAAGGCAAGAGGCCAAGATGCGGGGATGACTTGCAGAAATCATGTTTGTTTTTCTTTACCCAAAGGAGACTTTGAGAGACATCAGAGTGTATTTCAATTTTCCATCTTCCTTAGAGGCGTAAATAAAGTGCTGAACCAGTGAACCTACATTTTGCTGTCAAAGTCTGGGCCTCTGCCAGATTCAGCTGGCAGATGTCTAAAAGCTTGAAGCTCTCCTTCCTAAATATCACGGACATTATTTAATAAAAGGAAAACTTTTAAAGAAAGTCTTCCACAAATAGAAGTTCAGCTCTACTTTTTCCAAGATTGTGAAACTCTGGGCGTTGCTGCCTTGTTTGCTCTGAGGTTTCTGCGGATTCCAGACCCCACACTGCGCCCTCCGGGGGCAGGTGCTCTGGATCCCCCCTCCAACACCCTGTTGCAGCTCCTGGGCAGAGCCTGCATCCTGGGGCCCCGACATTGCCCCACCTTTCTCTCTTGGGCCTCTGTCTCATGAAACGTGGGTTCTAGATCCCAGGAGAGGGCTGCATGCCTCGAGAAAATGTCCCAGGGCTGCAATAACGAAGCCCCAAAGACAGGGGGGCTTCAGTGACAGAAATGGATTTTCTCTACATTCTGGAGGGTGGAAGTCCAAGAGCAAGGTGTTGGTCTCCTCTGAGGCCTCTCCCCTCAGCCTGCAGGCCACCCTCTTGCTGCCACTTCACATGGTCTTTTCTCTGTGGCTCATGTGTCCCCAGGGTCTCTGGGTGTGTCCACATTTCCTCCTGGTATAGGACACCAGATTGGGTTAGAGCCCACCCTGATAGCCACTTCCTTAAAGATTCTGTCTCGGGGTCCCGGGGTGGCTCAGTTGGTTGGGTGTCTGACTTGTGATTTGGGCTCAGGTCATAATCTCAGGGTTGTGGGATCGAGCCCCGCATCAGGCTCCATGCTCAGCTTGGAATCTGCTTGTCCCTCTCCCTCTGCTCCTCCTCTCTCTCACTCTCCCTCATAAATAAATAAATAAATAAATAAATAAATAAATAAATAAATAAATAAATAAAATCTTTTTAAAAAGTAAATAAATAAAGACCCTGTCTCCACATAGAGATTCTGAGGTACCGGGAGCTGGAGCTCAACATAGGAATTTTAGAGTGCGCACTCAGCACAGAATGGGGCCTTTGCTGTGGCAGCCCGAGCAAACTCACACAGGTTCCTAGTGGGCCTCTCAATCACATCTTCATGGCCACCCCAGTAACAGCCAGGCATTGCTCAAGGAGCCCACGGCTTCCCGCAACGCCCCCTCCCACTTGTTGGCATGGTTTTCCATAGCTCCTGCCCGCGCCCCCAACCCCGGCCAGAGCTCTGTGCTTTCAAAACCATGCATTTCAATCCCAGAAGGCCCCTGGGGACCATCTAGTGCATCCTCCAAATTGCACAGAGGGAGAAACTGAGGCCCAGAGAGACTAAGCAACTTGACTGAGGTCTCACTGTGAGTGAGTGGGGGCTGGAACCAGGCGTCCTGGCCCCAGGCTGGCTGTTGTCTTACTTAAATGCCATATTCTTTTTACCCATCCCAGCACAACAGGGCGGTGAGCCATTGCCCACCTTGCTGTCCTGCCCAGCACCTGAAGCCTTCCCAGGGTCCCCTTTTCCTTGGGAGGCTGGTGTACCTGGCGGTAGCTCCCCCCATGATTGCTTCACCAGATGCCCCCCTTCTTGCAGAGCTCTGGGAGCATCCCCCTCTCCTCTCAACAATAATTAGCCTTGTAAGACTAATGGGCGAAATCGTGTCTAATTACCCCGTTGAAGGCCCAATTATGCGATTAACATTCGTGGGCTATAAGCTAATGATGAGAAGAGCCTCTTATTTGCATAGCATTAAGTTAATTGAACTGCCAGCCGAGGGGCGGATGGGGTGGCGACGGCAGGATTCTCTTTCTGGAAGGATACTAATGACCAGAGAGGATGGTTCACCTGACAGCTTTATTAATTAACAGCGATCTGATTACCTAGCAGGAGTGGCAAGTGGCAGTGGGCAGAAAGGCTCGGCTTTGTCACAAATGGGAGATGGGGGCCCTGTCTGCTGATTTTTCTTCCCAGCGCTTGGCTGTGTTAGAGGCAAGCTCATGATTGCCTCGAAGAACCATTTTAGAAAACTCTTCCTGCAAAATCTTGCTCAGGCCCTTCTGTTACGTGCTCCCAGCACAGTTCCTCCACTCGCTTTATCATTTATTCTCTCTTCCGTTCGTTCCACTGACACATAGAGAGCTTCTTCAGAGCAAGGCTGGGCCCCCTGCCTAGGGAGTGTTCGTGGGATGGGTTCCACTTGGCTAGAGGCTCCCAGCTTCCCCCAGGGGTTTCGGACTCAGCATGGTGTCATCCTTGCAGCTGGTGAATGTCAGCAAAGAATCTCAGACTTTGAAGAATCCTTGGAGATCACTGGTTGAGGTCCCTTATTTTACCCCCCATAGAATGGGGGCTCAGAGAGGACGAGAACCTGGAGCTGTCGTCCGAGGCAGGGAGTGGTGGGGCGGGGTGGGTGCCACTGGCCCTGCCCCCCATCTCCTGCCCCCAGAACTGCTCTGCCTTTTTGGCCCCTCCCTCAACCCCTGTGGATGGCATGCTGAGTTCTTACATGTTATCCCCTGGGGGAACTTGCCTGGAGCCCCTCCCATGTGCTCCCCATCCCCTCACTTCTCCCTCATGGCACTCGCCCGCTGGCCTGTATTTCTTCTCCATGAGACAGACACTGTACTTTGCTCACAGCTTAGGTGATTGAACCAACTAAGGAACCATGAAAGTGGTATGTGGCTGGACTAAAACCCAGGTTGCTCTCCAGTGAATTTTAAAACAGAATTTTTGGGTGCCTGGGTGGCTCAGTTGGTTAAGCGTCTGCCTTCGGCTCAGGTCGTGATCTCAGAGTCCTGGGATCGAGCCCCGCATCGGGCTCCCTACTCAGGGAAGGAGTCTGCTTCTCCCTCTCCCTCTGCTGCTCCCCCCAACTCGTGCTCTCTCTCTCTCAAATGAATAAATAAAATCCTTAAAAAAAAGAATTTTTTAAACAAAAAATAAAATCATGTATACATCTATATGTAACTTGCTCTTTCACTTAATAAAATATTGTGGACATCTTTCTCTATCATTACATAAAGCTACAACTCATTAAATGTTTGTAAAGTATACATTTTACAAATATTACATAGAAACAGTTTATGTACACTGTTACATAGTCCAGATGTATCATAATGCATTTAAATGCCCTCTAGCAGATAGTTTTTTCCAGTTTTTTTCTGTTACAAACAATACAGCAACAAGCAGCACATACAGTCTTTGTCCCTTTGTTTTGGTCTTCTTAGGAAACATTCAAGGAATGGCAATGCTGGGCCATTGGGTTTGCAACTAAAAAGTTAATTTAATTTTTTAACTGAAAGGAGTCAGAAATTGAAAGAGTACCAGTGGATAGCCAGTGAAAAAGAAATCTCAAAAGAAGAACAACTGAAAATTAATCATCTAAGCCTCTGACTTAGGTTAAAAAGACAATAAACACAAAAGTGGCAGGAAAGAGACCATAGGAATAGAAATTAGGAATGTAGAAAACAAACTGACAACAGAGCCAAAAGTTTGTTGTTTGACCAAATCAATGAAATCGACACACCTCTGGCAAGATAGAGAAGGTGCAGATAAACAACATTTGACATAAAAAGGGGACATAACCATAAATATAAAATATTATGAACAACTTTATGACCATAAATCTAGAAACATAGACAAGCTGGATAAATCCACGGGGCGGGGTGGAGGGGGGTGTTCTTGCCAGTATTGACATAAGAAGAAATAGAAAATCCAAATGGTCCTATAACTATTACATGCATTGAATCATAACAGTGAGACCTTCCCCTGTCCCAAACACTCTTACATATGAATGCCTGTGGCAGCACTGTGTGTGATAGCAAACACCTTCTCAAAGGTGAAGAAGATCCTGGGTGAATTGCAGCAAGCCACATAGCAGTGCACTATGAGGCAACAGAAGGGGATGGACCACAGCTGTGCATATCAATGTGGAGGGATCTTAGAAAAATAATTCTGAGTGCAAATGCAAGAAGAAGAACATATTTAGCACAATATCAAAACAAGCAAATTAAGCAATGCATTGTTTAGGTACTCTTATGAGTCTTTAACAATTCATGACAGCATTTTCTTTGGTGGCAGAATAGACAGATGGTATTGATTAGGAGCATCTAGAGCATTTCCTCAGTACTAGAGTGATGCATTTCTTAGGTGGGTCCATGGGGTTGGTTTTATTTTTTAAGATTTTATTTATTTATTTATTTATTTGAGAGAGAGCATGAGTGGGGGGAGGGGCAGAGGGACAGGGAGAGAGAATCTCAAGCAGACTCTGTGCTGAGTGTGGAGCCCGATGGGGGGCTCAATCTCAGGACCCTGAGATCATGACCTGAGCCGAAACCAAGAGTTAGACGCTTAACTGTCTGAGCCACCTGGGTGCTCTATGGGGTTAGTTTTAATATATATAAGAATGTGTCTACCTGGATATAAATATTTTCAAGAACGCAGTCCTTGTTTTATTCACCAATATATCTCAAGCTCCTAAAATAATAATGTCTGGTACAGAGTAGGTGCTCAACAAGTATTTGTGGACTGAATGACTATATGTTACATAACTTATTTTTATATGTCAAAACGTGTCAAGATTAAAAATGGGGGAAATACTAAGCTTTCTTTTCATCCCAGACTTCTACTCCCTTCCCTAGAAGCAACCACTGTTCATAGTTTATTGGGTATTCTAGAAAATTTCTCTGCATCAATAGATAAGAGATAAACATATGCTTTTATTTTCTATAGATGGAGACATACTACACACTCTGCTTACTGTCTTTTCTCGAAATGCTGTACCTGGAGATTTTTTTCATATAGCACTCCTCATTCTTTTTAATGGCCATGTAGTCTTCCAGCCTGTGACTGTGCAGTCATTTCTTTAACCAGGTCCCTGTTGAAAAGCATTTAGATTGTTTTCTTTCTTTCACTTTGCAAATAGTGCTACAGTAAATGTATGTAGGGCTCTGCATATTCGGAAGACTTTCCCTACAGAGTAAAATCCTAGAAGTGGCATTGCTGAATTGTAACTGCATTTTTATTTTCAGTGGGCACTACCAAAGTGCCTGAGAGCTCCTAATTTACTGGTGGAGACAAAACATTGTATGACCAAAGGTGGTGTGTGCTTTGGGAACAGCTAGGCCATCCAAGGAACAAAGGTTTCATTTAAGTTTGGGACTCCAGAGGACACCTAGACAGCAACATGGGTGGTGGCTCTGGAGCCGCCCAGGTTCATGGTACGGTTCAGTGAAATGCGCACCTGCTCAAGCTATGAAAAATGCTTGACGTCATGTAGCTGAAGTTTTAGGGAGCGTATGTTTTTCTTAGGATCAATAATGGATTTAACGTATGCCTAAATGTTTCCTTTTAAGAATGGTTGTATTGCCCACAGCGGTTACTTTCTGATTTACATGTAGAGTATGTAAGTAATGACAGTTATTTCAGTTTTTAGCTTTGAACCACAACTCAAACATGACAGGCTTATGAATGAACATAAAGGCCAATCATGAAAGAAAGTCATTCTCGAAAGACCTGTGCTGCCTCCTTGAGAGGCTGGAAGCTAATCTCAGCACCTCTGCCGCATAGAACATGGAGAGCTGCCTTGCAAAGGGGGTGGGTCCCAGACATTTAGCCTTTAGGAAGACAAGTACCTGGAAACTCTGCCCTTGGCTCTCAGGCTGCCCATCCTGTGGCCGGGTGGGAGAAGCATGCCAGGATCACCCGTCCTTTGTGAGACCAGACACACATCTGGGAAGAGCGTGGACATCAAGCCCCATCTGGAAGCAGGTCCACTCAGTTCCCCAGGGACCAACTGCTGGCTGCCATTGCCATGGCATTTTCTAGAAATGGTAGGTTTAGTGTTAAAAGCAGGAGCTTTGGAGTCAGAGACAAGAGTTTGTGAACCGGTGTCTGTTGACAGTTGCTTAGTGAGCACGTGCTATGTGCTGGGACGGTGAGCAAGACAGCAGCTTAGCCTCGGGGGAGGAGCCCTGCTCTAGAGGGGGAGACGAACAGTAAACAAGTTGATTATAACAGACTGCTTTACTGAGCTCTGAGGCCCCACAGGTGTGTGGGGAGCTGCTGCGAGTAGTTCAGAGGAAGCAGAGGGAACAGAAGGGCAAAGGCCCAGAGATAGGAGCTAGCTCCACATCCTTCTGGTCACTTCACCTTGCTTCATTTGCAAAGCCAAATTGATAGCATACATGGTGTAAAGTCACCATTAGGTCCCATGAGGGAGTATAGGTAGATGTGAGTAATAGACTATTCTTGTTACAGGCTTGGTGAACTGCTCTTCCCTCTATATTTTGCAGAGGACGCCCCCAGGCACAGCCCTGTGGTTCAGTAAGAGAGTTGAGCCAACCTTTTTTTCTTTGTTTAAGATTTTATTTATTTGTCAGAGAGAGAGAGCACAAGCAGGGGGGAGCAGCAGGCAGAGGGAGAAGCAAGCTCCCTGTTGAGCAAGGTGCCCGATGTGGGACTCAATCCCAGGACCCTGGGATCATGACCCGAGCCAAAATCAGGAGTCGGACGCTTAACCAACTGAGCCACCCAGGAGCCGCAAGGCAGTCTTCCCTCTTATTTCATCTAACTTCTCATATGGTGGATATTTCTCTCCCAGAGATGGTGGATTGGAGATGGTTCACTGGAGGAATGAAGACGGCGGGGGGGCAGAGGGGGGGAGAGGCCCTCCTGAGGTTTGCCTTTTGCTCTGGAATCCTCCCACCATGCCAGTGGGCTGTGGAGATTTCTCTCCTGCCGTGGTGGTATGTCATTCAGTTTGGCTGCCCCTGGACACGTGGTCAGCTGTCACTTGCTTGGTGACCACAGCAACTGCTATGGTGTCACAGAGACAAATGTAGCACCAAACTGGAATTTGATGGATCCGAAATTATGTGTTTAGTTCACAGTTGGTATAGAGTGCTCATAAAAGCTTGATCATGATAGAGAGGCTAGTAAACATTTGAGAACATAAATATTTCGGGGAGGAAATGGCTCCGTGAAACATTTAGCTGTGGAGTAGTTAGGAGAATAGAGAAAATCAGCCGGGCCGAACTCTCCAGATACCAATCTGGTGAGTTATATATGTAGGGCTGGTAATGATCTTGAGTGAGCCATTTTATGGGTGTGCAGACGTTAATTTGATGAGTACATGCACGCAGGGCTGCCCCGCCTTGGGTAACTGCATCACACCAGGCATCGAGCTGTTTGCCCTTCAGATATCTGCACCGAGGGGGTAGAGGTGCAGCAGGCTGGGGAACGGGTCTGACTGACCTATCTGGACGCTGGTGGAACATAGCACGGAGTCAGCCACAAGCAGCCAGGTGTGCACCAGGATGTGCGGGGAGGCTGCCTGGGTGGAGAAAACATGCCTGGAAACCCCTGACCTCTTGTGGTCCCTGCGGCCAGCAGCTGTGTGGATAAGAAATAGCCCCTGCCCCCCCCGCCCCCCCGCCCACGAGGTGCAGTAGTTGGGGGCCCAGACTGGCCAGGTTCAAATCCTGCTTTGCCACTTACAGGACCTTGGGCAGGTCACTTACCTTCCATTCAGAGTGGGCATGATGACAGTGGTGTGAGTGTGGTAAGAAATAAATTAGGTGGTAAGTGTCAGGTGCATACAGAAGCCCCAAAGATGGGACGATCATCACCCTCTCGCTTGGCCAACAGGGTTTTGGAAGTCAATGTCAGCAGGGTGCCTGCGAGTCTGGTGAGAAGGTTGTTGAGGTTCCCTTGACGTTTTTGGAGTGTGGCCCCTGACAGCTGATCCCCACCTACCCACCGATCCCGTCCTCCATGTGGCAAGACATGGATTCGTGGTTGGTGGAGAGGGGGCTTAAAAGGAACTTGTTACCAAGAACAGTGAAAGTTTTAAAGTATGCAAATTATTTACCTAACAAACATTTTTGTAGGTTTCAGGCTGCCCCCTCCCCCCAAGCCCGGCTCTGCTTTTGGGAGCAGAGCTCCACAGCCTGAGGACCCCTCTAGGAGACACCATGTGCTGAACATCATCTTTTGTGTAGCTGCTGAGGAAGGCAATTAGCTTAAGCTACCGGCCTTGAAGCTTTCTCTTTAGAATCTGGGAGCTTCTTTTTGGGAGGGTGATTCTTCTCTACATAAGAGCAAGCCACTGCTTTGGTATTTCCTAGGAGAGGAAAACAAAGGGAAACAACTGAAATGGACCAGTAGGCGGCTGGACAAAAAGAACTTTTGTCGTGTCCGTAAAGGTGGCCGTGAGAGAAAAAGTCACAGGAGACTGAGGAATAAACCTCTCTCCTTGGCGATCTTTGAGTGGTGGAGCCCATTGTTGGTCCGAGGCCATTCCGCCCGCGGAACTGACGTGCTCTGGCCTCTCTCTGCCAGGGAGTGCTTCACTGTAACCGTGCCCAGGACTGCTGCTCCCGCAGCTGGGGGCTGTGGATCTCAGCGACGGGAAGGTCGTTCAGTCACTCAGCAAACTCTGGTTCAGCCCTGGGATGGGTGCACTGTGCACACGGTGCAGGCTCTGGAGATGCCAAGATGAATGAGGCGTGGTCCTGCCTCCTGTGGTCCCTTCCCTGCCCCCCCCCCCCCCGCCAGGTCCACCGTTCAGAAGGGGATCCAGAACGCAGACCACAGCAGTGTCTCCTGGGGAGGTTCTCAGGGTGCAGGGTAGGGCTCGCAACACCAGGAAGACAACCCCCCCACCGACAAGATAACAATGGAGGGGAAGAGGGTGCAGAGCACACCCTGGCACTTCAGCTCCCTGACACGTGGAAAATAGGAAAATGTGTTAAATATTTCAGACAACCAGGTTGTAATCCAAAGGTCCTGGCAGGACAACGAGTGCTGGCTCCTGTCAGCCGAAGGGCAGATGCTGATAAAAATATCAGCAAGGAATGGCTAATCGGGTCAGCGGTAATGTTTTGGCCATAAGGCCTTTTTCCTTAAGTGGTTGGAGAAAAATGGAATCAAATTGGAAACTGTTGGACCTGATGTGAGCCGGCGTGGCGGGGGAGGGGGAGGAAAAGCTGCATTTGGTCCCCTGTGTGGAGCAGGCACAGGACCGGGCAGTAGGCAGCGGCCACTGAGAGGATGCCATTGGGAGGGGTGACCCAGGTCAAGGCTTGACCCCAGACGGAAACTTGCTCCTGCAGGGGGCGGGGCTAATGGCACACTCCCGTTCAATCGGGGAGGGAGCAGCCCATGCCGTTGCTTCATTTGCATGTGAACTGCGCTTCCAGGAAAACTTAATCCAAATTGTCCTTGAGTCGGTGCAGATGGAGAGAGCTGGGTGCCCCCTCCTCTGCTGTCGCGCCCTCCTGTCGCCTTGGACCCAGCTCGCATGGCAGTGAGCAGACCTCGCACTGGGGCCCCGTTTGTATCTGCTGTTCCACTCAAAGAGAATGAAATGCAAATAGCCATTGCTCTTTTGAACAGAAATACGTCTTCTGCCCGCTCCTGGCCCAGGTCCTGCAGAAATATCACAGAACGTAACCTGCTCAGCGCTTCCCGTTTCCCGACCCCCACCTTCTGCCATCCTGAAGTAGGTGCCGCAGAGATGCGTCCGTATCCTTGCTTCCCCCTTCCCCAATTTTGTGCTGAGCTGGGTGGGTCCTCAGGGAGCCGCAAACCGAGTGTGCCCTCGGTGGGTCCTTTAGAGAGAGGAGCCCTTCTCACCTGCACTCATCCAGGCCAGTTATTCCCAATCAGATGGGCCACCTGACTGAGGGTCACTGCCTCTCCTCCTGGAAGGAAGCTGCTTGTCCTGGAGCCTGTGAGGGGTGCTTCCCTTCCAAAGAGGAGCACAGGTGGGGTGGACTCCTGGATGGCTTGAGCCCCTTCCCTCGGGGCGTTCCAACCCACCAGCAACTCTGAGCACACACCCGTGAGCACTTGCAACCAGGCCACAGCCCCAAGCCCTTACCGGATAGAATTTCTGGCACCACTGGGGCCAGGCAGGGAGCAGTGCCTGCTGACCCCCAAGCTCCCATCCTGTCCTGCGGGGCCTGCTTGCCTGCTGGCAGGGTCTCCATAGTGCAGGGGCGAGATGAAGAGAGGCGGGGGGTAAGGACAAGAACATTCCGTGGGGGGTGACTTTGCAGGTGACTTTACCTCCTCATGGCTGAAAGAGAAGACTAATACTGGCTCCTTCCTCACTGGAATGCTGTGGAACAGGAGGCTGGCAGCTCAGTCCTAGGAACAAGGGAGGGACTCACACACTGCTTTGTCTGTCCCACAAGGACTGGTGGCAGGCTGCCCTTTGCCAGCCACTGGCCCAGATCCTGGGGCCTTGGCAGGGAACAGAACATTTCCCCGGGAGCTCATGGATAGGATCCAAAGCAGCACGGGAGGAGGGTGAGGTGGCGGGTTCCACACTGGGGAAGGCCCCTCTGAGGGGGGCTCACAGCTGCGCTCCCAAACGCTCGCCCAGCTCCCATGCGAGCCGCTCTCCGCACTGCGTTGATGGCCTTGGCGCCCGTCAGCCCCGGCACCTGGGCACGGCATCATGGCGAGAGATGCCCTCGGTAGATTGCTGCAGAACTGGTAGGCTTCTGGACTTGAATAACAGATTTAATTCATAGACAACTATCAAAACCCAGAAGTTTTAAATTGCAGGCCTGTGTCCCCAGCCAAGGACGTGGAAAAGCTTTATCTAGAAACTCAGGTTTCACCTCCTCGGTAGGTTCATTAGGAAGTTTAACCTAGGAGCATACCCAGATAAACAGTTTAACCCTGGGTTTGTTTTCAGTAGGCAATTAGGGGAGTCTTGTCTTGGCACGGCTGCGGGGCTGGCCTTTGGGTGAGGCCTCCCAGGGCAGCGTCCTGCAGTTGCAATCAGTCAAGCCCAGGGTGCAGTTTGAACCTAAGCTGCATTAGCAAAGCGTCTCTGGATGCAGCTGGAAGGGAGGTGCCGATCTGGGAGGGTCTGGGGTCTGAGGAAGCCCCTCTCTGAAGCTGCTCGAGTGGGGGGTGGGACCGTCACCAGGACTTACCAGGTGGAGTCTATTTGATGTGGTAGAATCTGAATCTATGTCTTTGCTGGCCCACGAGTAAGAACTTCCTGTTGTATTTGGAAATTTGAGAAGAGGGAGTGGCCTTTTGGACTGTAGCTCAGAGAGGATTTCCCTGAGATGGAATGTTCTGGAAAGTCCTTTGAATTGTGCCGGGAAGGCTGCAGAGATGCCTCCTGTAGGGCCCCTACAGCTCCACGCTGGAGAGAAAGATGCTTGGAGGAAATGACAGGCCTGGAGGCCCATCAAGGCCCTGAGAGGAGGTGGAGGATAGGCTAGCTGCGGAGGGGACAGGAGGGGCCCAGAAGCCTGCACACGGTGGCAAAACTCAACTGAATGTCAATACTGCAAGTGAAGGAAGGAGAGGAAGTAGGTCATGGAGGGAATGAAAGGCAGGCGAATGCTGGTCCCACCCTCCCTGCCCTGCGTGACCGCCTTCCTCAGTAGCATGTCCTTCTCGGTGCTTCTCCTGTGGCCTTGGCAGTGGCTGTCCCACTCACCCTTCCAAAGGCCCCCAGCTCCAGCTTTCCCTTCAGGGAGTCTCCCTCTGTCCTGAGGGTGAGGCTTTGAGGACAACATAACTTAGTCAACATTTATTGAGCGCCAACCGTGTGCCAGCTTGGTTCTAGGAGCTGACACTAGGGCAGGGAACAGCATGGACAGGTCGTGTGCCTTCGGGGGCAGCCAGTGAACATAATGGCCTCCCAGGGAGGAGGGCTTCAAGGGGAACAGAGCAGAAGTGAGAGAGGCCGGGGTGCCGCTCTCTACTGGGGGCACAGGTGGCAGACACCTCCGCAGAGTCCTGAACCAAGTGAGGGTGGACCCGTGGCCACCAGGGAGATGCATGTTCAAAGCTCAGGCCCATCCCGTGCAGAGGGTGGGCCCAGACAGCAAGGAGGCCATGTGGCTGGGAGCCGAGAGCAAGGGGCACGGCAAGGGACAAGGTCTGCAAGCTGCTGACACCCAGGACCTGAGCTAAGCACGTGCGAATGTTCCGTCAATCCATTTTGAAAGAAATCACCTTAAGGAAAAATCATCTTAAGAAACCATCATGGAGCTGGTAGAATTATGGGCTCTTGAGTCAGACGCTCCTGGTTGGAATCTGGCTCTGCTCCTGACTGGCATCCTGGCCTTGGGCAAGTCCCTTCCTCTCTCCGAGACTTCCGTTTTCTCATCTGTAAAACGGGCCCCAAGTTATAGAACTGCTTCAGAAGATTGTTCATGAGGAATAACTGTGACCTCAAAAGCATAATGCTTTTCTGCTTTTGACCAGTCACAAGAGGTCACAGATTGTATGATATCCCTCAACGAAATGTCCAGAACAGGTAAATCCAATGGGGCAGAAGGCAGGCTAGTGGCCGCCCAGGGAATCATGGGTGGCTCGTTAGTGAATACTGGCTCTCTTCTTAGGGAGATGAAAATGTTCTGGAACTGTAGAGAGGTGATGGTTGTACAACACTAAACGTCCCAAATGTCCCTGAATCACATACTTTAGAATGGTTAATTGATGTTATGTGAATTTCTCCATTAAAACATTAAAAATAAATGAACAAACTTGCCTCCAGTAAAAGAGTGAATACAATAATACAGGTGGGGCACTTAGAAAAGTCCCTGCACTTGGTAAACACTCCCGGATGCTGGAGTCTAGCAGCTATGGGTCCCAAGTCTATCCGGGTCACTCACCAGCCAGTACGGGAGCAAGCTGCCCCATCTGGAAAATGGGGATGCCGCTGACATCTACGTCCCAGGCTTGCTGTGGAGATTAGTGAGGTGGCGTCTACACATCCTCAGTGTGATGTGGAGATGTGAGGAGCCACAACTTATTACGAGGTGCTCCGCACGCAAGCATGCAGGGAGGCAGTGTACCCAGCGGCCACAGCTCAGACTGGGCTGTTCCACTGACCTGAGCTTACAAAGTCTGCTGTTCCTGTGGACAGAACCTTGAGAAGTTCACTAACGGCTTTGAGCCCCAGTTTCTATACTTGTCAAATGGGGCATAAGAGTGGTACCTATGTCCCCGGTGTGCCCACTCGTGAAATGCAGTGAGGACGCCGTGATGCTCCTAGGGGGTCAGGCTCAGGCACGTGAAATGATCATTCTGTGCATCATGAGATCCACATGAGAAAGTCTGGCCCAATCATATGTGTTATCGCCATGATGCTGGTCCATTAGTTTAAAATGGATGCTTTTCCTTTTTTAAAATAACCTTGTTCTTGTGATTTTATAATTAGTGTTTTTCTTTTTTTTAAAGATTTATTTATTTTAGAACAAGAGAGAGCATGAGTGGAGGGGAGGGGCAGAGGGAGAGGAAGAGAGAGAGAGAGAGAAGCAGACTCCCTGCTGAGTACGGACCTGATGCGGGGCTCAATCTCATGACCGAGAGATCATGATCTGAGCCAAAATCAAGAGTTGGGCAGGGCGCCTGGGTGGCTCAGTTGTTAAGCATCTGCCTTTGGCTCAGGTCATGATCCCAGGGTCCTGGGATCGAGTCCCACATCAGGCTCTCTGCCCTGTGGGAAGCCTGCTTCTCCCTCTCCCACTCCCCCTGCTTGTGTTCTGCTCTATGTCTTTCTCTGTCAAACAAATAAATAAAATCTTAAAAAAAAAAAAAAAGAGTTGGACACTGAATCGACTGAGCCACCCAGGCACCCCTAATTAGTGTTTTTCTTATTTATAGAAATAGTATATTCTCACTGTAAAAAAAAAAGGCAGACATGTATAAAGTAAAGAACACTTTCTTTCCCCTGATCCCTCCCCTAAAATAATCATTATGGCCAATTTGTTGCATATCCTTCTAGATTTACTTCTCTTGTTAAATGTAAATAGGCTCATATGATATGGATTGTTATCTTTTTTTTTGAGTTAGGGTGTGTCTTACACTTCCCTTCTGTATCAACACCCTCAATCTACCTTATTTCTTTTAAAAGCTGCAGAATGTTGGTATACCACAATTTGTTAAGCCTTCCTCTGTTTGTGGACATTTATGTGGTGTCCAGTGTTCTTCTGTTATAAGTAATTCAGCAGCAGGAAATCTTGCCCATATATCTTTGCACTTATACTAGTATTTACTCTGAAGAAATTCCTGGACCAAGATGCTTGGCTTCTCTGGGCCTCAGTTTCCCCAATTTGTGCACGGCGAATACTAATTTTTATCTTGCAAGATACTATAACATCACATCTGCCAAATACTTAGGACTGTTGGTTGCACGTAGTAGGCACTTGATAAATGATACTTTGGTTTTTATTTTAAACCGGAAGGCATTAAATCTAGCCCAGCTACCCGTTGCAAGTTCACATGTAAGCTTGGGCCCCAAGGAGATATTTTAGGTATTTTAGTTAGCTTACTTTCTGCTAATCTACAGTTGGCCCTTCTTCCATCCTTGAAGTGATGACAGTTTGGGTGCTCTTCTCCCCTGGGGTCCCGGGGTCCCTGCAGCCCTTTCCTCCTCAAACAAGAGGCTCTGCGGGCTCCGTAGGCCTCCTTAGAGATCTCACTGCTGGCTGCTCGCCACAGCTCAGCATCCAGTATGCAGTTGCAGGTGGAGGCTGGCCCCGAGCACCGTGAGGGAGAAAAGGGGTGAGTCTAGCCTCCAAAATGGACACGTTGGAACCTCTGATATCTCATGGTAATAATACAGGTTAAAACAATGTGGGCACTTATTATATGCCACACCGCATACTAAGCACATGGGTTAGCGCTTTTAATCCAAGTCCCCAGTGTAGCGACGGGGAACCCAAGGCTTGCCCAGGCCACGTGGGCCCGGAGCGCGGAGCAGGGTTATGGGTGTCGATGGGGAGTGTGGCCTCTGGTCACTGGCCACTCCCTCCTCACAACTCTGGGTGCCAAAGTGGGAGCAGAAAGATTCTTTCTGAGGCCCCCACAGGGTGATTGCCGGTATTAGCCTGTGTGTGTGTGTGTGTGTGTGTGTGTGTGTGTGTGTCCAGCTCATGTGAAATCCAGAGGAGAGTGGAGAGCCATTCCAGAGGACTGGCCTCTGAGCTACTGAGATCCACCGACCACTGAGGCAGGGCTCTGACCATCTGGAGGGGCTGGGGTCCATACGCGTGGTCCTCACAGAGTAACTGGGGCTGCTGCTATGAAGGTGGCATGTCTGGGACCTAGACACCCCGCCGCTCCAGCCAGGCATTCGGGCACGGTCGCCTCTCTGTCCTTTGGCCGTAGGATCATGGAGCATGCTCTCTCTTTCTGAGCACGAGGATAACCTCCCTCCTCCTTCATTCCCTCTTCTCGGCAATTTCCTTCTGAGCACACACCAACCTCTGACAGCAGAGCCTCAAGTTTGGGTCCCAGTTGGCTACTATGTTTAACAAAGCCCTGTATGGTCACCTTGTATGAGTGGACAAAATGAGCCCAGAGGAAACCCTTGGCTTGTGCCCACATCCAGGGCGCAGGGACCCCCGGGTCACCCAGAAGGTCCAGACTCCCCCAGGGCGTTCACCTTCTGCGGGACCCTTGGGGCCCTGCACCCGGGACGCAGGCATGGTGGGAACAGTACAGGGGCTTCAGACTTCTCCCCCCACCTCCCCCACCAGAAGGGGGTCAGGGCCCCAGTGCTGCCACCGTCATGAAACCAGCGTCCGGAATTGTCAGGAAAACAAAAGCCGGTCGCATCCTGAGCCCTTTTAATCACCTAATGGCGGGGACATCCGACGCCGGGGCTCAGGTTCCAAGGCGAGGCCTCAGCCGGGCCACTGTAACTACAGCCAAGTTTGGCCCAGCTTCTCCGTGTTACAGCCGCAACACGGACGCACACAATTGAAGTATTTGAGAACAATGAAATATGCATGGCTATCAGTGACAGCCCCATAAAGTGCAGCAATTAGCCGCGTAATCCGAGAGAGGGAGCCGGCCCTCGGCAGCCCGTGGCTCCCCATTAGTTAAATGCATTTTGTACGTCCTCATCCCATCAAATCAACTAACACTTCCTTTAATTGGTTCATGAATTATACAGCCGTCCCGCATTATAATTTAATCGCCTGTAAACATTCATAGGGCCCCACTGTAAAGCGTATCGCGCTCATTAATTCGTTAATTTCAGCAGATGGAAGGGGAGATCGGATGAACGGTGGCAGAACAGAGCGCCTTGGGCAATGGAATAAGGAAGAAAAGGTGGGGGGCCGTTTAGGTTTTTTAAGGGCTGTCAGAAACTCAATCTGTGAGCTGTCAGCCGCCTGGACCCAGCGCCCACCCCCTCCACTCCACCGACCGCGGGAAATGACTGGCGGATTCATATGGAGGCTTGTCAACCGTCTTTAAACATCAAGCCAGCGGGTAAACCGAGCCCGATGTAAATTAATTCTTGTCTTACGGGCCCCCCTTTCTCTGTCCCCATGAATATTTCATGGCGGGCAGCATAAATATTAATTCTAATAGCTCTGCACAGTGGTTATTATTTCTGTTTTATGACAAATATTCATAAAATATTCAGGACCCTTTTTTAGAACATTTACACACTTGATTGTGAATTTTCCCAGTTTCCCGAGGACACTGTAAACATATTGGGGTTCTCTTGATGGACTTTTCCCCGTTAATTAATACCCCTGGTGATTAATATTTAATCAGATTTAGGTTTTTCGAGAAGTAAACACCTATTAGATTGGAGGGTGGGAGGGGATTGGTTTTCCCCTTCAGTCTGTAAAATGGGAGATTTCTGCTCCCGTGAGTCTGTTTCTCTTTGACACCTGGGTGATCTGACAAAGGCTAACCCCCTTGCCTTTTTATCTTGAAAACAATATCTGTCTTTTTTGCATGTGTCTGTTCTCCTCTTACTTTTTAACCCAGAGCTCTGGCAGCAACCCAGCTTACTGTAATGAAATTCTTCGGAAGATGCCACTGCAGTGTTTATGCAAGGATTTAACATAATTTTGGAGTAATTAAAGTGTGGGTTTAACAAACACGGTGGCGGATTCCTTAGGCAAGGCAGCTGTGATTGGGGATGAAGGAGCTTCTGGAATCCACGTGATTTGTCTTTAACCCTGAAAGGCAGCTGTGCTCGGCGTCCCCATGAGGCCCCGAGGAGGGGGTCCCAGCCCCGGGGAGCCGGGGGGCCACACAGATGAGGTGGTGGCTTCGGCCCATGGGGGGTCTGAGGCGGGGTCCTGCAAGCCTTGAGGCTGGGGTGCCGCCCCACCCCACTGCACTGGCTCTCCTCCTAAATTGCTTCGGGGTTCACTTTCCTGTGCCCTGATTCTCAGCAGAAGCCTCGTGATTCTCTAAAACCGCAGGGCATGAAGCTGAATTATTTTACAAATAGGAAGGCAGCAGGGAGGGCAGGAAGGAGGGTCCTAGAGCGGCCAGACCTGGAGCCCAGCCTGCAGGCATCACCTAACCTCCTGGGGGCCTGAGAGATTTTCATCTTTGAAATGGGCAGGATCACAGGACTTGGGTCATGTGCTTCCTGTGAAGATTACATGGGACAACACGTGTATGTAACATGCTTCGTACAGGCGCCTGGCATGCAGTAAGTACATAAACGTTGGCAGGGACCGTGATGATGATGGAGGTGGTAGCTAATGAGAGCCAAAGGCTTAACATCAAGGCCACGTAGTAAACCACGTTTAGAGGAAGAGATTCCTGGAGGAAAACCCCAGCCATGGAAGGGGTTAAAATAGAAGCTTCTCTGCAGTCCCTTAAAACATATAGTGGAGAAGTCCAGAACGGAGATTCTGACCGTGGGCAGAGAAGCGGCGAGGCTGAAGACGCTTCACCAGGGACACATTTTAACACAGTGTTTGTCACTGACGGAGAGTGGCTCTGGGAAAGGGAACCCCGAAATGAATTCACCTGACCCTCCCTTCGCTCCCTGTCTTGGGGGGACCGGTGACAAGGAGAGACACTCGTTTCACAGGGGGCCCAAGGGTCCAGATCTTCCACACCCTGCTGTCTGGTCCTTGAAGCAAATTCCTGCTCCCAGAGCAGCGCCAGGGGCTGGCCCGGCGGCAGGTTGGGCTGCGAGCAAAGGCACACAGGGAGGCCTCCTTGGCGTCTGCCCCGGTCCCTGACTCGAGTCCCTTTCAGCTGACCTGCTCGAAGTGGAGAAAGATGCCGTTGACTCCAGGTGGCTCTGAACCAGCGACTCCCAGGGAGCCACAGGTAAACCACGCGTCGGAGTCTGTGGTTTATGCTGAGCAGCGGGAGGCCAAGACCTACCTATCCCTCTCCCTTCCTTCCTCCCTCCATCCCTTCCTTCCTTCTTTCTTTCCTCCTCGTTTAGCAGATTCACAACAGATTGAGGCAGTCAGCTGCACGGACACCAGAGCGGGCTGCCTGGGTTTGAACCCCTGCTCGGCTACTGTGTCGGGTTCTCCAGAGAAACAGAACCAACAGGATGTGTATTGTATACAGAGAAAAAAGATTTATTATAGGGACTTGGCTCATGCAATATAGAGACTGGCAACTCCCAAGATCTTGGGGTGAGTTAGCAAAAGCTGGGAGGCTTGAGACCCAGGAAGAACCAGAATACAGGACGACTTTGATCAGAAGGAGTCTGAAGTGGGGTCCCGCGAGCCTTGAGGATGAGGTTGCATAAATGTTGATCCCACCCCCACCTCATTAGATCTGAAGAAGCCCTTATCCCCACTTGAAGGCCATTAGAGAGGAGGAATTCTCCCTTATTCAGGGGAAGGTCAGCTTTTTGTTCTATTCATGCCTTCAACTGATTGGACAAGGCCCACCCACAGCAGGAAGGCAGTCTGCTTCCTTCTGTTCAGCAATGTAAATGTTAATCTCCAAAACACTCACAGCTACACCCAGAAAAATATTTGACCAAATATCTGGTACCCTGTGACCCATTCAACCTGATACATAAAATCAGCCATCAGGGGCCGGGGAGCCGTGGGGTCAGGAGGACAGCCCAACCTAGCAGGGAGCTCCAGAGCAAGGCTCACCCACTGAGGGTGGCTGCACTGGGCAGGACAGCCAGGCCCAGAACAGTATGACCTTGTTCAGAAGCTTGGGTTAAAACATCCATCAGCTGGTGAAAGGCTAAACAAAATGAGGTCTGCCCATACAATGGAACACCACTTGGTCATAAGAGGGAATGAGGCTCTGATGTGCGCTATGGTGCGGGTGAATATTGGGAGCATTAGGCTGCATGGAAGGTTCTAGGCCTGCAGGCCCATGTGGATATTCTTTTTTTTTTTTTTTAAGATTTTATTTATTTATTTGAGAGAGAATGAGAGACAGAGAGCACGAGAGGGAAGAGGGCAGAGGGGGAAGCAGACCCCCCCTCCGAGCAGGGAGCCCGATGTGGGACTCGATCCTGGGACTCCAGGATCATGACCTGAGCCGAAGGCAGTCGCTTAACCAACTGAGCCGCCCAGGTGCCCCGTGGATATTCTGTTATTAGTATGCATTATATGCCTTATATGGATTATTGTGTTTAATCCGTGAAATAACCTTGTGGGGTACTCCTCTTTCTGTAGTCTCCTAAATGAAGACTTGGAAGGCCGCATATGGTATGGTTGTATTTATATGAAATGTCCAAAATAGGCAAATCAGTAGACCAGAATCCAGGGGCTCAGGGAGGGGAACGGAAAGCACTGCCTGTGGGCAGTGTTCCCTTTGCAGGTGATGAAAATGCCTTAAACTTAGATCGTGCTGGTGGTCGCACAACTCTGTGAATATGGTAAAAATCATTACATTGTACACTTTCAAGGGGTGAATTATATCTCAGTAAATATGTCAGAAACATGGACATAGGGCTCGAGTCCCTGGAGATATTTACAGCTGGAGGCTGTCAGCGGACCACACTCCTTACAGCTGAGCCGTGGATTCTTAAAGGGAGATCTGATGGAGCACCCATGTGTCAGCCACGCCACGGGGCACTGCCAGAGTGTCCTCTGGCTCGGATGTTCTTTCGGGACTGCTGCTGACCAGTGGATCTGGACCGGTGTCCACACTGGTGGACTTCGGTGCCAATCAGTGTTGACCAATGTTCCCGCCGTCAGAGGGGCCCTGAGCCAGCAGGTGTTTGGTGTAGCCACAAGCGAACGCTCTGGGTACAAGCTAGAAGGTATGGTATGGTCAGCCAGTGCCCGAGGAAGATGGTGGGTTTCCAGGAACATTCAGGAACTTTGTGTCATGAGCGCACAGAGGAGACCAGCTGGGTCGTGAGCCAGGCCCCCCTCAAACACAGACCCGGAGCCAAAGGGCGGCCAGGGGAGACGGGAGTGATCCGTGTGGACCCAGAGCACACTCGTGGACCCGTGTGGCCGCACCTGGAGCGGGTGGCTGGCTGGCTGGGGTGTGGGCGCGGGTGGCCCGGGGGGTGCGCAGAGTGGGGCATGAGTTTGGGCACGAGTTTGGACCTGAGGCCTGCCTGCAGTCGCTGGCACGGAGGGTGTCCTGGCCTGGCGCACCCAGGCCCGTCTTGTCCTGCTGCTCTTGCTAGCCTTCCACTCGCCTCCTGTCACTTTTACCTTCAGCTCATTCGCCTTTCTCTTTGGGAAAAGTTTGCTGAACTTTCTGGCTTCCCGTGATTTGCATTTCACAATTGTCGAGGGAGCGTCTGGGTGGCGGTTTGCAAAGGAATTACTCTCTTTCTTCCCAGTGGGGAAGAAGGCAGAAATTTTAAGACAACTTTAAAATGGAGCCCGATTATGCAGGAATTTGATCCCTGGGTCCTTCTCCTCAAACCAGACTGCTGTGTTTTGTGCGGCACTTGGTAAGCTGCCAGGCAAGCTCGCTAATTTACCAGTTAATGACAGTCCTCGAGAGTGTTCCTCTTGCCCCTGGAGAGATTTTAGACCCCGCTAGGGTAGATTTGCCATTATCAATTATGCACAGTTTTAAACAAGAAATGGCCAGCAGGAGCCTCTTTTTTGAAGGAGTGGGGAGTGGGAAGTGAGGGCAGCCTGCAGCTGCCGCCTGAGGCCAGGAGGCCTGAGGCCTGGGGTTTTCAAATGAGGTGGAGATGTCTGGCCTTTCGTGTTCAAATTGGACACATGTCAGAGTAAAAAATGCACAGAGCGAAAATTGTACAGCTCTGGCCATGGCCTGTTCCAGACGCCGGGGAGGGTGTGTGTCCAAACTCTCTTCGGTGCACATCTCACAACAGCTTTGATGGGGAGCTGCGGCCTGCACCTGTGGCTCAGGACCGGGGGGCTGTTCCCCATGCTGGGGTGCTTCTCTGTCAGGCCTCCCCCGGCATCGCGGCCAACATCCGCCCGCTCACTGCATGCTTATCTGGCCCTTAGCACATGTCCTGCACAAAGGTTGCAGACAAGGCAGCCCCAGCGCCTATCCTCAGACAGCTCAGGCCTCGTGTGTTCTGAGGTGTGAATCCTCCTGCAGGTGACCCAACTTTCATTTTTTTTTTAGATTTTTGATAGTCTATGCGTGATTCACTTGCTCCTTCTCCCCAGCCCCTGAAGCAGTTGTCTATAGACACGGATGCTGCCTCTCTCCGCCCTTAGACTAGAAGGAGGTCTTGTCCTGACAAGTCCGTAAAAAGTAGTCACTCCCGTTTTGTGCCCTACGAGCGCCCCATGGGCTAACACTCTTATTATCCTGACTACTGTAGCTTTGTAGTAAGCCTTGAAATCAATTTGTTCTCTTTCCACATCGTTTTACTGAATACAGTTCTCTTCCAGAAACACTCCCCATATAACTTTGAGAGTTAACTTGTGTAGAATCTTCAAAAAACCTTGTTGGAATTTTGGTGGGAATTGCACCAAATCTATAATTTGGGGAGGATTAACATTTTAACAATATCGAATCTCTGAGTCCGTGGATATGGTATAACTCCCCATTTAGTTAAATCTGATTTCTTTCATCAGTGTTTTGTCATTTTCTGCACACAGAACTTATTTTGTTAGCTTTACATGTATTTCATTTTTATACTATTGTAAATGGTACTTTTTTAAAAAGAGATTTATTTATTTGGGAGAGAGAATGAGGGAGGAGGGGCAGAAGGAGAGAGAGAAGCAGTCTCTCCACTGAGCAGGGAGCCTGATGTGGGGCTTGATCCCAGGACACTGAGATCATGACCTGAGCTGAAGGCGGATGCTTAACTGACTGAACCACCCCAGTTGTTTGTTGCTGGTACCTTGAAAGTCAATTTATTTTTTTGTACATTGATTTTGTATCCTGTGAATTCACTAAACATACTTATTATAGTAACCTTTTTGAAGATTCTTTGGTACTTCTATTTAGATGATTATGTCATCTACAAATAGAGACATTTTATTTCTTTCCTTTCAATTTGTATGCATGTTATTCCCTTTTCTTGTCATATTGCATTAACCAGGATTTCTGGTATGATGCTGAATAGGAGTGGTGAGAATGGACAAATCTTGCCTTGTTCCCAGTCTTAGGGGAAAGCATTCAGTCTTTCACCATTAAATATGATGTTACCTGTAGTTTTTTTGTAAATATCCTTTATTGGGTTGTGGAAGTTACCATCTATTTCTACTTCGCTTAGAGTATTTATCAGGAATTGATGTAAAATCTTGTTAAATGCTTTTCCTGCATCTGTTGAGATGATTGTATAGTTTTTCTTCTTTAATATAGTAGGGTAGAGTACATTGATTGATTTTTGAATGTTTTGACTTTCATTCCCAGGCAAAACCACACTTAGTTGTAATGTATTATTATTTTTATATATTGCTAGATTCAGTTTGTTAACATTTTATTGAGTGTTTTTGCTTCCGTATTCTTGAGTGATATTGGTCTATGATTTCCCGTAGAGTCTCTGTCTGGTTTTGGGTATCGGGGAAAGGCTGCTTAATAAAGTAAATTCTATTCTCTCCTCCTCTGTTTTCTTAACATTTGTGTAGCATTGGCATTATAGTTAGTTTAGAATTAGTACTATCCTATGGTTCATATTCTTTGGTCTATCCATTTATTTGTACACATGTGTATATTAAGAACCTCATTAAATTGTAAGCTTATTCAAGGCCAGAGAACCACCCCTCCCCCTGCCTTCACCATCATGTGTATAAACTACACCATAGCACTTATTTTTTATTGAGATAAAATATACTTAATGTAAAATTTACTCTTTTAGCCATTTTTTTTTAAAGATTTTATTTATTTATTTGAGAGAGAGAGAGAGACAGTGAGAGAGGGAACACAAGCACGGGGGAGAGGGAGAAGCAGGCTTCCCGCGGAGCAGGGAGCCCGATGCGGGGCTCGATCCCAGGACCCTGAGATCATGACCTGAGCCGAAGGCAGATGCTTAACGACTGAGCCACCCAGGCGCCCCTCTTTTAGCCATTTTTAAGTATACGGTCCGATAGCAGTAAGTACATTCACAGTGTTGTGCGGCCTCACCACCATCCATCCCCAGAACTTCTTTCATCTTCCTCAACTGAAATTCTGTCCCCATTAAACACTAACTCCCCATCCCAACCCCCATCCCCTGGTGCTCACCATTCTATGTTCTGTCTCTGTGAATTCGATTCCTCTACATACCTCACAGAAATGGAACGAAACAATAGTCATCCTTTTGTGTCTGACATTTCACTTAGTGTAATGCCTTCAAGGTTCATCCACGTTGTAGCAGGTGTCAGAATTTCTTTCCCTTTTAAGGCTGAATAATACTTTATTGTGTGTATACACCACATTTTGTTTATCTAGTCAACCATTGGTGGACATCTGGGGTATTACCACCTTTCAGCTACTTTGAATAATGCCTCTGTGAACTTGGGTAGGCAAATGTCTGTTCCAGTGCCCACTTTCCCTCATTTTGGATATACACTCAGAAGTGGACTAGCTGAATCATAGGGTCCTATGTTTACTTTTTCAAGGAACCACCATAGACTTTTCCACAGTGGATACACCATTTTACCTTCCCACTAGCAATGCACAAGCATTCCACTTTCTCTGTATCCTCACCAACACTTGTTATTTGCTGGGTTTTTTCTAATAGCCTTCCAAATGAGTGTGAAGTGGTATCTCACTGTAGTTATACCATGGTGCTTTGTATAGAGTTTTGCCCCTAGTGGAGCGCTTATTGCTTGAAATCAAGAGGTTAATAAGGGCAGGGCCCTGCCTCTCTGCAGTAGTGGACGCCATATTTATTTAAAGTCAGTTATTGTATATCATAGCTCACATTTACCAAATCTACGCGTGGATCCAGAGAAAGTTCCATAGAATTTAGCTCTGGAGCAGGTGGTAAGCTTCTGGTCCTTTGAGAAAGAAGGCTTTCTTTGCTCCCCAAACAGAGCCCCAGGCAGAATGGCCAGAGGGTGTCAAGAGATCCCAGCTGCCATTGGGTATCAGGCACCAATGCCCTGGGTGACGGAGTATGAGGCCTGACCTCTCTGGGACTCAGTTTCCCCCTCTTGTACCCTGAGCAGATAGGATCAGAGTGCTGGTTCTCAGCCTTGACTACACTGTAGTTGCTTGGGGAGATTTTAAAAATCTCCATTCCCACGCCTCACCTTGGGCTAATTCTAGCTGAATCTCCAGGGGGGCGGGGACCAGGCCCCAGTATTCTCGAAGCTCCTCTGATGGTTCCAGGGTGTGGCCAGGGGTGACACCTGGGATTAGAGCTGTGGTTCCCATCCCTGGTTGAGCACTTGAGTCACCTGAGCTGCTGATTTACAAATACGGGTCCCCCGGCCCCTTACCTGGAGGTTTTGGTTTGGTAGCTCTGAGAGGGGTGCCCAGAATCTGTATTTCAGACAAGTCCTCCTGATGATTCTCAACACCAGACACATCTTGGAAACATGGAAGGGGGGCAGCAGTTCTTCAACCTGGTTGTGTGTATGAGTCACTGTGGATCTTGTAAAAATGTAGACTCCCAAGTCAGTGGGTGGGTGGTTGGCGGTGCTGGGCTCCCAGGTGGTGCTGGTGCTGCTCATCGGGGACCCCACTTTGCGTAGTGAGGGAGTAGAGGCCTCCCAGGAGGCCTCCACCGGCCTGAAGCTCTGCAAGCCCCCAAGCAGGTACAGCCCCCGCCCCTGGTGAGTCCTAGCTCCCCCATGGCCCCTGCAGGGCTGCTACTGCCCGCCACCCTGCTGTAGGTATTCTTGGCTGTCTTTGCTGTCTCCGTTCTCCCTCTCCTGGCTGTGTGCCTGGAAATGAGCAGCAGAATGCAAGACCCTGGCCAGGCGAGGCACACACAGGACTGCCTCTCTGCAGAGCTGCCCGGGCTCCCCACTCCACGCCGCCACCCGGCTCTGGCACCGCGGCTCCAGGAGCCTGGCAAACCAGGAGCTTCCAGCATGGAAACACAGCTCCTTCTCCAGTGAGGCTTTTCCCAGAGACGTGTTTCAAGTACCGATTTGGTGTCCTTGTGCTTCTGATCTTGCCAGCCTTTCACGAGCCATTCCCTTGAATGACGACAAGCAGTCTTGATATGCTGGGTTAAAACTCTTTCAACTGGGGCTTGTTTGTTTATGAAACAGCATCAGTTATCAGGGATTTCCAAACTGGCTTCCTTTCTACTGGCGTCGGCATCCAGAGCGGCGCCGCCAGCCGCCAGCCGCGGTGACAGCCGTGTTTTGGTGTTGCTGTTGGGCCTCGCAAGTCTCGGGGGTGGGAAGGGGGGCCCGGCGTGTTTGGAGCGCGAGGGATAAAAGCTCGTTGAAACACCTGTGCTCCCGTGTTCAGACGCTCCCCGATCTCGCATGTTTTATTTGGTGGCTGTTATTTTGCAGCACGTTGTGAACGGAAATCATTATCAAGAACGTGTGCCGGGGGCGCCTGGGTGGCTCAGTTGCTTGAGCGACTGCCTTCAGCTCGGGTCATGATCCTGGAGTCCCGGGATCGAGTCCCGCATCGGGCTCCCTGCTCGGCGGGGAGTCTGCTTCTCCCTCTGACCCTCCCGACCCTCCCCCCCTCTCCTGTGCTCTCTCTCTCAGTCTCTCTCTCAAATAAATGAATAAAATCTTAAAAAAAAAAAAAAAAAAGAACGTGTGCCGGGAAGAAGTCGGTTTTCATGGCTCCTAGCCCCCCAGGCTGCAGGGGAAACCACAGTGCTTGCTCTGCAGAGGGACAGCTGCGGCTTTCATCAGGAACCAGCGAGGGGCTTCTTGGCCGCTGGGCAGAAGCAAACCTAAGCAAACAGTGTGGGCAAAGTGAGGCAGAGAGAAGAAAGGCGGGGAGAATTTGCCTTGAAGGAGAGAGAGCGTTTGGCTCAGGCACTCACATTTTTAAAAAATTTACACATTTTCCAGAAGCAAGTGGCATCGAAGAGACTAGGAGTATTAGGTGTCCTTTGGGGGACAACTGCAGGAACCCCAGCTCAAACCAGCTTAAGCAAAAGAAGAGGTTTATGTATTCATGTCAGAGAAACATTAAGAGGTGTGTCAGCTTCAGGTATAGCTTGATCCAGGGCCCCAAACAGTATCTCTCCTCTCTCTCGGGGAGGGCTTCATTCTCAGGTAGGCTCTCTCTGCGTGCAGGCTCCAGGCAGCCCCAGGTACCATACCATCAGCTTAGCAGCCCCAGCAAAAAGGAAGCTCCTTTCTGGAAAGCCATGGTGCAGCCTCTCATTGGCCCGGCTTGGATCAACTTGCATACTGATCCAGTCCCTGTGGGCAGGAGGAGCCAGCACTCAGATTGGCCACACCCGGGCCTTCCTCACACTCAGCCCTGCAGCCCTGGGGTGAGTTAACTTCAAACATGGCACAGGGATGAGAGAGGACCAGGGTGGCTCCCAAGGGAAATCAGGACCATTGGCAGGCATCGATAAGCCCAGGGAAGCAGCAAGTGTCCTCGTGCGGCATGTGGAGTAGTCCCCTGTGCCCCCTTCTCAGTCAGTGTAGCATGTCCTTCATGTCAGTAAAACAGGAGGCTTTGACTCACATCAGTGACTCAGAACCATCTTGAAGGATTGGTACCCCTCGGAGTGCCTGGGTGGTTCAGTCAATTAAGCATCTGCCTTTGGCTTGGGTCGTGATCCCAGGGTTCTGGGATCAAGCCCCATATCAGTCCCCCTGTTCAATGGGGAGTCTGCTTCTCCCCCCCCCCATTTGTGCTCCCTCTCACTCATGCTTTTCCTCTCTCAAATAAATAAAATCTTTAAAAAAGAAATTGGCACCCCTTCAGGGCACCAGGGTGGCTCAGTCAGTTAGGGGACCGACTCTTGATTTCAGCTCAGGTCATGATCTCTGGGTCATGAGATCCAGCCCCGCTCAGCAGGGAGTCTGCTGGAGATTCTTTCCCTCTGCCCCTCCCCTGCTCTCTCTCTCTTTCTCTCTCAAGTAAATAAATAAAAAAAAGAATTGGCAGCCCTTCTTAATATCCAAGATGTCTAAAGAACTCCCAC
The DNA here is from genome assembly GCF_029215605.1 of Mirounga angustirostris. Taxonomy (NCBI): domain Eukaryota; kingdom Metazoa; phylum Chordata; class Mammalia; order Carnivora; family Phocidae; genus Mirounga; species Mirounga angustirostris. The sequence goes on along the minus strand of NW_026991723.1, from coordinate 90,123,134 downwards.
AACTCAATACCAAAGAAACAAATAATCCGATTAAAAATGAGCAGAGGACCTGAACAGACATTTTTGCGAAGAAGACAGCCAGATGGTGGACAGACATATGAACAGATGCTCAATATCACTCATCATCAGAGAAATACAAATCAAAACCACAAGGAGATACCACTCACACCTGTCATTATGGCTAAAATCAAAAACACAAGAAACAATAGGTGTTGGCAAGGATGCGGAGAAAGGGGTCCCCTCATGCACTGTTGGTGGGAATGTAAACTGGTGCAGCCACTCTGGAAAACAGAATGGAAATTCCTTAAAAAGTTAAAAATAGAACTACCAGAGGACCCAGTCGTTCTACTTCTGGGTATTTACCTGAAGACAGCCCAAGTGTCCATCAGTAGATGCCTGGATAAAGAAGACATGGTGTATAGATACACTATGGAATATTACTCAGCCAGAAAAAAAGAAGGAAACCCTGCCATTCATGACAACCGGATGGACCTAGAAGGAAGGAGGCTAAGTGAAACAGGTCAGAGAAAGACAAATACCATATTATCTCACTCACGTGTGGAATCTAAACAAAAGAAAACAAAACAAATGAACGAAACAGACTCATAACTACAGAGAACAAACCAGTGGTTGCCAGAGGGTTCCAGGGAAGTGGGGGATGGGTGAAATGGGCAAAGGGGATTGAGAGGCGCAAGCCTCCAGTTATAAAATAAATAAGTCCCAGGGATGAGACATACAGCCTAGGGAATACAGTCGATAGTATTGTAATAACTTCTGGTGGTGACTACATGCACCGTAGGAACAGTTCATAATGTGTATATAATTGTTGAATCACTATGTTGTGCACCTGAAACTCATATAACATTGTGTGTCAACTATGCTTCAGTTAAAAATTTTAAAAAATCATTTATTTTTTAAAAAATGGCGCCCTTTTGAGAATTTGAGACCCATGGGCCCATCCCCTCCCAGAAAATACACATGGTCAACCATTTGCCTCTAATTCCTAGGGGACACGGGCCCTGCAAGGGTGCCTGGCACGGAGTCGCTGGCCCGGGTGCTCCCCCAGGCAGCAGATCCCAGGCTCAGGGGAATACCGGGCTCCCTCCGGTGCCTGCCGAATCAGCATTTCTGGGCCAGGGTGAAGGCTTTCTTTGTTCTCTAACTTGGAGGAGACAGAGTGGCCATCTTGAAGAGACTCCACCCCAAGAGCAAAGGCAAGAAATCTCATTTGTGTGCATTTTTCTTGCACTTAGAGCTGCTGCTTGCCTGGGTTTACTTACTTGGAAGTGAAACGAACAAGGCTTCAGGCGCACGGGGAGTGCTTGTTGTCACTGATGTTGTCCCCAGTGGGAGGTGAACACATCGGTCATCGAACCCAGATGTCCGTGATGATGAGCCCATTGAGTCCTGTGTTTCCGTTCCACACGGCAGGCTGGGAAACTCCCCCGAGTTACTGCAATGCTTGGCGTACAGCAGGCATCCAATAAATGCACGTAGGGATTAATTAAAGGATGAATGAGTGAGCAGTAAGTGAGCAATGGACTATTCCAGAAGTTAATTCTTTAAAAACAAACTGGGATGGTTTCACACTAGAGGACAGGGCCTGGATTAGAGCTGTGAGCAGGCGCCGTGAACACATGGCCCTTCACCCCACCCACCTGTCCCACCCAGAGTGCGTGCCCTTCTCCTCTGTCCCATCTGCCAACCCTGGCACCACTGACATTGGGGCCGGGTAACTCTTTGTGCCGGGGGCTATCCCACACCTAGGATGTTGAGCACTCTCCCTGTCTCCACCACTACCTACTAGTAGCTCCCCTCCCCCATTGTGACGACCACAAATGTCCCATAGATTGCCAAATGTCTCCTTGGGGCAAAATCACCCTAGATAAGAACCCCGCCCTCACGTTTTGTATAAAAAAAGGGTCCCGTTGTCAGAAAGCAGGGACTCAGCCACTTGCACTAAGGATTTAGGAGAGACCGGGCTTATCAGAAGTGGGCTCTGTGTCCTTTCTGCTGGGCTCTGGTCTGGGCTGTTTACTTTCGAAGGCCCTGCTCCCTTGGGTCCAGGGCTCCTCTGTGAAGGAGAAAATGGGGGAGCTGAGAACCCCAGCTCTGCGGGAGGGCGTGGCAGCCAGGGGGACTGAACTTTCAGGAAGGCTGTCCCATGACGAGAGGGATGACATTATAGCCCTACCTGCCGCGTTTGAGCGCCGAGGGTGCGCAAACCCCGCACTAAGCATGGGACACGCTTCCTGCCGTCAGATCTTCAACACCAGGCAACTGTCATTAGCCCATTTTGCAGCTGAGCAAACTGAGTCTGAGAGAGGCTGTGTGAGTGGCCCGAGGTCACACGGCAAGTCAGTGGTGGAGGTGGATTCTAACCCAAGCTTCCGTGGCAGGGAGGCCTCTGTCTGCATCTCTCCCTGGTGACCTTGGAGAGCTTGGTACCTGGAGCCCCTGAAAGATCGCTCCTGAGGCTCCACCCCCGTGCGGGGAAGATGCTGGCCCTGGTCTCAGGTGCCCAGAGTCCAGCCCGGAGTCCCCTCCAGCTGACCGTGGTGCTGTTCTCTCCCCGTAGGGTGTTTTTCCTGAATGTGCCATTCGATTCTGTCATTGAGCGGCTGACCCTGAGGAGAATTGATCCTGTCACGGGAGAAAGGTTGGTGCCAGGCTCCTGGTGGCTGGCTGTCTGAGGGCTCCAGGGGTCGGGCCCTGCTGGGGAGCCTCCCCTGTCCGTCCGGCTGACTGATGATGCCACAGCAGGATAGGTCTGGGCATGACACCGACAGAAGACTCTAGAAAGGGGGTTCCTCCAGTCGGTTCCCCTGGGCAGTGTCTGTGGACCCTCCGCCTGGGAGAGTAGCCAGGGAATGGACGTCCGAGGCGAAAGGTGTGCCCACTCTGTCCCGAGTAGCAGTTCTGACCTGCGCATGTGACGTGGCTGGATTGGCGGGCGACCCCGAGACGCTGTCACGGTGATGCGCACGGCCGAGGAGGCTCCTATAGAAACATGCCCGTGGGAACCAGTCCACCAGGGCGCCCACCCTGAGTCCCAGGAAGTGAACTCTGAGTTTTATCCTGTGGTCGACCAAGTATAATCACTGTGTTGGTGCTGAAACGCAGTTGAAAGTCCCCACAATCACAAAGAGGTAGAAGCTTCCATCCTCGCTGGCACCCAGGGCCACGTTTCTGGGTAGGGGGACTCAGGAGTGGAGTGGGGAGGGGCAGGAAAGAAACACCAGGATTTTTCTAAACTACAGGTTGATTTCTCGTCCTTACGCCGAGGGAGGGTCTCACTGACCCATGTCAAGTCCAATGGCCTTCACACTGCCCTGCCCCTGGGGTCCCTCCCTGTAGTGACCGTCTGTGGCCCTTCCTGTCCTCTCCGCTCACATTTGCTGTTACGATGTCCCACTCCCCCATTCGGCTGCAAGCTCTAGGAGCACAGAGCCAACACTGTCTTGCCTCACATTGCCAGGAGCAGACATATTGCCAGACAAATAGCAGATGCTTGATAAATACTGTTCAGAGGGAAGAAGAAAAGGGAGAAAGGAAGGGGAGGAAAGAAAGGAAGGAATTGGGGACTTAATATATTCTATTCTGTCCACCTGTCACTGACCTGCATCCTCCCCGGGGGAGGGACATGCTTTGCGTCTCTGGGGCACCAGGGCCCAGCTGAGGGTGTGCACGCTGCTGGTGTGCAGTAAATGTTTGCTGGTAGTGGGCACGGTGACCAACTGGGTCAACAGTGGGACAGAAGGCCCCTTCTTCTCCTGCCCTCGGGCCAGACCATAGGTCACCTGCTTCCCCCGCTCTCTTGTAGGTACCACCTCATGTACAAGCCCCCTCCAACCATGGAAATCAAGGGCCGCCTCCTGCAGAACCCAAAGGATACTGAAGAGCAAGTCAAGCTCAAAATGGATCTGTTCTACAGGAATTCCTTGGAGCTGGAGGAGTTCTATAAGCACGCCATCAGCCTCAACGCGGACCAGGACCCATACACAGTGTTTGAATACATAGAGAGTGGGATCATTAATCCTCTGCCCAAGAAAATTCCCTGATGGGCTCTGAGCAAGGAGCATCCTGCAGGGAAACAAAGTTAATGCCCTCCCCAACCTCCTGGAACCTCAGCTGAGCCAATAAAGAGTGCTGGGTGCAGTCTTATGTGTCCTCAAGGTGAGGTGGCGAGAAGGTGGCCTTGTTTTGGGGTCTGGGGACACGGGACGGACAAAGCCCAGGGAGGCAGTGGAGTGCAGCAGGGCTCCGGGACCCATGCGCCGGGTGCCCTTGGACGAGGCACGGACCCTCAGAGCCTCACCTACAACCAGAGCAGGGGTCATGCCAGTTCCTGCTCGTGGGGCGCAAGGGAAGCTCTCAACCCAGTGCTGGGCACACAGCAAGTGCTCAAGAAATGTAGTTTTTAAACGCCCCCCTCTCTAGAGCAGCCCCGTTCTGCAGTGCTGGGCACGCACTCTCTGCACCACCCAGCACGGCGGCCACGAGCCATAGACGGTTACCATCTAATTGCACTGAATTTTTACTAATTTAAATATAAATATATCATAAATATAAATTTATATTACAAATATAAATAGTTACAGGTGGCTTCCTGGCTGCCACATGGGACCGTGCGGTTCTAGACACACTTAACTGTTGCTTAAGAGGCGCTGGAATCCGGGCACCTGGGTGGCTCAGTCGGTTAAGCGTCTGACTCTTGATTTCAGCTCAGATCATGAGGTTGTGCAGTTGAGCCCCATGTTGGGCTCCGTGCTGGGTGTGGAGACTGCTTAAGATTTTCTCTCTCTCCCTCTCTCTAAAAAAAAAATAATAAAGTGCCAGAACCCTTTAGAAGGCCTGCTCTCAGGTCCCAGGGAAGCAGCCCCTCTGGGCCTGCAGAGCCTGCAGTCCACAGGTGTGGACACCAGGGGGACAGGACGGCTGCATCCTCTGCTGATGGAGCTCTTGATCTTCTTCCATGAGCTCCCTCCTCCTCCCACCTCCCAGGTGATCTCCCCATCAATAGAAGCGGACACTGCAGCCACAGAGGGTGAGTGACTTGCTTCAGGTCCCCTGGAGCCACCGACACCTGAACCTGGTGCTCTGGGACTCTCTGCCTGTGGGACCTCGGGAGGGCCAGGTCAGCCTGGGCCCCAGACTGCGGTTCCAGCCTCTTGGCTCTGAGGATGCCCAGGTACTCTGGGCCTCATACCCCTTCTAGCCTGGGGTAGCCCAAACCCCTCCAGCCACGATCTGACCCTGATCCCGGCCAGGCCTCACAGGCCTGGGTCCTCTCTCCAGGGGTGACTTCTGCCGGGCGACTCAGCCATTAACCCTCTCTCCCTGCCCTGTTCAGACACTGGGTCCCACCTCCTGAAACTCCATCAGAGGCCTTCCCCTCCCAGACCCCACTTCTTCCCAACCCCCACAGGGAAGGGGGTGTCTACCCTGAATGTACCCTGACAGTGGGCTCCTGCCCACTGTCCCAGTTACAGACCACATGACCTCAGGTTGCAAACGCTCCATGCGTGATGAGACTGTGCTAGCTTACACCCAGCACCCCCAGATTGGAGGAGACAGTAAAGCAGAAAGGTGGCCAGCCCTGGCCTGGCTAGGATTGCTTCCGTTACCCCACTCTAGTCCTCTGCATGTCATTTCGGATCCCACTTTACCAGAACTCTCCCACGAAACACCATTTGGATGTGAATCCTTAGCCAAAGACACAAAACATTCATTCACATATTAACGCTCATTTTGTGGACGCCCTGCTCTCGGGGCCTGGCCACACCATCAGCTCAGAGGTTCTGCACGCTCTGTGCCTGCTCTGTGAGGCCCGTGATGTCCGCCCGGAGCATGGGCCGCGGAACCAAGCAGCCTGGGTCCCCACGCTGCTGTGTGATCTTGGGCAAGTTACCTAACCTGTCTGGATCCTTGTAAAACGAGCAAAATAGTCATTGCCTCGTAGGCAATGCTGAGCAAGTATTGGGGATTAGTTAATGCAGGTTAAGGCCAAAAACAGGGCAGGGCACAGAGTACGTGCGGGATGAAGGCACTGGCTCTGTCTCACCTGATTCACAACTCCCCCAGAGGTCAGTGCTGGGAGAAGTGAAATGACTTGCCCAAGGCTGCACGTGGCAAGTGGCAGCAGGGGGTCAGCCCCCAAGTGCCTCTGCGGGTCCCCGAACTCCGCGTGGGCCCGGGGTGGGCACCTGCTGTCCCCACTGTCGCTGCCCGGCTGGTCCCTGCGGGTCCCTGCCGCCTTCCGCGCCCGCCAGCATCCCGGATCCGTCGGCGCCTGTGGGCCGGGGCCGCGCGGGCTTCATTGAGGTGCAGTGGCGCGCGCGCGGGTCCCCGGCGCGCCCCTCGGGTGTGCGGCGGGCTGGGGCGCAGCGCGGGGTCGGCCCAACACCTGGGGCTCGTGTAGATCGCTCCCCCGGAAAGGAGCGAACGGCCTCGTCCCCTCCCCGCCGCCGCCCCTCGCGTCGCCCCGTAGCAGAGCTTCCCGGCTCCTCGGCTCGTCGCGGGAGGCTGCGCGGCGGCCAGGCCCCTCTGACGGCAGCCGCGCTCCAGCTCCCCGCCTGCTGGCGCGGCCGGCCTGGGCAGTTGGGGCGCCCAGGTCCAGCCCCCGCGACGCCGCATCTGGGGCTTCCCGGCCCAGAGGGGCCCAGGCCCGAGGCTGGAGGGCAAGCGTCTGGCTAGCTCCTCGATCCGCGGCTGTGCTTGAAGTTACCCACCGAGCCTGATTAGAGGTCACTTGCGAGGGAGCAAGTCGCTTTCGACCTTGTCTTCATTAGAGTAGCTGCTGGGGTCATTTCCAGTCTCTTTTATCAGAACGATGTCACCGCAGACTCTCGCTCCCGCTCGGCTCCCAGCGCGGCTCAGGCCTGCCTTTGTGCCTGTCCCCTCCCTTCCCTACTTCCCTGGCAGTAGAGATCCGGGGGTGCCAAGGCCCCTTGGGTGTCTGCCGGCCACACCCACAGCCTCCACAGGGGCTTCCACTGTGGGACCGGGGTTACACCTGCTGGTCACTCTGAGCGGGCCGACCAGCTTCTCTGTCCCGGGAATTTGGGAGGACAACCAAGGGCAGCTATGACTCTCTTCTTACTGCTTGCAGGAAGGAGAGCACTCCTGGCGCAGTGAAGCACAGCAGGGCAACAGAGCGTGAAGCAGGCACGTGACCACCTCATGCACTCAGCAAGTGCCCCAGGCTTCCTGTGTGCCGGGCACTGGGGAGACAGGAGACAAGGGGGGAGGATGGACTCTCTGCCATTGCGAAGCTTCTGCTTCACAAAGATGAAGAAAGAGAGACGAGAGACAAAGAGACACCATCTTATTTCCAGTGGTTCCTGACTCCCATCTCTGCCCTCGGGTCCCCTGTCCTCCCAGCATGCTCCCCTTCTTTGGCCTCGGGCATCAGACCAGTTTCTCTGGCACAGTGGTGCGGTCAGGACTAGAGTAGACGGGTGCCCAGGAGCCAGCGAAGCGCGCAGGAGAGACTTCAATGAAGCCAGCGCTCAGGGCAGTCCCCCAGCAGAGGAGAAGGGGCTTCAGAAGCTGAGCTGAGGCACATATGAGGATTCAGAGGAACAGGAACAGTGACACATTAGTTGACCATGGAACATGCTTCCAGTTTAAAAAATAGATAATTATAAATTTTTTTTTTTTTAAGATTTTATTTATTTGACAGAGAGAGACACAGCGAGAGAGGGAACACAAGCAGAGGGAGGGGGAGAGGGAGAAGCAGGCTTCCCACCGAGCAGGGAGCCCGATGCGGGGCTCGATCCCAGGATCCTGGGATCATGACCTGAGCCGAAGGCAGACGCTTAACGACTGAGCCACCTAGGCGCCCCTAATTACAAATATTTTTATTATTGCGATGTTACTTACAAAATACCCACAACACAACAGAAGCATATCACATTGGACATGGAACTCCCATTCTTGCCAGGATAAAACCCTTAATTGCCATTCACTAGAGATAAGTAGAGGCAGAAGTTTGGGGTGGATGAATGGATGGGTGGGTTGGTGGGTGGGCAGATGGATACATAGGTGGGTATGAACACCAATGTGTTTTTAAAAAAATTGTAGCAAGAACATTAAGCACGAGGTCTACCCTCTTAACAGATTTTTCAGTGTACAATACAGTGTAGGTGAGTATAGGCACGATGTCGTACAGCAGATCTCCAAAAGCTTTTTTTTTTTTTTAAGATTTTATTTATTTGAGAAAGAGAGCATGAGCGGGTGGGGGGCGGGGGGTGGAGGGAGAAGCAGACTCCCTGATGAGTGGGGAGCCCGATGCAGGGCTCGATCCCAGGACCCTGGGATCATGACCTGAGCCGAAGGCAGAAGCTTAACTGGCTGAGCCACCCAGGCGCCCCCTCCAGAACTTTCTTATTGCATAAGTGAAACTTTACACCCAGTGAACAGCAAGTCCTCACGCCCCCTTCCCCAGCCCCGCACCTGCCATTCTGTGTCTGTGAGTTTGACTATTTCAGGGAGCTCACATGAAGGAGATTATGCAGTTATCTGTCTTCTCGAAACTGGCTATTTCTCTTAGTGTCATGTCCTTCCATGTGTCGCATGTGGTGACTTTCTTTAGCAAAACAGTTCTTATTTTTTTCACCAGCGGTCTGGGTCTGCCAGACAAGCTCTGACCCGTGGGGCTGGCCGTTCCTTCCGCTGGGTAAGAGGGCTGAGCTCAGGTTCACGGCCATCAGAACACTTCTACTTAACTGTGAACTGGGTTTTGGTGATGCCCCAAGCGGTAGAGTTTTTTCTATTTCCTTTGCAAATCTTTTCTATTTCCTTTGCAAATCTTTTCCAGCTGATACTGGGCCCAGAGGCCAGAATGAGGATGTGACGTGTAATTTCCATGTAAATAGCCAGGGGAGCACCTGCCCCTTTATTCTCAGAAATGGCAGAACGCTCCACTGATCTCCAGGTACAGAGGAAGGACCCCAAAAGCAGACCTGTTCACAGGTCCAGGCAGGACGTACCAGGACCTTGCACCTGCTGCCCCAGCTTCCTGGGGAGCTTGCACCTGGAGGGGTGCAGGCACGAGGACCTCATCTGCAGTGACAATGTCATGCTTTCCACAAGGCCACCAGAAGACAGAACTTCTGTCCTCACACGCAGTGGAGGGAGATGCGCGAAAAGAAACCTTCTAGCCACTTAGGAAGCAACTTTATTGAGATAGAATTCACACATCATAGAGTTCATCCTGTCATGCAACCATCTCCCCGAATTTTAGAACATTCTGTCACCCCAAAAAGAAACCCTGCACCCATCAGCACTCACTCCCCATCTCCCCATGTCCAGCCCCACCGGCAGCCACTAATGTACTTTCTCTCTCTGGACGCTCCCTCTAAATGGGATCCTCCAGTTTGTGCCCGGGGTGTCTGGCTTCTTTCACTCAGCATGTGTTCAAGGTTCAGCCATGGCATGGTAGGTGTCAGCTGCTGGTGTGGGGCGTTCTCTCCTGCACTTACTGGCCATTCCTAGATCTTACTTTGAGAAATATCTGTTCAGATCCTTTGCCTATTTAAAAATTGAGTTGTGTCTTTTTTTAAAAAAAGATTTTATTTACTTATTTGAGAGAGAGAGAGAGAGAGCACAAGCAGAGGAAGTAGCAGCAGAGGGAGAGGGAGAAGCAGGCTCCCCGCCTAGCAGGGAGCCCGATGAGGGACTTGATCCCGGGACACTGGGATCATCACCTGGGCCGAAGGCAGACGCTCAACCGACTGAGCCACCCAGGCGCCCCTGAGTTGTCTTTTTATTATTGAATTATGAGTTCCTTATATGTTCTCGATCTAAGTCCTTTATCAGATGTAGGACCTGGAACTATGTCTCCTGCTCCTGGGTTGTCTGTTCCCTTTCTGGATGGGCTACTGTGTGTCACACAAAAATTCATGTTGATGAGGTTCCATTCATTTTTTTCTTTTATTTTTAAAGATTTTATTTATTTGACAGAGACAGCGAGAGCAGGAACACAAGCAGGGGGAGTGGGAGAGGGAGAAGCAGACTCCCCGCGGAGCTTCGATGTGGGACTCGATCCTAAGACTCCGGGATCATGACCTGAGCTGAAGGCAGCCGCTTAACGACTGAGCCACCCAGGCGCCCTCATTTTTTCTTTTATCACTCGTAGTTCTGGATCCAAAGTCACAAAGACTTGACTCTCTTATTTTCTAAGAGTTCTATAGTCTTGGCTCTTATGTTTGGGCCAGTGGGTCATTGTGAGTTACTTTTGCCAGATGGTGTGAGGATGAGCCACCTTCATTCTTTCACATGCGGATATTCTAGCCACTTAAGAAGGTGACTTGTCCCTGAGCAGCCCCCGGGAGAGGTGTTCTGTCCAGGGCAGCCAGTCAGCGTCTGAGGATCCTCTGGAATGCTGGCTAAAATGAAGAGTCCTGGGCTCCATCCCCAGAGAGCCTGATTCAGCAAGTTTGCGGAAGGCCTGGAGACCTGTTTTTCTAGCAGACATCCCTTTGTTGATCAGTGTCTGTGGGCCTGAACCTGGAGAATCGCTGCATTGTTTTTCTGGAAGATCCTCACAGAACACGAAAATTCAAAAGAAGCTGGAGACTTCCACTTCTGGCAACGTGGCAGATTAGATATCCTGATGACCCCTCTTAAAGCCCCCGTGGCAATACTCTGAATGAAATATGGAAAAAAAAAACCCTTCTAAAATTATAACCGAGGTGGCAAGACAAAGTGGAAATATACAGAGATGGAAAACAGTAAGAAAGTACCGATCCTGAGACAGGTGAGGCCAAGCACTGCCCGGGGAGTGTCTGCTGAGTGCTGGTGCCAGAGCAGCTTCGGGAGGAAAGGTCTCTGCGTGGGAGACTGGGGGAGACAGCGCGGAGTCCCCACAGGCAGGAGAGAGACGGGGAAACAGGCTTTACAGTGCATTTAATACGGCGGGGCCGGGGGCCCAGAATAGGTAAGGAGCTCCTACGGATTCCCGAACCCCACGCAGCCAAGTAGAAAAGTGGAAACGGACAGGAGCAGGTAGTTAACAGAAGAAAACAGGAATGGTCAATTAACATGTGAACAATGCTCACCCTCATCAGTAATCACGGAAATGCCGTCAATCACAGCGAGACCTGCTCTGCCCGCAAGCCACTTCCCACCGAAAAGCGCAAAGCGTTGAGGGAACGCTCTCGAAGGTACCAGGTACCGGGGCTGGGGCGGTGGGAGGGAAAACCGGTCTGAGGACGTGTGGTGCGGTTACTCCCCCCGTCCTCCCTCCCTGCTCCACGTGCCCACCCTCAGACCTGGACCCGGCGGTTCCTCTCCCGATGTCCCCAGGGGAACTGCACAGAAAGACTCATGCAGGGAGGTTCATGGTCCTATTCATCATCTTAGCCCCAAACTGGAAACGACACAAGTCTCCATCAGTTGGTTTTTAGTTTAAATTCCAGTTAGTTAACATAGTGTTATATTGGTTTCAGGTGTATGATATATTGATTCAACACTTCCATACCTCACCCCTCGCTCATCACGGCAGGTGCGCTCCTGAATCCCCATCACCTGCTTCCCCCATCCCTCTGGTCACCAGCAGGGTGTTCTCTATGGTTAACAGTCTGTTTCTTGGTTTGCCTCTCACTCCCTCTTCCCTTTGCCTGTTTGCTCTGTTTCTTAAAGTCCACCTACGAGGTCATACGGTGTTTGTCCTTCTCTCACTGACTTATTTCACTTAGCTTCATACCCTCTAGATCCATCCATTGTTAATAGAAATCAGAAACAGTGAGGTCACCCGTGGGGGTTCCTGGCTGAGGCCGGGCGCCAGGGGGCCTTCTGGGGTGAGGCCTGTGCTGTCTGTCATGGTGCATAGTGGTCACACTCAAATCGTAGCCACACACGTATGGTTTGTGGCCTCTGTGGGATGTGTTACATGGTCATGTTTAAAATGGAATACATTTGAAATCGGCCTAAGTAGCAACACACGTGACTGAAGAAACAGGAGAAAGATGCAATCAGGTGTTTTGCAGAAGGAAACGTGAAAAGCCAATTCAACACACGGAGACAGCTCAGCCGTGTCAGCGGCCAGGAAGTGGCCACAGTGACCGGGTGGTGACACTCGACACTGGCAGTGATGGGAGACCTGCCCGGGCCCGTTGTTGAGAGAACAGAGAACATGCAGCGGAGGAAGCTGGGCAGGGCTGCGTGGGTGGGGAAGGTGCCATCGCCGTGGAGGCCGGTCGGGGTCACCTGGAGAAGCGTGGCGGGTGCTGGTGAGCTGATGGGCTCAGCGGGCGGCCCCCCAAGTTCCTGCCTCCGTGTGCGCACCCAGGCCTGGGCCCCACTTCCGCGGTGGTTTCGCGGCTACGTGCAGATGGCGGAGCTCAGAGAAGCAGAGTCTGGGAAGCAGAGTCGAGTCCCTGGAGCGTCACCCCTGACGTGGGGCCTCCAGCACCGTCACCGCCTGGACGTTGTTAGGGTGACAGTCATCCTTACGACCCACCGGAGTTCCAGTGTAGCTTCCGGTGAGTCTCACATCTCAGCTGGAGGCAGTGGTTTCAGGGCCTTCTAGAAGCCTGGCCCAGCTGCAGGGGCCCGACGCTCAGTAGATCCATCGCAAAGGTGGACTCCGGGATTGGGGGAGGGCCCACAGAGAGGCTTGGTAAGCCCCCTGGCTCCCCATTTTTGGTTAAGATCAGACACTACCCTCATTGTCTGCCCTCCTGGTCCGTTAGCCACGGAGTCCGTGTGACAAGGCTGTCGCCTGCCGGGTGTGGTAGGCAGAGTTCCCCAGCGTTAGACCCGCCGGCCGGGCCTCCGCTCTGCCCGAATCCCGCCCTGACACCCCCAAGTCCGGTTTTTGGCAGCAACTGACAAGTCCCTCCTGGCCTAGGGGACAGTCACCACCGAGCTGCTCACTGACCCAGGGTCCCGCCATTGTCTTGAGCCCGAAGAGTGTCCTCTGGGGTCTCCTGGGGAACGTGGGCACTGGGGAGCTCCGGCCTCCCAGAACCCGTCCCAGCGCGCTAGCGACCTCTGCCCTCCCGGGGAGGGGGTGCTGGCGCTGAGCACCGTCATCCTTACGCAGGGCCCGTCCAGGTGTCCCCGCCGAGGCCCCCAGAGCGCTTCCACATCCCAGGCTCCCCGTGTTGCGGCTTCTGCTCTCCTCCCTCTCGGGCCCAACTCCCTGGTTTCTGCCAGCGCCGGTCCCGGGGCCTGTGTGAGGCGGCGCTGTCGTCCCACCGCAGGGACTGTCCCTCCCACGTGGGCAAGGCTGAAACTCACCCTAGTATTGACCCGGAGGGGCTGGGGGGGGGCGGACGAGGGGATATGCCATCCTGTGAGGCTGCAGGGGACCCGAGCGTGGCCCCCCGGCCACCGGGGATGCTCTCCTTCAGCCAGGGGATTGGAACCGGTCTGCGGGCCGCTGGGGTCCGGGGGATCCGGGGCATCTGGGCGTCCGGCATTCTCAGGTCCCCGTCCCACATCTGAGGTCGTCTCAGGAGGCTGACGTGAGGTTGGAGGCCTTGTCCGCGAGCACGCTGGCCGGCAGCTCCCGGACGGCCCCCCAGCACCGGGCCACCTCTGACCTCCTCACCGGCCTCTCCAGAGTCCCAACGGCCTGCCCTGTAGGGCTGCCTCTGGCCCCGCTCGCTTAGGTTTCCCTCCCCGGAAACAGGCCGTGAATAAGGACTCCGGGCGGGCAGTTGGGGGGGTGGGGAGAGCGGCCTCAGGCTCCCAGATGCCGATGGATCCCAAGGCAGGAGGCTCCACGGCCAGCGCTCCGCTGGGTAACTGCAGCTGCTGACAGATGGGATGGGAGGATGAATACAAATCTTAGAAGCAGAGAGAAAAAAAAAAGACATTACATGTAGGGGGAAAATAAAACAATGGAGGCCTGAAAACAGTGGAACTAGAATTTTAATGTGCTCAGGGGTTAGGGAGAAATAGAATTTTTTTTCCTCACTATATCCTGTGAAAATATTCTCCAAAGATGAGACTGGGGGAAAAAATGCATATAAACCACTTTTTTTAAAAAAGATTTTTATTTATTTGAGAGCGAGAGTGAGAGAGAGAGCATGAGAGGAGAAAGGGTCAGAAGGAGAAGCAGACTCCCCGCCGAGCAGGGAGCCCGATGTGGGACTCGATCCCAGGACTCCGGGATCATGACCTGAGCCGAAGGCAGTTGCCCAACCGACTGAGCCACCCAGGCGCCCACTTTTTTTTTTATTTTTAAAGAGAATTAAATACATTTATCAGGCAAACAAAAGCAGAGAATTCCATCACCAGCAATGCGATGATGGTATTGGGAGGTGATCAAGATTAGATGCGGTCATGAAGGTGGGGCCCTCAAGATAGGATTGGGGCTGTTCACCCAGGGGCCCAGAGAGGAGCCCCAGAATGAAACCCTCTCGTTGGCACCTCGATCTTGCCTTCCCAGCCTCCAGAACTGTGGAGAACAAAGCTCTGGTGTTTGTAAGCCCCCCAACACCAATGGTATTTTGTCACGGCTGCTGGAGCTAAGGCAAGTGAGTGTTTAAATCACAGTAACTTTGTCGAGTTGATCACGTGTGTAGAAATCTGTGCCAACATGGCACGAAGGCTTTTCATTTCCCCGGCCTAGTCTGTATCAAATTTTTCTTTCTTGCATTTTGGGTTATTTAAAACGATGCTCTAATTTCCCCCCTTTATTAGCTTAATTATAGACCCTTTTATTCTTCAAGCGGTGACTCTAGAAAACTTTCTGGCGTCTCGCATGGATTCGCTTTTCCTGTTCCTAGGCCATGCGAGGCTTCAGGGAACCGGGCGCCTCTCCGGCGCTCATGTCCTATCCCCATCCGTGGCCGCCGCCCACTCGCCCTCCTGCGCTCTCCTTCCTGCCGCTCCTCAAACCTGCCTTCCCCGCCCTTTAGAGTCTCCTCTAGTGCTGGTCTGCTGGTGATGCGTCATTTCCTACTTTTGCCCGAAAACGTCGCTTTCATCCTTAAAGCTCATTTTTGCGGCGTTCCGCCTTCTAGGATGGTGGCTCCCTTCTCGCCCCGCGTTAGCGTCTGCAGCCTTCCCACTGTGCCCGTCGCCGTCAGGAAGTCCTCCTTGGGGTCTGACTACCGCTCCTTGCAAGGGAACTTGTCTTTTTTCTTTGTTTTCAAGTTTTCCCTTTGCCTTCGACTTGGAGCAGTTTTACTATTACTCTGAGGTGCTAAGTTACTCGGTTTCTCATCCTGTTCCGGGTCCAGCTTTCCTGGTGGCTCCGTAGGACCGAGTTACAGGTGCCTCCCTGCGGAAACCCCGGATCCGCACTTCATTTAGGAACTCGCCAGACACTATCTAAAGGACACTGGTGAGAACATGTGGCTTAACGTACTACTGACGCTCTCCTGCTGATTTCCCCTTACGTTCCTCACCCCGTGTTCTGGAATCAACCAAAGGCACACTGCACGGATTCTGACGGGAGTTCCCACTGGCCGTTTCCCTAACGTCCGTAGCTCCTTCCGCCCCCGCCGCTCAGGCCTGGGCCTTACTTACCTTTGCTGCTGATGGTGTCGGCCCTACGGCGGTTCCTAAACTTTGCTACAAACCATGTGCACCTGATAAGATATGCAAACAATATACAAATAATTCTGTTATTTATTTATTTTGAGTAAGAACGTGACCAAGAGGCTACCAGTGGCTCTGCATACAAACACGACACATTCGAGGTGACCCCACGCTTACAGAACATGATGCCATGTGCGCGGCACTGGCCACCCCCGCAACCTGACTGGACTCTGAGCACTGGAACCATACGAGCCACGGAGGGGTATCCAAAATGGGGAAAAGTGAAAGACCAGTGATCTTCCATTAACTGGAAAACTGGCCAACCAGCTAACTGGTAAAGAAACCGAGTACCGTTACCTTTTTTTTAGTGGTAACTCAAGTAAGATTCCCCACGGGGCCGTGTATGGACACACGCACCCCCTCCAAAATCTCCATTTCATTTTTTCTATAATTTCCACTTCAAACGTTTTCCAGCAACCTTTGTCCTAAGTATTAAATAAAAGCTCAGGACACTGGTGAAGGATCTTCAGGGAAAGAAGGCTAGACAGTGCTAAGGATATGGCATGGTCCGGTTCAACCCAGGACACTCCGTTCAAACCCAAGAAGGAATTGGGCCCTCCTCGGGCAGGTCCTTAGTCTTTGTGGTTTTGAACGTGCTGGAAGAAGGGAGCCATGCTCCATCTTAAAGGTGGCAGGAAGTTACTCATTCTATGAATCGGGAGCACCTACTCTCTGCAAGGCACTTTACATTAGGTGCTGCAGGAGCTACCAAGATGAAGCAGACAGTTCCTGCCCTCGAGGAGCTTACAATCTAATAATGAACACTATGTACAGTGCAGAGAAGCAGCCCACTTTACTGGAAGCGGGGTATTCCAAGGAAAAGGTATTCTTATTCTTAAAAGTTTTATTTAAACACCAAAAGTCTAAAACACACCACCTAATCAGATGGTAAGAATTAAGAAACTATCTCCTTTCTATACCTTAAGCTTTTAGACGCCCGTTCTTTTTATTTAAAAAAAGTCCTATGTAAACATACATATAATTCAAAGCTGAGCACAAAGATTAGCACAGGCATTGGGTAAACATAAAATATCACTATACACAACATACTTTGTTTTCTATACAGTCTTATTTCTGTATAAACAGGTTTGATATTCATGTTCCTTTCATAAAGTACAAATCTGAGTCAAAGTCTTGAAGAAGACCTAATAATCCATTTTTGCTTTTCATTTTGCATTCGTACCAAAACCAAACCGCCCTAACCCCCACCAGCCTGTTCGGCAAATGTGAAACGGATAAAGTAGGAAGTGCTCAAGCCGTCACCACCTCTTATGTGGTCCAGTCCGACCACCTGACAGGGTCTTTCTATGCAAGTAACGGGAGTTCATGACGGTGAGATGAGCAAATTTTGACTGCAAAGATCAACAAGATTTAGAGTTCTGCAATTTAAATCTTCCCCAACCCACTGACAACATTTCACCTGGACAGCCTACACCTTTATGCTGGCAGGAGAGCATCATCTTTCCTTTTTTTCAATTCCTGCCACGCCTGGAATGAATGGCACCCCCAAGTTGGAAATTCATATAATATTGCTCTGAATAAGCTGAGTAGGACCTCAGACTATATTAAGACCCCCCCCCGAGTATAATTATAACTCAAAAAATGCAAGATAAGAAAAGCTGAATCACCGAATCAGATGAAGAGGTTGGGGGAGTCCTACACCAAAAGGACTAACTTCTTTATAGGATGTTTTTATAGTCATTCCCCCATTAAACTGATTGGTGTCCCCGGCAAGTTTTCAGAAACAGCCCTGTTCTAAAACAAAGGACACGTGCAGATGGGAGGCTGCATCCCGTCTACCAGACGCGGCCTGGCTTCAAGCCCTGATACTGATTTTGATCAGCGCCTTGGAAACGAGCTCCCCGTCTTCTGAAAACCCTGCTTTTTCATCAGGATAGTGATGCTACAGTACTTTAGATCGTTAGAAGCAACTCTAGATTCTGCAAAGTGGACCTAATTCAACTTAAGGAGAGTCAGATTTCACCTGCTCTGTAATCATTTTAAATAGACGTGAAGCTCTTAAGTCCAAGAACCGTTTTCAGCTTCCAGAAAGGGCAGTTCCAAGTTTACTAACCATGAGATCTGAGACACAGCTTACTCTGCTTGAAGGTGCCGATACTTGCGCTAATAATGAAAATGAAAACGATTCAGTTAGATATTTTAGAGGCATTTTTAAAACGGACAGCCTGGAGGGGAAAGGTTCGATTCTCCAGACACCCTGTAGTCGTCCTGAACTGTTCAACTCCACCCACACAGGAAGGAAGCGTCGGAGCCTCACGGTATATTCGGGACCCGTTACTACGAGGAGCCACACGGAGGCCCACCACAGTCCATGGTGGGCTAACTGAGGACGTTCATTGATTCCTCTGGCTATTGGCTGTTTTTGCTGCCCCGTCTCTAAAAAGCAAAAGGGCAGGATCTACCTTTCCCTTAAAAAACAGGCCGGCTGACTTAACCAGCAGTTTTGCTTGTCAGGGACGTTGTTGGCTTGGGGAGGGCGGCGGGTAGTGGCGAGGAGCTCCAATTTAGCAGACTCTGGCCCCAAAGGCCAGCCAAGAGTTACTGAGCACTCTGCCAGGGAAATTAAGAGTTTTGAAGAAAACTGGATATAATTTACCAAGTTAACAACCAACACTCTTACCGTTAGAGAGAAAAACCACTGTGTGCTATCGTCTCTTTTAGGAAGGGAAACCTACTGTGTGATGTAATTTTTAGAAATTTTATCACTGATCTACTGTTCTTTCAAACATGAAATCTGCTAGCTCTGGACATGTCCTGAAGCTGAGAAAAGAAGAGGAAGGGAAATCAAGAGGACCTCACCAGGAAGGAAAAGCAAGAGAGAGTACAGGGGTCAGGAGCGAGCAGGCTGAACAGGGCCTGGGATGGTAATCTTGGTTTCATGCCAGGAGCTGCGGTAATTCACCAAACTCTGAAGCAGTTTGTCTTTAGCTGCCAGGGGGGCAGGTATTTCATAAAACCAGCACTGTGTTCCTCTTAACAAGCACCAATAAGCACCAACTTCTGCTTCTTAGCTGATAGCGTTGTAATTACAACAGAAAATATTTTTATATTTATTACCCTTTAACGTTCCTTTCACCTAATTAACCTGTGACACTTGCGAATAGGTCCAACCCACATGCTTCCACATTAACATCCCCAAAACCTTCTTAGAGAGAAGCAGAAAGATGTCACACTCAACCACAAGCTTCGCCAGTGGTTCTAATAACTCCTGACACTGAAAAATAATTGGTAGTTTTGGCAGATGTAATAGCAGGTAGAGACTGCTTGAAGTCTGGGTGGTGGACACATGAGGATTTCAGAATGAATATCAAGCATAACAAGCTATCAATTTCTTATCTGGAGTAATGGGGACAAATTAACCCCAGGCAGAGAAAGCGTGATACAGGTGTGGATATCAGAGTCCCCGAATGCAACCGTGTTGTAGCTGAAAAGGTCTAATTGCTTACAGTCTTTGCTCCCGACTCCCAGGCAGCGCGGCAACTTGGCCTCTACCATTTCTGCCGCTTCTGAAACCGTTCTTACAGTGACAGCGGAGATAAACTTGAAATCCACGAAACAGATCAGGCACATTTTAGGAAGCGTGGAGGGCATGACAAGTTTAAGCCAGGAGAGGCAGGGAGCTGGAAGATTCCGGGTGTCACCCCTGCTTTCCCAAAGTCCCACTGACTGGCACTCCATCATCGGGTGCATGGACCCTTAGTAAAATCAGAAGCCGGCTGTGTGTACGATGCTGCCATGCACGAGGGGGGCAGGCGGGAGAAGGGGGAGGTCTCCCCACTCCGGGCACAGAAACTCAGGCTGAGGTGTTGGGTGGATTTCAGAGTCTGAAGAATGCCTAGCCCCATGCAGAGAGAAGCCATGTTCTAGAAAAACAGTTGCCATGTTTATTCCTACAGCGACATACAAAATAATTCAGGAGACCCTTTTAGTTAACTGCCACGAGGTGAAGTTCCCCCAAAATGTACAACTGCTCTAAATAAGAACTTAATGTAAGTTTTAAATGGCAGCAGCACAGAATTCCCCAATAAGAACAACTCAAACACTGACCCTGATTAGGAACAAAGAATAAGGGACACTAAGCATCCCATGATTAGGACACTGTCATAATTCCTTGACATGATCTCCACGTTTACCGTCGTGGTTCCCGTGATGCGAGCAAGTGCAACCATACAGGCTCGGAGCCGTGCTTCTCATGATTCTAATGCCGCCTGCCCCTCTTTCTTGAAAACCAATTTAACGTCCTGGGCCCTAGAATCTGGGTCAACACTATTCCCAAAATGACCGAGATGAGCAAGATAAGCAGAAGACTCCAACAAATACAGAATTAAACCCAGAAGACAACACACGATTTGAATAGGAAACAGAAGACATGTCAGGCAGGCTGTTCGGAGGCCTGAAGGGCTCAGTGCCAGTGCCTGCGACCCCGCGGACACAGCGGCCTGTGGTCGTGTCCGGGAGTGTCCTGTCCACATGGCAAGGACAAACGTCTTTCACTGAGGAATCACAACAAAGGCAGGAATAAATGTTGGAATAAAGGCAAAACAGACAGCATGTAACAGGAGTGGGAATTTCACATTTTATACTCGCCATCCTCCTTCCCAGAAGTATGCACCATTTCCACACGCGTGCAGCACAGGCCTGTTGATTAGCACCAATCCCTAGGACGCTATTTTCGCAATCCAAGAACACTGTAATATCCGAATGTCCATCTTTAATTTTAGATTTTAAGACCAATTAATGCCTAATATCTCCTCTTAAAAGCCCACAGGAAAATACCTGTGTTATAAAACATCAAGGACCCTTGCTGAGAAGAAATTCCCAGGCTCTCGTCCACGGAGCCACACATACCTGGGGCAGCGGACCACAAGCACCTCCATGCTTGGGCTGCCCATCGCTTTCTGGAAGTTTTCTGGAAGTCTCTAGATGGACTGCACGTTCTTATAGAGGAGAGGGGATACAAATGAAATGTCTGGACATGTCAATATTAAAAACACTGAAAGTTTTAGGGAGAAAATAGTCTTTTTCTTCTATGTACAAATATCTCATCTGGGCTATGACAGTCAGTCGGAAGCAGGGAGGTGACATGGGTGAATGGGAACCCCCGACATCCTGGACATATTAAGGAGTTAGGACTGGAAATCTGATAATGTGGGAGCTCATCAAAAATAAGTCACAGTTATTTACTTACAAGAATCACCTGATTTTTTGACACATTAAAACCAACTTTAGTCTTGGCCTCAACCTCTTGAAAATACAGTTTTATGAGCATGTTTTCAGTACGCAGGAGAAACAAGAATCCGTGGGACACAGATCTGGGGCTATCTGTGGAGAACCAAGTATCAGGACCAAGCGCTGTTTTAGACGCTCGGAATGTCTGGGGGCACACCGAACACCAGTGACAGGTGATTTACACTCCGGGGAGCCACAAGGCAGTTCCAGATCAAGGCAAGCATTAAAGCCTAACTCGGTCCAGCAAGGCCCTTAGCCCAACTCTCTAGAAGAGATCATTCTGTTCCCAGAAATGATAGGGCATTCTTTTTGTTCAAGTTGCTTCAGTCAGAACACTTGAAAAATAAGTGTTCCTCACTGGGTAAGGAGTGGGGGGCTCGTGTTCCTCTCAGAATGACTTACAGTCTCTGCACTCAGTCGTTTTAAAGATCTCCTTTAGTCCCTGGAGATGGAGACTGTACTTCAGAAATGAGTTCCCAGGGCCCTATTTACACTCCTGAAGAGGGCCTTCCCACTCGAAGGCCAGGCTTAGCCAGCGCATCCCACGTCTTCAGGCCAGAGGGCATTTCCGCAACAGAGCATGTGCCCTTTCTAGCTCCCCACCACTGACGTTCAGAAGACAGGAGAATCGCAGAAAGGGCAGGGGCTTTGCAGTAACCTCTTAATCCAGTCAGGATCTGCGAGAGGAAGACAAGTGGCATTGAGTGTCAGCTTCAGAGAAGGCAGGCAGACGGGCTAAGCCCTGGCTGGGCTGCCGTGTAAAGGGACAGGCACCTGGGTCCGGCTCTGTGTTCTCAAAGCACTTGCTCCCACGTTCCAGACGAGGCTGGACTGAATCTGTGCTTCCCAAAGCTACGTGTGTGATGACATTTTCATCCCTCTGTGAGGGAACAGGAACATAAGGGTCATGAATCAGTGATTCATAAAGCTCAATTTATTCAGCTGAAAGGACTATACTTTGTTCTGAGATGATATCCTTCATACACTGTTAATGTGAAAATACTCTTTTATAAAATTACAGTAATGGTAATTTTTTAAATGCATGACTTGGAGCAGAACGTGAGTATACTGGGTCAACACCTTCTCCCCTTTAAGAAACTCCCCTGGTCTGTGAGCACCCTGTTCTACGACTGCCCTCCAGATCCCGCAGATTCTCTTCTCCCCCAAAACTGTATGTAGCTCAACTCAAAGTCAATTGGCAGGTGTTTCTTTGATTTGTCTCGATCTTTTCCTGATTTTTTGTCTAAATAGCATACCGACTCTCAATCGCAGTGAGTGTTTAGGTATTCCCCAAATTTGTTTCAAAATAATGCAGTAAGAGGAGAAAAATGAGTGGGTGACTATGGACGAAAACTAAAAGGCCATGAGCTTACAAGGGCTGAAGTTGAATAATGGGCATATAAGGGTTTTTACACTCTTTTCTCTACTTTTGTATGTGATTGCATTTTCCATGGTAACAAGTTAGAATACAAGCTGCCAACACTGACTTCTCAAACGAGACAGCTTCAGCTGGTTTAGAGTAAAAATAAAAAAAGGGGGGCAGAGTTTTATGTGGAGTGTTTTCTGTTTTAGTTCATCGAGACCATAAATTTCCCCCAAACATGTCTAGTTAGCTCATTTGGTTGGGGTGCGATGTGACTGAGCCTCAGGTCATGAATCTGACGTTCGTGTGACTATTTAAGTCACTAACTCCTGGCTCATGTCTATGATCTTATTTCAAACTCATCATCTCAGAAATGTGGGCTATTAGGAAAGAGAATATAGACCAACCCGAAAAATCCCATCGTGGCTACTGGAAGAATGACCCCGAGTGCATATGCGAATATTCTGGCTTAGCAATGCTGTCCTTGTATACCTTATCATTTGCAGAACTTCCGTCCAAATATAATCTCTATCTGCCATCTAAAACAAGCTCTGACATTTTCTTGAATGAATGATCTGTCTGCAGGGACAGAAGAGCAAACTGCTGCCCTCCTTACGCACTAAAATGCAACGTGTACTTTCACACGACCTATTCCAATTCTCATTTTTTAATGAGTTGTGGCTTCATGATCATGCTGTCAAGAGCAGAACGAGCCTGCTGACGGTCCCCAACGGCCTCAGGCGAAGCAGGGTGGAGCCCGACCCTCCTGAGGCTGGGAAAGCACTCACCGTCGGGAGCTGGATGGCGGGCGATGCTGTCGTGGAGCAAACACCTCCTGTATATCAAACTCTGGCAGGATTGGTAGGTTAAAAAGCACCTGAGAGAAGACAGACTGTATCATCAGGAGGAAGCCACAGACGGGTACTATCAAACCATACACTAACCAGGAAAGCATAGAAATAGTTCTCAAGTCCATGGCAACAGTGTAACCCTCTGCACAAAGCTGGCTAGACCTAGACCACACTTAGGAAGGGTCCGGCTGCTGAGCCAAGAGATACAAAGCTTCCAATCCAGTCACTGCAACTTCTTTTTTGGCCATTTGCAAGTCTGAGAAATCGTTTATTCTGCCCATGCTTTGAGTTTTTGACATGTTAAAAAAGATGAACGTGTATTATATGGAAAATTACTCTTGTATGTGATTTTTAAGATTAGGTATAAGCACTATCTTTAAGAGTCTGAGAGTACAGTGGGAAAACCTGAAAGATATAGAAGACAAAATTAATGGTACAAAAAATGAGTTGGGACATGAACAAATGTTCACAGGCTCAGCTCCATCCTGTGACCACTCACCACTGGGCATCCACCGGGACCAGGCTAGTGAGGGAAGGTGACATGCTAGGAGATGGTAGAGAGTGCACTGTGGGTTGTGTAGGTAAGGTTTCCCAAAAGATCAGTTTTTCAGCTGAGTAACTAAGGAGCAGAGAAATACAGAGAGGAAGGGGGTGGCGGGAAAAGAGTCCCAAGTAGGATTACCTCGAGTAAAGACCTGGTTACACAGAAGAAAGGCTATACCTGAGTGAGAGCAAGCA
Organism: Mirounga angustirostris; assembly: GCF_029215605.1. Taxonomy (NCBI): domain Eukaryota; kingdom Metazoa; phylum Chordata; class Mammalia; order Carnivora; family Phocidae; genus Mirounga; species Mirounga angustirostris. Next base: position 90,099,371 of record NW_026991723.1, on the reverse strand, counting down.
CCCATTCTCACATGGAGAAATTATACCGAGACATTCTGGCACTAAGTCCATCCAGCAAACATGAAGATCATTTCTGTGAAGGAACCCTTCGAGAGACAACGATGCATAGTGGTGACACATGGGAACTCTGGAGCCGGACTGCCAGGCTCTCAGCTCTGCCAATCACCATCTATATGACTCTGGGCAAATTATTCATCTCCCCCAGGCCCCACTTTCCTCACCTGTAAAAACAGAAACGATCGCAGTGCCCCCATGCATGCTTGTTGTGCTCAACAGATGTTAGATGTTATTACTACAAGCCTACTACTACTACAAACTTGCTTCCCATTCTTCCCCTAAAAATCAAATTAGAAAAAAGCATAAGAACACAGTAAAAATCAGAAGAAATCCAAATATCTATCAATAAGGAAGTAAATAACAGAACATCTATACTGTGAAAACCTCTACAGCCATTAAAAATGGGATCTGGGGGCACTTGGTGACTCAGTTGGTTGAGCGTCTGACTTGATTTTGATTCAGGTCATGATCTCAGGCTCACGGCACCCAGCCCTGCGTCGGGCTCTATGCTCAGCAGGCAGTCTGCTCGAGATTCTCTCTCTCTCTGTGCCCCTGACCCTGTTCACACCACACCCCTATAAAATAAATCAATCTTAAAAAAAAAGGGGGGGAATCTATGTAGTAATGTGAAAAAAAATGTCCACAATATTTTGAGAAGAGAATTGTCAAGTTGTTAAGATAGGATGTGTAGCAGGGTGTCTGGGTGGCTCAGTCAGTTGAGTGGCCGACTCTGATTTCGGCTCAGGTCATGATCTCAGGATCTTGGGACTGAGCCCCAGGTCAGGCTCTGCGCTCAGCATGAAGTCTCCTTGAAGATTCTCTCTCTCTCTCTCTCTCTCTGTCCCTCTGCCTCTGCCCCTGCTTGCATGCTTGCTCTCTCTTTTGAATAAATCTTAAAAAAAAATAAAAGACAGGATGTGTAGCACAATCCTGTTTCTGTTAAAAATAAATTTAAAATATTAAATGGGTGGGGACACCTGGGTGACACAGTCAGCTGGGCATCTGGCTCTCGGTTTTGGCTCAGGTTGTGATCTCAGGGTCATGAGATTGAGCTGAATCGGGCTCTGCACTGACCGCAGAGTCTGCTTGGGTTTCTCTCTTCCTCTACCCCTCCCACTGAGTGCATGCACTCTCTCTAAAGTAAATATTTTTAAAAAATTAAATGGGTGCCTACCATGAACCAGGCATTGTTCTAGGAATAGCTGTGAAGAAAACAACAAAATTCCCTGTCCCCACGGAGCTTTCTCCTCCAGAGGAGAGGGAGAAACAAAAAGTACCACATAGGCAGTGGTGATGGCTGCTTGGGAGGCCGATAAGGCAAAGAAAAGCGACGGGAAACACTGGGAGGGCAGGGGATGCCAGCAGGGTGTTACAGCTCTAGCTCTAGCATGGCCATGAAGGAAGGCCTCATCGATAAAGGGACACTGAGGAAGCCATGTGGACACCTGCTGGGAGAGCAATCCAGGCAGGCACCCTGAAGTAGGAGTGGTGTACCTGAGGAACAATGAGGCCAGTGCGCTGAGAGTGAGGTAAGCAAGGTGGAGAAACCTAGGAGATGAGATCAGAACGGGTATGGGGGCCAGGTTGTGTAGCTCTGATCACTAAAGGGATTTTGGCTTTTACTCATCAGAAATGGGCAGCCTCTGGAGAGTTCTGAGCAGAGAGGGGTGGAATGGATGAAGTCTTAACAGGACCACAATTGTGGCCACGTTGTGTACAGACTGGAAGGGGCAAGGAAGGCACCAGGAGCACCTGCGGGGAGGGAACTATAATAATCTGGGCAAGAGAAGATAGTGTCTCGCACGGGGACTACAGAGGTGGAGGTAGCGAGAAAAGGCTGGATTCAAATTTGAAGTGCCTATTAATCTTCCAAGCAGAGACAGTGAACTGGGGGTCAGACATAAAAGTCTGGATTTAAGGGTAGAGCGGTTCAGGCTAAAGCTATCCATTTAAGCCACCAGCGTACAGGTATGTGACTGCCAAGGAAGTGCTGACAGAAGAAAAACAGGTTCAAGATGGAAATCAAGGAGATGAAAGAGAATCAGCAAAGACAACAGAGGAGGAGGTAGAGGCAGGGAGAAAACCAGGGGGGACTGTGTGCGGGAAGCCGGGAGATGATGGGGCTTCAGGGAAGAAGAGGGGGAGTGACCACCGGTGTCAAAGGCAGCTCACAGGTCTGTAAGATCTGAGCACCCCAAGATGCCCTCTCACAGTGAGACGGGACAGCGAGAGAAGGATGATTTCCACCTTAAAGCAAAAAAAGTGCATTCGCTCTTCTTTCATATTCCACTAGCTTAAACAGATACTACTTTTGTAATAGTTTTTAAAAATTTAATGCTACCTCAAAGGAAAACAGTATTACCAAAATAAAGAAATCCCTCTTGGGGCACCTCAGTGGCTCAGGTGGTTAAACGTCTGCCTTCGGCTCGGGCTGTGATCTCAGGGTCCCGGGATCGAGCCCCGCATCGGGCTCCCTGCTCAGCGGGGAGTCTGCTTCTCCCTCTCTCCGCTCATGCTCTCTCTCTCCAATAAATAAAATCTTAAAAAATTAAAAAAAACCCCCGCCTATCTCAAGCAGTAAAAAAAAAAAAGCTCTTTAAAGAGTGTCCTGCCTTAGACTGATTTAAAAAAGCCTACATCTTGCTTTTTAACAGCAGCTTTTCTCCCACCTAGTGGCACAGACAACATGCATTTCGCATAAACACTTTAGAGGGGCTTGTGCTACACAAAACTGGAAAATGAGCAAAAGCAGGGTCTGGCGTAAAATGGCTTACCGGAGCCAAATGTGGCCATTGGAGCAGACTGCCTGTTTGCGATCCGTGAATGGCAAGATCTCTTTACACAAACTGCAGTGCTCAGGGAAAGTCTGTTTGTTCATCTTCTTTGAGATGTGTCCAATCAGCACCTAGTGAGACAAAGCAGTAGCAATGTTCAGCGGTCTGAGTGCGAGACTTCCTGCAGACAAAGCCTCCTGCCATGACGGAGGGATGAAAGCATACGCCGGGCCGTACACAAGCCAGGAGATTTGCATTTCCACGTAGGCTGGTCATACTGTCTGGACGCGACCAAGCTAGACCCTCACCGTGTGTCGACTGGCTGAGAAGGATAAATTCATTCAGGGACCCTGTGACAACACGGTGAACCCCAACCACTAAAGGAAGAACTGTTCTGAAAACCAAAATCTTATCACTTGCCTTGTTTTAGCAGCTCCTGAAACATGGAGTTCAGAGTTCTGTTGGAAAACAAAGTATTTAGCTCTTCTTTATAACGTATTGACTTTAAGAAGGAAAAAGATCATCTCTATGGGCCAAGTATTATGTGAAATACCAACTTTGTAGAATTGTACAAATATCCATTCTTTAAGAGAGGCTTACAAAGTACAAATATAATCAGGATTAAAAAAGAAAATTTCCCTTTCTGATAGCCCCAAGACCCACGACCAATCTAGCCTAGCAGCCTGCAGCCTGCGATCCACTGAGCCTCACTGCAGAAGCAGGGTGGGCCCCGCTGTGGCAGCAAGTGGTAGAGAGAGAGGTCGACAGGGCGGGCTCTAGACCCTGACCCTACTTCAGCTTTGCTTTTCTGTTTTATTAGGATTACACCACTTTAAAAACGAAAGTCTAAAAAACAATCTGTTTCATTATTTTGTTGAAAAAACCTTCCCTGGCTACATCATTTGGAGGAATGGGAGACACCAAGCCTCAAGAACTCTCATCTTAAAAAAAAAAAAAAGAACTCTCATCTTACTAGGAGATAATGTCCTTCGAGGTTTTTAATCCATTTACACTTAAGTTCTTGTGAAAGAACTCTCTACTTCAACCATTCACTAAAATTAGTTCACTGAAGTTTTGAAGGTATCTTAATAGCTCAGAAGAGTGTCTTACGTACACTGTATATAATTTACAAACCTAAAGCCCATTGGCTTTTGGTTTTTTGTTTTTTCAGCCTTAAGAATTCTAATTTATGGTCCCTTCCAGCAGGGATTTTGCCATGACACAATCCGCTTAGAATTCCTCCAGGAGAGATGCACTAAAATTTTACACGAGGAAGAACTGCTTCTATGTGCTCTCACTAGCCTCAACCATGCAGGCCCACCTGTGTTAGTATAATTCACACATCCCCAGAGGGGGAGACATTATTCCTTCCAAGGGGCAAATACTGGTTCTTGGGGGGACAAAAATTCTTACCCTTTTTAGGCATAAAGTGCATTTAAGTATGTATCACAAATATATACAAAATATAGCTGTATTGTTATTAGAATGTCACAGGCAGGGCGCCTGGGTGGCTCAGTTGGTTGGGCGACTGCCTTCGGCTCAGGTCATGATCCTGGAGTCCCGGGATCGAGTCCCGCATCGGGCTCCCTGCTCGCCAGGGAGTCTGCTTCTCCCTCTGACCCTCCCGACCCTCCCCGCTCTGATGCTCTCTCTCTCTCAGTCTCTCTCTCAAATAAATAAATAAAATCTTAAAAAAAAAAAAAAAAAAGAATGTCACAAGCAGGAACAATTAGGAAAAAAAGCCTAAAAACGCTGGGCGGGGGCGGGGGGGGGAGAGGGGGGCAGTGGTGGCGATAATAAAAACTGTTGGTCTAACTGCACCCACACACCAGGCTGAGAATCTCAGAAACAATTCATAATTACTAGTACATCAATGCACTAGGTTTGAAAAGGTTCATTTTATGCACATAGTGGGATTTTTTAAGACATGAAATGCAGTGTTTCTAATCAAAACTCGGTTATATCAATAAGCAGAGGTACCATCTTCCCTTCTTTAAACTAGCTCTGCCGGGGCCCTGTCACTATGCTGGTGGTTCCCGCGCTCATGCCACACGTGGACAAGTACCTAACCCATTCCCGCCAGCTCCCACCACATATTTCCTAAAATGTTTTGTCAATCTTCCACTGACTCTTGTAATATTCCTGCTAGGTCCTGTGAAAAATGACCACCAGGAAACTCTTCTGCACGATTCAGACCACAACGAAACAATTTTTAAAAGCTGACTTTCAAAGATGAAAAGTCAGTTACATGAAAGGGACATCGTAACTATTCTTGAGATTACTGCAAATATCCTGTGAGTAATGATTTTAGGGGTGGACACACACACACACACACACATGCGCACACACACACAATTTTCCGATAAGCAAACGCAACAAGGAATTTGTGAGTGGTTTAACATTAGGCACGATGATATTTTAATTTATTACCTTCAGTTTTAAGTAAGACTCTAGGCAGTGAGAATAAGTGCCATAACAATAAAAAGGAACACACACTTTTGTGGTTTTGAATATTTTAGTATAAACTATGTTCCTTGCAACACAAGTTCTTCAGGTTTATTTTTATTTTTTTTGTTGCTGTTCTTCAGGATTTTAGCAGCTGTTAGTTCACAAAGAAAGGTTCCCTGATGTCAGGATAACAACGAGCTACAGAAAGTTAAATGGTGTCTCTTCTGCAGGAATTCTCAGAATCCTTAGAAGGCTAAGGGATACTGGGAACCTCGAAGAGGAGGACAGAGTATACAGCATTTCCTCAAGCTTGGAATCCTAGTGTTCTATCAGGAACTTGAATTCTGTGGAATACATTTTGGATAAGACTCTAAGATGCTTCTAAATCAAAATAAAGATTATGCCCAGTTTTGTAAAACATTATGAGTAATAATTTGCTTACTTTAACATGCCCTCCCTGACTACATAAAAAGATCTCAACTCCTCCCAAGTGTGACCAATCCCTGTGCTACCTCCAATCCCCATTCTTCCAGAACCTTTTGCAAAAAGGAAGGGAAGAAAGCACGGTATCACCCTACCCCTGCTGTGACCGCCCAATCACATACTACTTGCTAACTGAAGCCTCCTCCAGCTCATCCAGGGCCTGGGGAATCTCAGCCCATAAACCCTGCCTATCAATAAAGGCCATGGTGAGAGGAAGAATCAAAATATTCTTTGTGTGATTTGAATGTGTCCTCTGCATTAATCTATGTTTCCTATTTATTCTCCTGCACCTCATGCCAATCAACTACCTACAAAATATCAAAGCAAAAGTTGGGTTAGGAATGCCACTTAGACCATTTCTCCCACATGAAGGAAGCAGACCTTTTACAGTTTTAGTGTTTTCTGCTAAGAAAATACCTACCCGTGCTGTTCGGTCATCATACTCCTCGTCAGACATCAGGAAGTTACAGAGGCCCCTGGTGGGGATGCTAGTGTTCTCTGTGATCCAGGTGTGCAGGTACACCTCACCTAAGACTCGCTTCATGTGCTCCCTGGTCAAGTGCATTTCCACAGCTTCAATTTTCCCTTGGATCTCCAGGAGCTTCTCTTCCATTGGCTCACGGCCCCCGGCATCTCCAGCCTGGGTCAGGGAATCGTCGGTGGGGTCCTCCGGGTCGCCCTCTCTGCTCCGCTCCTGCAGGCCCTGCCTATTCGCCTGTTTGGAAGATGTGCCTTCCTCCTGCTGTTCTTCCTCAGCATTGCCCATTCCAGGGGAGTCAACTAATAAGATTTTGGAGTCCTCATGGGTGGGTTTCCATAATGCTTCTGAAGGGGTTTTCTGCATTGACTGATATAAAATCCTCAGGAGGAAAAGTTTGAAACGCCAAAAATAGGTGGCCCCGCTGCTTTCAATCTTTTTTTCCAAAGCTTCTTGTAAAAATTGAGGGATATGTTTATCTTTTAAAATCTTCCAGCGTACAAGATCTATTAAATCTACCTGCTTGAAGAGATTTTGAACTGAAGATTCCAGGAGCTGAGCAGCTGCCTCTTCAAAGGTCTTGAGAGTAACAAACTGGACCTGGTGGTTTTTGTTCACGGGATGGAGGCCGTTGACCATGCCCTCAGTTGTAATGACGGCCAGATATGCGCCGCAGGGGCTCACTGCTATCCCGTGTGTCCTCACTGAGCCAAACACATCTGAGAGTTTAATTAACTGGTGTTCAAACTTTAATGCGACATCGGTGAAAATGGGAATCAGCTGCCTCACCTTCCCATCACTGGAACAAGTATATACTGTTCCATTCTGCTTGTCTGCAGTCATGGAGACAATCGGCAGTGAGTGAAGGCCTGTGACATGGGAATTGTGGACATTGAGACCTGCTTTGGAGATCAGAAGAAGACACCAAAACACATAGGATCCTCTCGCAGCCACCACTAAGCTACAACTACACTTCTGGTAAGGGTGATAAAGCGGAACACATTTAATGCTGTGCACTGGCAACTGGTCCATTTCTTTCCACAAGACAACGGGCTGCCTTAAAGTGAAATAGCCTTTCACTGCTTTGAGATTGACAGGAAGAATTTTTACAGGTCCAAAAGCACTCCCCACAATAAGGCCGCTCATTTTCCGATTATTGTGCTCATATTCCCACCAAAACAAAACACTAGGAGAGTTGATGCCTGACTCAATCGTGTTGCACGAAGAGATGGATTCCTTTCCTACAAAGGGCAGCTGAAACTGCCACACAGCAATGTTACCGTTCTCAAAGAGGACTGCCAGGAGCACACTGCCCACATCCCGGCACTCGTTGTTATGCTTGACCTGCTGAGTGGTACAGATGCCCGACCACTCCATTCTGACCGGTGTCTGCATGCTGTGTCTCCTCTGAAACTCCGCGAAGTCCCCGAGGTTCCCCTCTGGAGCCTCATTTTTAGAGAGCCTGTAACTGGTCTCATAAAGACGTTCTCCATAAATCTCAGTCAGATCAACCAGCTGGACCCACTGTAGTCTGTTGAGGTTAGCCTGGATGGTCAGGCGATTGTCCATGGTCAGTGCTGCCAAGAGGCACCTGCCATTTGCATCGCAACCCATGGGGGACCAGCTAGTATACTTGAATCCCCTCATTGGTGGCAATGCCTTCCCCTCAGGGTTGAACACCCTATCCAACATGAAAGTCTGACTGACTGTGGGGTCTTTCGAGGTGGCAAATTTCTCCTTACACTCAGCAACCTCTGCTTTTGAGCCAACCTGAAAAGAAGAGATACGAAAACTATCAGATAAATACTGCACTCTAAGAGGAATACATTTACATTACTTAGGGTACTAACTGATTAATCAGTATTAACTGGGTCAGAATTTTGTATCAATCCTGTTAATTTTGAAAGACACGCATTTAAAAGATCAAGTACATGTCTGAAAGTTAAGGAGTACTTACTCAGGAAGTAAAAATTTTTTCACGGATCAGAATAAATGTTGCCATTATTCAAAGCCTGGTTCCCACATTCTTCTTAGAACTGCCATAATAAGCAATAGCCATGACAGAGATGTACTTGATCCTTAAGAGTCAACAGAGCATTTAGCTGAACTAGTCACAAAACCATAAACATGTTCAGTATTCATTAAAACACATACCCATATACATCTTTGATACAATTGGATATTTGGATTTTTACAAGGTCTTTGGGATACAAACGTGAGCTTTAAGTTTCTATTTAAAATTTCACTTAGAAACTATGTTGAAAGCCAACTCCCAACCACTCTGTCCACTGTTTGTATAGAATAATGTCCACTCTGATTAGACTACTTGCCATTTCTTGAGTATTCCCTCCTTGGGCTCCCTTGGGCCCCTTGTCTGGAATGCTGTCTTCCTATCTAAATCCCATCCATCCTACCAGGTCTAATTCTCTCTCTGAAGCCTTCTGAGATCTTTCTGGCTTTCACCCATCTCTCCCTTCTCCAAGTTTGTGACACATATCAGCACTGCTGTTTATTTAGTGCCTGGGTGTACAATGGCAAGCTCTTTAAAAAGATTTTAAAGGGACATTAAAAACAAAGAAAGAGATAAATGACCAAAAGAAAGAGATCCAGAGCCAGGAAGGTTAAAGCCAAAACAAAGCAGAAGTCAACTGAAGTATGTCTTCTGATATGTGCAAAGCAGGAAGAGGAAAGCACTTGACCCTACTATCTTTAGAGATATTGATCCAGAGAAAGAAAGCAGAATCTTTCAGATTTAGTGACAATCTCCTTTTACATAGAGGCTGATCTTCAAACTGGAAAGGGTAGTTATTACATGATTACAAAGGAATTCAAGCCTAAGACATATATGGATACAATAAAAGTCACGCTAAATGAGTTTAAGTCCCCAAGCCCAGAGGAATTACACTCCAGGACACAGGATAAACTTTGAAGATGTTGAACTCCAAATGACTGACTAGTCCTTGATAAAGCTTGGATAACTAGGAATGTATCAGAAAACCAGAATACAATAAACAGTTGTATGGCTCAGCTCATTTTTAATGGCTCAGTCATTAAGTGTCTGCCTTCGGCTCAGGTCATGATCCCAGGGTCCTGGGATCAAGCCCTGCATCGGGCTCCCTGCTCTGTGGGAAGCCTGCTTCTCCCTCTCCCACTCCCCCTGCTTGTGTTCCCTCTCTCGCGGTGTCTCTGTCAAATTAAAAAAAAAAAAAAAATCTTTAAAATATCCCCTAAATGGAAAATAGATAACAAATATTACAGACCATTAAGCCTGCTAGGAAATAAAATCCCTCAGTTGTTAACAATGAAAGGTTTGTGAAGTGCCTGGGTGGCTCAGTTAGTTAGGTGTCCGACTCTAGTTTCGGCTCAGGTCATGACCTCAGGGGTTGTAGGGTTGAGTCTCGTGTTGGACTCTGTGCTCAGCGGGGAGTCTACTTGGGATTCTCCCTCTTCTTCTCCCCCAGCACAGTCGCATACGCTCTCTATTTTGGGAAGAGAAAGCATGAGTGGGGCGGGGGGGGGCGTGCAGAGGGAAAGGGATAAACAGACTCCCACTGAATAGGGAGCCTGGAGCCAGATGCCAGGCTAGATCCCAGATCCTGGGATCATGACTTGAGCCAAAGGCAGATGCTTAACTGACTGAGCCACCCAGGCGCTCCTAAACAAACAAATCTTAAAAAAAGAAAGAAAGAAAGAAAGAAAGAAAAAGAAACATTTGTGTGGACAGAAGTGATCCTTAGAAACCAGCATAGGATAATCGGAAAAATCTAATCTTACTGTCTTTCTGCTGAAACTGCTAAGTGACATAATAAGCATAGAAAAGTAAATAAAAAGTTATCTGACAAATGAATGAGATGACTAACTTTTCCTAAAGTGTGTTACGTAGAACACTACTCCCCTAAATTGTCCCTTGAAAAAGAGTCCTGTGGCCAAATAAGTCTTGGGAACGTTGTATGTTACACATCATTTCTCCTTGAAGGGTCTCAGGAACACATTAAATGCCTTGGCCAGGGAGCTGCTGACTTAACCAGAGTTTTCCAAACTGTTTTTTTTTTTAAACAATAGAACCTTGTTGGGTAGTGTCATCCTGTATTATCCTAAAGAATACTCTGAAAATGGTGTCTTAGGCAGTATATCTTGATTTAGAAAGGCATTTAAGGTAGCCTCTTGGATACACTAATGGACATGCTGGAGATAAACAGACTGGAAAGCCCAACTAAACAGAGGTGCAGCTGGCTAGCCTGTTAACAAAATAATGCTAATCAAAGCCCAGAGCTTTGTATGGGTAGATAAAATTTGAAATATGACAGAATGAAGCCTAACATCTGAAAATCTGTGCTATGATGCCAGACTACCTGGGTTCAAATCCTGGCTCTATCACACACTAGCTCTGTGACCCTGCACAAATTACTTAAACTTTCTGGCCCTAATTTTCTCATTTATAAAAAGAGAACAATAATACATGTCTCATAGCATTAGGAAAGTTAAATAAGTCAATATATGTAAAGCATCTTTTAAGTAGGCTCCATGCCCAACTTGGGACTTGAACTCACCACCCTGAGATAAAAAAGTCCTTACTGGCTGAGCTGCCAGACACCTGTAAAGCATCTATTAATAAGTGTCAATAAATGTTAGTGATGAGGAGGAGGAGCAGAAGGAGGAGGATAAATACTCTCTGGGAATTAAGTAAAAGTTAATGAGACCTAATAAAAGTATGTAAGATGCAGGGTAGATATAAAATTGTCCACCAAATAAAGGGTAGATATAAAAATCACCAAATCTTATAACACTGTATACTAAGCAATAACCCTTAGAATAGGTAAATTTACTACAAATAAAAGCTACTCTAGAACTAAAAGTAAACGTCACAGGACCTATAACCCGAAATAGAAGCAGAGGGTGAAATAAAAGCAACCCTTGTTCTCACTCACCATAGGAAGAATTCTTTTTCTTTTTTTTTTTTTAAAGATTTTATTTATTTATTTGAGACAAGAGAGAATGAGAGACAGAGAGCATGAGAGGGAGGAGGGTCAGAGGGAGAAGCAGACTCCCCGCCAAGCAGAGAGCCCGATGTGGGACTCGATCCCGGGACTCCAGGATCATGACCTGAGCCGAAGGCAGTCGCCTAACCAACTGAGCCACCCAGGCGCCCCATAGGAAGAATTCTTGACAGGATAGAGAGCAGCTTGGATTTAAACAGGGAAAACCTGAATAGTTTCGTGTAGTAATTTCTCATATATTAGTTTGAATGAGTACACTGCCCCTCCAAGTCTCCATGTCACAAAACCAGCTATCAAATTTAAACACGTACTGAGATTGGCCAAGGAGCACATCACATAGGAGTCCAGCTCCCAGAGGACCACACCCAGCCAATCATTTAATTATATACTATCCTGTTTCCAATTGGCCACTATTACTACTAATGGCTAATTCCTTTGTAAGCACCTAATGAACAGAAATTCACTTGAAGCTGTTCTACAAGAAGCTTCTTGAAGGTAGGAATAGGATTCCAAAGACAGCCCATAGTTATTTAACTTAATGTGGATGGAGTTAGTACTTTCTCATGCTCCTAACAATTTATGCAGACTAAAATTAGTTATACAAATATTATTAGAATTTGGGACTGTATCCAATTAGATGATTCGCTAAATCAGCACTCCAATGGGAAGAAAAATTACAAATTATTCTTAAATCACAATTTTATTGCTTTTCATATCATTCACTTATATCAGTCTCCTTGATATCATAAACTCAGTGTCCAGGACAGTAACTTGCAAATAGCAGATAATATTTGAACTATTTTATGTAACTGCGTATTTTCTTGAAATTCTTAATCTAAATAATGGGGTCATAGAGCAAAAGCTTCAGAGGAGCGGAGCATCTAGCCTTCTAGCAGGGCCATACACTAAACTGATCCAGGCTGCAGAATGGCCACCTTTCATGTCAGAGCAAAGGCAAGCTGGACAGTTCTGAGCAGCTTAAATCCCTAGGCACTGCCAAAGGGTAAAGCCATCAAAGTACTGATACAGACTTCTTTACATTCCTACCACTGCAGCCCAGATTTACGCGACAGAGGCCTCTTTCAGAATTGCAGGGACAACTCCGCATTCATTCACCAAATGGTCCTAGTCTAGGAAGACTGCTAACTGATGGATGGTTTGTGTGATGCGCATACCAAAGAACAGTACAGGAGGGGAAGATGCCAGTAATTAACTTTAGGCAGGCTATCTACCAATTACAAGCAGAATACAAAAGATTTCCTATTACTTATTAGACAGTTGTACAACCAATGAGAGTCCCAATTTTTATCAGAATATTATGGATATCTCATATCCACAGCTACAGTATTAATCCAGACCCTTATTTCTTCATACCTGCATGACCAAATTTATTACTTTGCGTATTTACAGGCTGCAAGACACTGTACTGATTATCTGCGTGTACATATATACGCATCTATATATGCACATACATACATATATGTATTTAATCCTCCAAAAAGTCTAGGGGCCCCTGAGTGGATCAGTTGGTCAGGCGTCAGACTCTTGATTTTGGCTCAGGTCAGGATCTCAGGGTCATGAGATCAAGCCCCATGTCAGGCTCCATGCTGGGCATGGAACCTGCTTAAGATTCTTTTCCTCTCCCTCTGCCCCTCCCCACCCCTTGTGCACATGCATTATCTCTTTCTCTCAAAAAAAAAAAAAAAAGTCTAAACAACACAGGTTTTATCATCCCCCTTGTATAGACAGGCCTATCCTGCTATTTTGTGCCAAAGCCCAAATTTGTACCCTCTATTTTATACTGACCCCAATAATTGTTTTCTTGCCTCTAGGCCCACCAGATTCTTATTCCTGAACCATCCCAGGCCAGTCCATGCTTATGAAACTGTTACAGCACCTTTGGGCTTCCTAAATTGAAGCCAACTTCTTCAGACTGACCTTCCTACGTTCCCAAATTGGCCTCACCTCACTTTCTCTCTCTAGAAGAGATCGTCTGTTAATCCATCATTACTTATATAAACAATAAAGTATGCCTGTAACTTAATTATGTAGGTGAATAAGATGGACAACTCATTCCTGTTACCTGGATGCCCCTTTCCTCTGCTCCTCTTACAAAACAAATCCTACGTTCTTTCAGGTCTCCTTCAGATTCACCACCAGATAACATTCCCTGATGTAAGTGCCTCCCCTCACTATTCCTTCCATTCTTTAAATTCTCTCTGCTAGGGGCGCCTATGTGGCTCAGTCGGTTAAGCATCCTGACTCTCAGTTTCAGCTGAGATCACGATCTCAGGGTCGTGGGATTGAGCCCCTCGACAGGCTCTGTGATGGGCATGGAGCCTGCTTAAGAATCTCTCTCTCCCTCTGCCCCTTCCCCCCCCCCTTAAATAATCCTCTCTGCTGGGGCGCCTGGGTGGCTCAGTTAAGTGTCTGCCTTTGGCTAGGGTCATGATCCCAGGGCCCTGGGACAGAGCCCCAAATCGGTCTCTCTGCTCAGCAGGGAGCCTGATTCTCCTTCTCCCTCTGCCTGCCGCTCTGCCTACTTGTGCTTTCTCTCTCTCTGTCAAATAAAATCTTTAAAAAAAAATTTAATTTAAAAAAAAATAAATTCTCCCTGTTAAAGCATTAAATCTGGACCACACTGGACACACACACTTAGTTTTCTCTAGTTCATGTACACATGAACATCCTTAGAAATGGTAAGAATGTATCTTTTAAAGCCCCTTTCTTCTGCCTCCATCCATTTCTCAATTTCACAGTATTACCAAGATCCGTCTACCTGATGTGATTATACTCGAACCAATTTGTTCATATCTTCTCCAAGATATTCAGGGTTTAGTCATATCAGTCTACCAGTGATTTAACTCAACAACGAATTGTTTAAAACTTTCATGTGTGCTAAAAAAAAAAAAAAAAAAAAAAAAAAAAAAGTGGTGTGGGCTCCCTATACCGTACCCACAGCTAATGATTCATATTTAAAATGGCAGTGCAGGGGCACCTGGGTGGCTCAGTTGGTTAAGCGACTGCCTTCGGCTCAGGTCATGATCCTGGAGTCCCGGGATCGAGTCCTGCATCGGGCTCCCTGCTCAGCGGGGAGTCTGCTTCTCCCTCTGACCCTACCCCTCTCAAGCTCTCTCTCTCTCTCATTCTCGCTCTCAAATAAATAAATAAAATCTTTAAAAAAAAAAAAATGGCAGTGCAGAAAAAAAGTTTAAAAACCTTTCATTTTCACATAAACAACATTCTCTGGGCATAGATATATACCTTTATAATGCTTATCACTATCTGATATTACAGTTGTACACGGCTCATGACTTGCTAAAGAATGTAAGCTCCATGAGGGCAGGAACTTGGTTTTGTACACTGCTTTATTTCCAGAGCCTAGATCAGCACCTAGCTGATACGTGGGGCTATTCAAATATCTGCTAAATGAGTGAACATACACTCTCTATAGCTCACGTGTACGCATAAAGATTTACAAAGGAGACAGGGAAAGTTTTTATACTTCTTTTTTTTTTTTTAAAGACTTTATTTATTTATCTGAGACAGAATGAGAGAGAGAGACAGAGAGCATGAGAGGGGGGAGGGTCAGAGGGAGAAGCAGACTCCCCGCCGAGCAGGGAGCCTGATGCGGGACTCGATCCCAGGACTCCAGGATCATGACCTGAGCCGAAGGCAGTCGCTTAACCAACTGAGCCACCCAGGCGCCCAAAGTTTTTATACTTCTAAGCCACAAATGAACGATCTGATTTACTCTTTGGGCAAAAAAATAAACTTGAAGACAGTGATATTGAAACAGTAAAACTAGGAACCCTAAAGTTCTGAAGGCCAACTTAATTTATACGAAGCTGAAAACACTACATCTACAGAGGCCTTGAAGTTTAAGAACCGCATTTATTTCCAAAAGCTTTCCTTGTCACTCCAATCCCAAAGATTTTCCGCTATAAAAGAAAAAACTGGACTACCCAGCTGCTCAAGGTGAGAAGGAACAGTCATATAATAAAGTCGCCAAGGTAGCTGAGGCAATGAAAAGGACCAAGTTTTCTTCTCCAAAGCAGAAGAGGCGCAAGAGGAGGGCACGTCCCCGTGAACAAAGCCAGACAAGGGCCTCAGGGAGTCGATTCCAGACAATAGGAGCAACCGTAGAGGCAAGGTCTGGGGCTGGGTCAAAGGGGGTGGAGTCTCAGAAAGCACCAGGGAGAGTCACCAGCGCCAGCCGCGGGGCGGGCGCCGGGGCGAAGGCAGGACCTGGCTGCGACGAAAGCTCCGGGGATACCTGTGTGCGTCGGAAGGGGGTGGGTGATCTGGAAAACTGGGCGCCAACGGCCGCGAGAATTTTTGTTTTTTAAAATACGGCGACCCCAACGCCTCAGCCCCAAGCTCTGGATGCGACGCGGGGAATCGCTGGTAGGCGCAGGCCAAGATCCCCCAGGGACCGGTAACGCGGCCGCGGGCGGGGGGCAGAAGGAGCCCCCAGGGCTGGGGCGCAGGGGGCGACTTACTTTGAGGAGGCAGCTGCTGAGAGGAGCGGGCACCGAGGTGCGATGGATAACCAGGTCCTGGCCCGGGTTGTGCACGTCGCAGATGAGCTCCAGCACAGCGATGCTGCGGGCCGTGGACACGGACACGCGGTGGTCCTCGGACCAGGCCAGCGGCTCCAGGCCGCTCACCGCATATTGCAGCCGCACGGCCGGCTCCCGCCGAGTTACCAGGAAGCGGAACGCGGCACTGGGCCCGGGGGCCGCGTCTGCCGCCGACTCCTTCCCGCCCGCCTCGCCGCCCCCCTCGCCCTCCTCCTCCTCGGGCGGCGCAGGCCCGTCGGCCGCGGGGCCCACCCGGGCCTCGTCGGCGGAGCTCATTTCCCCTCAAGGGCAGAGGCCGGATTCCGGGGCGCGCCAACCCCGCGCCGCCGTCCCGTTGCCGCCCCTGGCGCCGCCGCCGCCGCCGCCGCCGGCCCCCAGCGCCCTCCGCGGCGGCTTTCTCCCCTCAGGCCCGGAGCGCCGCCGAGCCAGGAAGGACCCCGCCGTTGCTAGGCGACCCAGCCCTGCCAGGTGGCCAAGGCGCCGCCTGCCCAGAAAGCGAGCCTCCTCCGCGGGCAGGACGGAGCCGCGCCCGGACTCGGCGGAGGTGCTCGAGGGGAAGGGGGCCTCGAGGGCTCCGTCTCCGGGCGACCGAGCCCCAGGCCCCTGTAGCGACCTCCGGGTAACTGAAGTGCCGAGGAAGCGGCGGCTAGGTGGCACGCGGCCCCTTGTTTCTCAGAGGCACTCAGAGAACTTCACTAGCATGAGCTCCAGGGCTGGGTGGCATGTGGCATCGCCCGCCGCGGGCCAAGCCGCGAGGGACGCCAGGAGGAGCGGCCACCCAGTCCGGGGGCCCCGGCGCCGCGGCCCCTTGGCCCTCCGGGACCCGGAAGGGGCGCGGCCGCAGGCGCCGGCGGGGCACCTACGCGGGGTCCTCGCGCGCCGCCCACGTGGGGCCGAGCCGAGCTGCGGGCCGGCTGCGAGAGGTCCGGCCGCGCTGGCCGGTGCCGCCGCCCGCCCGTGTCCGCCTCTGCCCGCTTCTCGCCGCGCGCCATGGCCGCCGCCGACGGGCCGCTCCTCCACGTTCCGGAGCCCCCGGCCGCCGCCCCCAGGACGCTCCCGGGACCCCGCCGGGCCCAGGGGACCCGGGTGAGTTAGGACCCGGCTTCAGAGCCGTCCGCACCCGAGGCCGGCCCGCCGCCTCGCCTCTGGGTGGGGTTTCGAACTACCACCGACAGAGCTCGGGGGCAAAGTGGGCTGTCTAGCAGCTTCCGGAGAAGTCGCCGAACCGCACGTGTCTGAGCTCGGAACACCAGCCGGCGGGGATGTGCGGGGCGGCCGCGGAGCGGGTGCGGAGGGGCGTCTGCTGGCTCGGGCTGCTAGGCGGAGGGCCCCGAAGGTCGGGTCAAGGACGGGAGGCTGATTCGGGCCCAAGTTAGGAACTGCCGCCGGGGTGCGAGTGGCAGCCCGGGCACTTGCCAGCCACACCTCCTAACTTCTCTCAGCCACCGTTGCCTCATTTGAGGGTGGTTTGGTTCAGGAACGAGGACTGGACGAGGGGTCTTCTTCAAGCGCTTTCAAACATGGCATAGATGCTCACCCAGCGTGCGGTGGGCAAAGAATACGGAGCGCCGGTTTAACCCGCTCACTAGGGAGGGGAAAGATGCTTTAAATTTAAACGAAGCCAGGAAGGAAAACTGGTTTCTAGGGTGGTTGACTTCTCTCCTGGAATAGAGGAGGGCTGCAGGGCAGAAAAACCTGTTGTAGAATCCCGAGTTACCACAGAGGCCAGGAATTACACCACCTCGTGCCAGGGAAGGTGTGTGTTTTCTCCAGAAAGCAACAGGTGATTCCACTGACGATTGCCGAAGTTCAGTTCAACCAGTGTGTTGAAGCTGATATTCCTCGAGTTCATATAAGGATTCTCTTCGGTGGTTTTTCAGTGATAGTCAAGCTTTAGGATTTAGAGGTTTGGGAGTAGGAGTTTTCAGCTAGCCAGCGGGGTCGCTGCTTCTGGGAGGAGGAAGGGGAAGTCCTGAAGAGCCGCTGGGAGCATGGGATTTGGAGTAGGACAGACCTGGGATTAGATTCCCACCTTGCAACATGCGGGTTTTGTCAACTTGGGGGAGTTATTTCACCGCTCTGAACCTCACTTTCCAGTCTGTAAAATGATTGTAAAATGCAGGGTAGACGTAAAATTGTCCACCAAATAAAGGATAGATAAAAACAACAAAACAGTGTCTACTTTATATAAAGTTATTGTGAGGAGTAAATGAAATAATATACATAAAGACTCTATATATTTTCTGGCCCATAGAAGCGCTTAATAAATGCCAATGGTAAATAAAGTCGTATTGGCTTCATTTTGAGTAGTGGAATCCCTGTGTCGGGAGGTCAGTGGGGTGCTTGTGTCCTGGAGGTGACTAGTAACACAGAGGAAGCGCTATTAACACCTCCTTGAGTGAGTTGAAGGAATAAAAATGGGATGTCTGGCTTTATGATCGCTTGAACCACTGTGTCAAAAGGATGTGTATTAATAAGATGATGACAGGTGTCTGCAGTGCCCTCGTCTGCATCTGCATTTTTTGTTCGTCTTGAATGAGAATTACAGGTATGCCAATCAAATTTGCCAGTGGCCTGAATTTGGGACGGGTAACTAATATAGTGACTTTGGGAAGGCCTCGAGACCTTAAGTGATGCTATATGTAACAGTATGTAGTGTTTTCTTTTTAAAAATGTTTTTTGACAATTCAAGTAATCCAGGTTTATTGTAGGAAATAGGGGAAGTATGTTAAAGTGAAAAACCCCATAATTGCCATGCTCAGAGGTAACTCTGGTTAACATTTTGGTGTATATCCTTCTAGAAAACAAACAAGGGATGAAACTACACATGATGTTTTCCAACCAAACAGGGTACAGTTAATAAATAGTATTACAGCATAATCATCAGGAACCCTGGGTGTAGAATCAGGGCCTGAGCAAAACCTGGATCCCCCAATGATCCTGGAACAAATTACCTCATATCTCTGCCTCAGTGTTCTCATCTTAAAATGGGATGATACCAGTACCTGTATTGATACATTAGATAACTCTTAAGTACTTAGCATATTGCCTGGGGTCTGGTATATTTATTAATATCAGAGACATGGTATTTAGACTTAGGGCTAGATGGCCCTTAGAGGTCATCTGCCAGAACCCGCTCATTTTACAGGTACAGGAACAGAGACTCAGAGGGAGGTAATTTGTTTAACGTCGTAGAGCTGACTTTTTAGTAGATTCAGGTACGTCCTAGCTCATCTTTGCTCAGATGCCACCTCATGAAGCATTTCTGTTTCCTGGCCTCCTTTCCCCTTGCCGTAGGCCGTGGTAGTCTTGTTTTGTGCTTTTGTAATCCTTTGTACATACCTCTTCTGAGTACAAATATAGGTTTGGGTTTGTGGTTTTATACTTTTGTCTCTTCCACTAATCTGTGATCTCCTCAAGGGCTTGGCTAATTTTCTAGCCTTGTATCCTCAGAACCAAGCTACTTGTTGACAGCTGCTGAGGGGTCAGTTTCTTAAATGAATGTATTGTGGATGCTGGGGCAGAAAAGCTAACAAACAGTGGAATAGTGTCCACATTATGGGAAGGGATAATTCCATGTGTGTCGTTCGTCTTACAAGCATTTATTGAGCACTTACTCTGGGAAGATTTGAGCCCTACAGGATGCAGTGCCACGCAGGACACACTTGTCCATTTCCTTATGGAGTTTACAGTCTAATGCGGAGGGCTGACACCACTTAACAGATTACATTTGATGCTTGTATATTGTACTGAGGGACAATATACAATTGTCATAATTGTACTGAGTGCTACAGCGAAGAAAAAGGGTGCCAGGAGAGCCAAGAGTAGGAGCCCTGGCCTGACTGGGTGGAGAGAAGAGGTCAGGAAAGGTTCTTCTGAGGACCCAGTAAGCCTAGATCTGAAGGATGGGTGAGTTAGCTAGCCAAAGGGGGGTTGCAGACATGGGTATGGCAATAGCATGTGCAAAGGCCCTGAGGAGGGAGGGAGCATGGTGCATTCTAGGAATTAAGGAAGACCAGGACAGCTGAGGCTGGTGAGATGGGCAGAGTCCAGCTTCTAGAGGGCTTTGTAGATCATATTATAGGTTTTTGATTTTAGCCTGAGAGCCGTGGAAAGCCTGTGAAATATTGTGCTTAATTCTGAATACTTGCTTTTAGAGAACAGTGGACATGAGAATAAAAGGTGACTGGGATGAGAAAGGATTGAAAGCTCGTGTCCTATGTGGACTGTTTAGTCCAAAGAAGAAACAGAAAGTTAGATGATGTGTGAAGGAATGTGATGCACAAGAGGAAGTAAGCTTGTTTTGTGTTGCTGCAGAAAGCAAACAGACTAGCAGATAGATGATCAAGGTGGCAGATCTTGTCTGAGTGTCAGAAACAGCTTCCTAACCCCTCGAATTTCGTGTCTCAAGGGATGGAGAACAGTAAAGGGAGGTGTGTAGGCAAGGCCTACTGCAAGGCCACCTGTCAGGGAGCTTGTAGTAGGAAGTCTATGCGTGGTGGGAGTGGCCTTTAGGCCTTTTTATGCCCCGAGAATCTGTAGTTCCATAAATCAAGGAACGTCAGCACATTTCATTGTGCCTTGCAAATGATTCAGCAGATCTGGAACTTGACTTTTATCTTTTTCTTTAATCTGAACATTCATAAATTTGGGACTTTGTAAGAATAGATTTGTAAAATGGAGCAGGTCAATACTTACTTTATTAATAGTAAATATTCGAAGTTGGTGTTTATTAAATTATTTAGATATAGGAGTCCTGTAGTTGTCAGGAACAAACAAGTGTTGTTATTGGTAGGTTAGCCTGAAGCTGACAATCACAGCCAAAAGCAAGCTGATGTGTAAATGGAATCCGTCATTTCCAGCAAAGGGGGAAATAACATTCCAAGAGAAACCAAAATGCCAGAATAATAAGCCCTGGCTACTCAGGGGATGTTTTTTTTTTATTCACGTGTAAATTGGAAGAGAAGGCCAAAGAAAACAGAATGTTTCTTCAAAGAAAATTGGCTGTTTCTTCTCCTGGGAGAAGTTTGGACATTACACATGTAGCCACATCCATGTTACAGAAATAGCAACAGGCAAGAAAATGCCGAGTGTTGTAGCCTGTAATTGGCGATCAGATGGGGACCTGAAAGGCAAGGAGAGTTGGAAATAATTGTAGTAGAAGTGATGGATGGAGCAGAATTCTCATTTGGAATGGAAACGGGAGTAGGAATCATCTCCAAGCCATCTGAATCTGGGGGAGCAGTGTGAGGGGGAGGATGACAGCGATCCAAGCACTCTGGGGTAGAGCAGTAATGAAGGTTTCTGCTTCCTGGGCATGGGCTGGGCTGCAGCCTCCCATGTGTAGTCACCAACAGGCTTTGTTGGTGGAGAGAGAGGATGCGCTCCCCCCCTCCCCTGTTCTTTTTGTGTAGATGGACATCTAGGGATAAGGATTGACTTAGCATGCACACTTCACAAGGTGGGTTTCTCTTCCCTTAAAAGAGACTCCCATTTGTTCATGTTCAGCCCCACAAAGGTTTCTCCCTTGATCCTTACCCTCATCTTGGTTGAGTTGATGGTGAGGATGGATGGTGAGGTCTAGTGTATGAATGAGCTGAGATTTTTGTGTTTTCTGTTTTGTTTTTTTCTTTTTGGGGAAAAAAAAAAAGAAGAGCTGAGTCAAAGAATCTGATTGCAGACCCTAAACTGTTGCTTGACATATGGGGCATAATGATCTCTGCAGGGAGAGATGCAATTCTGTGGGCAGTCAGGCTTCACTCTGAGGTCTGTCTTCATGGACTAATGCATCTCTTGTTGCTCTTGCCTTTTGGGAACAACACAGCAAGCAGAGGCCACCAAAAGAAAACACCAAGCATCCAGTGAGGCTCCCCCAGCGAAACAGAGGAACGAGGCATCATTTCTCCTGGCCAAGAAAGCTGCTGCTAAAGAAACACAAAGGACTTTTAAGGGGAAGGCACAGAAAACATTTTCTCCGAAGAAATCTTTGGTTGGTGTGAGTGATGGAACCCGAGAACAGAAACCGTGCATTAGGACTTCATCGTTATTTAAAAACAACCCTGAAATCCCAGAGCTCCACAGGTATGTTCAGGGGCATGTGTGCTCAGGAATAGGAGGAGTTAAGTGTATTCTGCCTTTTTCTCTGTCGATTGGAACTGATACCTGGGTTTTCTTCATCATTTGCAGACCTGTAGTAAAGCAGGTGCAAGAAAAGGTGTTCACTTCAGATGCTTTTCATGAACTGGACCTCCACCCACATTTAGTAAGTATCTCTCAGTATCTTGTGCCGTTGGTTTTTTCAGTGTGGTTAATTTCTTGGGAATGTCTGGGAAATGACAGTTTTAGGAAGAAAAATCAAAGAATGGTTATTTCTGCTCCAAATTAACCTGAGTGAAGTCAGATCGATAATATGCTCTCCTAGGACAATCCCAGTGAGCCTAGGTTACTGTTCACTGTCCTTACCTCCATCCCCACCCCCTTTTTAAAGAACTAAACACTTTCCTAACCTAATTCAGATTAGGCCTGGGGCTCCACTTATTGGACTCTAGGACAAGCTCCTAATTAGTGGGTAGATGGGACGTGGAGGCTGATCTGGGTGGCAGGGCTCACAGTGACCATAGGAGAGGAAACTGAGCTGGCATCTTCATATCAAGGGTAGTCTGTCGTTAAATTGAATGAAGATGTTCTACAAACAAATGGATTTTTTTTTGTTTTTTTTTTTTTTACTGTGAATGAAGTTTCCACTCTTATTTATGAGTAAGAGAAAAGTGCATTAACTTTCAGGGAGTCTGGATTTCCTTTGCTCCTATGGTCACAGCTCACTCCTTTAGGGTTGCTTACATAAGCTGTTTTCTTACCTATGGGTTTGAGCAGGGACATCGAGCAGGTTTGTGCTGTGGACATTTGGGGATGGATAACTCTTTGTCATGGGCACCGTCCTGTGCATGGTAGGATGTTCAGCAGCACTCTATGACTACTCACTTGATACCAGTGGCATCCCCTGCCCCACTTGGGACAACAAAAATTGCTTTAGACATTGCCGTGTGTGTGTGTGTGTATGTGTGTAGGGCGGCGGGGGGGGGGGGGATGGTGGGCAGAACCACCCCCAGGTAACACTCACTGGTTGGAAGAACTTCAACATGGCCATCGGTTTTATCCCAGTATCTTCTCCTTCTTTGCATCCTCATTTGCATTAAATTTATTTGTGCCAAAAAATCGGTAGTTAAAAATATTTATTTTGTGTGTTCTCTTTTAGATTTCCACAATAAATACGGTCTTAAACATGACTAGTATGACCAGGTAAGGGTTCCAGACCAGTGTTGCTTTTGTTAAGACTTGAATGGGTATGACCAGTGAAATTTGAATTATCTGTGGAGCACAGAGCAAATTTGTGTCTTCGTACTAGAGAACACTGCCAGGTTGTTGCCCATCCAGGGCTTGACACATCACTTAACCCCCCAGTTCCCCCACTTGTTAAGTGGAGAGACTGAGTCCTCAAGTACTTCTGTTGTCAGCTCTGAACCGGTGATCCCGCTGCTGTCCATGCTACCCTGAAGATAATATGTCCACAGTATAGAATTTATCTGGTCATTTTTTAGTAGTAAGAATTAGAGGCAAACAAAAAGATTGGAGTAAATACTTGGTCAGATATAATGGGATATTGAAAAAAATTTTTTTGAATGTTTAATAGTAATAACTCTTGGAAAACAGAATAGTAAAAGGTGTAGAGAAGAGATGAACTTCCTTTTTGTGAGTATGTATGCTTTATATTTTACATTTTACTAGTCGTCACATTTTACTTATAGGTACAAGGTAATAAGAGTCTTGAAGAATAAAAGGAGGACCCCCCCCCCGCCCATTTTTTTGTTCAGTTTCATCAACCAAATTTAAATGAATTCTGTGCCCTTTTTGTTTGTTTTTAAATACACATGTGGACGCACATCTTAGTGTGTGTATGATAGTCACACCTCGGTTTTTTGGAGACTGGGAAGCAGCTCCAGGCTATCTGGATGGCTCACAAGCTTCCTGGTACTCTCTTGCATGGGAATCTTTCTGTCCCGTCTTGTTGTGTCTCCCTGCCTGTCATGGGAGGCCGGGGGGTGGGGCGAGGTGTGTGGA
The DNA here is from genome assembly GCF_029215605.1 of Mirounga angustirostris. Classification (NCBI taxonomy): domain Eukaryota; kingdom Metazoa; phylum Chordata; class Mammalia; order Carnivora; family Phocidae; genus Mirounga; species Mirounga angustirostris. The sequence goes on along the minus strand of NW_026991723.1, from coordinate 90,075,433 downwards.
ATGCTCTTGTGGGAGCTCCAGCTTGTCATCATGCCTGTGACGTTTTTCTTTTTAATCTCTTTGCTAGAGCCGCCAATACCTGGCTTGCCTCAGCATTTTCAGCTGAGTTCCAGAAATTTAACTGAGGTTTTATCCCTTCAATCATCAAAAGTTTCTCAGCACCTTCGCTTGAATGTTTAGGTGACTTCTGAGGTAGCAGTTGGCAGATGCAGCAAAGCATGGGGGTGGGTGTGATTTGTGTATCCTGCATCTCTGCCTGTAAACGGGAGAGGGTAAAATATTATAATGGAGCATGTGTTCTTTCTTTTGTGTGGCCCAAGCGTTCAGAAGCAAAGTATTCCTGCGTTGCTGGAAGGCAGAGATGCTCTGGTGAGGTCGCAGACGGGCTCAGGTCAGTCGTCACTTAACTTCTGCCCCCTTTCCCCTGATACCCAGGCCACACTCACATAGTAGGTTCCGTAGTAAAGTGTCTGTCTGTGGCGGCAGTGGCTTTGTTTTGTTGAGGGAAGGAGGGAGGCCGTGCCTGCTCTTGATGAGAACCCCGAATTTGTTCCCCTAGGGAAAGGCAGGGGGTGGTTGGTGGTGCTGTGGTCAGGAACGATTGGGAGGTGGTCAGCCTCTGTCAGGGCTCTGCCCAGTCCCACCGTCTGTGGCCTGAGCTGCCCTCCTCACTCCAGTGGGGGATGAATATTTCTGATACTAAAGCACAGCTCTGGCATGAGCACACACTGCTTGCATGCCAGTTGTTTTGCTCTAATACGGAACACAGGTTTTGCATGTTCCAAAATTGTCTGTAGACTTGTTCTTCTGCCCCTCTTGTGCCCAGAATGGCAGGTTGGCTATTCACCACGCCTCCCAGCTCAGCCACCGTTCAGGTGGGTGGAAACCCGAAGCTTTTGCTTCGTGGTTTCTCCACGGTCTTTAGAGGCTGGCTCAGGGTTCAGACAGGCTCCTAAGCACATCAGCGCCGTGCAGGTCGTTCACTTAGCCGTAAAGCTCATTTGCACGGTTAAGGAGGACTTTCAAGTTTTCTAGCTTTGAGGGGTAGTCCTCAAGTTGAGCTTTTGTGTAACTTGGGAAATGTGTCATTGTCTCCCTTGTTAGCTGGATAAAGGAGCTGAAGCTGCAGGTTTTTTGGGAAGTACTGGATTTACAAACAAAATTGGGGGTTGTGGCAGACGGGCAAATTCTGTTTTCGCCTCTCTTGGATGTAGGACGTGCACTTTTCCCGCCCCCAGAGTTGAGTGCTACCCAGAGGTAGCAGAGCCCATTTTCTTTACTGTCTTTGCTTTTCTTACCTCTGTAGGGTCTGTGATTTTAATTGCTTTTGTACTTTTTTAAAAGGTAAAACTCTTGCCTACTGCATCCCTGTGGTCCAGTCTCTTCAAGCAATGAAATCAAAAATACAGGTGAGTATGGTGTTTTCCTGTTATTGCTCATAGTGCATAAGCAACATTGAATTGAACCAAAGCAGTAATTCTGGGACCATTTAGCATTATTTTCTTCTTTTTGATTCATTTATTACATAAACACGTTGCATCTGAGGACTGTGCCCAGAGTAGAATAGAATAACTTTATTTTGTAATCATCATGGCATGTCTAATAGGAAACATTTGTAAAATACATGTTCCTCGTGTCAGACGTTGTGCTGGATTCTTTGCCTGTGTTGTATATTCTTGAATCTTAAACCCCACCCCCGGCCCAGTGAGTCACAGGTATTACTGTTACCCTAAGTTTACAGAAAGAAATGGAAGCTTGGGGAGCAGTGGTGGAATACTTGTCTTTAGTTGGGAAACACATTTAGTTAGTGCCTGGGCCAGAGGGGCCAAAATTGGGTTCCCCGGGTCCTGTAGGAGGCACGTTAACTGCCAGGCTCCAGAGGCGCAGGCATCATCCGAAGACCCAGCCCACGGTCCCACAGATACGGCCCGGTTATCTTCAGTGGAGAGGACGTGGTGAGATCTGAAATAGGAAGTGAGGTGGGTGCACAAGCAGAGGAGAGGAGCTAATTGGTTACTTCTTTTTTCTCATTTTGGACAGACAGAATTAGGCATGTGTCCACCCTACTTGATACTGAGTGACAAGCAAGTAGTGCTAGCATTGGATAATAGCCCACAGGCTAAAACAAACATCCAGGGCGCCTGGGTGGCTCAGTTGGTTGGGCGACTGCCTTTGGCTCAGGTCATGATCCTGGAGTCCCTGGATCGAGTCCCGCATCGGGCTCCCTGCTCGGCGGGGAGCCTGCTTCTCCCTCTGACCCTCCCCCCTCTCATGTGCTCTCTGTCTCAAATAAATAAATAAAATCTTTAAAACAAACAAACAAACAAAAAACAAACATCCATGAGTACAAACTGATAGAAACAAATTATTGAGTAAATAGATAAGCAGACGGGAGAAGGACAGACCCTCTGCACAGTAGAATTCCAGCGGAGAAACATAGAAGTGATGGAGTAGAGCATCACCGTCTGGCCATTGCCTTAGTAATACTGTGTCACACGTCACAGATGCTGAAATGAGGGGGTGAAAGTCTGATGAAAAATGGGATATTTACCTAGTTAGTCTCAAAGGATCTCCCTACAAGATATGTCTTAATCACAAAGGGCAAAACAGTCACTTTATGATGGGGAGCCTGCCTGGCTGCTACCACCTTACCCAGGCGATCAGCGTGGGCATCCCCAGTGCTGGGACGTGTCGGCCTCATGCACCTCCAGATAGGTGCCCAGAGGACCCAGCGCCACTTCTATGATTGTCCTGCCCCAAAGGTGTCACCCGGATTTAATCCTGAGCAAATATCAGACAAACGCAAATCTAGAGACCTTCTCCAAAGCAACTGGCCGATACTGTTCGAAAGTATTAAGGTCATCCAAAACAGAAATGCTGAAGAACTACCCCAGGTTAAAATAGACGAAGGAGGCGTGACAGTTCAGTGTGACACGTGGCCCTAAACTGGGTCCTGTCTGGGGAGGGGACGCTGCAAGGTCAGTCAGTGAAGTCAGAATACGGGCCGCAGATTAATTCAGAGTTTCACATCAGTACTGATTCCCTGGTTTTGATCATCGTACTGGGATTTTGAGAATTAATAACCGTATAAGGAAGCTGGGAGAAGGGTATAAGAGAGTTCTTTGTACTATTTGTGTAATTTTTTTGTGAGCCTAAATTTATTTTGAAATGAGTTTTTAAATTGTACTTTAACTTTATTTAAATAATTTTAAATCAATAAAACAAATCCTACACAACATCCAAGTGATGGAACCTTACATAGACATTAAAAGTGGTATTTTTTTCAATTTCTCTTTGTGAACTTGACAAGTCTTCTTGCATATGAAATTGAAAAAAGGTAGGATACAAAACAGTATGTACAGTTTGATCTGATTTCATAAATAATACTCTGTGTGCATAAAAAGACAAGAAAGAAACTATTAATACTGGTTTCCTCTGAATTGGAGAAGTAAGGAATTTATTTCCTACAGGTGACTGATTTTTTTTTTTCCCATTGGGCACTTTTCAGTAAGATAATTCATATAAAGGATTTAGCATTGTACTGGTACCTCGCTAGAGGAGAGAGGCCAGGTATTGCAATAATGTGGGAAAGTCTTATCCATTTATAAATTCTAGGAGAATTTCTTGCCAGCAGTGGATTTTTGGTTTTTTGGTTTTTTGTAAGGTTGGAGAGTTGGGGAATATTTAAGCTGGCGTGGGTCCTGTAGTTCCAGCCCAATTGTCTCATTTCATAGGTCGGTGACCTGAGGACAGGAGAGATTAGAGTATGTACCTAAGGGAGACCATGTGGTGGGCAGCTCTGCTCAAAGCCTGGGTGCGAGTGTGTCTTTAGGCAAACCTTTTCATCCCTCTGTGCCTCAGTGACTTCACCTGTTGTGCGTGTCTCCCAGGGTAACCCTGAGGCTCCTGAGCTAATGCACGTGGAGCGTGGAGAGCTGGTGTCCAGCTTTTAGTAACGGTACCTGCTCATGAAGCGGTAGTTGTCACCGTCCACAACATGGGCCTGTGGCTAGTTGGAAAGGCAACGATTTGATTTGCTTATATCTAGATATGTTCACCAGCCATGTTGTCATTTTTATTTACTCCATCTATTTCAAAGATTGAAATATTCTGTAAAAAGAGTTTTCTAAGTCCAAATTTAGTTCATTTATTTCAAGTAATATTCAATAGAGGCCCTTGGAGTTCATTGTAAAATGATTTGACCTGTAAAAAACCTATCTGGAGGGAGCAGCAAACGCAAGGCACCCAGCAGAGTCGTAAATTACTCTGGTATTGGAATGGGAACGGATTGCTTTTCTGTGTTTTCACTCTTTCAGTTATTTGGGCTCTGATTTTTTTTAACAACACATCCATCCTTCTTTACTCACTTCTGCCCTGCGAGGAATTGATTTTTCTTTCTTCTTCTCTGTGTAGTAACACCTTTTGAAATGTCAGAATCTCCTAACGTCACACTGTGGCACGTTGATACTGTTGTACGAACATGTTTACCGTTCCTCGCCTGGGCCTCGCAGACTTGATGTCGAGTACAGACGGCTCTAGTTTGAATTCCAAATCCTTTTCTCCTTGTGTGTAAATGTTTCCTATGCAAAACATGAAAACCATGCTTGTAATTGAATCTGCTCTAAACCTGCACTTAGCTTCTGCACCAACATTGTTTTGATTAATTCCTAAGTGTCTGTGAGCACTTTAGAGATGCAAGACACCACTGACTTTGAGACCTTTATGGGGTTACTTTTTTTGTTTTCTCTTACTATTATCTTTGTTATTATTTTTTTAGGTATAATGTATATGTTAAAAAATTAAAAAGAGTACCAAACAGTACATGGTGGGAAGTAAGTCTTATACCCCCTCTCCCCGAGTGGCACAGCTCTCTCGGGGTGTGGGGTGCCAGGTCCTCGGGGTCTGGGGCTCATCTCTGCAGAGAGAGCAAGTGTGAGCCTACAGAGTTCCCTTCCCCCTTCAGCTTCTGTGTGTTTGTTTTTCTGTTGTGTTTGGTTTGATACACAAGTGGTTGCTTGCTGTGCGTGATGTTTTGTACCTTGCTTTTGTTCGCTTGGTATGTTTGGGGATAGTTTCTTAGCAGTGCCTTGCACATCTGCTTTGCTTTTTTAATGGCCGCCTAGTATCCTGCTGCCTGTCGCCACCATAAGTTACTGTATCAGTCCCTCGTTGGTGGAATTTACGTTTTGTCAGTATTTTGCTACAAACAAGGCTCTTCTACATACTGCACAGTCTGTAAAATGTTTTATTTTTTATGCGTACTTATGGGTGCGTCTTTTAGAGAAATCCCCAGAAGTGGAAGTGGCATGTTTATTTGGTAGATGACGCCGCAGTTGAACGTCCAGTGGGTGAAGCCACGGTGCGCTCCCCGCAGCAGGGCACCCAGGAGCCCCTGCTCGCCCACGCCCTCTTGACCCTGCCAGCTGTGTTGGTTTTGCTCATTTGACAGACGGCGGAGTTGAACATCTCACATGTGTGAAAGCCATGTTTTGAATTCTTATTTCCAGAAATCGTCTATTTACGTTCTTTCTCCATTTTTCTACTTAAGTTGTTGTGGTCTTTTTTATTTTTATTTTTTATTTGAATCACAGACCTTTGTAAACTAAGGAAATTGGGCCTTTCTCTTATGTGTGGCGTGTTTTCCCTTCATTTTGTCATTTATACTTGATTTCGTTTAGGTATTATTTTCCCATTCTGAAGTTAACAATTTTTACATAATAGAATTTATTAGTGTTTTCTTTTATAGTTTGAGTTTTATGTCATCTGTAAAAAGGCTGACTTGATTCCACCTTGACTTTTCTGACTTTGTTCTTGAAGACTGAATAATTTATCTTTTCCCTACTGATACAAAATTATTTCCTGTAATTCTGTGCATACTTGATTCTGTTCTACTTGCTGTTGTAATCTCAATTTATATGCCAGTATCAATTTTTTTTAAATTACGGTAGTTTTAAATTGTTTTAACATCTGATGTTTTTCAGACATGTTTTGGTTATTCTTTATAGGAACTTTGAAATCAGCTTGTCTGAATATAAGTATTATATATGTTGTGTGCATATATGCATATTTGTGGCAGTTCTGTTAGGTTTGCATTACATTTGTGGGTTGACTTAGGGTTAGTGTATTTGTAATATGGAGGCATCGTATCCAAGAATAGGATACATTTTCCCATTTATTCAAATTTTATTTTATGCTCCTCAGAAGTGTTTTAAAATGTCTGTCATACAGATTTTGAACATTTTTTGTCAAGCTTCTTGTTGCTGCTCTGCTGTGATTTTTTTCCCCCCTTCCATTGTGTTTTGTAACTTTTTTACATCAGAAGGCTGTAGATCGTGTATATTAATTTTGCATTCAGCTACTCCACTGAGTTGTCTTTTTTGTAGTAGATTTTCAATTGATTCTCTTCAGGTTGTTTTTTTTTGTTTTTAAGGATAAAATACCATCTGCTAACAATGACAGGTTTACCTCCTACTTTCCAGATTTATTCATATTTCTTTCTCTTGTCTGATTGCATGGGCTGGAACCTTTGGAACAAGGTTGCATAATAATAAGGGTAGTGGGCATCAGAGTCCCTTTCTTAATGAGACTGCTGCTGATGTGTGCAAGTGGCCACCCTCAAGTTCTGTCCACCTGGAGGCCTGTGACCTTCATCCATCCTCACATCATTTCTTTCCTTCTGTGTCAATAGCGCAGTGACGGTCCCTATGCCCTGATACTGGTGCCGACAAGAGAGGTAAGCAGTCTCATCTTCGGGATGGGTTTTAAGCAGGTACTTTCCTCTTGGAAGTAAGATCCTTTTGAATTTAAAAGTGGGTTTTACCATTTTTCTCCCTGCTGCACCCTTACCTTTGCCTGGGGCCATCCTTTTGGTTCCCATCAAGAAGAAAAATTCAGGTACTCTTTTTGAAAATCATAAGCTAAGTATGGAAAAGCATTTCCTTATTGTCTAAAAACTAATGACACTATAAATTTCTGTACTTTTAAAAGGAATTAAAATAATTACATTTTCTACTTTTTTGGTTTGTTTTATAACTTAATTAAAAATTAGAGCAGTCGACCCTAAAATACTTTTTTTTTAAAGAGGCTACTGTACCAAAAATTTTACTTGTTCTTCAGAGTTAAGCTCCTTGACATTTTTCTTCTTTCTTGGTGGAAATCTCTTCTATCTGATCTATTTTATTTGCCTAGAGAGGCAAGTTTAGATTAGGATTTCTGTTTTCAATATCAAATGCTAATCACTTCCTTGCAGAGAGTTGGTCATGGAGACGGAGGTCTCTCCTTGGCCTGTCATACAGCCTGCAGTACCCTCGCTCGGCTCAGTCCTGTGAAGGAGCAGGCGTGAAGCTATTTAAATTTTTACAGCAGCAAACTTGCTGCTTCCCTAAGATGCATCATGAATACTAAGCATATGGAAGCTATATACATATCTTTGGATAAAGGGATTATGTTGAGGCTTCTTGATAGTTGTTAATGGTTATAACCTACATTAATTTTCACTTTCTCTGGTTTCCACTGGGCTTGTTAGATTTTGTTCCTTTAATAAACTTGGGGAGTAACCACCTCTCAGTGCTCTATTTGGCATATTCGAAGGGTACCTCCTACGACCTTTAAAGCAATGTGCCCAGAGGCTAGCCTGTTGACCGCTATTCCAGGTTACTCCCTCCTGCATATTCTGTTCTCTGTCTTCCTGAAGGGGAGACACATTCAGGGTGATGCTGTTCCGCTTCTCCATCCGTGTGCGCTGTAGACTTGTACTTCTCTGTGTGGCACTCTGGGAATTTGAGCCAGCAGAGGGAGCACAAGACACTATTTTTGTACACGTCCAAGGAGTGGACGCAGGCTCTCTGTCCACAGTCTCCAAACTGACAGGTTCCGGAAGGAGTGTAAGAACAAAGTGTATTGTTCTGAGTAGATGCTGTCTATCAGATTTTGTTTTTCTTAAATCTTAAGGTCCGAGTTGGAATCCTAATCACTTTACATTGTCTAAAGGTTTTTAAAAGGTTGGGGCTGAGGCAGGGCCGGGGGTGGGGGGCGCAGGTGGGAACAACCTCGTTCATTACCTGTAACTTTTCACTCTTCACAGCTGGCTCTGCAAAGCTTTGACACTGTCCAGAAACTGCTTAAGGTAAGGTCAGCCGTGACTTCAGTTTTATCTTTGTTTTCCTTGACTTTTTGAGAAAAGACAAGTCTACCAGTCTTAGCGTCGTCTTCAAAAGGCAAGGAATTATTTCAGTTTTTCTGGATTCCCTGGGTTTCTCTGCTCTGCCCAGGTATAATTTGTAGGATTTTACTGATCTAGACTTTACTAACTGCTGATTTCTAGCTTAGTTGACTAGTGTTTCCTGTTGCTTATAGTCCTGTACTTTGTTCACCATGGTCCCTGGCAAGCCACACGTGGAGACTCACAGGGACAACCACGAAGTGATCACATGGAAAGCTACGGGAAAGCCACACGTAGGGTTTAAGAAAGAAGCGAGAGAGGGCTTCAGAGCCAAAGCCTGCCAGCCTACCAAATTAGATCGAGAATTGATCTGTCTTTCTTTTGTCAGGGGTGGGGAGTAAGGAAGGTTTGTGCTTGGGTTTTATTGTACCCAGAAAGGTAAAAGGCAGTAAACTTAGGGAAATGTGTTTTCAACTCAGGCTCCATGGGGAAAGGCAGAGAAGCTACGGGAATCATTTAGAAAGCTCCCATTTCTCTCGCTGTGCTAGAAGCTGTAGAGCTGTGATTTAAATGACTGCTGCTAGTATCCGTAGCAGGGGTGATGTCTAGGAATTGCGTCTGCACAGTCACCCCTCCTACAATGAGAAGCCTGGGTCTTCCCTTCCAGCTTCTCTAAGGAAAAAGAATTTGGAATCAGTCTCTGTGTCTTCAGTAAAGGGGGCTTTGATGGGGCACCTGGGTGGCTCAGTTCATTAAGTGTCTGCCTTTGGCTCAGGTCATGATCCCAGGGTCCTGGGATCGAGCCCCGCATCAGGTTCCCTGCTCCGCGGGGAGTCTGCTTCTCCCTCTCCCATTCCCTGCCCCCCACCTTGTGCTTTCTGGCTCTCTCTGTCAAATAAATAAATCCAATCTTTAAAGGGGGGGGGGCTTTGCACTCATTTTTGTCTGATATCATTCTGTAGCCATTTACCTGGATTGTGCCTGGAGTGTTGATGGGAGGAGAGAGAAGGAAATCAGAAAAGGCCAGGTATGGGGACCTTTGTTTGTTATCCATTCCTGTTTGGATCTGTCTGTTCTGCCTTCCTATTCAGTCAGATTGGGTCCTTCTAAACCTGGAGAGAGCGTTATCTCAAACTGTGCTTCAGAGTCCCAGAGCGTAGGGACCGATTGAGGCAGCAGGGAGCGGTCACCTCTGGACGGTGTTGTCTTAAGAAATACTGATGAACCTACAAGGGGTTCCCTTCTGATGTGGTTGGTAGTGATGCTCACTATCCTCTTAAGTTCTGCCCCCCACCCCAGCATCCCTTAGTCCCCCTTGTTTGGTGTCCATCCCTCTTGGCAGTTCTCTTTTGTCTACAGTGGGAGTTTAGGGTCTGGTTGTTTGTCTGTACAAAAACAAGATCACAAACTTACATAATGCTCTAAACTCTGCTTTTTATATCCCGAACACTGATTCCTAGTTGGTATTAGAAGTGGTAATGGGGGTCAGGAGAAAATGTTGCAACAGGTAAATCCCAAATTGTCTGTATGCTTTTTGAAACATTTGTATTGTATTGTATCTTAATGCTCAGTAGTAACACCCAGTCCCGTGTGTAGTTTGTAATCAGGAGTAAATATTAAACTTGAAACCTAAAAGTATTGGTTAGATTTGATTAAGCTATAAATAACAACAAACAACAGTGGCACAAACATATGGCAGTTTTCTTTTTCTTTCACATTTAAGAAGCCTGACGGTAGCCCATCCCAGGCTGGCATGGTGCTCTGGTATCAGGATCTAAGTCCCTTCTATCTTTTTGTACCACTAAGTGAGGCTTCCATTTTTAAGGGTACTCCATATTCTTAGGGAGTTGTTGGAGCTCCAGCCATTATATCTTGTTCCCTGCCAGGAGGAACAAAGATTATCATATGTCCTCCCTCCAGAGATACTTGTGGTTTTTGCATATTCCCTTTGTCCTTCTATCCCATGCTTGAACATAGGCACACGACCATACTTAACTTCAAAAGAGACTGGAAAATATACTCAGCTAAAAATTGGAAGCTTTAATTGCTATGGAAATACAGGATAAAGGATGTTTGGGAGTAAGAACTGAGATTTATTCTCCCTAGTCTACAGGACAAAGCTGGGCCCGCATTGTATGGAGGTTACAAAAAAGATTCGGTATAAGAAAACATTCTAGCCGTTAGATCACATTTGTGTGGGATAACTCATTTAGGTTGGAGGTTCCCTGGCACAGAAACCTTCAAGAACAGGCTAGATGACCATCTATCTGGAATGTTCTAGAAAGAAAGGATCCATGGATCAGATAAAGGGCACTGGATTATATAGTAAAGATTCCTTTCAAATTTAAGATTTTATGAATTTAATATAATTTTGGGTCTTAATAATCACATTCTATATGAAAGAAACTTTGGAGGAAAATGGAAACTCACATACACCTTTGTATCCATTTGTCATCGTGTTTGTCATGGCTTCACGCTGTGCATGTTGGTACTAGACATGAATCTGTCTCCTGTGCCTATTTTTGGTGTTTTCTATTGATATAGGCCCATTCGATTTATTTTCTTTTATGATACATAATTTTAAACAGACTCCGCAAAGGAATAAATATCCTTATCTCAACTCCTGGGCGACTGGTGGACCATATAAAATCCACAAAGAACATTCATTTTCGTCGGATACGGTGGCTCATTTTGGATGAAGCAGACAGGTGAGCCTCACCCAGAAGCATGAAAAGTAGCAGAAAGGAGCTGCTTCTGCTGGCTCATTGCGGTCTTTACTTTGCACGTGGAGTAAAATTCCCTCTCTTGAAAGCACAGAATCTTGGATCTGGGTTTTGAAAAGGATCTCACAGTGATACTCAACGCTATAAATGCTGAGTGCCAGAAACGACAGAACGTCTTGCTGTCGGCGACACTCACGGAAGGTGAGTTGAAGAGGAGTGCTCTTTGTTCCTAACCAGGAGGGAAGACATAGACGTAATGGCTGTCATTTGTCCGCAGTGGTTCTCAGCGCTGGGGGCAGGAGCTGAGGAGGCAGGTGTCCCTAAAGCACTGCCTTTTCAGACTCCTGTCTTGCCTCCCTCTTCTAGTCACATCAGGCTCCCCCGTGCTCCCCAGGGTGTGGGCGGGAGGGCAGGGCAGATCCAGAGCCACCTCAGTTAGGAGAGTGCTTCCGGTGCTCGTGGCAGGGCGAGAGGAAGAGAAGAGGCTGACTCCTGTCCATCCAGAGGTTTCATGAGATTTTTTTGTGGGTGTTATCAGCCTACCTTTCTCTTAAAGAGCATTGACCCTTAAACAGAGACCTAAGTTCATTTCTGTCTTTCCATCTTCATGAGACGGACATTCTGAGCTCTCTTTTGTAGACGGGGCACTGAGGCTTGGCAGAGTCACTCTCTCAACACAACCCAGCTCGCATGTTCTCAGGTCTGGTTTACACGTTTTACTGGCCCTTTGACAGTATGCACATAACCAGTTCTTAAAACGTATCCTAAGTAACATTAATTTTGAGAGATAATCCATGATTCTGTGCTCAGAAGTTTGGGGAATGCCACACGTTTCCTCCTGCTCTTAGAAATTCCTGGTGTGTGTCAACACAATAAAGGTTCTAAGAAGGCCTGTAAACTTATAAAACCCTATGACAGAATTCTGTGACACCCTTTTATCAGTAGATAGAACTATAGAACCCTTGCAGGGTGGGGCGGGGTGGGGGAGACAGCTGTTAGTGTCCCTTTCAGTGGTCTTGCCCAGGTCAGAGTTGAGAAATGCTGGTGTGGAATCAGTGGGCCGCCTCCACCAGATCGAGCACAGGGCAGGCCCTTGCGGCCCTGGTGTTGCCCATAGGGAGCCTCTTCATCAGCCTGGACGTGTGGCGGGGGGGTGCGCGTACGAGACTAGCCTCACGGTGTGCATCCCTCACCTGTTTTGCCTCTTTCACTTTTGCTCCAAGGTGTGACACGGCTAGCTGATATCAGCTTGCTCAATCCACTCAGGATTTCTGTCCTGGATGGACACCGTGGCAAGTCGGACCCAAAGGGCAGAGCAGTTCCTGAGGCCTCCCCTCTCCCAGCTGGTGGTGAGCCGGACAGCTTTGCGATTCCGGAGAGTCTCGATCAGCATGTGACACTGGTTCCCAGCAAACTGAGGCTCGTCTCCCTGGCGGCCTTCATCCTACAGCAGTGCAAGGTGGGCCCGCACGCGAGGCCCGGCTCAGTCGAGGGAAGAAGGTCCCGTTTTCTTTGTGTCAGGTGTTGATAGCAGCGAACTGAGGGACCCTCACTTGCACACACGCACAAAAGTTTTCCAACTAAACCATGTTCGCGAACGCAGACCTTACCAGTCAGCGGTTTCAGGGTTGTGGTAAAGAACCAGAGGTCAGGGATAGCTGCCACGTTTGACATGAAATCTGCCCTAATCCTCTTCTGGGCCTGAGAACCAGGAGCATCACAGGTAGCAGAAACATCTGAATGTGAGCAGAGAGAGGGTCCCAGCCTCGTGGTTTTGAAAGAATCCCAGTATTTCTGTGTTTACAAGATTGCGTGCTAACTTTCCGTGGTATGTGGGAGAGTAGTGGGTGCGAGGGCTGGAGGGTGAACCTCACGTCTGCTGTGCGCGGCGAGCGCTGGATGTGTGCAGAGAAGAGGAGTGCACAGCCCCAGCCTACGGCGTGTTTGTCTGTCTCAGGTTTGGGAAACCCGGTCAAAGTTACAGCTCTACCATTTTCCTCTCATCTTCTCTTTGTAGCATGTTGTATCAAGGTTATTTTTGTAAAATCATTCAAAGCTGTCTGTCCCCGTTTCCAGATGGGGCTGGCAGGACTGTGTATTTTAGAGAAATACTCACTTTAGTGTCACCTGATCATAAAAACGTGGTGGTTCTTTCCCCCTTTGTACCGATGTAGTTTGAAAAAGACCAGAAGATGATCGTCTTTTTCTCGAGTTGTGAGCTGGTGGAGTTCCACTACCACCTCTTCCTACAGACCCTGCAGAGCCGCTCCGGGGCCCCAGCGTCAGGGCAGCTGCCATCTGCCTCCACGCCATTAAAATTCCTGCGGCTGCACGGCAACATGGAGCAGGAGGTGAGCACCGCGCCGTCCCCAGGAGTGGAGGCAGGCGCGAGTCCTCCGGGGTCAGCGCGGCCTTCCCTCTCGGACCCCACTGGGCTGGGTGGGGACGCGCCCCAGGCGGGCGACCTGCCGGCCCTGGAAGCAGACCCCACGGCTGCGTCGGTGGCGTGGGCAAGGGCGTCTATTGTTTCTGTGCGCTCTTGCTCTGGGAGCTGCCCTCTTCCACCTGAGAGAGCTCACAGGCCCGTCTTGGCCCGAGTCTGCCTCAACCAGCTGTTAAGGCAACAGAGTACCACTAAGTAGCTGGCACCAGGGAAGGGTTTTGCCTTTTTAGTACCCAGTGTGTAATTAGGGCTTGATGTCTTCAAATTAAGAGCATTAATGGAGCTAAATTGTGGATCCCATATGGTACTGCTGAGCGCGACTGCTGTCATTGTCAACAAGATACAGCGCTTTCACTCTTAACACCTTGGTTGGGAGAGGGGCTTCAGGGTCTCAGCTCTCTCTCGGTTCTGAGTTATACTGTTGTTCTGGAAGAAGAGAAGAGCGTCTCCCTGATTTTAGATTCTGAGCCGCATGGCCCTCATTCCGTTGAGGGGGTCGGCGGAGAGCAGACTGAGGGGAGCGCGCTGGCGTGGAAGGAGGACGAGCGGGCCCTGCAAGGGGGAGCCATGTTGCCCTAGAAGGAGGTGACCATGCGCGCAAGACGGTTAGGGAGAGACGACCAGGAATCGGAGCAAGACTTGAAATACACAACATCTTTAAAGCTGAAGGAGACATTAAAGTCATCAAGTCCAGCCCCCTTCTTGTGCCCGCTTTTGTCGTTTTAATAATTAAGAATGTGGAGCCTCAGAAAAGGGAGCTTGCTCAAGGTCACTCAAGGACATAGCTTCTTATTTACCACAAGATTGGATAGAATTTCCTGAGTAGTCCAGCCTTTGTGCTTGGTTTTCAACTTCAATGTCCCTGATTCAGTTGAGTTTGTAGATTTCATAATTTAATGCCATTTACAGCGTTTGTTCCTCACCTCTTGGTCTTTTTCACCCGAGGCCTTCTGCAGGGCGGGCAGGAGGGTGACGAGGGAGCTGGACACGGGCCCGGGAGGATCAAGGAATTTGAAGAGGCCATGTGAAAGCTTTGTAGTGAAATTATTTCAAACCGTTTGCCTCACGTTTGAAGGGCAGTGGTCCAGCAGGGCGCTCACGGCTGTATGCTCTGGTCCTGCCTCTGCCTTTACCGGCTGTGTGACCTCTGGAGAGCGTGTCACCGTCCCGTGCCCCAGTGAGCCCGTCTCTCAAAGGGAGGGGATACTAGTACGTACTTCACAGGTGGGTGTGGTGAGGCCCTGAGTGAACGCAGAGTACCTGCTCAGCGTAGGACCTGGTTCATGCGTGCTCTGTGGACGAAGGTGCCGTTGCTGCTGCTGTTCTCGCTCTTTCCCGAACAGTCGGTCTGCCGCTTACGTTCTGTTTGTTAAGTGTTTCGCCTTCGTGGCCTTCTCATGAGGTGGGTAGAAGATGGGAGGCAGTGCCTCTAGATACCGCTCTACTGGCGTTCTCGTCCCACGCTGAGCTAAAACCAGCCCAGTCCCGTCTGCCTGGCCGCTGCTCCGTGTGACCTTAGCATGGCCTCCCTGGTGGTTGACGTGGCCCTGACCACGTTTGTGAGTGTTAGGGAGCAGTTGCCGTTTGAAGAAGTTGCTGCCTGATCGCTGTGAGGAATGCCCGGGTTTGGCAGTTTTTTCCTTACCCCAAATCTGAATACGTTGTGTCCAGTCCACAGGCCATCTCATGGGCTTTTATGAACTTCCCTGATTTTTTTTCTAATTTTCACTCTACAATGTATCCATTAAACATGACCCTTCTAAAGACCGTGAAGCACTCTGGGCAAGTGCAGCTGTCCTCCTCGGGGCCCGGCCACCGGCTCTGGCACACAGCTCCCTGGCTACAGGTGCCAGTCCAATCCTCTGCTGGGTGCACGTCCCTTGGGCAAGAAGTGACTTCACCTTTCTGTGCCTCAGTTTCTCCACCTGGAAATGGGGGTGGTGATAGTACTGCTCATGGGGTTTTGTGCGGATAGTACTGCTCATGGGGTTTTGTGCGGATGAGGCGGAGTTCAGGCCCACAGAGCATAGGCCGTGCGTGCTGGTTGTCATTACCCACCATGCCCAGTGAGCGGTGCCTGGGGCTTCCAGTCACGTGACCAAGGAGATGCACAGGAAGGACCAGAACGAGGTACACCCCAGTGGCGTGATGGCTGTGCCCGAGCAGAAGGAGAGACGTCACTTTTTCCTTTTTTCCACATTTTTCGTGGTTTGGTGGTATTCCTTTTTCTGTTGCTGACAGACAGACACGGCCAAGTCTGAGCTGCTCATTGTGCGGTGACTTGGGCCATGTTGAGCGTGCCCTTGGCAGGCCTTTTGAGTGGACACACCCTGTGGTACAGCAAGACTGCCTTTAGGGTTTTACCCCAAGGGAGTGATGAAACACGTGTACAACAGATTATCTGTGAAGGTGTTGATTCCAGCATTGGGCGTAATAGCAAACAATCGGAGACAACCACCCATCACGTGCCCATCACGGAGCATCGACTGAGCTGAACGCAGATTTGTTGGCATGAAAGGACCTTCATATCCTGTTGGTACACAAGCATGTTAGTAGTAGAAGTAGAGTACTGCCATTCCTTAAGAAGCCACGTCTTGGGTCACGTGCCCAGAAGGGGTTGCCTGCGATGGGGTTTGTTTGCTTTGAGTGGTGGGACGGTTTGGTTTTCTTCCTCTGACTTAAAATATATAACTTTCTCCAGTTGAAATATATGGTTTTATAATTTTTAAGTTTTCTTTAAAATTCATTTTTAAAAAATTGCTCTGCAGGAAAGGTGGTTGTTCTTCATGCCTCTGGACTACGTGGCATGAAGAAAAACGTGTTTAGAATAACTTCTGAGTTGAGAACCGGGAGTAACAGTAACTTGTGGCCTTGGGCCTTGCCTGCTCCTGATATCGGCTGTTCCCGAAGGGTGTACCGCACCCCCCCCCCCCCGCCCCCCGGCCTTGTCTCACTGAGATGTGCTGCCCCCAGCGCTCCATGACTTTGTTACAGTTGGAGAAGTCTAGTCCCGGAAGGACAGGTCTGGCGGGAAGATGGGAAGGGTCTACTTCTTCCTCTTTCTTGGTAAAGCCTCTCAGTGCCTAGAAGTAGATCTAGCAGTAGGAACCAGGGGAGTTATGAGAATCTAAGCCTACTTGCTGGGACTGACCTCGGAGTCGTAAGGCAGTGTTTTTCCTTGTTTTTGTAGGAAAGAACAGCAGTGTTTCAAGAATTCTCACATTCCAAGACCGGCGTCCTTCTCTGTACGGTATGTACCCCTCTGCACTCCACGGGGAGGCCAGGACCCCCTGCCTTTCCTCTTGCCAGGTTGCCTCGCGGCCAGCCCCACAGGGATCCGGGCTAGCAGGGGCTTCTGGGTGTGGCGGGTCGCCTTGCACTTCTGGTGTGTCACCTGACTGTGCCACCATGCAGAAGTCATGCCGATTTGCTCACTAATAGTGGCAGCTGTTGGTCTGAAAATGTGTGAATCTGGGCGATTTCTATCCACCAAAAACGTGTAAATTACAGCTATCGGGAGTAATTAGAGCTGAGAAAGTCTCTTCGCAACAGAACCACTCTCCTTGCCTCTGCTCGCCTTTTTTAAAAGGAAAATAGATGTGCTTGGACAGATTTTCTTTGCTGCTGTCTAAAACTATTATTTGTATTATTTGCCCTGCAGTTTTTGGGGCCAGGTCACTCAGCCTCAGTCTTGGCGGGCTCGCGTGGCCGCCACCTGCAGCGCAGAGCTGGCCTCTTGGATGGCCTCTCGCGTGCTCTTTTGAGATTGAAAACTCACACCTTCGGTGCCCCCTTCTCTGGGGATTCACTTCACCATGGTTGTCGCCAGTTCCAAGATTAAAGTATCTTCCCTCCTGGTGCCATCTTGGATGTTATAACTTAACCCCCACCTGGGTATCTGAGAAATCCCTGTCCACATAGTCCTGAAGTTGCACTGAAACCGGGTCATCCAGTGGGCGAGTGCAGGGCAGAACAGTCTGTTGGCTGTTGTCTAGGCCTCACTTTTCCATGCAGTTACTTTTTTTTTTTTAAGATTTTGTTTGTTTATTTGACAGAGAGAGAGAGAGAGCACAAGCAGGGGGAGTGACAGCAGAGGCAGGGGGGGGAAGCAGGCTCCCTGCAAAGCAGGGGGAGCCCGATGCGGGACTCGATCCCAGGACTCTGGGATCATGACCGGAGCCAAAGGCAGACGCTTAACCGACTGAGCCACCCAGGCGCCCATGCAGTTACATTTTAAGGAACCCCTGGTCTGCATTCAGTTTTCAAGGTAACAGGCATTGTCCTCTTCCCAGACGCAGGGTTTATGAGTGAGTACGGCTTTGTTTCTTCTGCACGAGGTGGCTGTCCAGTCACGCATTTATCACAGGGTGCCAGTTCTCACACGAGAGTGGCAAACCGTGGCTCTGTGACTCAGTTATGCAGATCTGGGAATGGTCACTACTGTAACGCCTGCCTCCTGAGGAAGACCAAGTCTGACCAGGGGCCCTACCCTTTGTGAAGCCCATCCGCAAATCAGACGCATGTGTTTGCGCTCAACCACCTGTAAAGGCTGGGTCTACAGTGAAGATGAGTCCAGATGATCTGTTTGACAAAGAAATTTGTCAACAATCCTGATCGTGTCCAATAATACTTGCTGGATCCTGACCCCTTCCTGTCTCCTTGGTCTCCACTTTCCCCCCTTATTCCCTGCCCTCAGCCAGACAGGCTCCTCCTCCTGCTCCCTGAATGCAGCATCCCTCCTTTTTCTGGCCTTGGGGGCCTCGTACGTGCATTCCCTCTGCCTGGGAAGCCCGCCCTGACTTGGACTAGCCCCTCCTTAGGCCTCTGCTTCAATTTCAGTTTTTCCAGAAAGTTAACTCCGGGAACCCCAGTTTTTTCCCATTAGGCACTCCCACTGCACCCTGCACTTCTTTATGGCACTCATCACACCTGGTTTTAGGTGTCCTCCCCCCAAGATCATGAGCCCCTAGAGATGGACTGTGTCTTGTCTGCAGTCCCCTGTCAGTGTCTGGCACGGAGCAGGTGTGCATACACACTCAGTATTTGTGGACCGAACGGGTGGATAGTTGGGGCTCAAGAAACGCAGCGTTGAAAACCACCACTATCTGCCTGCCTTTTTCTGAAGACTGAGAGAGGCTAAAGTTACGCTTGCTAGTGGGAATAAATCGTCTTTTTCATACACATGATGTCCCTGAGGGGTGAATGTTACAGGTTGTCCATATCGAAACAGGAACAGTAGTAACCTTTGTGTGGGAGTTTAAGACAGGAACAGAATGTTTTATCTTTGACCTTTAAGATGTTGGGTTTGTCCCTGGTGGAGTATTTTTAAGTCTCCTGGTGTTTTTTACAGACATGGGTCAGCTCTGG
Source organism: Mirounga angustirostris (assembly GCF_029215605.1). NCBI lineage: Eukaryota > Metazoa > Chordata > Mammalia > Carnivora > Phocidae > Mirounga > Mirounga angustirostris. Next base: position 90,056,739 of record NW_026991723.1, on the reverse strand, counting down.
GTCTCAAAGAGGACTCCAGGGATTTGAAGTTCAGTGTTTTGGTTGGTTTTGGTTTTGGTCTTTTTAGTAGGTTTACATGGAAGTAAAGGTCATTCTTTTTTAAAGATAATTCTCAATGGGGTCAGAAGCCTATGGCGACTTTCCTTGTTTCGTCTGGCTGATACCTACAGACAAAGTGAGGTCATCCAGACAAAGAGTGCCCCTGACTTGGCAGAGAACAGCACCCCCACCCCTCTGCCCCCTGCCAGTCCCGAGTGCCGCACAGAAAGCTGACTCTCACTCTCTGATTTCACTATAGGTTCTTGGTGTGTGTTTGTTTGCTTGTTGAGGAACCTTCCAGTATGCTGGCCTGCCAGCCCAGCCTCACCTCTTCTTCATTGTGTGGTGAAGATTACTAGGGAAGGGCCAGGGGGTGGAGGGACTCACTTCCGGCCATCTCTAAGCCTGGCTTCGAGCACATGGTCCCTGGTGATGAGGAGCTCTTCATTCACCCTCTCTGAATTCCTGCTAGCTCTGCCATTTTCATTTGCTTCAGCCTGAAGCTTCTGGTGCCCAAGAGCTGTAGGCACAGGAGACCTGCTGCAGTAGATCATGGCTAGGTTGGGGAGATGCTGTCACTCTGTGTCCTTTTAAGCAGCCTGTTGCTTGCCAGGCCCTCTGCATGCTCTCCAGGAGCCTCCGTAGTGTTAATGAGGAACGGGGGCCACGTCAGGACACGGCAGATGGAGAACTGGCTTCTTTTGGTAAAGAGGAATCCTGTTGTTAATTGTGGCAGGGGGATTTTCCCTCCTCTTTATACCATACCTTTTGCCATTTTGATTTCTCATCCCAAGATCTTTTAATGAGCTCAGGAGACTGAACGTCTGTGTGAGAAGTTGGGAACTGTGGCGGAACCAGTCAGAAACTCCCAGTGCTGCTAGTTACTGGGAAAATCCCTCCCCTGATCCATTTTCCTCCCTGCCGACATTTCTGCTATTAGGAGCAGTTAAGGATGTGTGTGTGTGTGTGTGTTTGTGTTTGTGTGTTTTTTTCTTTCATCTTAATTATGAATATCTTAAAGCAAGGACCTTTCTATTTTTTTTTTTTTTTTTTTAAGATTTTATTTATTTGAGACAGAGAGAATGAGAGGCAGAGAGCATGAGAGGGAGGAGGGTCAGAGGGAGAAGCAGACTCCCTGCCAAGCAGGGAGCCTGATGTGGGACTCGATCCCGGGACTCCAGGATCATGACCGGAGCCGAAGGCAGTCGCTTAACCAACTGAGCCACCCAGGCGCCCTGGGACCTTTCTAATTTTATGCAGCCGTTCAGGACCTGGTACCTGACTGTGTGTACTGTGGGTTCTCAGTAACTGTGTGAGGCCATGCCGGTGTGAAGCGTAGGCCAAAGTGAGAGGCCAGGCCGGGCAGGAGAGACCAGTTTGGAAAGAGCGGTCCTTACTAAACATTCGAAATGTAAGTTTGTGTGGTCCGGAGAAGTAGATCGAAGAAGCAGCCAAGTCAAGAAGGGAGTAGGGATTAGCAGGAAGGAGCCGTTTGAAAGTTCAAAACCCACTTTCCTAAATGGAATAAAGAAATCAAAGGAATCAGGAGATATTGGGTTACCTACAAAATACTTCCTCCTGCTTCTGGTGAAGAACTCACCCTCAGCCAAAGGACGGGAAAGTTGGGTTTCAACACCACTGTTAAGTGGATGAGTTGGTAGAGGGAAGTACCACGGAGTGACTGGAAAATGATATTCCTGAGCCGTCTGCGGTCGCAAGGCCGACACTGGGCTTTCTCTTGTACACGTGGCGCTCCCTGCTCGTCCCCGGATAAACGGAGCGCGGTACCCTTTCTCCCGGCACGCAGGGGCACTCCCACTCCCCTTGGTCTGCTGGCCGGTTCTCCGTTGGACTGCATCTCGGTTGGCCTTCCAGCATGGGCTTTCTTTCAGAAGAGACACCCGAATCACCTCTGCTGCTGCTTTTCTCCACCTTCTCAGTTGTTTTTTGTCTTGAAGCGCACACTGTTATGTCTGTGCAGTTCTTAATTTCCCTCCTCCTGGGGAATTTCCACTGTGCCAGGAGGCTGGGAGACAAAGGAGGCCAGGAGGTGAGACCGTGAGAGTCACGGGAACGTCAGTTCACCACTGACAATAAATGTAGACTTTGTTGGTTTTCTCTGGGGCGTGCTTTTGAGGTAAAGTTTCTCTTTTCCACTTTATTTCATTCGTGTTAATGGCAAGATCATTTGGAGATGGTCGGCTGTTTACTCAGTTACGCTAACTCATGTTGCCAGTTTTTTGGCGGCTCCAGCCAAGATCTCTCGCCTCTGACAGCTTCTGCACTCTCTCCTTCCTCCTCTGATTACGCAGCCCAATCTGTCACCCGGACAACGGGGGCCTGTACCCTGCTGATGGCTTTCCACACACGGCAATAATGACTTTTGGCAGGCCGGGGAGGCGGCAGAGGCGAATTTGCTGCGTCCCTTGCTCAGAGAGCCGGCAGGCCCCCTCTCCCTGTTAGTAAAAGCACTTTGTGAGGTTCTTGGGTAAATAAATGAGTCATTTTAATCCAACTGACAGGCTGGCACCTGAGCAAGCTGCCTTCCATCTGTACTCCTTGGTCTCATGGAGGCAGCCAATTGTCAAGCCCTGGGCCTTCAAGGCCTCACCGTTGAGTGTCTTTCAGAACTGACTTTAGCAATTCTTTTGCCCTAATTAGCTCAAAGGAATACAGTTGGGCTGGGTCTAAGTTCTAAGAGGGCAGAGAACCGAAGCCTTTGCTGAGACTTGGGCAGGTCAGTTTCCTGTCGATCCCGTGCTGCTGGCTGGTGGTGTTCTGGAGGATGGAGCAGACCCCGGCTTCTCTGCAGTCCTCTGCCCCGGTTGGGTGATGGGTGTGAGGAGAATCACACCACTGCCTAATCGCCACCGTGCTGTTTCCTACTTTGTCATGGAAGGAAATCCTTGGATTTGTAATTCTCAGTGCACTTCCACATGCCTAGTCTTGTTTGGTCTTCACAGCAACCTCATGAGATAAATAGGGTGAATCTTATAGCCATTGTATAGGTGGGTAAACTGAGGGTCAGGGAGGTGCGTTGACTTACCCAGATGGTATGGCTGTAGAGGGATAGTGGAGTCCAGTTCTCTCTGTTCCTAGACCCTGAAGGTTATCCCTTTGTCTCATTGTCTGTGGTAGCCTAGGCTGAGAATAGGAAGGAGGACTTGCAGAAATGGCCAGGTGAAGCCTGAGCAGGGGTGGCTGTCAGTGAGGGTCCCCCACCCAAGACAAGAAGTGGTGGGAGATGGGAAGATGGTGTCTCGGCCAGTCCCCCGGACCCAGATCACCCAAGCAGAAAATAGAACCGTGAACGGTCCCATGAAGGCTGCTGGCATTCTTCCTTACTGTGGCTGAAAGTGTGCTCAGTGAGTTCCACGAACGTCATATGCTATTTTAGAGTTTCATTTGTGTTTCTTGGTTGAATTTACTAAACCGATGAGCATTAAATTTTTTACAAAGCCTGTCTGTAAAGCTCAGACAGCCCATTGTCTACATGCATCTCCCACTGCAGAGCGCTTAAATAAAATAAATCACTTCTTAACAAGAGCTTAGCAGATTTAAGAACCCGTCAGTTTTTCTAAAGACATCAACTGTGGTTAGTGTAGAAAGCAGTGCCTGCTCCCCTTTAAGACAGAGAACTCTCTAAATTGTGTTCTCAAAGGCATCAGCTCTGGAACATCAACCTTCAGTTTTCTGGGCAATGGGAGCTGTCTGAAAACACTTCGTGGGTGGTTGACACACTTAGTACATTAAACTCCCACTTAACACTTAATAAATGCAGCCTAGCCACCGTTCAGAGGAAACCCGCCAGCTCAGGTGTAGTCGGAGCGAAGGCAGACAAATCCCAGCCTGCCCTCAGTGGCCCCTCCCAGTGGGTTAGATGCTGGCGGGCCAGTGTCCTCCTCGGCGCCCACCCCGACTCTGGGCAACACGGGGCGCGGGCGTCTCAGCGTGCTTCCTGCAGAGACTTTGCGCAGGGTTATTGTTCTCCCGGAAAGCTCTCTGCGTGCAAAGTAAGGGGAGAGAAAGGCGAGCTGTGCTTTACGGAAAAACGCCAACTATTAAATGGAAGAAGGGAATGACAGACTATGGAAGCCATCCACTTGCTGCCACCAGGGCAACCGTTGGTGCAGACGGGCAGCGTCAGGCGACGCTAAGGCCTCTGGGCAAAAGGTTTTGGGAAACAGTCTCAAAGTTTCACTCCCCAGTTTACTGATTAGTTACAAAGGAGAAGGGTCCCTTCACCTGGATGCCACTTCCTCGGGGGATCGTGCACAGCTCCCCACAGTGCGGGCCAGGCTGCCCTCGGTCTCCTGGCGTCAGGTACTGGGAAGGACATCCACCGGAAAGCTCCCCCGGAATCTTACCACGAGGACACAGTTAGACAAACACAAGATTCTGGGACGTCCTTCAAGACGCCTGGACTCCTTCACAATTGAGTTGTCAAAAAACTAAATAAATATTAAGGGCAGGGATATCATTCTAGATTATGGAAGTCTAGAGGGATATAATAAAAACAGAATGCATGATGGGCGCCTGGGTGGCTCAGTTGGTTAAGTGACTGCCTTTGGCTCAGGTCATGATCCTGGAGTCCCAGGATCGAGTCCCGCATCGGGCTCCCTGCTCGGCAGGGAGTCTGCTTCGCCCTCTGACCCTCCCCCATCTCATGTGCTCTCTCTCTCTCATTCTCTCTCTCTCAAATAAATAAATAAAATCTTAAAAAAAAAAATGCGTGATCTGTGAGTCATTCCTGAGTTGGGCAATAAAAACATCTATAAAAGTCAATCTTAGGTGCAGTTGGAGAGATTTGAATATGAGGTGATTATTAGAAAATAATGTTATTTGGGGCGCCTGGGTGGCTCAGTCGGTGAAGCGTCTGCCTTCAGCTCAGGTCATGATCCCGGGGTCCTGGGATCAAGCCCCGCATCGGGCTCCCTGCTCAGCGGGGAGCCTGCTTCTCCATCTCCTTCTGCCTGCAGCTCCCCCTGCACGCACGCACGCATGCGTGCGCTCTCTCTCTATCAAATAAAATCTTTTAAAAAAAGTTGTTTAATATTAAATTTCTTAGGTATGATGCTGGTATTGTGTTTGTGAGGAAGAATGTCCTTTTACTTAGGAGAGACATGTGAAAGTAGTTAGGAATAAAACATGGTATTTGCAACTTACTTTCGGATGGCTCAGAAAACGTGTAGAGAGAGAAAAAAAGCAGATGTTCAAAGATTAGCGGTTGATGAATCTAGATGAAGGATGCACGAGTGCTCATTGTAGTATTCTTCCAGTCTGTTAATTTTTTCTAGATAAAAATTTGGGAGGAAACACTAAGCATTCATTGAGAGAGAAAGCAAACAACAGAGGAAAACACAAAGAGAAACATAAAAATCACCTTAATCCCTCTCCCTGAAGATAACCACAGGTGATAGTTCTGGTGAGCCTCCTTCCAGGCGTAGGCTCTCTGGCAATCTCTCCATTTATCCATCTACCCATTTCATGTCTCATTTTTGGTACCCTCTTTTTTTTTCCTTGAATTTTTTTCTGGAAGAAACCAGACTGTCCCTGCTTTAGAATACTCCACATTCAGGATTTGACTTCTTTGGTTGGGCCAGTGTGCTCCTCCCTCCCCTGCACTTCCTGTAAACTAGGAGCTGGGGCTGCGCACCTGGTTAGATTTGCTTTTGTTTTGGGCAAGAATACACCACAGGTGACACTCCGTACTTCCTGTGGCGTGACAGCTCCTTGTCTTTCTAGTTATGTCAAAACATTTACATTGTTTCACAGTCAAGATTATCAAAGTCTCTTCAAGGAAGTCCAGCTTCCACCCTTGTCTGCCACCCCCGATCCCTTCCCCTGCAGGTCACTTTTTGCGAGCTTTTGGCTTTTCTCGTCCATTATTTCTTTTTGAAATACGAGCAGATATATTTGTATTTCCCTCATTTCTCACACAAAAGCCTACTCTGCACACCCAGAACAGATCGTAGAGATTCTCCATGTCTGCACTGGCACCTCCCTCCTGTCTCAGCTGTAGGACGCTCTGCTGAAGGAGGTCAGTACAGCTGTCTTTTAGTCCACCTGTCTCCTGCCAGACACTGGGGCTTTTTCTACACCTGCAATTACAGATTTTGCTGAAATGAGTAGCTTTGTGCATGCAGCATGTTGTATTTTTTGCCAGTGTGTCTTTGGGATGGATTTCTAGGAGTGAGATTGCATCTGGGTCAGAGGGCAAGTGCATATGTAATTTTGCTGCATACCACCAAATTTCCTACTGTAGGGTTTTATACTATTTTGCATTCCCACCAGCATCTTATGAGGGGTGCAGCCTCTTCTTCGATGGTGGAACAGCATAATATGGCCTTGGAAAAGTAAGAGGGACCTGGATATGAGGGCTGCCTCTACTTCTTAGCTGTGTGTCTCTGGACAGGTTACCTAATCTGTCCGAACCTTGGTTTCCCATCCATCAAATGGGAGTAATCGTTGTTCCTATGGAGTTATTTGGAAGATCACTCGAGATGCAACCAGCGGGTGAAGTGGTACAGTGTCTGGTGTATAGTAAGTGCTCAGGAAATGTTGACTAGGGATATTCTCATTATGACTGTCGTGCTTGAACACGAATGCCCAGCGTCAGTTTATCCCTGACAACCGAAAGGTACCCATTCTCGAGTCCCTGCCAGAATGGTCAGACAGACACTAGAGAGCAGAGAGCCTTTGCTTTTTGGGTGGCAACCAGCTGAAAAGAAATGTATCTCCTTTGCTTTTGCAGTTTTTATGTGTGGTTGATTAAGTCTCTGGCTGGTGGTGTAATTTAACTGTCTGAAGAGGTGGGACATTACTTGATCTTTACAGCTACCTGGGGTTGATAAGTCCTCCGTAAAGACTTTGCACCTCACCTCCACAAGGGAATACTTTGGGGTGATCTTCCAGACTCACGTCTCAAAGCCATATCGCTGTTAGGCATTGCTGATAGGGAAGGGGTGGGGGTAATAGCCCATGAATGCATTGATCATAGAGTGGTTCTTCAGAGAAAATGTAAAAGTAATAATACATACTAGAAATTTTCATAGTTGTAACGTGATGCAACTGAGAATGACTTCAGTTCTTGGGCTAACAGTTTATGTTCTGGTAGAGTGGGTGGGGTGACAGCCTCACCAACACATTCTGCAGGACTTACCCCCAAGGTAGAATTTTCAAGCACAGATGGACTTCAGTGGGTCCCTGAAGTTGTATGCCGGCGCATGCGTGTGCGTGTGCGTGCGTGCATGCATGTAGGCGTGCGTGCGTGCGTGCGTGCACATGTGTACGTGTGTGCACGTGTACCTGCCTGTGCACACTGGGGGGGGGGTGAGCCCTCATACTTTGCATTAGATTATCAGGTGGATCCATGGCCCAAAAAAGGTTCAGAAACTCAGTCTTAAGCCATATTCTTTTCTGTTTTGAAGGATGTTGCAGCTCGGGGCTTAGATCTCCCTCAAGTCACGTGGATTGTTCAGGTAATTTTTTAGTTGTTAAGGTGTGAGCTCCATGCAGGAATATATGACTGTGAGTAGATGCCTTGGCTTTAAGTGGAATAATTATTATTAGCCTCTTGGGTGTTGCCCTGGTAACCAGGCAGCAACCAGCCTTACCTGCACAATTCTCCTGGTATCTTTCCCTAACCCAGCCCACCTAGCTGCTGCAGGGAAACAGCCAGGCTGAGCAGTTGTGGGAGGGAGGGGCAGGATCCCCTGCTCCCAGACAAATGCATGTCACACACAAAGTTTCAGCAATCTGAAAATAAGAGGAATTACCAGGGCCCTTGGGAGGTCTCATTGTGTCCAGAAGGAGATGGCTCAGCTGTCCTTAGAGCCGTGTCCATGTACATTGACCTGCAGGGGGCAATTAAGTCCCTGACAGCATCTTACACATACCTCTAGCCTTAGACGCTTTGCCAGAGGGTACAGGTGTTAACACTAGAGTCTGCTGGTTTCAGTTTTGTTTTTTCTTTTCGTTAGTCTGCAGAATGGTAGTTTTAAGCCCTTCTGTGTGAGGGCCAGGGGACATGTGCCCCATTTATGTGAGTCATGGTTTATTCACATTTTAGTGGAATTGCATGCCTGTCACTGGCTAGGAAATTTGATCTGCTCACTGCAGAAGGCCACTTTTCGACTAGAGGCATTGAGTCTTCTTTCCTGATGGCCACGGAGCAAAGTAAAGATAAAAAGGCAGGATAATGTTAATATGGGGGGGCGGGGGCAGACACATAAAATTGGTTGTTCAGAGCTTTTCTGTATCATCAGATTGATTAGATTCGTGTGCCTGCCCCTCCCCTATACATTCTATTCCTTTTGGGCCTCTGATCTTTGAGTCGTGTAGCAGCAGAGAACAAAAAGGAAGAATGGTTAGATGGTCAATTCCTTTTCATGGTGATGAAGTTATTGCCATAGAGAATATGCAATAATGCATTCTGCTGAGTTAGAGTCTGCCTTTTCCCTCGAGTCAGGAATGCTGACCTTGGGAGCAGAAGCAAGTCCCTGTGGGAGGGGAACCAGCCTCTCAGCTGCCCCACAGCTCTGTGCCATTGGGATTGAGTGCGAGTGCAGTGAGGTGCTGGGGACCAGCTCTTGGCGGCCTGGCAGCTAGAGTGAAGTCTGATCAGAGCAGCCGGCCCCTTCCTCCTGACCCCGTCCAGTCCTCTGTGTCCTCCGCCTCATTGCTGTGTCTGCCACGGAAGCAGGCCACGGTCACGCGGCCATCCTACAGAAGGGTGCCCCTGCCTGCCTCCAACTTAACCTTGCACGGTCACCACAGTGAAAAGATGCAGATAGGAAAATGAAGAGACCTGTGGAGAAGTAAAATTACAAAGGAGGTACTGGGACGGGAAGGCAGCTCACTCATCGCATACTTGGCCGCTGTTCATGTTTGTGTGTCAGAGCTTCGTTATTTCCAACTTCAGGGTTGAGTGACTTCTCCTTGGGATTGTGTGAGGGTAACCATAGCACCAGGGTTTAATTCTTGGGATACCTGGAGGCAGGTGAGGGGTATTGCACTTCCAATTAATGGCAGTCCCTTGATCTGTGGATGCTTCATTTTTGTTACCCTTTGTAGTACAATGCGCCACCTTCACCTGCTGAATACATCCACCGGATCGGGAGAACCGCCCGGATTGGCTGCCATGGGAGCAGCCTGCTCATTTTGGCTCCTTCGGAGGCGGAATATGTCAACTCGCTGGCTTCTCACAAAATCAAGTGAGTCAGAAACCTGAACGGGGTTTCGCCTGATCTCACCTAATTAACTTTCTGTCGCCTTCTACAGTGGATGGGCCTTGTAAGCTGACAAAGAGCCATTAACCCTTGTGATCCCTAAATGAGTCCCAGAATAGCCAGTGGCAGGCAAACACTAAAACCCTTCATGCCGTCAGCACATGACAATTTTCATTGCATTGCCAGACTAAGGCATGGAACGATCTGTTGCTCATGGTTTTTCTGTAAGATAGAGGTCTGTGTTTCATTTTCCTTTCTGTCAGAGATGTGTGCACAGCCCTTACAGCCAGCTGCTTGAAGACCTTTTTTATTCAGTTTTTATTTTTACACACTCAACATTTTGTATCTTTAAAGATGATTTGTCTTTGAAAAAAATAACATTTTTGATTCATCACACAGCACCCCCTCCCAAATAAACCCAGGGAAGAAACCTTTTTGGGCAGCCGGGGCTGTGCGGCCACATCTTGCGCGCCCACCACCCCGAGCGAGGCCCCCGCTCCAGCCCTGGCCCGCCAGCTCGACGACCGCGGGCCAGAGCAGTGGGGAGGGCCTCCAGCGGGCCCGGACCTCGCCCAGGAAGGACAAGCGAAGCAGAGACAGAGAAGAGCGTCTCAACCTGGCCGGGAGCAAATGTAATGGAAGCAGAAAGAACTCACCTGGGTCACAGAAATGAATGTTTTGTCATGTTTTCCATACAAGCTCCGGCAGCTGAGGTAACAGGCGCTTAATAATGGGCTGCTGAAGGCATGTGGTTTTTCACAGTGGTCTACTTGCAAGAATTTCTTCTGCTCAGACATAGCACAGTGATATGGAAAGTGTTTTTGGAGGCACGGAAGAGTCCTGTGCGTGTGCCCAGGAGGGTGGGACAGGAATCCTGCCGCGCGCGGGAGCCTGGAGGGCTGCCCTGCTGCTTGGAACCGACGCTGTGAGCCTGGCGCATGACTCCGCCGTACGCCTGCGCCTGAGGGCCTCGTCTGCTGGTGCTTTGCCTTGCCCAGCCCAGTGGTTTATGTAAAGCATCAAAGAAAGTGATGAGACATTTTCTCTAAAGTATAGAGCTGGCAGAATCATTGCATTCTGCACCTGCACTGAAATTTCCAGACAGGTGGCGTGGGACCTGGTCTGGGGACCAAGTGCAGGCCACCCACACGAGAGCTGCCTGTGACCGTCCCCACCAGCCCACCATTGTTCCCACCTGCAGAACTGTCCCTCTCCCTCCTTCCCTGCACCCGGGGCGGACTTCGCAGCACTCACCAGTTCTGGGGTTGCTCATGGGAACATCTATGGGCTGTGTACACCCTTCAGTGGTAGGGAGGCAGGACCCCACTCCTGATGAACCTGGTGGCGATTTTGAGCGGGCCCAGCTAATGCTGGTTTGGGTTTTCCTGTCATTTAATACCTTCAAACAACATCACCATTGAAAGAGTGGTTTCTGTTGGTTTCAGGAAGACTGCATATTTTATCTCACTTGTAAGAGGAGTTCTGGCCCTCAGTTGGTCAATCGCCTTTTACCAAGAGCTTCCTCTCCAGCTGGTTTCCCCAGGCCCTGGGGCTGGCCGATCCTTCTTACGGGCGCTTTCAGGGCCTAGGCTAGTGCTCGCTCGACTGGGCAGCTGGATCCCGGAAACACTGGGGGGTGGAATGAAAACCCTCGTAGCCCCTTCTCCCATCTTCCCTTCCGCCGTCCTCATAGGCTGGGAGCCTGTCATGGCGCTGTGACTGTTTTCCTCTGGCAGGGCAACCTGTAGACCTCCAGAAAGTGTTTTCAGAGCCGGGTGTTGTCATCCACGGGAGAACATGTCACTGCGCCTTGGCGGCCTCTTACCCCTCGGCTGTCTTTCCCCCACCTTCTGTTCTAGACCTACAGATTCATGTTCTCCGGGCCTTCCTGTCAGCAGCTCCTGGAGGTTCTCCCGTGCTCATTTGCTTGGACCCGATAGGCTCAGAAAAGTGGGTACCCGCGGTCGTGAGGTCAGGCAATAATTGGCCAGCCCCAAAGTCGTGTGCCCGGGTGCCTCTGCCTCTCTCCTGCTCTCAAGCTTTCTTTAATAAATGCATTCAGGTGATGGCTATGAAAGGTTCAAATGTAAACCTAAACTCAGGGGAGAATAATAGTTGGCCCCAACCTGAATTATTAGCGAGCCACGTGTATTTTAAAGATATAAGAAGTACACTCGTTGTCTGTGACGGTCTCCTCTGGAAAAAACTGTGCCAGCACTGTTTGTGGGCAATCCAACACAACCAAATGGACGTTCGGGAGACAGCTCCATAATCCAGGGATTCTCAGATTTGGACTTGCAGGGGAAGTTCAGAAAGATGAAGACAGAAGTACCCAGAGGAAGAGAGTCAGGTCTTTTGTGGAGAGAACATCCATTCAAGGGAGGAAGAGTCCTGGAGGGGTCCAGCCTCACTCGTTTTCTGCCCTGAAAACATACCCACTGAACTTTGTGCCCCTGATCCACTGACTGCTTTGTGGGCCTGAGGTAATCAATACCACCCCCCTCCCAGCCCTGAAATACCAGATCGACGTTATGTTGTAGCCTTGGATCATGCTTTCTGATTTCCGAGGAAGGGCTGGATATTGGGTATCTTTTTTTTTTTTTTTTTTTTAAGATTTTATTTATTTGCAAGAGAGAGAATGAGAGACAGAGAGTATGAGAGGGAGGAGGGTCAGAGGGAGAAGCAGACTCCCTGCTGAGCAGGGAGCCTGACGTGGGACTCGATCCCGGGACTCCGGGATCATGACCTGAGCCGAAGGCAGTCGCTTAACCAACTGAGCCACCCAGGCGCCCCTGGATGTTGGGTATCTTGACTTAACACCAAAATATGATACCTAAGAAGACCTGATTACAAAGTGTGCCATGGAAAGAAGCAGAACATTTTTGGAATACAAAAGGTACACTGCTAAGTAGTAAAAATAAAACAAAACCACCAACAACAAAAAACAGAGAAGGAAGGTGTGTGTGTGTGTGTGTGTGTGTGTGTACAGAGAAGGAAGGGGTGTGTGTGTGTGTGTGTGTGTGTGTGTCGTGTGTAAAGAACCTGGGAGCCAGGCAGCAGGATGCTGGGACGGCTGATGAACTAGAGGAGATATTCAGGAAGGCAGGCCGAGGCTCGAGGCAGCAAGGGCCATCACAACAAATTGCTGCCTGCCCTCGTACACCGAGCACCGTGGAACGCGCCCTGACAGTGTAATTTAGCAGCAGGGGCAAGAGACAGGCGCCCTGGGCCATTGCCACCTCTCTAAACGCTCGGAACTTTGTTTCTGCATCCTTCTGACTTCCTGGTGTTTGCCAACTTCTTCCCTGTTTTCCACTTCTCCTTTAAATGTGTTTCTAATGAAAGTCGTCATGGGTTTATTAAAATGTAAATGCTTCTTCTTAGATCAGGCATGAGACAGTTCCCTGAATTTATTTATCTGTCTCTTTTCATAGGAAGGCGGGGTGATTCAAATCTGTTGATAGAACCATAAACAAGCAGAGTAGATTGGCTTTGTTCCTCGGAAGCAGCGATGTCTTAGAATAGGAGGAAGGCCCTTTTAAACTGTAAATCACTCCAGTCCATTCTCGGCTCCTGTTCACTTAACGGTGCCTGGTCGCCCAGTGCTGTCACGTGGACGCACACAGCGGGGCTGAGCCCTGGCCGCAGTGTCCACACCACCCTGCCTGTCAGAACACGGTGCCTCTCGGTGGTGTGTTCAGTTCTTTGTATCCCCGACTCTGAATGGCCTTATTCTTTGTTTCCTTCTCCCTGCTTCCAGATCTCACCCCCGAGTCCTTATATTCCTTTTACTTTTCCTTTTTTTCCCTCAAGAGAAAAGGTGATGAAGAGGAGCAAGTCCGTTAGACAAAAAGATAGGCCTGGGCTGTGTTTTCACCTTCAGATTTCCAGGCATAAACAAGAGGCAAACTCAGCAGCCGCAGCTTTTCTCTCTCATATGAAAAATAGATTTTCCATGAAATCATGAGCCCTTTCCTCCAAACTGCTACCCTCGCAGTACATGCTCTGCCTTCTCCGGTTGACTCCTGCTGTAAAAAGATTTCACGTATCCGTGGGGCTGGGAGCTGGCAGCAGAGGAAGAGAATGTGGAGGGGCGGGGGCTGGGGGTGTTAAGGGAAGCGGTGACACATTTCAGGTAAATCGCTGTCAGAGACGTGACATTTTCATTCATAGCTTTGTCAGAGTAACCTTTGGGGGAAAGGGGGAGAATTGTCTTCTCCCACATGAGAGGTTGCCATTCATGTATTAATTTGCTGTTACATTAAAAAAAAAAAAAAAGGAAAGAAACAACATACAAGGAAATCATTTATCTTTTTATGATCTGTTTTTCTCCCCAGAACTCCTCCTTCCCTTTTTTTTTTCCTTCTCCCTGGGAAGTATGTTTTCTGCAGCTCCCGCTTCTTCCTTAGGCTCTAATACTTGAATCTGCATGCACCGCCCGTGCTTGAATGCCGTGGCCTTGCAGGACGTGGGGGACGCGGGGGACGCGGAGGCTTCCCTGCCCCTGGGCCTCTTCTTCTGGCTCAGCATGGCTTCTGCTCACAAGTGAAGCCCAAATTCTGATCTCAGCTGTTTGTACATAGCTCTGGATTCTTCAGAGGTCATTTGTCCCTCACCCCTTAATAATTAAGAGGCAAGAGGGTAGACACCCTTCTGGGTGGAAGAGAAGAGGGGTTTGGTGCTGTGGTCACTTGTCAGCCTTCCCTGAGGAGTTGACCCCAACAGTTTAGGATCTTTGGCCACTCCGCCCCACCCCCCACTTCTTTTAAGTATAAAAGGGACTATCCGAAATGGTTTTTTATTTCTTCATCTGCTCAAGTCAAAGTAGTCCATGAATAAGCAGGCCTCCTTGTTTAGTATTTGAGATGTGTTAAGAAATAATGATGCGATCCCTACAGAGGAGAATCTAAATGTAGCCTGTTTGAAAGTCACCAGAGAGGATGGAGAGCGTTGGGATTATGACCCCATCTGTCCCTGTCGCGTCATAGAGGTCCCTTCCTTCCAAACTCCTTCTAAAGGTTTAGGAAGCTATTTCCTGTAAAGGTGTAGCTTCTACTTTATATCTAATTAGTGAGAACAGGCCAGTTTTATGCATCAAGATTCCAGATGTTGGAAAAATAAGAAGTTTACCTTGATATGTTCTTCCTTTTACAGCGTTTCTGAGATTAAGATGGAAGATATTTTGTCTGTTCTGACAAGGGATGATTGTTTTAAAGGGAGCCGATGGGGAAGCCAGGTGAGTTTTATTATTATGCTTGCTCGAACAGACGTGACTGATTTCTTGATTTGGGGTGGTTGAGACTTTGTGTGTGGGATAGTTTGTTCCTCTGTCCAGCAGGCGTCTATCTCAGGGACCGTGAACATTAGATGAGGCCAAACCTTGATTGTGTTTTTCTCTCTCTTTGCTTCCGGTTGTGTTTGCTAGTCTCATCCAGTTAATGGGCTGCTGTCCATTCTGGAAGTCCGCCAGGCCACAGCAGGCTTCCCAGAAAGGGGGTCTCCTCCCGGCCCAGAGTGAGTTTGGAGGCAGTGTTACATGCTCAGCCCTGGTGGTCCCTGTCCAGATCATCAGCAAGGACGACTGGCTGGACCCATCCACCCAAGACAGCATGGAAGAAATAGATCTCTCTTTGTCTCCTTTCAGACACACTTAGTTCATCTATTTTTTAGTGTGAGTGCCATACACGGGAGAAGAGTAAAGGTTGAGATCATTAGGGGGAAAAATCTGTGTTATCCATGCAGTTCCAAATGGAGATCTGGAGCATCCTTTCCTGCTTCTTTTCTGCCAGGCAATCGTCCCCCCGCCCCACTCCAACCCATGACTCGGTACGTCACAGATACGTGCGTATAATGTTGCTGAATGCAGTTTTGTCTATGAAATATTAATTATTTGAATATTTTACATTTGTTTTCTCAAGCCTAAGGATAGACTGGAAAATTAGAGCCGAATAGATCAGGCTGAAGAGTTGAGGTGAGACTTGGTCAGTGAACGCTAGCAAACAGAGATCCCTGCAAGCAAGAGAAACAGTTAAAAGACTCAGTTGATCAACAGTTGTTTTAAGCAATATTTTGTTATGAAACATCCCATATTAATAGTTCATTGTCAAGGGAGTGGACCTAGTACCCAACCATTCATTGGTCGTTGCACGCTTCTTAAGCTACTTCTAGGTAGGGTTTTTTCCTGTTCCCCTGGACACTTAATTACAGGCCCAGGACAGCATGGGGGAGGCAGGGGGGCCGTTCCTGCGGGCAGCAGAGCAGAGCAGTTAAGGGCACGGCCTCAGGGTCGGAGTCCTAATCTCATTTACCGGCTCCGGGCAAGTACTGGAGCTTCCTAAGCCTTGGTTTCTTCATATGTCAAATTGAGGTCACGTTAGTATTCTTCTGGTTAGGAGATTGGAGGATTGAGTAAGAAAGAACCTGGAAACCCCAACACAGTTCTGAAGGGTGTTTATCGTCATCATCAGTTAGTAGCAGATGTGGAATTCAAAGTTCAGACTCAGTGACACAAAGCCAAGTGCTTTCTGCTGTGTCACCTGGAACATTAGCATCTGCCTGCTCTCCAGAAATAAGAGCAAGCAGTCAGGTCACAAAATGAGACTGTAAAGGTTCAGTCCAATCTCATCTTTACTTACACTGTTTCTGGGACCGGCTCTGTTGTTGATGTTTGTCCCTGAACCGGGCACACATCAGTTCTGTCCAGGGAGCTGATCGTCGAGGTCATCTGTGGCTGGAGCCCCTGCTGCGGACGTTCTCCCGGGGAGGGGGCAGAGCAGCTCCAGTGCCTTCTGCTCTTCCAGGAGCAAGCCACGGCCATCTCTCCACCTCTGCCCTCCGGTGGCCTTGCTCTTGCTCGGCTCTTCCCCTCCACTCCCCCACCCCCAGCCCCAAACCCCATAAGTCCCTTCCTGGGTGTGAGGCCAGCCTAAAGCCTTGCTGAGGCCCTGAGGCAGGCAGAGTTGGGTTTCAGTCCCTGCTGGTGGTTCTACAACCTTGGGCAGGTTGTCTTCTCTCCAGCCTCAGTGTTCCCATCTGTAAACTGAGAACAAGGGTGCCCATCTTGAAGGTTGCTGTGAGGTTGACCTAAAATGAGGCAGAAAATACTCCATGCACTTCTGGGCCATGTTAATTTGTTCCAGCCCCAAGCTCCTGCCTTGGTAGAGAGGGACAAATAGAATATATATATATTTTAAAGATTTTATTTATTTGACAGAGAGAGAGATAGCGAGAGCAGGAACACAAGCAGGGGGAGTGGGAGAGGGAGAAGCAGGCTTCCTGCCGAGCAGGGAGCCCGATGTGGGACTCGATCCCAGGACCCTGGGATCATGACCGGCTTCCGGGCAAGTACTGGAGTCCGACAGGCGTCCGACAAATAGAATATTTTTATATTTTTAAGGTGTGGTGAACTTCGTTTTTAAAAAGAAAAAATGTTCAGGGTGCCTGGGTGGCTCAGTCGGTTAAGTGGCTGCCTTCGGTTCAAGTCATGATCTCAGGGTCCTGGGATCGAGTCCCACATGGGGCTCCCTGCTCAGTAGGGGGGGTCTCTTTCTCCTCCCCCCCCCCCAAACTTCTATGTGCTCCCTTGCTTTCTCTCTCACAAATAAATAAATAAAATCTTTTTTAAAAAAGAGAAAAAGCACTCAGCAATGTTGGGCTTTCACTGACACCAAAATAACTGGTTAGCTTACAAAATTAATCCTACTAGGTCCCACATGTCCCGTTGATGCAAACCTGGCTTGTTTAACCAAAGTTAACTTGAATTCAGAGGCCAAAGAGAAACTAAATGAAATTGACTATATTAGTAATTACCACACAGATCTACAGCCTGGAAGAGTGTTTCATGTGTGTGATCCGTGTGAATAGTAAGATGAACAAAGTAGATGCTAGATACCACTTTTAGTTGTTTTAATTGCTGTTCTCAGTATGGGCAGTTCTGTCTAGCACACGAACCAGTGCCAGACAGATAAATGTGGGCTCAGTAAATAGGTCTTTTATACACGTAGCCAGACACCTCATTATAAGGCCCTCAGACTCCTCACTCGGTTGAAGTCCATTGTAAATGTCCCTTTGGCACATACATTTTTGGGCTTCTATGAACAGAAAGAAAGTGAGTGAAGCATCTGTAAAATGTATATTTCATATTTAGGTATATAAAATATATATGGCTACATCTGGGTGTGCGAATGTTCACCCACCTACAAAGAGAATAAATTTGATCTTTCAGCTTTACTGGGAAGCACTCAGAAGGTTCTAGGGAAGCATGAGGGTGAAACTCAACTTGGCAATCACATGATTAAAACTAAATCCTTCCATTTAGTTTTAAAAGTACCTTCAAAGTTAGCAATATCAAGACGTGCTTCCAAAAAAAAAAAAAAAAAAAACCCTCCCCCCACCACTGCTACCACCTAAAACTTTTTTACAACAACAAAAAATACAGCCCGAGTATCTTCAACTCATCTGCTGCCTCTTGATGGGTGTGAAATTTTCATCTTCAAAGTATGCACACAACCCAAACATGTTTTTTCTACGAGTTTTTTTTTTTTTTTTTTTGTCCTATGAAATATGCCTGTAAACGGACCTTAACAAAAAAAACTGGGCCATGGTGAGATATTAAAATGAGATCAGCAGCCCCTTCCCTCAGTCCCTTTGATCGTCTCTTCTCTCAGGGGGGTCTCTTTGTCCTCCACCCCCCGAACTTCTGTGTGCTCCCTTGCTCTCTCTCACAAATAAATAAATAAAATCTTTTTTAAAAAAGAGAAAAAGCGCTCAGCAAGGTTGGGCATTCACTGTCACCAAAATAACTGGTTAGCTTACAAAATTAATCCTACTAGGTCCCACATGTCAGTAGGGCTTTACAGACTAAGGAATACTGAATGTGGACCCTTGGAACTGCAGTTTCCTAAGCTAGCCCTGGTCTACTAGTTGCAGGCTAGCTTCACAAACCACTACTGGGTCTGCACGTCTTTGAGGGGTGGGCGCGCCAGTCCTGCAGGGCATTCGTGCACCCTCTGGGCTTTGACCTGCTCTCGTTACAGCAGCATTCTGCCTGTCTGGGGCTGAGATGGTGCTGCGTGCATAAGTCTGCCCTGTCTTCAGTTTAAATTTAGACTGTCCTCCCCAGAAGACAACTGAGAAATACCTCATTCTCAAGAGGGGTAATTTTAAAATATTTCTGAAAGTGGGGGTAGGGGGAGAAAGACATGCTTTTTCCTGAGTATGTTACGTTTTCTGCATTAACTTTTTCTTATATTTTACTAAAACTGACCTCATCATTTCAAACGTGTGAACCTAGTTTTATCGCCTTTTTTCTACCTATTTCACTTGTACACACACATTACATATGTGTGTGTATGTAATTTTTTTTTTTTTTTTTTTTTGGTTGGGAAGAAAAGATGCCTCATTTTGAAACCTAAAGGGGGAGTAAGAAAAGCCCTTTGTAATATATCGCCGTATTATCACTAAGTCCCCTGACAGTGTGACACAGAAGCAAGTCACCTGTCACTTAAGCTTGAGGTCTCTTTAATTTTCTCCTGGAATTCGCACCAGGCTGTCTTTAATTTGAGGCCTTTATTGGAATTCTGAAACCTCTCTGCCTCCCCAGCTCTCAGATCTATTCTGAGAGCTGTTACAGAATGTATACAATAACCAACAGAGGGATTCAGGCGGGCTGCAGCTCTGTTTATCTAACACTCTAGAGGGATTTTTGTGCTTATTCGGTCCTGGCTGCCCGGCTTTCAATATCGCTTTGACAACCATTCTGCCCTTCTCATTAATTTTAAACAGTTAAAACACAGGAAAAAGAGGAAAAAGTTTTCATTATTAAAGTGCTTTACTTTTTAATAACAGAGGATTCTGTCCGCCAGGGGAAAGGGCATCCTCGCTAATTTCACATTCATATTAAAAAAAAACACACACAAGGAAGGTGACAGTTGCGTTGCCGAGGTGGCTTAACAAAAGGAGGGCAGCAAAAAAAAAAAAAAAAAAAAAAAAGTTTGCATTTGAGGGTAAAAAAAAAATCCTTGTTAATGACAATAGCAAATGTCCACTTCCATAACACAGCTCCTGAGTGACTTTTCTCTTGACATTCGAGTGGATAAAACCCTTAGGGGGACCATGTACTATGAAATCAGCTAGACTGTCATC
Source organism: Mirounga angustirostris (assembly GCF_029215605.1). Taxonomy (NCBI): domain Eukaryota; kingdom Metazoa; phylum Chordata; class Mammalia; order Carnivora; family Phocidae; genus Mirounga; species Mirounga angustirostris. The sequence goes on along the minus strand of NW_026991723.1, from coordinate 90,037,327 downwards.
AACCAAACAGGTAGCAGGAATGATTTGACAAAGCTAAAAACATTTTCAGGTTGTTAAAGACTCTATTAATACAGAGAGGGACGTCAACCCAAAGAATGAGGCTTTTTCTTCACTCCCCTTTGTTCTTCCTCTGGTAGCTTTAAAAGTAAAAGAGACTCTAAAGCCCAGTTCGGGCACCCTGTCCTCTGCGGGGATTATGGGAGGCAGGGACTAGGGCTCACACTGTTCCCTGGTGACCCACATGGGCTGTGGGTGTTGGTTACTGTAGAGACTGAGTAGCATCTCTGAGAGAATCAGTGTCTTTGGAGAGACCTATTAGCCAAATTGAGTTTGGAGAATCTGGGTTCTTTGGATCTCAGTTTTACATTCAGTAGAAAGCATTCGTGTTTGTTTGAAGACATAGGAAATGGGCGCCTGGCTGGCTTGGTTGGTGTAGCATTTGGCCCTTGATCTCGGGGTCGTGAGTTCGAGCCCCACGTTGGGTTTAGAGCTTACTTAAAAAAAAAAAAAAAGATACAGGAAACAACACTCGGTTTTAGGGGGATATAAAGAAAGGAAATCTTTTCTCTGGGATTTTTGAAGAATGAAAGGATGTGATTTTTTTTTTTTTTTAATTAATATTTTCCATCTGTAGAACTTTAGTGCATACAGATGTCACTCCTTACACAGGGATGGTTTGCTGCAGAGATCGTGTGGTCATCTCTGAATGTGGTGTGAAGGAATAGCCAACTCCTTAATAGGTCCCTGGCATCCAGCACAGTGGTCCCTCGCTGAAAGAATGGATCTGAAACACTACAACTCTGAGCCTCCCTAGGAATTGAGGGAGCATGCTCTGAAATTCAAGGACAGGCTAAATTTTAGGCAGGCCCCTGTGGGGCCCTCTTAAAGAGAAGGTCCCATTGTTCCCCTGAGGAGGGTGAGGGAGGGGAAAGATTTAAGGCCTCAGTAGAACACACAAGTCATGTGAAACCTGCCTGTGTTCAGTGATGTTTTAAATGCCTGAATTGGACTTGGAAAATTCCAGAGTGTCTCCAGTGGGCATTCATTTTGAACAAGAGGCCAGGAGGACGAGTAAGTAAGTAAACAAGTAAATAAATAGACCTGATCTTCTCCCTCACAAAGCCATCTTCATCTTTGCTTGACTTTAACATCTTTATAGCTCCCGTTTTTCCTCTAGTAATATTGAAAGGATTACCCTTGTTGGTCCCTTGGTGGTTACCGGGTGGTTTTACTGTTATTAAATCTATTATAAAGTGCTTCATTATTCCTGACTCTGACTCTGTCTCTTCTTTAATCCTTCCGCCACCCTCCCAGAAATCCCGTGCTGCTGGCCCCCAGGAAATCCGAGAGCAAGCCACCGTCTTGCAGACGGTGTTTGAAGATTACGTGCACTCCAGCTCGAGGAGGGTCTCCTGGGCGAAGAAAGGTCGGTGGATTTCGTGGGTGCTTGTGCATGGATAGCCCCCAGAACGCCGTCCCCACCTCCACCCGCACACCCCCGACGGGCTGAGAGGCCAACCGGGGGGTTTCTGCTCTCCAACAAAAGCCTTCAGTCTCCCTTGTTCTGCAGGGTCTGGAAGCAGGCACGGAAGGCTTTAAAGCGATATTAAATGCTAATTTCATCCTTCCCCATGTTTCGCACAAATGAGGCTTTATCTTGGCTTACGTAGGACTAGAACTTTGACCCAGTGACTTGGATCTCAGGGATCCATTTTTGTCTTTCTTTGAAAACTGGATAGACGAGGCATGACACGTCAGCAGAGACCGTTGTAGGCATGGAAATTAGAGTTGAAGGTAAGGACCGGGAGCATCAGACCTGAGCAGTCTCAGTTTCGACATACAGAGGAAGATGAGAAAGAAGTGCTGAGGGAGGGCCCTAGACCTTGAACCCAGTTCCTGGGGAATTTACAGGAGAGCTAGGTGTTCACTTAATATTCAGGTCCTCTTCCCGGGTAACTCGGCTCCTGGGGTCACCAGGCATTAGTGGGACTCAGCAGTTCAGTGGAGCAGAGCGGAGCACGCGGGACGGGACTCCGAATAGCTCCTTACGGCGGCATGCGTGCGCCATGGCTGGTGACTGTGTCACGCATGCCAGAGTGACGCTGTCCATGCTGGGGGCCCCTCGCTGCTTTCTGGTAGTTACCTGCTATTTTGAGAAGAATGCTGGCCTGGCTTACCAGAACATCATCTTTTCCTTTTATGAATTGAAATTAAAAAAAAAAAAAAACATTAATTTAACAAATAGTTATTGAGTTAGTCACCCTTCTAGGTGCTTGGGATACATCAGGAATCAAAACAGAAACCCAAACCTCTCTAACATTCTAGTGGGGGAGCAGACAGTGAGCATAGTAAAAATAAACAAATCATAAGTCTTCTAAAAGGGGTTAAGAACTATGGGAAAAAACAGCAGGTAAGGGAGGTGAAGGGGTAATTGGGCAGAGTGCATTTTGCATAGAGGGTCATTGTGAGCCCTGCTGTGAAGGCAGCACGAGCAAATTGAGGGTCACACACTGCTGACAGGAGGGCTTGCCAGGCCCAGAGGAGCTCTGGGGGGCAGGGTGGCCACAGGAGGGGAGGGCCCGCGCAGGAGAGGAGGCTTTGGGAGGGCTTTGGGGGACCCCGAGGGCAGCGGGAGCCATTGCAGGACTTGGAGCAGAGATGTGGCGCGGCCCAGAGGTTGGAGAAGATGGCCGGTGTGAGAATAGCCTGGGGGGCAGGGGTGAGTGCTGGGGGACTGGTTCCAGGCAATTGTGGTCATCGGGAGATCGAGGACAGTGGGTTAGTCGGCAGAGGTTTTTGAGTGTCTCCTGGGTAGCCTGGCACACTATAAAAGCAGCCCTTGTTGCCATCACACTGGAACAAACCAGAGCTACGCAGGATGAAAGACGAAGTCCCAGTGATGGCCTCATAACCACTGATGAGTCATTAGCGTGTAGCATTCTGGACTGTTTTCCCATAGTAGCCTCTGCTCGTATTTCCCTCAGGTGAATTCAGCAGTTCCTAAGGGTTCTCCTTGGAACCTACTTTAGAGAAGTGCTAACCCACGTCTCTCAAGAGGAATAGATTATTTGTCACGGCTTAACTACAGACGTCAGGCGTCTGTTGACAGGCAGAATGAGCTTGCTGGGTGGTGCATCACGTGGTGTGGTGCAGGAGTTCTGGGTTAATAACAAAGTGGCCATGAAAAGAGAGAAATCAAGGCCATGCCGTCATCTTTGTCCTTGGTTTTGAGGTCAGAGGTGTTCTGGATCTCCTAGCGAGACTACGACTATCTCAGGGTGTCTGGTCATCAGAGTAAGGGTGTAGTGAGGAATCCTTAGAGAGTGTGGTTTTGTGTTTTCATTCGTCGTCACCACCACTGAAATCGGTCATGCCAAGAAACAAGCCGAGTTACTTGTCTTCTCTCTAAAGGATATCGGAGTGGGGCCACTCTGCGGTGTTGAGGCACCAAAAAGGAAATTAACAGGCATTTTTCTCCTCTGCTGATTGATTTCCACATCAGATTGGTGATGGTCTGGGAGGAAGCCGCCTATGGTAGGTCTCGGCCGCTCCACTCCTTCCTCTTCTGGTACTCAGCATGCTGAGCTCCGGAGGTCACAACGGGGGGACAGCGACTGCACCCCACAAGTCGAAACTCTCTTCTGCATTTCAGTCTGCATATGCAAATTCCCCACTACTTCCGTGCCTCCCTTTTATGCCATTTCAGAGCCCACCTCATGAATAATTAACAAAGCAGCTGGTTTTTGCCTTTATGGCAGAAAACTAGTTAGAAACTGGGCCAAGTATGCATTTGTTTTCCTTTTGCATTTCCTGACCCAGTCATTGTTAATAACCAGCGTTTAATTGTTGTCAGTTTCCAGACGGAGTCAGGCTTTCCCCCCGCCCTCATTTCTTGCCTCCTTTAGCTAGATTCAAGTGGTTAAAAACTGTGCTAATAGAAGTTTGAACTCCAGACTCCTGAACAAAAATTTCAGAAACTGGAGTTCTTTACCTACAAACCACCACTTTCCTGTGGTGAGGCCCCTCCAGCTTCAGGGGGCCCACATGCGGAGGAGTTGTGCCTGGCTTGGAAGAGCTGCTCCTCAAAGTCAAGAACACCCAAACCACTGATGACAGATTAGCCCCCTCTCTCAGTGTGATTGCAGGTAGGCAGATGCTCGACCAAATGCTTTGATACTGTTGTGGTGTCAGGTAGACAGGTGTGTGTGCCTTTACTCTGCACAGACGTTCGTCCTTCTGGGGGCAGGGGCAAGTTTCTTTCCTCCCTACCTCTTGATCTTAAGTATCATCCATAAGATACTACTATTCCCGATCAGATGGCCAAGAATAAATCTGATTTGAGGAACAAGTATGAAATAGATTGCCCTTACAGCTATGAGATAGGAGCCCGTGGCTCCGGAGTGCTTGCTCTAAGTGGCCGCAGCTTCCTCCGCCATCCTCGATAAGTGCCCTCTTTGCTCTGGGCCCTACAGCCCCTATTCCCGCTGCAAGTTCTCGACACGGACCCCGGAAAGCATCTAGAACAGCTTCTGCTGAAATTCCTGCTTCCCTGAACCATCCAAACACGGGAGGCCATTCAGGGATGTGAGGACAGCCAGGTGTTGCTGGCCCCAGGAAGACAGGAGCCTTGCGGACAAGAAGGGTTGGTAAAAATACACAGGTGCGAAATGCTGCCTGAGCAGTTGTGGAGGGAGAAGGCACGTCTGCCATTTCTTGGCAAACTTGTTACTCCTGTAGAGCTGTTAGCTGAGCACCTGCATCTCCTGGGACAGAGGCTCTCCATCCTCAGCTCTTCAGTTTGGTGCAGGAATGGGAGGCTAATGTGCTTACGTGGGAGAACGGTGTGCATGAGGAGGCCTGGGCCAGCCTTTGGACAACCGAGATTGTAAAGGTGCAGAGTCTTTGGCTTGGCTTGGTGTGGCTGCAGTCTGCTTTGTTAGACCAGGAGTCAGGGTTGAGGCTCAGGAAAGTGGCGGCCCGGGGCGTGGAGGAGAAGAGGCCTGCACCCCGCCCCCGCCCCGCCCCAGGGGCGGTGGCAGCAGGCCCCTCCTGAGGACTGGAGTAGGTAGCTCCATGTCTGGAACTTGGTGTCGGAACCTGCAGGCAGTGCAGACCATGTGAAGAGTTAAAAGATTTCCCCTGAAAAAGCTAGTCCCCAGTTATTAAAAAGGGGAGTAAGCACAGATTTACGAGAGGGGTGCAGAGGAGTTGCCGTGGTTATTATTTCTCATCGATTGGGAAAAGGAGTTCACTTTACTCAGTAAATAGAGCTTTCATGGATTCCCAGGATCCTTCCAGGAGCTGATCTGCTAAAATGACACTTTTTATTACTGTTCATAAACGCCAGTCTCCAGGTGCTGCTGGGATATTACGTTTAAGCTGTGGGCAAACTTGCCAGGCCAGTGGCTCCACAAGCAAGGGCGAGAGAGGCTGGTGTTTAGCGCCTGCTCTTCCATGAGACGAGCGGCGCTGGGCTCCGGCTCGGCCAGTGGGAGAGCCAGGCTCGGAAGGAAAGTGAGCGGTGATGGGCTTGGGGCTCCTTCAGAGCCATCTCCTCTTGCCCTGTTGCAGTGAGAAGAGGCAGGCACTTGATTTTCATTGAAATCGCAGTATATTTGAGGGGAACTGGGTATAGGAACTTCTCTTTCCTCAAAGGGATACCGAGTTAAGGTGTAACCAGAGCTCCATGCTCCCGCGAACCATGGCTGCCTTTTCTCTGTCCAGCACTGAGCTCTAGAACAGGGCGCCTTCTTAACTTGAAGACAGGACTGAAACCACGATGCAGCGTCGGATGGACATCTCTAGACTGTTGGCAATCCTCAGGGGAGAGACTGTTTTGTGGGCTGTTTTAGAAATTTAATAATTGCTTTCCTCCTTTTTAGAATTCTGTTTTCATTGCCTTTTTTATGCAGTTTTCAAATGGGTGTAAGAAGCACTGTATCAGTAAATCTTAGATGCTTTAGAATGAATTTGGTTCTAAAATCCCAGGAGTCCACGAGGAAGCAGCAGCCCTCCCTGTCGATAGGGGGGTGGAGGCGGGGCCTGTGGGTGAGCAGACTTACAGCAGTAGTAACCTGTCGTGGTGATAAGCAGAATGACAAGCACCGTAAAGCCTTTGGAACCTTTTCAATTTTATAACATGTGCACATATTAGCTATGCAAAAGTAAATGAAGTTGAATTAGGAAAATGTTTTCCTAACATAAAGGTCTAATGATCTTGTTTTTCATGAGAGAATGCCACATTGACCATGTTTTAGTTCCTTCACTCATTCTGCTCTTCATTCATTTATATGACAAACACTTAGCAGCTTGTGGTGTCCCAGCTACCATGCAAGGCCCCAAGCCTATAACGGGGGCGAAAGCGGGGCCCGTGCCCTCCAGGGTGAGGACACGCTACACAGTAAAACCTGAAAATAGATTGGGTTTAATCAACAGATACTTGTGTCCTATAGGTTTAGTTTTTTTTTTTTAAAGATTTTATTTATTTATTTGACAGAGACATAGCAAGAGAGGGAACACAAGCAGGGGGAGTGGGAGAGGGAGAAGCAGGCTTCCCGCGGAGCAGGGAGCCCGATGCAGGGCTCGATCCCAGGACCCCGGGATCAGGACCTGAGCCGAAGGCAGACGCTTAACGACTGAGCCACCCAGGCGCCCCTAGGTTTAGTTTTTGAGGAATTAAAAAATATATGTATACACAAGTAAAGATTTAGGTGGTTCCTGTACGTGGTGCTGTCCTGACTGTGTGTGGTGCATTTCCCGGCAAGATATGGTGGGCAGGACAGCCGTTGGGCCAGGGCACATGGGGCGCTCCGAGCCCCCATCCTGATGGCCTCTCTGACCCCTATTCCCTCCCAGCTCTGCAGGCCTTCATCCGAGCCTACGCAACCTACCCCCGGGAGCTGAAGCATATCTTCCATGTCCGGTCGCTCCACCTCGGCCACGTGGCTAAGAGCTTCGGGCTGAGAGATGCCCCCCAGAATCTGAGTGTGGCAGCTGTGAAGAGAAGGAAAGCGAACCTGAACAGGTAAGATGAGCGGAGTTTGCCCTGTGACAATGGCTGGAAGTCAGGTGGGTGTGGAGAGCTCTGGGCCCAGCAGCAGGGAGGTGACGTGCTGGGCTGCTGCGTGCTCAGTGTCCGCTCTTCCGTCTTTGGTTCTTGAGGTAAATCATCACCAGTGTCTGCCCCTCTCTCAGTATAATAAGTGCTTGGAGCAACAGGAAAAGCACCTCATCTGAATGTCCTTAAGGCACCTGCAGAAATGCAGTGGGGTCTCCTGTCGGGTCCAGATGTCGTGGGGATATTATTGGGGCAGCAAGACAAACCTGTTGGGTTGTCCTCACTGCCCACCAGCAGAGTAACTCGGGGACTTGCTGGAGTCAGAGCTTCAGATATGCTGTGGTTCACCCTGGAAAGCCTCTGGGGCTTGTACGAGAACTTCTGGCGTGTTCTGTGAGATTCGCCAGGCCCTGTCCTGGTGAGATGGAAGGAGCGGCGTGTGGAGTTCCAGCTTAGCACCTTTCTCCTGCGGGCTGGCTCCAGCGGCCAGCACTGGACTCCCTGCACCTCTTCACTCTCCTCGGTGCTGAGCACACACCGGGGCAAGCGCCAGGCCCTCTCCCCCTCCCTCCCCTCCCGCAGAAAGCCTGTTCCGAACTGTCCAGAGGTCCTAGGGAGGAGACCCTGCAGGGTGAAGACTGGGCTCAGAGTCCACCCCATGGTTTCAGGAGGTCCTGAAACCACAAAATACCTTCACAAAAGGTCCTTCTCTCCTCAGAGACTGGGTGTACTTTTAATATCAGCCTCAACCCCTTGCAGGAACCAGAATACTTCAGATCCCATGGGCTGCTTTTAGGGGGAATTTGTGTAGTACGTGGGTGGGAAGGATACATTGAACGAACATTTGGGGGGCAGTGAACTCTTGAATGCTCTGGACAGTCACTTTGTATTGCATGTCATTCTTTTTGCCTATTAATTACAAATGCCACAATCCACTTGCCCTGACTGAGAATCCGTGGGCGTGCCACACTTTTCCTTCACGTTCCCGCACAATGCCCACTTGTGCATTCGCCACCACCACCCTCGTCGGCGCCTGGTTTCTCTGGAGTGCAGTGACAAAAGGGAGAGAGGACCACCCAGTGTAGGGAAATGATCGCTGGCCTTGGATGTGGGGGACTTGGACTCAGCTCCAGCTCCACTGTGATGTGAGCTTCTGAGCTTTGGGCCACGTCTCTGCTTAACTTCCCAGAGCCTCGGGTCCCCCAACTACAGAAGGGAGAAGGAAATCAGTGTTTTTAGCGATTTCCCAAAACTGTTTTGAGAATCAGCATGAAGGTGGGTCATACAGATGAAGCACCTTAGAATGGAGACCTAGAAACCCGGTGGGTTAGGATTCTGGAACATCCAACATGATCTGTTCAGGGACTTGGCATCTACAAGGCTCTTTGTAATGGATACAGTTTGCCTAATTGTAATGCCGATTTGGGAATTTTTAAGGTGGTTGCTTTTTTTACTCATGTTAATACCACTCATACAGGACCATACTCCAGTAGTTCTGTGAGGCAAGTCGTTCTCATCGTGCTGCTGTTCATCCATGCCCAGACAAGACTAAGACACATCCAGCTCTGGTTTCTGCCAGGCGGTTTTGAGGTGCAGGGCGCTGCCTGCTGCCCCAGCTGCGTGTTCTGGTCAGGGCCGCAGCCAGCGACTTCTCTGCCCGTCCTCCCAGAGGGAGAAGACGCCTCACATCTACTCCCAGGCACGATGGCGGTACACCAGCGTTAGGTCGCTGTCCTGGGATTGGAGGTGGCTGGTATCTCTCCATGCTGACTTTGATTTTGAGTGGGTGAGGCTTACGGTCAGGTCTGAGGGTGACCTCCTAGTGATCTGGAAGCCAGGCCATCCTGCCACCGTTTCTAAGATGTTGGCACTTGGAGAAGATAGGAATGCACGTGCCAGTCGATTACTGGTAAGAGACACGTATTTTGCTGATTCCTCTCCCCGCATGTAAATGCGGTTCCAGTATCTTATTGTTCACAGCTGATGTACCTTTATGACTGGGAATTTCATTAACAAGTGTGAATCCAGATAGCAGCTCTTCAGACTGGGGTGTCCTCGGCTCTTCCCCAGGTCCTGGAAAGCGGAGCAGCAAGGAGGGAGGCAGTTGGGAGGGGGGCTTGGGGCCAGCATTGTCCTTACCTTGAGAAGCCACTAGGGAGAGAGCAGGCCTCCGCCTCCTGCTTCGGCTGGCCCTGCTAGCAGATGGGCACCAGGACTACTGTACCCCTGTGAGCAGGGGATTTAGCAGGGCTTTATTTCGGGAAGAATGGGCTGATTAGCCGATAAAGAGCATGTAAGATGGTATGGGGCAGCCTTTGATGTCTGGCTGGCGTGGCAGGGAGCCGGGTGGTGAGTGACAGCAGTGTGTCACAGGATTACTCCGCCCGCGACAATACCGCTCTCTGTTCTGGCCATGTCATCACTCAGTTACAGCTACTTTTTGGGTTGTTATGCCCTTCTTTTGAAGGCATTTCTCTCCACACTCTCACATCCTCCCACCCCACCCCTGCCTCACTAACGCAGACGGGCACTTGAATATGGTAGGCACCTTTTTTTATTTGGGGAAATCTTGTCACTTGCGCAAGAAGAATGACTTTGCAGCTAATCTGCACATGGACCGTATAATTGTGGTCGGGGTAAGCGGCAGAGAAAACTTGACAGATTTTCCACACCTCAGTCAGGGCTCAAGCAAATGCCAGTTGCTGCTTCTTGAGCCCTGGGAAGAAAAGTGCATTAAAGCCAACAAAGTGCAGAGAGTTACACTGTGGCCACAGTGATTGTTCTGAGCCCAGGCGTCTCCTCTGAAATCCATCTGTCAAGGAAGAGAGTGGTTCCTTATGTTTTGTATGGACGGATCAAGTAATAGCACTAAATTCGCCAAATTATTCTGCATTCCACTTGATGGGGTTTACTGCCTAGAAAAGTTACATGTTCTGTGCAAACCTCTGATACCTGCAGACACCGAACAAGGAGCTCGTCTGGGCGTTAGAAACGTGAAGCAAGGGCAGATTAGCTCAGGTTAGCAACGGCAAAGGGAAGTTTTATCTCGTCTGTGTGCTTTTAGTCCTTTGCTTGACCACTGTTCAGAAAAAGAAATGATGTCCCCAGATGCGATCTTAATCACCAGGTCTGTGTCTCCTTTTTCAGTCCTTAGTTCTGAAAGGGAACATGAGCTGTTTCTCCCCCGCACGCAAATACAGTCATGGTTACAAAACTCTTCTGACACCTAAACGCAGACCTGCCAAAGCAGTCCCCACCCCAAATCCCGACAAAGACATGCACACAGGGAGTCGGTGCTGGTGGTAAAGTATTGAGTGGCCCCTTAGCAACATCCGTCACAAACACAGCCTTTTCCCCCTGTGAAATGCAGTTCGGATCTGAAGCTAGGTAGATTCAGCAGTTACTTTAGAGAAGCAAAGGTAACAGACCTTCCAAAATTTCCCATCTTCCCAGGGGACACTGAGCCCCAGTGTGTCTGCTTCGGGAGGGCAGAGTTGTGTTGTTTGCCAGGGTGTCTGTCTGTGTAGGCAGTCACATACGAGTCGTGAGCAGGCACGCTGTGGACGGCTGCAGATCCCTCATCTGTCTGACACCGTGGAGAATGGTTCAAGAATAGAATGCCTTACGGTGTCAGCGCTACTGTGACAATATGGAAGAGCTAGTCTGCTGGTTGTAACCACCCTCTCTCGTGTGAGTTATATGCTGGCACCATGAAAGCGCTGCTCTTCCCCAGATGGTTTAGTCTGTAGCTCCCTAAGACTTGTCGACCCCTGGCTTCTGCCACCTGTGTCTTTCTGATGTTTTTCTTAGTGCCTAGAAACATCTGGGACATTGCCTTTATCAGTAACCCAATAACTATGCTCCCCTGTTCTCAGCTCCCTCCTCTTAAAATTAGGAGAAAAACAACAGTCTGAATTGTTGACTGTTCTTAAAAGAAATGCAGTTTTGTTTTATTTGTATACATTTTCTCAGGCCAGCCTTGTTAAGTGTTACCTGATCTTACCAAACAGGTAAACAGTCTGAAACGAGGGATCTCTTAACCCTAACTACTGGATCTGTGTGTGCGTGGCCAGGGCTCGGCAGGCTGTGGTCAGTAATACAGGGGTACGTGGGGGCTGGCTCCCCTGGGTCCTGGCCTCGGGGCAGAGCCACCGGCACCCAAGCACCGCAGAGCATTGCCTTAACCTCTGTCACCCCCACAGTTTTAGATACAGTGCGTTCTCTCATGGAGAGGGTGCTCACCAGACTTTTCCCATCTGAGTGATCACAAACGCTTTATCACCAGTGTTTAAACTGGGGGTTTTGCAGAGCTCCGTCTGAGGCATTTTGCAATTTTGAAGGCCTTTGCCCTGTCACTTGCTGTGATTCTCACCCTCGCCTGCTCGGTAGTTGTTAAATAACTACCGAGAGTCCCTACTGACTAGTACTCCAGTGCCCCCCTCATGTCCTAAATGCCGAGTAAGAGCGGTCACACAGTGATGAAGAGTCGGGACTGAGCCACTTCCCCTGTTTGTGCCCTGGGACAGGTGACTCAGCTTCTCTCTGCCTACTCCCCCCACCTCCCAAACGGGGAACTGGAGCTTCATGGTGCTGTCGTGGGGACCAAACTAGGTGCGGAGTGTAGGGCGTCGACACAGTGTCGCACGTGAACACACGGGAGCACTTGTTGCTGGTTCTTTGCGCCTGCCTTCCCCGTCCCTGTGAGTGTCCCTGTGAGTGTCCCTGCGATGGGGAGCAGGAAATGTGGCCAGCGGTCAGCTGTGCAGCACCCTTGAACTTGTCTTATCAGGAACAACCTTGTAAACGTGGAGCTGGTCCTCTCTGAGACATGCATTAAGAAGCTGCAGCTGCACCTCCCTGTAAGGCAATATTCTCATCATTAGGAGCAGCTTGCCTGCCAATTTTTATGTGGCATTTACAATCTCCCTAATATCACTTAATTAGCTGAAGGCAAACCTGGAATCTTGCCCACTGTGAAAATTTTCTCGATTTCATTGAGCCAGTTATTCTGTAAAAAAGATCGGCCAAATATGAGATCAGAGGCTGGATAAAGCCACACTTGAAAACGTGGGGGTCTCTGTGAGAACCCTCCCACCCCCTGCATGTGGGCCGGATCTCCCCTTATCAGGTCCGGAGCAACATTCAACACCGTTGACCACCCTGGCCACCTTGCACTGGTCTCTTCCCGCCACTTCTTGAACCCTGCCACGATCAGTGGCAGCTCTCGGCCCCTCACCTTCCTCTGGCCTTCTGCAGCAGCCTGCGGCCACTCTGCTCCCCTCCAACCTGTGCTCCAGGCCGAAGAGCCTGCACAGCCCTCACCCATCACCCTCGCGGCCAGCCTTTTGCTGGGTCTCATTGCTGTAATGACTCAGGCAAGTGACAACAGCAGACCCCCTCTTCCCAAGGACCTGCGTTGGGGATCAGCCCACAGAATGGGGGACAAGCTGGTTCAGGAAGGTCAGATCACTCGACTTCAGCCTGAAGACCAGAGGGAAACAGCTAAGGACCACCGGACAAAGCCTTGAGGACAGATGTGCGTGTCCTGCGTAACAGGGGAGCAGAACCTGCTCTCAGGCTCTCCTGAGGAGCTGTATACAATACAGATGCCCAGGCCCCAACCCAGGCAACCATGGTTCAGGAAAGTCTGAAGTCATGAAGAGTGGGATGGAGGTGGTCATGAACTTGACGAACAGGTCTCTAGACCCAGGTCCTCGGAGCAGGTGATGGGGTGTCCTTAACACAGGAGGGCCACGAGGTGCTGGCTAGGTGTATGTGTGTTCTGAATTGGAGACAGGATTAATTGATAATTTAATGCAGAAACTGGATGAGCTGCACTGGCTGTAGATGGGACCATGTCCGACTGGCCTCTCCTATCAAGGGAGAGAAGATGGGTCACTTTGAAGTCCACACTGGATTATCGCTTTGGGACATCTGTACTCTTGTATATTGTCCAGACTGTGACAGGGACAGAAGTACTGTGGAAGGTGGCTGGGTCTCTTCTGGTGGAACACACGGCCCAGCACAGAGTTGTCGCTCAGTCACCTGTTGGTTTTGAGCTCACCACGTTGCATTCATAGGTGGTTCCAGGTGGGTGGCCTGGTGTGGGCACAGGCTCCAAGGGGCGGGCTTGCCCTCTTCCCCTCAGCTCACCCAGTGCAAGACCAGTCTTCATTCCTTTCCCTTCTTGCCAGTCAGGGGCTGTGGGCCCCGGCTTAATTACAGCGGTGCACATGCAGCTTTTTACATTTGGCCTTTTGCTTCAACCACTATTTTTTTCTCTCTGACACCATGCAATTACCAGCCCTGGGCCTCCTCGTGAAACAAACACACCCTCATCCCCACCCGGCTAATGAGGCGATTAGAGGGATTTCATAGTGACCTTGCTCTTCCCGCACACCTGGGTCACCTGCAGACAGCAGGAGCCACAGGGTGTGCTTTCAGTCAAGCCGTCAGGGCTGACAACAAAGAACAGGAGCCCAGCCAGCCTCTCCTGGGAGGTGCTGGGACAGTCATGTTCGCTGCTGGGGCCTTCCAGGTACTGGAGTTGGAAGACACAGCTGGCCCAGCACGACTCAGCGGATGGCAATTGAGGCTGCATGCAACAGGAGATGCCAAGCTCTTTGTTAGATTGGCCTTGCTCGGAGCTCTTCCGGTTCTTAGCATTGGAGAAATAGGAAAGGACGTGGTGGGCCCCAGCTTTCCTCTCCCTACACATGGCTCCGTTCAATTTTAGTCATCCTGGGCCCCTCCTGGCCTCCTGGGGTTGACTCACTCCTCTCATCTGTCCCATGGTCTTTGGGCTCCTTTCCTGAGTAGGAAGGTGTGTGTCCCCAGCCCCTCTGTGCTCTCCTTACTTCAATGAGGCCAGAGCCTTTGCATCCTACTACGACCTGAACAAAATGACTGCAGGTCTTTTTCAGATATCCTCTTCATTCTGGCCCTGAGTTACAGCAACAGCGCCAAACGGAGAGTAACGTCTTAACTACTTAGTAATCCAGAAGAGGGATGCAGTTGGAGCGCCGCCCTGGAGTGGCAGCCTAGGACTGTGGGACTCTTCAGGGCTTCTGCGTGCTCTCGGCCGTGCTGAGTCCAAGTGCGGATCCCACGGAGACTTCACTGGGGCCCTGGGATCAGGGCTGGTCCCCAGTGACCCAGGAGGACGTGGGCGGGCCTGGTCCCATGGCCCTGAGTCTGAGAGAGCCTGGAGCCCATGCTCTGAGCACTTGGGTGCTGCCTTGCGTGCCCTTTGTGGACGCTTCCAGCTTCTGGAGTTGATACTGGGCAAAGTAACAAGTATTTGGAACTTGCTAGAGCTGTTTTTCTGTGTGAGCAGATAGTTGTTCACGTAGCAGAAGAAACAGACTTGAAGCAGGAGGTCAGTGGGTTGCGTATACAGAAGACTTTGGTTTGAAACCAGCAGAGTATCGACCCCTGGAGTGGGTGGTAGAAGCTTTGTGTTTGTGGGGCAGTCACCTGGAAAGATCTCCTAGAAGATGATGGCAGGGAGGATCTGAGTCCCACTTTTTCTTTGGCTTCCTTCAGGGTCTAGAGGCAGAAGGGTGCGGTGCAGTGGGGAAGCCTGGAGCCGACATCAGATGTCTTGAGCTTGATCCCAGCCCTGGCGACAGCGTACCTGCACCATGGGTCCTGTAGGGCTGTGTGGCATGGGAGAAGGTACTGAACATGGAGCACCTGGCGTGGAGGCCATGCCACTGTCTCCCACTGCCCCACTTCCTCTCTCTGAGTCAGTGAGTGAGGGGTGAGCACTTCCCGGAATAGTCCCGAGTGCTCCAGCCGCAGCCTGCCCTTGACCCACCTCCGTGGCTCCTTGGTCCAGAAGCCTCTGCTCCGGGCCTCCCAGCCGTGGGGCCCCGCCACCTCCCCAGTGGACCCTGCTTGCTGTGAGAGCTCCTGGAAATGAGCCCCGACAGACCACTTTCATTTTCCCCCCTTTGGTCTTCTTTCCATTCTGTGGTCTCTGTGAGATTCAAATGCTTGAATGTGCATGATTTGCAAACACAAAAATATAAGGTGCTGTTATCATTGATCAAAGCCGTCCCTGGTCCACAGGACATGTGTCGGATATCTGATGATGGGTCCTTCTCTCCCGCCTTTCCTCTTTTCCAGACTGTTAATAACAGTCAACATTTAACGAGGGCCTTTGCAATAGGCACTGTGAGAAGCGCTTTGATTCATTAGTTTACTTAATCCTTTTGTGAGGGAGCAGACTGGCACGAGGAGAAATCGGACTTCAGCCAGACTTAAGAGAGTCGCACAGCCCGTGCGGGATGGCGCCAGGGTCCACCCCCTCGGAGGGGCCCGCTCTGCCCCTCGGCGCCACCACCAGGTCCTGCAGCCCAGCGCCTCTAGCAGCTCCTCGGTCACAGTCGTTCCTCTGGGCGGCTCTTCTCTTGGCCCAGGTTCTTTCCAAAACCGGGCCCGTGAGACTCCCCAGACATGCGGCAGAGACTGACCAGCACAAAGAGGACAGTGATCGTATCTGTTGGTCTATTAATGGTAAGAGCCGGGACCGCGGCTGCCGCTCATGGGGGGCTCAGCTCCGGCCAGGCTCTCGGTGTGGCAGGGAGGTGGGCGGGTCTTCCAGCCAGCTGCTTTGCCTCAAGAGCAAGACGTTGCCTATGTCCCTGTTCTGTTTCACCTTTCAGCTGAGGCCCGTCCCTTTGGCCTGCTAGGGTGTGGCAGGTGTTCTGTCATCCCGTGTGTTAGCTGTCCCTGCAGGCTGCTTTTCGTCTGTAGATGTGATAAATATGCCTCATAATATCATCCAAGGCATCCATAATAATGTCAAACAGGACAGGCCCAGAGGGCTGAGCTCTGGGGTTTGGTGCTGAAATTCTGCACTGAGCTTATCAATCTCAGGCAGCATTTTCAGGATAGAGTCATACCAGTTACAAATGCACTTAATTGTTTCCATGTCCACTCAGTATTTCTCCATCTCCTTATTTTCAGAGAGAATTAAAATGTGTCAAGCATTCTAACATGCTCGTAGGCCTGGATTTGGAGGCACTTTTTGACATGGGAGAGACTAAGCTTGGAGAAAGCTATTGACTCCCCGGGGGCATCAGTTCGGTGAGGGGCAGAGCTGGGATTCCAGCCAGGGTCCTCAGAACTCTCGCCTTCTACCCTTTCCCTCCCCAGCACTGCCACCCTGCCCAGGGATGTCTGTGCCTAAGTCCTGACAGAGCTTCTGTCACTTGGGTACAAAACCTCTAAGTTCCCCTCCATTTCCAGGATTCTGATTCCGCTCTTCACTTTTAGGCTTCTGCTATCTCTAAACATTATCTCTGTCCTCTCTTCCGTTGTGCCTGCCCTGACAGGCGGCAGATCTATCATAAAGTCAACGTACTGCTCACCTGTGACCAGTGCGGCCTGGCAGCATGCCTGCCCTCAGCCCGAGGCTCAGAGCTCCCTTCTGCTTTTCACTGGGTCTTGTTCTTGGATGTAAGGCAGGAACCCACTTTTTGTCAGTCCCTGTGTCCACAAAGCCACTCTCGGGAATTTTCCTGCAATGTCCACCGCCAAAGTGGGGGGGCTCACTTGGAATGGAGTGGCTTCTGGGGCCCTGGTAGTTTCCCAGAAGCTAGAGTTGGTCTGATCCTAAGAAATCATAAAGAAAGCATCCCTTATATGGTCCACGCACCAGCTTATATCTGCCGAAACAGAATCCAAAGGTTAAAGGAGTCTTGGTACAGTTGCTGTTCCTTCAGTGACCGTGAAAGGTTTGGGTTTGATAGTGTGTAGGTGAAATTATCATCCCATGCTGGCTGATTCCTTACTTGAACCACTTTGTTGCACCAGAGGGACTGCTTGTCAAATTCTCCCTGGAGTTGTTACTCTTACTGCCATCTGAGAGCCACCCAAACCCCGCTCAGACATTGCTGCCTTCCTTCATCCATAAGAGCAAGGCGGGAAGTAGAAACTTTGAGTCCGTCTCAAGCCACCTGAAAGCATCCCTGTTTCCTACCAGGATCACTTAGAACCCAGGCTTTTCTTCCAGCTGGGGGGCTTGCTTCCCCGCAGAGTCCTTGGTGGGGGGGCGATCTCACCGTGGCTCTGGGTCATTTGTTTATATGCAGAATCTTTCAGATCAGAGAAATAAGTACACTTGACTACTCCTCCTTCTGTGTGTCTGTTTTAAGAGAAAAATCCGTCACAAAATCAAGCAAACTAACAGCCAAAAGGAAAGAGGTTTTGATGGGTAAAGATTAAAATACTTTGATTTTTCAGCATAGGGCAAAAATCTACCATTTGATTTTTTTTTTCCTAAAATATACTTTTTTCTGATTATAAAAATAATACATGTTCATTGTAAAAATTCAGGAAATAGAGAAAAGCTTTAAAATCACCCATAAACCCACAATCCAAGTTAACCTTGAATCACATCTTTTATGTCCTTCAGACTTTCTCTGCAAGTGTACGTATTCGGGTCTCTTTGTATCTATAATGAAGCTGAACAAATATGAGTTTTTAAACTGCTGTTTATCACCTGAGTTATCCAGCCGTTAACATTTAAGATGCACCTATCAGGGGCTCCAGGGATCTCTGAGATTTTGAGATAACATGTATGTTGTCTTGTTATTAAAAGTATTTCGGGATGCCTGGGTGGCTCAGTCCGTTAAGCGTTCGACTCTTGTTTTCAGCTCAGGTCATGATCTCAGGGTCATTGGATTGAGCCCCTCACTGGGCTCTGTGCTGGGCATGGAGCCTGCTTAAGATTCTCTCTTCTCCTCCCCGCCTCTCCCCTTATACAAAAAAAAATTCATGAAGAGACTTTTGGTTTTGATGACAACTTAACAGCACGGTGGTTAAGTGTGCAAGTCACAGGGTCAGATTTTCAGGGCTGAACCCCCAGCTCTTCTGTCACTGGTTCGTGACCCTGGGGGTGCTGAGGGTACCTGTGTCCTGGGGTTGTTGTTGAAGTAAATGAGTTAATACCTGTTGAGTGCCAAAAACAGTACCTGACCTACCCTAGGTGCCATGTGAGGGGGGGTAGTAGAATTATTACAGCCGCACGGCCAGGCCGAAAGTCTTGGATTTAAGACTTGTTTACCTTTAAATCCCTTCACCACCCGTGTAAGTTACATGTTGTTTCAATATATTTGGTAGGCTTTATTAGTGTTGGCCACCATCATCCTCCCCATCTCTTCAAACAGCACCTGCAGGAAGTGTTCTGAAAGTTGGAAAGGGGGTGACGGGTGCATTCCGAGTCCCGGGGAGGGGGCAGATTTATTGTCCAGTGACTGTCTTGGATAACTGGAAAGCTGTTGGGGAGAAATCGGTAAACCAGAAGAAACTCTCTATGGAATTAAGGCAGTAGCAGACTAAAAGGTAGTATGCTTGAGCATTTTTCAATGTGAGGATGAGGAAGACTTCTCTAAGCCTGACCCTAAAGCGATAAAACGGAAAAGAAAACATCAATTGGCTTGACAGTACGTAAATAAAAGAAGATAAAGTGAAACACTCTGTCCTGCAAAAGGACACCACTAACACAAGCCAGAGCTGGGGTGGCCCTCTGTGAATCTGTCCATAAAAGCTGGGAGGAGGTCCTGAGGCCCCTCCTCTGCAGCGGTCACCCTAGTGGGCATATTGATTTCCTAATTAGGCTGTGATTTCACCTTATTGGCAGGGAAAGTGGCATCTGCCCATCCTGCCGGGTAATCCAGCCTGGTGACCGAGGGGGCTCATTCAGCCTTCACTACAAGGGAACTCCCTGTGGTTAGATAAACTGATCTGTTGCTTAGTAACTGCGGGATTACTCGGGTGGACCGGGAAGTGCATTCGAGAGGGGTTTGAGTATTTGGAGGGCAAGAAGGGCAAGAAAGTTGGCGAGTCCCTGGGAGAACTGCAGCTTGGCAGGAGAAGGAGGTGAGAGCCCACATGCACCCAGCGCGGGCCTGGGTTGAGAACATTCCACCTGCCCATCTGTACTTTGCCTTCTCGGCCCTGGGCCTCAGAACAAAGGAACAGCAGACAGCGAGCTGGCCAAGGGGCAAGATGGGTCCTGCTGCTGCAACAGCAGGGGAGGCTCCTGCAGGGTGACCCTGAGGAAGGGGTCTGGTCTGAAAGATCAAACCCTGCTTGCTCTCGGGACCACCAAGAGCCTTGGAGTTTGCGTTTGGGTCCCAGGTTCAAAGTACATAGACTAGAATGAGATCATAAAATAGTTAGGACATTTTGAGATCACCAAGCTCCAGGCTTAAGCAGGACCACCTCCGAGACGCACTGTCAGCAGTGTCCTCTACCACAGTATGGACTTGAAACTCCTCCATAAACATGCCCCCTCGGCGGCACCCCGTGCCCAGCAGACGGGGCCTTCGGCCGCCAGGAACACCCAGCTGTGTGTGTCTGCGAAGGGACAGAGAGTGTGTGCGTGCGTCTGCCTGCCCGTGTGGCCCCTCTGGTGGTACGGTCTCCGCCCCGGCTGCAGGACCGCCGGGAGGGGGCACGGGCACAGCGCCGGGCGCCCTTGGCCAGGAGCGTGCCGCCTCTGCAGTTGGCGCTTGCCCTGTGGGCAGTGAGGGGTCAGTCGCCCCGATCAGATTCTGGTGATTTACTGTGCGTTAGCAGGGGCAGGAGCAGCCTCTGAGGCTCATAGTAGAGCCTGTGCTGGGGAGGATATTTTGACTGAAACTTCGCATATTTTGAAACTCAGGTTGTTACGTTTAAAATTATACACTTGGTGAGTACCTGGCTTCAAAAGGCGAAGCAGCAGCATTTCTTCCCGTCAGAACCTTTCACTCCGTCTGTCATGTAACCCGACTAAAAATAAACTACAAGCACCAGAACTGACAGCCTTCATTTTGGAACAAGCTCTCAAGTGCAGGCCTGGCCCCTGCAGCTTCCCAGCCCCACTCCGGACCCCCGAGGTGCGGCCGTCCGCTGGGGACAGCGGGCCGCCCTGCCCACCCCGGGCAGGACCTGCGGAGTTAGAATGCGTGCCCTGTAGGAGAGGGGGGTGCAACCACAAATGCCCTGGCCTGCCTCCTGTGTGGCCTCGGGGGAGTTGCTTGGCACCTCTGGACCTCAGTTTCCTCGTTCTTAACTGCTTGACCGAACTCCACATGGCAGGTGGCAACCTGTGTGTCTGTTTAACCCTTACAACACCTATGAGCTTTGTTCTAAGTGTCCTCCCATTGTTCAGATGGGGAAGCCGAAGCCCAGAGAGCCTTGTTCCACGTCGTTCAGCTAAGGAGCGAGGTTCCAGGCCAGGCACCTCCATCACCCCCGCCTCTCCTCTTGGCCATCCAGATTCGGCCCCTGTCCCCCTTGTGTGACCCCAGGACTCCCCCATGTCAAATTGTGGTTATTTGTCTCCCTTGATCCTGCTGGGCCTTCCTGATTGTTGGCCCCAGGACCAGCAGCCTGGTGGGAAGCGCGGAGGCTTGAGTCCCTCTGACGTGTTTGCGTCTCTGCTTCTGCACCTGTGAGCTAGATGGTCCTGGGCAAGAATAGGTTTCTCGTCTGTGACAGGAGGCTGCTGTCACACCACCCTCATCCTGTGGAGATTATGTGAGCTCATGAACCCAGGAAGCACTGTGCTCTGTACCCCTCACTCACTGACGCGACCATGCACTGCTGATAGACTCCAGCCCTTAAATACTGGCTCCTCGTTATCCTCAAGTCTTCGTTTTTCCCAACAAAGGTGACTGTGTTTCCCCCCTGTGTGTCATGGTAGAAAGCCAGGCTCTGCCTGTGCGGCGGGCTCAGCCGCCCCGCGCCTGCGCCCCGCCCCGCACAGGGTGCCTGTAATTAGGCGTGGTTGCCTTAGCTTAGGTGCGACGCCGTCACACGATTCTACAGCCTTTCATCATCTGTTTATTAGCACAACATTAGTTCTGTTGCTAATTCTTGAGTTTTAAAGGAGTTCCGTTATGTTTATTTTGACCACAGCTTTAGTCCAGTTGAGCTCTGATTATTACAAAGGAAATGTTGTAACTGTAAGTCACAGAGGGTGACATGTGCCTTCTGTAAGAACCCCAAGACACCATGTTACCCTAAGACCCTGCCATCGGGGGGTTGAGGGAATGGCCCACGTAACACTATGCGTTTCTGTTGTTGTTGTTGCTGTTTTGGCGAAAATCCTGTCTTAGGAAACATTTACTATTCATTTTCATAATCATTCTTCCTGTGTACAATTGAACTTCTACAAATTTCTCCCTCGGATCTTCTGATCAAATGGTAAGGCTGCTGTCTCTTGAAAACAAGTTACTAGTATTCAACGTCTGAGATTGATTTTCAGCCTTTGGCACTTACTTTCCAAGTGGGTTGGGCAGGGAGACCCCCTTGAGCCGCACCCACGTCTGTGGTCCGCTCCGGCCGCCGTGCGGACACCGACCACGCTGCCCCAGCACACCCTGGCCTCGGGGTTTTCGAGGTCAGCAGTACTTCCTGGAGTCTCCTCAGCCAGTGAAGAGGTGAATGTGACTGACACCCCAGCCTTCCCTCTTTGGCCCCGTTGGAAGGAGGCCGGTGACTTTGAACTGCGCGGGCCGCACTTGCAAGGAGCCGCTCACCGCGAGCTCTCACCGCCAAGTGTTGTTGAGTTTTAAGGCGGGTTTTTTCCTCATCCTTTGGCAAACTGCTGTATCACAGACTTCATTTGCCATCAGAGTGTGAGTGTGTATCGTTCTTTTTTTTCCATGAAAACAACATAGAACAAAGCCTCACTTTTAAAAATGCCATGATATTTTGCCACCGTTATGAAAATCTGTCAGCGCCATATCTAATCTTCTGGTGCATAGAATATCAAAACAAGCACTATTGAAGGGATTGTACTTCTGTTAATACAAAAATGTCAATTCCACAGTCTCGGAACCAGCTGCTCTCAGCCTCTTTCCAAATGGGAAAGAAAAAAAATAATAAAGTTTCTTTTCCCCCTCTGCTGTTACTGTTCTTCAGGCCTGACCTTCATAAGAAGACCCAGAGTAAACACCGCCTTGCTGAAATCTTGCGTTCCGAATTCTCAAGTGGAATGGAGGCCGGCGTCGCCAAGGTCAAAAAGCAAAACAAACACGCAAGAGCCCGGCAGCCAGCCACGCAGCACTGCCTGCAGCCGGCGCCCAGCCTCGGCCATGGGAAAAACTAAGAAACGCTCCCCATGAAGCAGAAAAACCCGAAGAGACTTACTGGGGGACAACAGGAGTTCCCAAAACAGTTTTCGTTTTTTTTTAACTCTGCCTCCACACACAGGCCTGGGGCTTGGGGTGGATCCTGGAGGCCCCAGAGGCCGGGGCTGGTGTCCCGTCCTTGTCAGGAGCCTTGTGGGAAGGAACGGTGCCACTTTTCCCTGCAGACGGTGTCCCTGACTGGGAGAAGCCATAGGCCTCACCCTGGGGTGAGGGTGGGGCTCAGCGTCATGTGGGCGAGCCACTTAGTTCTTACCTTCTGTGAGATAGCTTATACTTTGTGTTTCCTCCAGCAGAACCGTCTTGGCTCCAGGGTTACAGGTGCCCTGCGGCCTCTGGCGAGGGCCTGGTGGTGCCCGCATGGGCAGGGAGGCCTCTTCGTGCCTCGGGACAGGGTTCTGTCTCCAGGTTTTCATTAGCTGCCCTGTATTGATGCACGGATTAGCGTGCATCTTGTAAAATAGGATTGTAAGGACTGGAATGCAGTTTGTGAGAGCGAGAAAAACCATGAGCTCCTTTTCTTGATGTACGAGTGCTTTGTGGAAAAGGGCCCGGCAGGCTTGGGTGTGGGTTGGAAGGCTCCCGGGCCCTCCCGCTGGCTGCTCCGGACCCCAGGTGGCATTCACGCACGTGGCTGCGTTGTTCGTGGCCACGGAAAACTTCTCTCGCGGCTCATGGATGTACTGGCGCCTTTTTTATTTCTTTATTTTTGTTTACCATTGCCTTGGAAGTCAAAGGGCACCGGTCTCCCGAGTGTTTTCTCCCACCGAATCCCACCTTGTCTTCAAGTCTGGGGTCTGGGGTTCTTTGTAGTGTGGCCCAGGCCTCAGCCGCCCCTCCCCCACTGTGTTTCCCTGGGAGGTTTGAGAGCCCCCCCCCCCCAACTCCCCACCCCCGCCCCCGGCGTACTGATTGCCCAATAAATGTCCAGCTGGGACGCAGGGGATTCCAGAGGGGAGTCTGCCTGGACAGGTGCTCTGTTGGCTCCACTTTCTCCTGTTCTCTTTCCCACCTTCCTCCTCCTCCAGTTCCTGCAGAGGGAGCCGAGGCCCCACTTCAGTAAACCCTCCAGATCCCACAGCATCGAAGTGGCCGGGAGCGGACTGTGAGAGTTGCAAGGTGGCCGTCTGCGGGGTCCACGGAGGGGTCGGCGCCCTCGCCTCTGTCCCTCTCTGGTAGCCAGGGTAGGGCAGTCAGCTGATACCCACACCAGAGGCCCCCCGGGGAGAGGGCCAGCAGGAGCCCAGTGAGCACTGATCCTCCACAGGGGGACAGTGTGACCTCCTCCGAACCGGCTGTCATATACGAATTCATAGGGACGGTTGGTGAAATTTCTAACAATAATAATAATGATAAAGCCCTACAGCACATGTCAAGCTGACTTGGGGAAATCCGCCACCGTTCTTTTACTTCAGAGTGTAATGGTTCACAGGATTTGGGTGAGAAAAGGAGGCATCAAACTTGAGAGACAAAACCCAGCTGTGTGAAAAACAGGATTAATGCCAGTGATGGGGAGGGATCAAAGAGAAGCCCTGCTCCCCACCCCCCACCTCCCATGTACTCATTCCAAGAGAGGTCCAGTCCGGGTTCTGCATTCCTGGGGGAGCCGTGCTGGGACCTGCCCTGCAGAGTGTGTAAAGGACCATGATTCCAAGGTGGAGCTTGTGCTTAATCTGCTAACGCTTAGGTTGAGGAAATGTTTCCTGCCATGGATGCTTTGTGGGCCTGTTTCTAAGCAGAATCAATATATTACCCCCAGTTAATAATGAAACATGGATTTAACAGATTTAGGGTTAATATTATCTAAATTTAAATAACCTTAAAATAAATCTCTTTCTCCTATTATGGCTTCTGACAGATTATACATTTCAGGCATCAGTTAGGCAAAGCTTTAGCCTAATTCCACTGTACATATTCTAATTTTGTGTGTATTTTTAATCGTGCCTCTGATTTTCTGATTTCCCAAACTTACCTATTTCTCTGTCGCAAGCCTGATCCCCGTATTTAAAGTCACAGAGAATTGGGACATTGCATGGAGTGTTGCAGCCTAAAGCATTTTCCCCTTGGCTTGTCGCATGCTTGTTTTGCATCCAAAACATCTTCGTGTTTGCAGCTCTTAGTGGTTGCGTTTCTTCAGAGGGGCCCACGTTCCCACGCACCAAAGGGCAGAGAGCCCTTGGCGAGTGATTAAGTTAGTGCTGGTGCACACAGCATCTTCCACTCTTGGAGAAGCACAGAGCCAACCAGGTCTCAGCAAAGGACATTTTGACAAAGCCCAGTGGATTCCTTTGATTTTTTTTTTTTTTTTCCTTTCCTGTAGTGAAGGGAGGTGATATTTAGGGAAGAAGGGAGTAAATGAGAGCCCCTTAAGGCAGGTGCATCCCAAACTGCTAGTGACCTTGCTAGTTAGCACTGCAGCCCTCAACATGGAGTCAGAGAGAGCCATTCGAATCCAAGCATTGCTTCCATGACACGGAAATGTAAAGCTTTTTCTACTGGAGAAGTGGCCCTGCTTGGAAAGGGCGCTTCGTGGCTCTTGTTAAATTGCCTACGTGACTACCCCACCTCATGTCTTCATCTGCTCCCACCATAAGAAGAACTCCGAGCAAGGCCTGCCTGTGTGGGGGCAGTGGGGCACCCTTAGAGTCAGCTGGGCTCCTCCGAAGTTTCCAGAGCCCTTGTACAAGGCTCACAGGGGAATCCAGACTTCCTTTAAACTTCGCTGCCCTGACCCTGCCGCGCCTAGGTTTGTAAGGGACTGGGGTGGGCCGGTGGAGGAGCAGAGACAATGCCTCCTGGGAGCCTCTGCTATTGTTCTGCCCGCTGGGGGGCTTGCATTCATTCTTTCTTTGTATTTTAAAAAGAGTTCACACCCAGCCCCTGGGTTGGGAACAGAGAAGCCAACTGAGCCTTCTAAATGGCTGAGAGCAGAAGCCCACCTCACGGCAAAGGTTGTAAAGTTATTACAGATGGGAATTGCAGGACAATTTAAAATATTGCAATTATAAACTTGTAGGGAAGCCTTGTTCTTCATTAATGTAAGCTATGAAATCGCCTCTGAGGTACAAGGACAATTACATAGTTGAGAATGTGTCTGCGATTTACACTGCCGCTGTGTAAATGTAAGGGCGGTTGCTCTGGTCTACCTCCTTCACTTTCACAAAATGAAAAGCACACCAGTGCAAGTTGTCCTTTGATAGATTTTTAATATGATTTTAAAGAGTTTTGTTTGGTCTCATTCTTATTCAATGAGATTAATTTAAAGCACTTATCCCCTGGGCTTAAGTCAATCCATGTAGGATTTCGGCTGGGTTTGTTGCATGGGGGGTTTTGTTTGCAGGAGGCTATGAGAGACTCCTTTCCCACTTCATTAACCCTGAGTTGGGGACAGTCTCCCCTCGCCCCCCACCACAGCCAGAGCTGGGGATTTACCAACCCCCATTCACATGCAAAAGAACTCGAAAGCCGAGAGGCTCCTTGACTTAATTAGCTGCTGTGCATTTTGCAAAATTAGAATAATACCCTCACCATCCCAGGAAAGAAAAGCAGTGGGGCCGGGGGGGGGGGGGTGGGGGGGGCAGGAAACTGTAGCAGGGTCTGTTTGGGGGGGGTAGTTTAAACATGCCCTCCACCCCTCCCCCGAGGAGGCAGCCCTCTCCCACAGCAATCCTGCCACAAAACTGGAGGGGGCTCCGCTTGCGGGGCCCCAAAACTTCCCAGCCCTGGGCCTGTCTTCTGCCCTGAGATTCCAAGCTGCAGTTGGTGTGTGGGAGGGGAGCACCTGCGCCCACCTCCCCTGAGAGGGAACGGCCTCAGGAGGAGACCTTGGCCCTTTGAACATGAACTGGAGGCCTCCAGTCTGGCTGGAGCCTTAAACCCCCCTCCCCTGAGATCCTGGAGCCGCAGGCTGGGGCATGGGGCCGACGCGGGGATTTGGCTCCCCTCTGGGTCTCATCTACGTACTCCCGGGGTAAAAGGGGGAAGTGAGAAGATGCGGGATTGGGGGGTTACCGATGTGGCGTCAGGCTCCCAGCGAAGGCTCGTCGGGGTCCTGGCGGCGTGGGGCCGGAGTCGCCTCAGGGCCCGGGAGCATCCAGAGCCCGAGCGTGGCCGGGGCACGGGCCGGAGGGGGCTGGCGGGGGAGTAGCCTCGGAGCCCATCTGTCGGCCCCGCGCCCAGCGGGCCGGTCACCAGCTGCCGGCGCCCTTGTTGCGGCCAGATGAGCCGGCTCAGCGAGGGCACCGCAGCCCGGCCCGCAGCCGAGCAAGCCCAGGCACTGACCCCCGCTCCGGCCCCCGGGACCGGCTGGGAGCAGCAAGGAACCAGATGGAGAAGGGGGGTGGGGTTGGGGAGAGCAGCGAGCTCGCCTCACTGTAGAGACAGGAAGACTGAGGCCAGGGAGGGGAGGCCCCTGCCCGTGAGGCGAGTCCAGTTGGGGCCCCTGCCCCGGACCACAGCGCCAAGGAAGAGAGGTGGACGAAAATATTTCCTTATTGAGGATGGAAGGAGGCCGAGTCCCAGAAGGGGAAAATGGATCTTAAGGAGGGGTGGGAAAGAAGGGCTGAGCGCGGACAGGCGCGTGGTCATTTGTAAGAAGTTTATTTCGACATTTAAAAAAGAGAGAGAACCCGAGGGCCTGGCTGCCCCCGGACGGAGGCTGGAGGTGGGGGCTGGGGGTCGGGGTGGTGGGCAAGCCCCCTTGACCCCTTCCTGCCTCGCCTGGGAAGGAAGAGGGCACAGGCCACAGACTCATTGATTCACGGACACGGTCACGGGCTCATGGGTCACGAATAAATAACTTCATATACACTTTGCACACCTTATGTACAGCTCTGCCGCGGCCCGGGCGCTCGGAGGAGGGCTCCACACTCCCCTCCGCCTGTCGGGGTGCGGGGAGAGGGCTGGGTGTACAGCTGGAGCATGGAGAGGGGGAGCGGGAACGAGTGCAGCGTCGGGGTCGCCCTCCACCTGCTCCCAAGGAGGTGCAGGGGGGCGCCTTGGGGAAGCTGGCGAGGGGTCGGGGGTCCTGTATGTACATCCTGCGGGTGGAAGTGGCTCCCTGATGGCGTGGCCGGGAGGGAGCACGCCGAGGGGGGTTAGGGAGACTCAGTCCGGGTCCGGGCCTCAGTAGACTTGGCATAGGGCCCTTCGGGGGACGCTGGCTGGGACTCCAGGGAGGGCCGGCCAGGGGGCCCCGGGGAAGGGGCGTTGAAACCCCGCGCCCCCCGAAGGGCAGGCGGAAGGGGCCCACGCAGAGCCCCGGGGAGGCGGGCGGGCGCTTCACCGAGGCTGCGCGGCGCGCGGGAGGACGCCGGCCAGCGGGGGCAGCGGCGGGGGCGGCTCGCTGGCGCCCTGGAGTCCGTGGATGAGGATGCGGGGCACCAGAGGTCTCTGCAGGGTCGGCGGCGGCGCACTGGGCCCGCGGTACAGATACAGTGCGGCGCCGGGATCCAGGTTGGAAACTAGGCTCTGCGGGTAGAAATAAGGCGACGGGAACATCCGCTGGAGCGCTGAGTAATTGCCTGCCTCCGCCAGCAGCTCCAACCCGACTGCCGTCTGTCGCTTCCATTTAGTCCTAGGGACCGAAATAAACATGTACGGCGGGGTCAGGGCTGTGGCTCCGAAGACCCCTGCCCCTCACGAGTGCTTGGCCCAGAGCGCCTTCAGGGAGGCCAAGAAAGATCACACGGGTTTGTTAATAAATAATGGGGTGCCAGGCACCGTCCTCAGGTGTCACATGCATCGGCTCCTGTAATCTTCCACCGGCCTTTCGTGGCCGTTATCCCTATTTTACAGATCAGAAAACTAAGGCGTTGGCCAGTTTTGAAGATGGTCTCCAAAGAGGCAGAGCCCAGGCTCTAAGCCAGCTGTCTGACCCCAGAGATGGGGTTCTAACCTCACCACACTCTGCTCTGAGGATCGAGGATCGCAGGATACACTTGGAGCTGGGTGTTGGGGCTGCGCACGCCAGTCC
This sequence comes from Mirounga angustirostris, assembly GCF_029215605.1. Taxonomy (NCBI): domain Eukaryota; kingdom Metazoa; phylum Chordata; class Mammalia; order Carnivora; family Phocidae; genus Mirounga; species Mirounga angustirostris. The sequence continues at coordinate 90,009,147 of NW_026991723.1, read as the reverse complement.
TCGTATCTTAGGAAGTCGACCCCCTGGGGGAGGATGGAGGGGACCGGGGGTGGGGGGTGGAAGAGGTTGGTCAGCTAGCGGTGGAAGGGGGCTCTGGGCAGCTGAGCCGCCACCCTGGCAGATGCAAACACCTCGAGGTGCCCCGTTCGGCAGAGCTTCTGTGGAAGCAGCGCGCAGGCCAGAGTCGGCAACTAGAGTACGAACGAGTACCCGCTGCACACCCTCTTCGCCACACCTGCTGTCCCCGGCACCCAGCTCCCAGGCCAGGAAGGAGCCCTGTGGCCTGTGGGGACCCGAATTCAGAGACCACCAACCGAGTGTTGGCCTGGGGTTGGAGGAGGCAGGGAAGTCGAGGCCATGCTCGTTCGTTGCCTGAGCTTTAGCTGGGACTGTTGGGTGCACCTGGCCGGCGAGGCTGGGCCAGCCGGCCGCGGTCCCGCCAAGGCAGGCACGGCCACACCAACCGCGTTTCCCTCCCTGAATTATTCATCATCATCATAATTGTGTAATTACTGTAACGGGCCTTAATTATTGATGCCCCGAGCAGTAATCGGTATTTATTATTAATGGGGAGACGTGTTCTGAGGCTTGTTTATGGAACGCACAATTCCAGCCTCCACTGAGTGTGAGTGTGATTGTGGGTGTGTGTGACTGTGTGAACTGTGTCAGTGTGTGTGTCTGTGTGTGTGCGTGACTGTGGATGTGTGTGTGAGCGATTTCGTCCTGTGACGGTGCTGGGGAGGGAGATTAGGAAGCACCAGGTTCTAGACCAGTGCCTGCCAGTTTCCAAAGCACCCTGTCCCCAGGGAGCCAGAGCTGGGTCTGTTCCTTCCTCCGGTTTCAGGACTGTAAAGGCTGAGGTGGCCAGAAGAGCCCCTGGAGAGCTCAAACAGCACCCCCCAACATACACATCAGATGCTGCGCCCTTGTTCTTCCCCCCCCCCTCCAAGACATTCTGGATACTGAGGCCACCACCCTTCCCCTGGTCTGGCATCCTGCCCTCCTGGTGGGAGAGCTCAGCGGCCCCAAGAGGGGCTAAGGCTGGTCCTGGTGGGGAGGGTAGGACCCTGGCTGGGGTAGGGGCAGGCCCATGTGTCTGTCCTCCTGTCCTGGAGGGGGATGACAGGGCACTGGAGACCGAGTCCAGTCCTGTCGCTCTCCCTCGCTGTGGACTCCCCGCGAGGCCTGAGTTTTCTTTTACAGGGAAATCGCAGGGGCACCAGGCGGTGCACTGGTGGGTTCCACGGAAGGGCAGTTAGGAAAGAAGGGGGGCCCTCTACGTCCCCACCCCACCCCGCAGCCAGGCCTCACCTCCGGTTCTGGTACCAGGTCTTAACCTGCGTGTCGGTGAGGTTGAGCGAAGCGGCGAGCTCCATGCGGTCCTGCACGCTCAGGTACTTCTGCCGCTCGAAGCTGCGCTCCAGCTGCGCCAGCTGATGGTCAGTGAAGGCCGTGCGCGCCTTGCGGGGTTTCTTCAGGCGCACTGGGGGGCTGTCCCGGGAGCTGGAGATCTCGCGGTCGCCCTCCTCCTTCACTGCGGAGACACAGCGGTGCGTGGGGGCCCGGCCTCGCCGCCTGCCTGCCGGCGCCCTCCTGCCCCAGCCGCCCGCTGGCCGGCCCCGTTCGTGTAAACGCGGCTCCTGACGGCGGTGGCCCCGCCGCACTCAGGCGCGTGGGGCCGCGGCAAAGCGGCTCCAAGGCGGGACCTCCCGGCCCCCCAACGCAGGGCGTGAGCCCTGACGGAGGAGGAGGAGGATTGACACCTCCGGGACAAATGATCCAAAGCGAGAGAACCCGACCGGCGCGCTCTCCGCCGCGCTCCCCGGAGGGATCAACGGAGTAGCCGTGCGGGAGCCGAGCGACCGGGTGGAGCCGCTGGGGGAGGGGAGGGGCCCGTGGGTTCCAGCGGGTGGGCTGCGTAGGCGCGCGCTTCCGTGGTGCGGGTCTGAGCTCGGAATCCGCAGCCCGATTTTCTGGCCGCGTGCGGACCCTGAAGGGAGGAAGCTGAGGGCCGGCATGTGGGGAGAAAAGCCCGCGTGGAGAAACAAAAACCTGTTCATCCCGCAGCGAGTCATTGTCCCGAGAAACCAGTAACTGGCCGCGTGAGACGCGACGCGGGAGTGCTCGCCTCCGCCGTCCCTAAGCTACCCACAGACCGGGGTGCGGAGGGCGGCGCGGGCCGGGAGCGCGAAGCTCTTGGAAAAACAAGCGAGGCGTTTGCCCCTCGGATGCGCGCGTCGCCGTGGTCCGTGTTTCCTTGTCAATACGACGCTCATGGTCGTGTGTTTGCGCCCCACGATCGGGACACCCCGGCAGGGGCCCCGCTCTTGGCCCAAGAATGGCGGCGGCGGGGGGGGGGGGGGCGTTTCTTTTTTCCCCCAGGCACCTTCGTTTGGGATCGACTGCACGGAAAACGCACACTTGATAGAACAAGCTCAGCGATCTCCCTCCTTCTCTCCCTAAAGTGATGATACAACCCAAAAGACCATGTCCCCAAAATGGGCTTTGCGAGCTGGGGCTTCCCCTCTCTTTTTCTCTATTTTCCTTTATGGTGAGTTTCATTGTGCGGGGCGTTTGCAGTGACAGGGTTCAGCCGAATGCAAGTTGATTTCTCTCTGTAGGAAACAATAATCCGGTTAATTGAGCCACTAGGGAGCAAGACTTTTCAACCGGAAAAGGCAGAGGTTCTCGTCCGGGAGGGCTCCGGCACCGGGTGCGCCGAGGCAGACGAGCAGGGAAGGCGCTGGCTCGGCGGAAGCCTCGCTGGATGCCTCCCTCCTGTCTCCACCAGGCTCTCCCTGCCCTCCCTGAGCTGGGGCCACGCTGAGGTATGGCCACCTCAGGAGGTGTGTTAGGATGGGCGAAATCTGAGTTCTGTCTGTGCCGGAAGGTGAAGTTGAAACGAGTGTGGGGAAACAATTACTCAAACCTCAAACTTGATATTGTGGAAACCTTACTCTTCGGTGGAGCTGCCGGCACTGACTGTGGAAACCCCCAGCTTCTTAGGGCTGAGGTGGGGGATTGAGTTTGTGGTGTCAGGAAGAATACTCAGGCGTTTCTCTAATCCCTCTTTGCCACAGGCTGGATGTGCACTGGGTGCCGCTCAGCCTCAGCCTCTGGGACAGTCTCAGCCCAGTGGGGCCTCGGACTCTGGTCTGGAGGCCACATCTCAATGCTCCAGAGTTCCAGGCCCACCGACCCAGCCTGCTCCGAGCAAAGTGCTGGCTCGATTTCTCCACGGACATTGGCCCTAGCAGGCAGGACCTAGCGGCAGACCGCCTGACTTCAAAGACTGGTTTCAGTTTCTTTCAGTGTGATGCTTGAGGAGCCTCTGATGCCAAAGACTCGGGATGGGGCTGACCTTCCCTCTGTACCCTCCTTGGAAGAAATTGTTCTTAGCATGGGAGGTGGATGGGGAGTTGAATTGCTCAGATGCCCACCCCGGCTGGCTGGCTGGCTCGCTCGGTGTGTTTCTGTCTCCACAAGGCTTCCTAATTGGGGCCCTGAAAAACTCGCCTGCACGTTGGAGAAACGCTCCAGACATTGTCTCAGCGGTGGCTGTTCCCGTTTTTTTCTTCTACCCTGGAGCTTTGTAAGTGCAAAGGCAGCTGTGCCTAGGGGCGGGGGGTGGGGGAGAACTTCACCCCCCTCTGCTCCAAACCTATTTAAGTGATATGGGGACAGCCGGCCCTCATCACCTCCCTGATCAGATATCATCAGGGACAGGAGAGGAAAATTGATATTCCAATTATCCTAAACGAAATCTCGCCTCAAAATCCCACCTACGGGCAAAGAAATGAAAGGAGACAAGAGCCAAACTCTCTTTCACCTCCACCGGCACCAGCCGTTGGCATGCCGTGTTGGGGATTCTCACCCCTTACTCTAACCATAAAGCTGGGGTTTTGTTGAGGATTATTAATAATAAACCACTATGTTATAAATACATATTTACATTGCCTACCCCGCTCCCCCAGCACCTGTCTTTCTCCAGGGCAAGTTTTCTTTGCCTCTCTAAACAGGCCCCAGGGGGAGGGGCAAGGGTCGCTGAGCCACATGCCTCTGGATCTCCTTCTTGGCTTCTCTAGCCCAACTGGCCCTTTCTCTAGGCACAGCTGGCCCAGCGAGGCCGAAGGAGACTCTCCGCAGTTTGTGTGGGGAAGTGGAGGGCAGTGCGATGTGGAGTGGGGCCCCAAAGGGGTTTTGGTTTGTGGTCACAGGGCCTGTCCACAAATGAATTGTTGGTTGGGAGGAGAGTGTTAAAGTGAGCTTCCCTAAATTCTTGTGAGGACTTAGTACAAATAGGGTGGAGCAGGTGCAGGGCTCCCAAGACAATAAAGAGGTTGCCTTTATTAGGGAAGTTTTGTGTCATGAAAAGCGTTCCCGGAATTAATTGTAATTCTGAAAGAGCTCTGAGCAGCCTCTGCCAGCCCCTAGTTTTCTGCCGGATGGGGGACACAGGGCTCTACTCCCTTGACACCAAAAGACTCCTTCCCCTCCTGCCTCCTGACTTCTTCCTAGCAAGAATTTTGCGCCTCTGGCCTCACCAAAGAGCTAAAGTGGCTAGGGGTGAGAAAGAAAATTAGGGAGTCTTTCCTTCTTTCCTTCCCCCTTTCCTCTTAATCCCAATCTCAGCTTCCTGGTCAAAACCAATGTAAAAGGAAAAACAACAACAAAAAGACTCACAGAGGTGGAAAGGCAAACGAAGGGGCAGCAACTCCAATACTGGGGAAACGGGGCTGGTCACTCGCGAGTCTCTGGGTCCCACACACTACACAACCTGAAGTTGGCTGCTCGACGCACTTGAAATCAAATTCAGTGAGAACCGTGGGGTGGATGCAGGGTCCTCCCCTCTCGACCAGACTTCTGAACCTGCTCCCAGTCAGCTGCCCCCAGCTGCTCTTTCTACTTTGAAGTGAGCCTTTCTTTTGCATGATTCCCAGGGCCCAGATCACACTGGGCCCAACGGGAGGGAAAGCTCAGTTCCTCTTCCTGCCTGGAAGTTCAGATTAAAGGAGAAAATTCTGACTGTTCTTAAGGCTCCATCTGAAATATCCTGCTAGGTTTTCACTCTTACAAAAGGGCGTTCAAGCAGAACCCTTTGGATCTTGCATTGCTTCTGCAAGATTTTTTCCCAGAGAACCACTAGCCCAATAGGAACCTGCTCCTGCCCACCAGTGCTGCTGGGAAAGTGGTCCCAGGTGAAGTTTAGAAAGTTCGCTTTGTGCATTTTGGGGAATCTCTCTTGGGGCACACAGTGTCCATCTTCCACTTTCTCTGCTGGGCTCTGCTGCTCAAAGGCATAGCCACGGGGCCAGCTGAAAGGTTCAGACAAGACCAAAAGGTTCAGCCTGGGCCCCTAGGGAACTCCAAGTGAACACGTACATGTCCCTGTATGTTTTTAGAAATATAGCAGTTCTTAGAAATGTAGCATGCCCCCTCCCCAAGTTTTCTCCCCCTGTTTTCTTACCTTTATACTCAGAGTCCGACGAGGTGTTACTGCCACTTTTGTCCAGCTTGTCTCTAAAGTCCTCCCCAGCCTTGGCCACAAGACGGCCCCCAGGCTCAGGGGCGGCCGGCTGCCCGCTGCTAGAGTAGGGTGCACAGGCCGCTAGTGGTTTGCAGTCGGCAAGGATGTCCCTGATCAGAAAGGAGGAGGTCACGGTGCGCGACTGGGCTGGGGCTGAGAGCTGCCCAGGCTGTAGGTGGGAGTCCAAACCTGGGCCTGATGCCCCGCCAGGCCTCGGGGTGCCCGTCTCCAGACAGTCCCTTCCTGGTGAGGCTGGTGAAGAGCAGTCGCTGCTGCTCTCCGAGCGCGGACTCAGCTCCAGGGGTGAGCGGCAGTCCCCAAGCAAGGGGTCCCCCTTGGGAAGGGCGGGGCTGCCCGCGCGGTGGGAGAGAATGGAGTCGATCCCAAAGCCATTGGAGCCTTCCATAGCCAAGCTGAGACCTGTCCTCCCCAAAAGCTCCCCACCCACCCCCAACCCCAGCCGCCGCTGCCCCTGCCCCTAGCTGCGGGCTGGCATGGGGAAGGCGGGCAGGGAGCCTGCGGGCACCTTGGACGGAGTTCAGCCTTGGGGGAGCCGGGGAGCTCTGGGCCAACCTCCTCTGCGCATTAGATCCAAAAGGGCTCAGCGCGTCTTCTGCAGCATCGCGCCGAGCTGCCGAGCCGAGGGGGGGTGGTGGGAGTGTCAGCGAGGAATGGGAGGGAGGGTGCGCCAAGTTGGGGAGAGCAAAGGGGGAGATGGACGGCCTGAGCGCCCCTTTGGCACAGAAGAGATGCGAGGATGTTGGAATCTAAATAAAGAACGGCTTAAAAAAAAAAAACACCGAAACTGCACGCTTCCTCCAGGCTAGCAGTGGCCGAGGGCAGCGGGGTCAGAACCGCGGACAGCAGCGGGCCGGAGCGGCGCTACCAGCCGGCGGAACGGAGCGCACCTGGCGGCGTCAGCACCGCGGATAGCGGCGGCGGCCCGCGGCGCATGACGCTCCACCTGGCCAGGGAGGTCCTGTCGCCGCGCTCTCACCGCTCCGGGGGCCCGTCAGCACCGAGGACAGCGCCTCCGGCTCCGCCGTTGCAGCTCTCAGCGCGTCCTCCGCGCGCGCCTTCGCCTCCCCCCCTTCCTTTAAAAAATGAACTTGTGTCACTTTTACTTTGGGGCTGGGTTTTTTTTGTTTCTTTTTTTTTTTTCGTTGTGTTGTGTGTGTGTTTTTTTTAAAGGGGACTCGCCCACGTGTCCCCGGAGTGATGACGCTGATTGGCTCCGGCCGATTTTGGGGGTGATGTCACGGCTCCGCAAGCCGCTGCCCGATTCCCTTTCAGTTTGATTAAAAGAGACACTGAATTAATTACAGCACAGACCCAACTGTTTACCGGCGATTTCCACACGGTTTGCTTTCATTAGGCCAGTGATGAGGCTCCTAATGAGGGTGATTAGCCGAGGGGGGCACGGGCTAGCGGGGAGGGGTCCGGCGCCGACTGCCGCTGCCGGTGGGTTGGGGTGGGAGGTTTTTAAAGTTTCCCCTAACCTCTTCCACAGTTATTCAAATTATTCGTCCGCGGGGCTGTCAGAGAGGCTTTCTCCACCTCCCCCCGCCTCCCACCTCTACCGCATTTTTCTTCCTCCAGCGAGAGAAAGGGACTCAACCCAGCAGAGAAAGAAGTGTGTGTGTCTGTGAAGAAGCCCTGACCTGGTGTGGGGAAGAGATGTTAGTTTAAGCGACATTGTTTGGGGGCGTTTTCGTTGGGCTTTAGATGTTTCCCGCCTAGGACATTTGCAGCCCTCTCTCTACCCTCTTTGGACCCTGCGGGCCTGGCAGGGGTTTGGGAAAGCGGGGCCAGAACGATGGCTTCATTGTGGGGCGAGGGTGGAGAAGGTGGGAAGATCGTGTCTGGGACATTGAGGACCCCAGGAAATCTGTGTGGCCCCAAGGAGGCAGCGCACGGGACAAAGAAGGCGGGGACCCCTATCCAGCCGATAGCCCGTCCTGTGGCACCGGGTGTCTTTGTACCTCCAAACAGGGACGCGAAAGAGCTTCCGTGTGCAAGTATAGACGTCTGCGAACAGCCGGCTTGGCTTCTTACTCCGAGAGGAGCCGGAGCTCGCCTGGGAATGTATTTTCGAGGCAGCGCTGGAAACACGGTCTTTTCATTGTAAATAATGCGCCCCCTCGCCCTCCCCACTCCCCGAACCACGGTGCTCTAGTTTGGTGCCTTTCAGGGGTTGGCCTCCAGTGTCGGGGCCCAGAGCGGCTTGCAGATCTGAAGCGCGTCCCGGGCTGGGATCCCCCTGGCGGGGCCCCAGGGATCACGACCCGGGCCGGTGGTCAAGGGCAGAGAGAGCCGAGCCGGCGTGCCTGCAGGCCGGCCCGCCAGCCTGAGACGCCCTTCGCCAGCTCCACGCCAGGAGCCCAGGCCTTCCCAGGTGGGCCTGCGTGCTGCCGTCCCCTTCCCCACGGGCCCCCAGAAAACTACTCGGACCCTGTGTCGGGCCTAGCATCCGAGACCGCTGCAGAACTATGAGGCCCCCGCATCCCCCCAAACCCGAGACTCGGCCCATGGAAGCCCTGCGTGGCCCGGTGAACAGAAACTTTCTTCTTCCTCCGGCGAGGTTGGCGGTGGCCTCACGCCTGGCTCCCCGCGCTCTTCCCCTGCGCCCGCCGGCAGATTGGAAGCGGCCTCGCCACCGGCCGGGCTGGGAGCGAGGACGGGCGGCTCCCCGGGGACCGTGGGCCCCGCTCGGCTGCAAGCTGTCGGGGAGGCGGGAGGGCGGGCGCCGAGGGGCCGAGAGCAGACAGGCCCCCGCCCCGGCACGGCCGCGCGGTTGCAGTGAGCACCTCCCGCAGCGGACCGGCCAGCGGGTCGTTAAATTTTCGTTAGGTGGATGGGGAGGGGGACATAAATCACAAGGGCCGCAGGCTGCCCTGGCCCTTCTCGGCCAGCCCCCAGCTTGGGCCTGGTTCCTCCTTCCCTGGGCGCCTCTGGAGGCTTTTTCTACTCTCTCCACTCTGCCGCCCCACCCCTGCTCCTTCTGGCCTGGTGCTGCATCCCTGGAGAACCCCATCTCCACCGGAGCACCCAAGGTCCCAACTCAGTCAACAAGATCCCCCATCCTGGGCCTCTTAGCAGTCGTGATGCCCCCAGGGCCAGGATCCATGGACCCCGCCAGGTCATGAGAAAGTCATTGTCGGCTCTTGCCCACAGGTGGGTCTTGAGCAGCCCCTTTTCTGGCCTCCTGGTCTTAGGCTGGGGTTTGGATCCTGGACCTAGCGAAAGCGAAAGCGAAGCCTCTGCCAGCGCTGAGCCCTGAGCCAGGGGGTCAGAGCTGCAGCAGGTGTGGAGTGTGTGTGTAAGAGCATTCTACAGTTGAAAAGAACAGCATGAACCCCAACTTCCTGCAGCCCTGACTGGCTTCTCAGCACTCCTTAGAGCCCAAGAATATTTAACAAGTTGTTAGTGTACTATCATTAGTATTGAATGACCATGGTCTATTCTAATATAGAACATGCTATGCAATTTCATTTGGAAATTTCTCTGAGATTCAGTGTCTCGTTAACCTCGTTTTATTCCTATTCGGGTGTTTCCAGCTCTGCCACCAGGCCTCCTCCTTTCTCTTTTCTCCATCACCTGGCTGCTTCTTGCATCTTAGCCTGTGTCCACAGCCTGAGAGATATGTGTGTGTGCTCACCTGGGCTCTTGTTTAGCCAGGAAGGTGCCCGAGAATTGGCATTTGACTAGGCATCCAGGGGTTCCTGGTTGGGTGATCCACCCGACCCTTTGAGAAAAGAGACTGGTCGGTCCCGGAAGGATATAAGGACTTTGAGGTCCAGCAAAGCTGGGTGTGGACCATAGCAAGTGACTTAACCTCTGAGAGCTCCGTTTACATAGCAGGAGGCAGACCTCTCTCCCCACTTCCCAAGGAGGAAGTGGGCCTGGTGGAGGGGCTTGGGGGCCTCAAGGGAAGCAAAGTGAATGAGTGTCAGGCTCCCAGGACTACTCAGTCTTAACCAAGGGCTGGAACTGCCACTCCAGCACCCATGCTCCCTCTTCTGGACTCCAGACCCTCTTCCCCAGCCTCCCACTTCCTCTTGGAACTTCTAGCTTCAAATTCCTGTCCCTAGGCCTCCCCAACCCTTTGAGGCTGCTTTTTAAAAACCCTTCAGCCTCTCCATGGACCCAGAGACCTAGAAGGTACCAAACCTCTCACCCACAGGCAAGGAGACATGCCAGAGAAGGAGCTGTTGCTCGTCTCCAGGGCAGGAAGGGCAGCTGCATGGACAAGTCTTCAGAAGACCTGGGCTCTGGCCCTGACCTTACTCTGGACAGACCATGTCTCTGGCCTGGACCTCAGCTCTCCTTTAGGTACAAAGATGTTAAGCTTCAGAGGTTTGTAGTGAGGGCTGTGGGTGGCAGAGGCCCATGGAGGCCGATGGAGATGCTGATGAGGGAGAACCCACGTCCTCCTGCTCCATCTGAGGCTCTTGGTTCGGGTCTGGCTTTGGGTCAGGAATGGGCCTGGGAGTGTCTGGGCCTCTGGCTGGGCCATGGTTCTCACCAGCTTCCTTCTTCCCAGCCTCGCCTCCTTCTCCACTGAATGCCACCAGGCCCCAAGCATGGAGGAGGGGCTGTTCTGGCTTGTTTTGTTCGCCTGGCTTAGCAAGCAGAGCCACACAGGGGAGATGTGCTCAAAGCTTTCTGAGAATGATTCTTAGGTCTTCTCTGCTCACAAAGAATTGTAACTTGAATGCCATTCAAGGTTCTGAGTAACTGGGACCAGGGGCAGTTCGGTGTGGCCAGGGCGGGTGGTTGAGGATGTGGACTGCAGAACTGGCTAGACCCGAAGAAGCAGAATCCTGGCTCTGGAGTCCAAGCTGGGACTAAGGGGAGGCCAGTGAGGTGAGTCACAGACATCTTTACTGAAACTATTGCTATTTTGCCCCATCAGGGATTTAAAAATTTTGATTAAAAAAATATTGCATTAAAGTATTATTTGTCTTGGTTACTGAGTTCAGGGGCAGTCCTGGAAATGTTGTGCCTTACCTGCCTCACCATAGTCCCAGCCCTGCTCTGTGACCTTGAGCAAACACTTTCTGAGCCGTGGCTTTTTCAGCTATAAGATGAGGATGATGTTGCCCACTCTGCGTGGTCGTGAGCACTCTGCACCGGGCTCAGATCCTGGAGAGGAGTGATTATGTAATTCATGGTACAGCTACCACTAACAACAGCCAAAGCTTTTTCTCTGGCCAGTTATCTTGTCTCACCAGCCCCCGCTGCAGAGGTCAGCTCCCCCCTTGGCCCAGGGCCTTCCAACTAAAACCTGTTTTTAATGTGGAGTCGGGGGGCGCCTGGGTGGCTCAGTCGTTAAGCGTCTGCCTTCGGCTCAGGTCATGATCCCAGGGTCCTGGGATCGAGCCCCGCATCGGGCTCCCTGCTCGGCCGGGAGCCTGCTTCTCCCTCTCCCACTCCCCCTGCTTGTATTCCCTCTCTCGCTGTGTGTCTCTCTGTCAAATAAATAAAATCTTAAAAAAAAAAAAAAAGATTTAATGTGGAGTGGGCAGGGGACTTGGATGATATAGGCCAGGCCTGGATGCTAATATCTCTCTGTTCTGCAAACAGATGGGTTGGACAAGGATTTGGACACTTTGTGGGCCTCAAGGTCATGCTGTTCGCAACCGTTTGTATTGGTTTAGCTCAAAACCCCGTGGAGCTCCTGAAACCAGAAAGAGAACATATTCTTTATTTTCCTCCCCTCCTTTCCACCCTCTTCCCTCCCCGCTTCCTTCCCTCCCTCCCTTCCTTCCTCCCTTTTTTCCTTGCTGAGCATGTACTCTGGCCTGTGCACCGTGCTAGATGCTGGCGATGCCATGGGGATTATGACAGAAAGGACCCGCCTCACGAATCCAAGGACAGTGGTGCCCATTTCATTTAAACTCCATTTTGTAGATAATTTCTCATTTGTGGATTCAAGTTTAAAGTGTACCTGCTTTCAGTTCTGGGAAGCTGTGTAAAAAGCCAACCTAATTTTTATTTTTCTCATTTAATGATGATTTCCAGCATCAAAGCATTTCCCAAGTAAAAAGAAATGCAGCAAAAAGACTGTTTGGGTCCAAAAAGCCAAACACAAGGGAAGATACTTGATTGGAAACAGATCTGTCTGGCTTCCCTGAGGCCCACCTGGGCATCTGAGCCTCTGGTCCACTTGCTGCCATGGAGATGCGCCTTCTCTAGCCCCCTAAATCTGTGATTTCTAAGCCACCACTGCTTGAGGCCCTGGGATAGGTGAACCAAAAAACCAAACCATCTTTATCTGGATCCCAAGCCCAGCCCCGGGGACTGGATTTAGAATCTGCGGCCTACCAACAGGCTTCCTCTTCAGACTTCTAGCAACGCCCTGCCAGGCAGAAGCAGAAATCCCCATTGACTCCCTACTACCGACCCTGATAAAAATCCTGCATGACAGACTCCAGAGTCCTGTCTCTGTTCTTCTGGCCTAGAAAACAATTATCTGGTTATGTCAGTGGGAGAGACAGAGAAAGAGAGGCAGAGACGCAGAGAGGGATGGGGAGAGGAAGAGAGAGAGGGAAGGAGAGGAGAGGAGAGGAGAGAGGAGAGGAGAGGAGAGGAGAGAGGAGAGGAGAGGAGAAAAAAATGAATGAGGATGAGGTTTGGGCTCTTGTTTAAAAACTGGGAAGTAGACCCAAGTCACTGGGGGTTGAGCACGAACAGAAAGCCAGACCTACCACCCAAGAGGTCTGTCCCAGTCCTCGTTTGGTGGCTAAGTCACTCTGCAACCCTCTGTCTTGTCTGGCAGGACTCGATGTTTTCTCAAGCTCCTCCCTGTTCCCCGAGTCCTACTTCCAGAGGCCCCATCTAGGCACTCTCACACCCCACCCCACGCCTGCGCTCGCTCCCCCTCCGGCCAAGGGCTCAGCAGCAGGGACAGGGCCCCCTCCCACCTCAGAGGGCACCTCAAGGAATTTCAAGCTGACCAGGGCAGGGTCCAGCTGCTTCCCTGTGGCTCGTGAAGGCCGTGCACATGGGCCTCTTTGTTTGGTGAAATCTCTGATGGGATGTTGCCAAGAAACTCAACCAAGACGTAAAATGCTAACCAGCAAGGAGATGAACAAAACCAGGGGCATAAGACCGTACCTCTGGTGGCGGCCGTCCTCGAGAGGCCATTTATTGGTGGTTGATGAGGAGGACTTGGGATGCAAAGCTCAGCTCTCCCCGTTTCCACCCACCTTGGAGAAGTAGTTTTGGGAGCAGGCTCTGGAACGCGTGGGGCTTGCTTATTTTCCACCTGTGAAGTGAGGGTGGTGGTGGTAGAGGGAGGTTAACCGGTGATTCCCATGGCCCCTTCTGGCTGGAACCTCCAGGATTCTACCCTGGGTCATGAAGGGCAGGCAGAGCAACCCCAGCTATGCTGGGGGGACCCCCAGTCAGGGTCGACGCAAGCGAGCACAAGTGTTTGGTCCGATGCAACTGGACACCCAAGAAGGTGGCATCAGACCAGAATCTGACCTGGGGCTTGAAGTGGGCGCGAATAATTAATGAGGAGGGAGGGACTCCGGGAGGGAAGGACCGGGAACTTCTGCGGCCCCTGACTTGGACTTGCCAGAGGGTGGCGCTGTAGGACAAGGAGCTGAGGGACTCTCGGAGGAGAGCTGCTCAGGCCTGGGCCAGGGGCACCCAGAAGCTGGGATCTCCAGGACAGGACGCAGCCCCGGGGCATCTGCCCCAGCCCCAGCAGGTCTCACGGCGCGCAGCCCACCCTGCTGGGGCCCGACGTGCTTGCGCAAGCCAGAGAGCTACCCCGTAGCTTTTTCTGTCCCACTCTGGACTTTCCCCTTGGCCCAGGTCCTTGGAAAAGCAGACAGGGAGGGGCCCCTTCCCTCGTTGTCTCAGCAGAGATTGCCCCACCCTTTGGTGGACAGAGCATAACTTCGGGTCCCTCAGGAAATTCTGCGTCCTGATGTGCCTCCTTCCCCTTCCTGTAGGGGACTTCAGAGCAAAAGAGTGGGTTAAATTCAAAATATCTTTACCTTCTTGAGGTACCTGGATGTAAGGGCTTTTGTTCCTTTATTATTATTATTATTATTATTTTTTTTTTTTTTTTGACAGAGAGAGAGATAGCGAGAGCAGGAACACAAGCAGGGGGAGTGGGAGAGTGAGAAGCAGGCTCCCCGCCGAGCCGGGAGCCCGATGCGGGGCTCGATCCCAGGACCCTGGGATCATGACCCCAGCCGAAGGCAGACGCTTAACGACTGAGCCACCCAGGCGCCCCTTTATTATTTTTTTTAAAGATTTTGTTTATTTGAGAGAGAGAGAGAGAGCATGAACTGGGAGGAGGGGCAGAGGGAGAGGGAGAAGCAGCCTCCCTGCTGAGCAGAGAACCCACTGAGCAGAGAACCCGATGCGACACTCGATCCCAAGATCCCATGATCCCACGATCCCACTACCCCAGGATCCCAGGATCATAACCTGAGCCGAAGGCAGACGCTTAGCTGACTGAGCCACGCAGGCGCCCCAGCTTTTGTTCCTTTAAAAGCACACCCTCGTCCCTCAGTTGTTCACAGGATTCTGGTTGCCCCTTTTCAGTGCGCTTTATTAATAAGAAGACAATAATTCACATCAGTCTCTTGCTTCAAAGTGCCAGCTGCTGTGCTACTTATGTTGTACACATTCTCGACTGTATCATGATCGAATTTAGCTTGCAATGTCCTGTACCGTGCCAGGGTCCAGTCTTACAGGTGAGGCACAGAGACGTTAAGACACTTACTTGCTCGAGGGCACACAGAAATTACTTGATGAGGCTGGGCTTCATGCTCTTGACCACATGGAATGGCCGCCAGCTCAGCGGCCAGGCCCCTTGGGCTCTCCTGTTTTCCCACACCAGGCTCCCCGCTCCCTGCCGGTCAGAAGGCTTCAGGATGGCTTTGGCCAAGGTCAGTGGGGGGTGCTTGTTTCCCTCTGGCTCGTGTGGTGGAAGGGGGATCTCCAGCCCTTGGAGGAGGTTGGGGTCTGTCAAGGCCCTGGCTGGGCTAGGTTCCTGAGGGGTGCTAGTGTGTGTGGCATTTGTCTGGCATTGGAAGGCATGCGTGTGTGGGGGTGGGGGTGGAGGGCGGATCAAGAAATCCAACCAGACCTGTAACCACCAGACCTGGGTGTGTCTCCTGGCCCAGCGCTTGGCCCGCAGGGGGCGGGGGGCGTGAGCTGCAGCAGCTGTCGGAGCAGCGGGGTCCTTCCCCAGTTACCACTGGTACTTCCATATGCCGGGCCCTTGGGGTCTTGGGTCCCTGCTCCCATGCAACATCCCTGCTAGAGAAGAGACAGGCAGTAAACCAGGCATCATTGTTTGGTTGAGAATAAAACAAGTCGATGTGAATTTTACTGGTGGTGATTTCAGGGACCGCCTTTTGAGTAGGCGACTTGATTTTTGAGCTAAGATCTGAATGACAAGAAGGGGTGGGCAGGTGACAGTTGGGGACCCAGGTGTTCCAGGCAGAGGGAAAAGCAAGCAGGAAGCCTAAGGCAGGAGTGAGGGCGGTGGCTGTGGGTAAAGTGCCCAGAGGTGGGAGATGAAGCCAGAAGGACGGCCTTTGGCTGCCCCCCCAGGACGCCGTGGGCTGGGTGAGGAGTGTGGAGTTTGCTTCAAGAGCAGCAGAAGCTGCTGGAATGCTAGGGGGCTGCTCAGTGGAGAGCATGGTTGGGAGGGTAGCGGGGAGAGGGCAAGTTCTCCAGAGACATGGTGGCGCTCAGAGAGGAGGAGACGGGTAGGGGTCTTTTGGAAGCCATGCTGACAGGCTTGTCTCTGGATTCGAGGCGAGAGAGGAGGGAAACAGTAATGAAGATCTTTGCTTCAGCAGCAGAGTTGATGGTGTCACACACGAGATGGGGGAAACTGAGGGAGAAACAAGTTTGGGGGGAATAATCAAGTGTTCCGTCTTGGCCAGGTTGGCTAGAGAGGAATGCCAGACACTGGAGTGGAGACGTCAGCCGGGCAGTTGGAGGAGTGAGTCTGAAGTGCGTCTGAAGTCCCGGGGAGGGCTCTGGGTCGAACTCTTGGGTTTTGGACTCTTCAGACCAGAAGTGAGATTTAGAAACTGGAGGATGTGCCTGACTTCATACAGGCACCACTGGGATCGGGTATGTTGGAGAAGGTAATCTCCCTCGAAGGGCGCCCATATCAGAACACCATCTGACGAGTGTGAGGTGGGCTCTCACACCGGTGGTAGGTTTAAATAAAGATACAGTAGGAAGAGGACAAATAGCAATTTTAATTTAAAATAGACCAGTATATAATTTGTGGGGAGAAGGTAAGAACACGAAGAGTGATTGAGGTAAGAAGCGCCCAGGAGCTTGGCTGAAAAGTTCCTCAGCCTGTGTCTCATCCGCCCACCTACCCACCCGCCCAGAAGGCTCTCTCCTTTGGGCGGGGTTGGCCTTCCCAAGGTCCGTCTGGGTGGAGAAGCCCATCTTGGCCTGCCTCATTGACAGGCCCCTGGCGTGGAGGAGGTGGGGGCAGGCCCTGAGGCCCGAGCATGGGCTCTTGCCATTCATTGTCAGGGGTCCCCGAGAGAGAGTGTACTGGCCTGGTGAGGTATCAGGCATCCCCAAAGCACAGTTAAACTCATGTTTGGAATATAAAATGAGGGCTTTCTGTAGGAAATACACAGGTTGTTCTTCACACTCAATGGGCAGAGCCTTGGAATCGACCCTTTGCCTGGAGTCTAATAGCTGCCTGGTGATTTGGATTCATCTTCCCAGGTGAGGGCTGGAGAACCGAGGGTGGGTGGGCTCCTGCAGGAAGGGGAGTCCCTAGCTAGAGGGTCAGTGGGGCTAAGGTAAGTATTGGCAAACCTAAAAGGAGGGAGGGACTCTTACCAAAAAGAATCCATTGAAGACCTGAATTTGAGGTTCTTGCCAAAGCAGAACCTGCATAAAAGTGGGGAGCGTCTAACGTGAGCTGGGGCAAGAAAGGTGAGTCCTTTGAGGATTTTCTACTGTGCCAAGAAGGCTTTAGGGGTGGGTGTAGTTGCCCATTCGCAGGGTCCCCTGGCGCACCGCATGCTCCTCCCGGTGGGCTTGGAATGCTCTCTGGCGATCAGCCTCGGTGGGGAAGGTATCGAGATGGGGATGCACCTATGGAAGGGGGAGAGCAGGTCAGTGGGCATGCGGTTCCTTCCCCGTGTTCCCCTTCTCTCCTGGCCTGCCCCCCACTTCCATCTCTGAGCAGTAACACAAATCACTGTAAGAGGGAGGGAAGCGAAGAGTGAGTGCGGGGAGCATCCTAGCACTGAGGGGTGATGATGAGCTGCGGGTGGAAGGCAGCGAGGGCAAGGCTGCTCGGCTCCAGATGCCACCCTTTCAGAGGAAACTTGAGGGGGCAGATCCAATGAGTGTCTCTTCGGTTAAAATGTGAGGCAATCAGTATTTCAGTCTGCCCTTCCTTCTCAAGACATGGCGGTGGGCGAAAACCCCTCCTGTCTCGTGGGTCTGTTCCGTCACCTCCAAGAGCAAGAAAATCTCCCTAAAATGGCATTTCTCCTATACGATAACCTATGGGAGGCCCAGGGTGGAAAGGTTTTGTACTTGCTTGTTTGTTTATTCATTCGTTTGTTCATTCATTCATTCATTCGTTCATTCGTACATTCATACATTCATTCACTCATGCATTCATGCAATGCATATTTATTGAGTAAAACTCTGTGCCAGGCCCTGGGGATACGGCAGGAAACAAGAGGGATTTTCTGTCCAATCAGGGAGCTTTCAATCTAGAGGACTGAAAGCAGACATCAACAATAATTATGCAGCTGTTTCACTAGAACTGATAGAGTGGGGGGTGTGCAGTGAGCACCGATAGCATAAGCTCAGCCCTCGCGGGAGTCGGGGGTGGCCCTCTGGGGAGACTCTCTGGGGAGGAGATGTGAGGGGGAGGCTGGAAGGGTGAGCAGGGCCTTCCCAGGCTAAGGGGGCAGCGTGCATGCTGGCCCCCGAGCCCACCGGAGCTCCAATTCGTGAGGGGACGAGGTGGCCGTGGCAGAGGGGGGCAGGGGTTCCCTCTGGGTTTGCAGGAGCAGCTGAAGGCTCTGCTATGTCTTCAGGATGACAAAGCAGGACCCATTCTTGTCCAGAGTCCAGGCCAGGGCCACCCTCTGGGTGGGGGTAGCCAAGCCCATGTTGCAGGCAGTGTTTCGGTGTTGAAAGAGGGGAAGGGAAAGATGGGGGAAGGATATGATAGTAAAAGGCAGTAGAAGACAAGGAGGAACTTGTAAAGTCTCTGTGCTTGGGGGGGGGGGCATACTCTGGCCCTGTCTGGGAACACAGAGGCCTGGGACCTCCCCACCCCCAGGGAAAGTCATGACCCTTCACACGAGTTGGTGGCCCAATTGGTTTCCTGATGGTAGAGAACTGGGTAATGTCTCCACTGAGACCAGGTGCAGAACTGATGTGACCTCTTGGTCCCCTGAAGCCTGCATCTGTGGGACACCGCCAGGCCCCCCCCAATCCAAGGTCTGGGCCACCACTTAGGGTCCGCCAGACCCTTGTTGTGGGCTGTCTGGCCTCTGGTCCTGGGAGCATGTGCTCACCATCAGGGTACTGAGGGCCCAGTGGAACCCAAGCTGACTGTGTTCATCATTTTACAGATGAGGAAACAGTCCAAGGTTGGCTACACAGGGAATCCATGTCAGAAAAACTCTGTTTTAGCCCCCACCCCTGGGCACTAAATTGTGGATTCTTTCTAGAAAATTCTGTCGCAGTCACAGCTCACACTATGTCTGGGTAACCCCCCCACACACACCTCAACTCGCTCATGAGGTGGAAGGGGGTAGGGGCTGCAGAAGCTTATTAGGAACTCATAAAAGTCAGATGGTGGTGGGTTGATTTAGGTGTTACTGCAGGACATAAACCACATTCTTCATTCTTGGGCAGGCAGACCCCTTGGAGACTCTGCAGAAAGCCATGGACCCTGTTCTCTGGGGGAAAAAAATACCCCAAGTCCTAACATACAAAATGGTGTGGGTTACCACTTAAGATTTGTGGACCCTTTGCAAGTCCCCCGTGGATTGTCTGCATGTAGCAGTGCTTCCAGGACCCATAGCAGCCCCAGCCTCAGGTTTTGAATTTCTTGGATGTACATCGGGATCATCCAGGGTTCTTGCAACCCAGGCAGGGCCGGAACCCAATCCCAAAGCTCCTGAGTCCTCTTAGGGCAGGGCCCTTGCCATAGTCACCTAATGCCTACCTGGACCCAGGGCTCAATACCTGTGCTCAACTCCTTTTGGTCAATCAAACCATAATTTTGTTCTCAGCTGCATCTCCAGTTTCAGAAAAGTTCCCAGTGGCCGCACAAAAGTTATTGGGAAGAGAGAAGACCCTACACTTTGTGCAGGAATAAAATAGCCTACAAACAAAAGGCTTCCAAGGTGCACCCCTGTGTCCCTTCTGGCAAGGATGGCTTGGTTTTTACACTGTGATATGATTTTCCTGACACCCATGCTTCCCAGAAGGCAGTTAGAGACGCTCAGGAGGGCTGGCACTTTGGATCTCCAGAGACCTTGTAGGCACCCGGGCTGATTCAGAGGCCCAGCCAACTGGGACTCCTACGTGTCCTGGGTCTCCTGTAGCATTCAGAATGTCAAGGCTCGCTGGTGGCCAGGCTCCTACCAGGGAAGCATAGCTCTGCAGCCCACATCTCTGCTGTTTCCACACATCCCCCCTGGCCCTTGTGGGCTGATCCCCCAAAAGATATGGTGATCCCCAAAAGATATGTCCACATCCTAACCACTGGAACCTGTGGATGTGACCTTATTTGTACAAAAGGTCTTTTCAGATATAATTAATTTAAGGCTCTAAAGATGAGAACATCCTGAATTATTCAAGAAGGCTTTGATTCCAATGACAAGGATGCTTGAGACAGAAGACACGGACACAGAGGAGAGGGCCACGTGAAGTCATAGTGATGTGGCCACAGTTCAGGAACGCCAGGAGCCACCTAGAAGAGGCAAGGAAGCATTCTTCCCTAGGTCCTCTGGTGGGAGTGCAGCCCTGCTGAAATCTTGATTTTGGATTTCTGGCCTTCAGAACTTCCAGAGAATAAGTTTCTATTGTTTAAACCACTAAGTTTGTGATAATTTGTTATGGTAGCCTCAGGAAATGAAAAGAACCTCCAAGCCATTCCCTGGGAATTCAGGATGCAGGAATGGCACATGGTGCTGATGGCATTCGGTGGGTGGTGTTGATTTGGTGTTGATGGTGAGTGGTGTTGGTGGGTGGTAGGTGGTATTGGTTTGGTGTTGATGGTGGGTGGTGTTGGTGGGTGGTAGGTGGTATTGATTTGGTGTTGATGGTGGGTGGTGTTGGTGGGTGGTAGGTGGTGTTGATTTGGTGTTGATGGTGGGTGGTGTTGGTGGGTGGTGGGTGGTGTTGGTGGGTGGTAGGTGGTGTTGATTTGGTGTTGATGGTGGGTGGTGTTGGTGGGTGGTAGGTGGTGTTGATTTGGTGTTGATGGTGGGTGGTGTTGGTGGGTGGTAGGTGGTGTTGATTTGGTGTTGATGGTGGGTGGTGTTGGTGGGTGGTAGGTGGTGTTGGTTTGGTGTTGATGGTGGGTGGTGTTGGTGGGTGGTAGGTGGTGTTGATTTGGTGTTGATGGTGGGTGGTGTTGGTGGGTGGTAGGTGGTGTTGATTTGGTGTTGATGGTGGGTGGTATTGGTGGGTGGTAGGTGGTGTTGATTTGGTGTTGATGGTGGGTGGTGTTGGTGGGTGGTAGGTGGTGTTGATTTGGTGTTGATGGTGGGTGGTGTTGGTGGGTGGTAGGTGGTGTTGATTTGGTGTTGATGGTGGGTGGTGTTGGTGGGTGGTAGGTGGTGTTGATTTGGTGTTGATGGTGGGTGGTGTTGGTGGGTGGTAGGTGGTGTTGATTTGGTGTTGATGGTGGGTGGTGTTGGTGGGTGGTAGGTGGTGTTGGTTTGGTGTTGATGGTGGGTGGTGTTGGTGGGTGGTAGGTGGTGTTGGTTTGGTGTTGATGGTGGGTGGTGTTGGTGGGTTGTAGGTGGTGTTGATTTGGTGTTGATGGTGGGTGGTGTTGGTGGGTGGTAGGTGGTATTGGTTTGGTGTTGATGGCAGGAGGCTCAGCACTCACTCTCATCTCCTGAGGAGGTGGCAGAGGATCCAGCCCAAAGGAGCTGCTCAGCTTAGAGGAAATCAGGTGAAAATCAGCACACAGACAAAAGAACCCTGGAAGAAATTTTCCTTTTTGCAGTCCCCTTTTACTTAGAAACTTCAGTGGGAAAGAAATATTCGTTCATCCATTCATCTAAAAAATGCACACTAAGCACCTACTGTGTGCCAGGGATGACTTGTGCCTTTTGTACGTCAGCATTCAGTTCCATTTTCGCTTTGGTTTTCTAAACGGGCATTCTGAGCATAGGAGGCTCACCCCAGTGACTGACCGCACATAATTCTGTCACCCACTGTATTCTCAGCTGCACTGGGGGACAGTGGGAGAGGCAGAAGGCATGCTGCATGTAGTCTCTGATGTCGATGAAATCCCATTCCAGCTGGAACCTTATGGGATTAAGTCATCTAAGACAGGGGAGCTCAAGCATACCCAGCCCTGGAGCCCTGTAAAGCAGGGGGTACACCTAGCCTGTTCAGGACCCCCAGTGCCTGGCATGGGGCCATGTTCAAACAAAGCTGGCTTGGTGTGTGTGTCCTAGGTGAAAACCAAAGGAGATTTGTGTGACTGGGTCTGATGGGCTCTCCTAAAGCCTAACTCAGGCAAAACCTTGCCTCCAACACGGGACGGGTCTTTAGAAAGAGAAGGGAAATGGGATCCCTTGAAATCCCCAAATTCTCCAGCAGAAGCCCAGGAGTCCATGGAGAGGGGAGGTTCGGCTCTCAGAATGCCAAGAAGCAGGGTGCCCCTCTGCAGAATCTGTCCTATTCTGCATTGCTGGACCCTTCAGCAATGCCAGGCACAGCGCACGGATTTCACACAAGTCCCAGAACATCCAGACATTGTCTCCATTTTACAGATGGGGAAAGAGAGGCCCAGAAAGGTTAAATCGCTTACCCCAGTCGCACAGACTGAACTCAGAGCTGTGGGGCTGGCCCAGGTCTTCACTGAGAGATTACACTCTCTCTTAATAAACGCTCACGAAATGAGTCAAGTGAGTCACTGCTGGGAACGTCGTGGCTCCTATCCCCCAGGCATACTTTCCCCTCCTAAAATAGCAACTCAGCCAGAAATGAGGATCCTAATTACAAGTCAGGCCTCAAACCTTGTATGGTCACGACCCCACGGACCCCTTGGAGTCGAAGGATGAAGATCTGTGGAGCAAGGAATTCCTTCGGAGATGCTTCTAAATTAAGCCATCTGCGGTCTGCCTCCGCCTGGAGCTAAGAAACTGTAACAGCTTTGGCAGGAGACAGCTTTGCTCAGTGGAGCTGAGTCGCTCTAGGGTCCATGCAGGTAAATAAGAGGTGAGCGTCCCAGCCTGCCAACAGCCCCAGGAACAGGGCAGGTGGGGGCAGCTCTACCCCCGCTGGCCAAGGCCCTGGACCTGTTTCAATGGGCAGCATCTAAAGAGCATTGCCCAAATAGGGACCGGGCTCCTTCGCCATGCAGTACACATGGGGACATGCCGGTGAGTGAGACAGGCAGTGGCTTGCACCTGTGGACCCTGCAAGATGGCGGGGGAGGTGGCCACAGAAAACACTACACATGCTTAGTGGCAATT
Organism: Mirounga angustirostris; assembly: GCF_029215605.1. NCBI lineage: Eukaryota > Metazoa > Chordata > Mammalia > Carnivora > Phocidae > Mirounga > Mirounga angustirostris. Next base: position 89,986,908 of record NW_026991723.1, on the reverse strand, counting down.
TATTAGGACTGTGGATGGGGATTTTAGCTCCATCTGGGGGGCAGGAAGGCCTTTCTAGAGAGGATGAGCGGGCTGGGCAGGGGACAATGAAGGCAGAATGTCCTAGATGGTGGGGACCTGCCAAAGCCCTGCAGTGGGAAGAATTTGGGCAAGTGAGAGGAAACGAAAGCGAATCAGTGTAGCTGGGAGACAAGATGAGGCAGGGGAGCTGAGCAGCCGTCAGATCTTAAAAGAGATTAGTGTCCTCTCTGTCCTAGGATTCCTAATCCCCCCTCAGATGATATTTTCCAACTCTCTGCAACTGACCTGGAATAAAAGATTCCCAGAAACCCAGGGTTGGAAGAGACCTTGGACACCATGGAATCCAAATCTACAGATGAAAACCCAGGCCCCCAGGTGGGAAGCCATGCCCCGTTCTGGGCTCAGCCCCAGGCAGAGTGAGCCAGCAGCCAGCCCGCCACCTTTTCCGAGTCCACCCCTGCCGCCTGTGGCCCCGCTTGGCCCCGGGGGATCTAGATTCCTGGATTCCATTTCCCACTGTGGTTGAATGCATCTGCGCACTTCCAATCCACTTTCAACGGATCAGCTTTTCGTTTGATCCATACCCTTAGTTGTACCTTCGCCTCTTCATTAATTTTGCTCATGACTTCATGATTCCTTCTATGAGGCCACTCCGTCTGTCCTTCTCTTCCTGGCATCTCGAGTCATCAGTGAGCTAATTACCCTTCACTCCTTCTTTTTCTAATATCACCGTTTATATAACATAGCATGAGCAACTCCTTTGCCCTCTACATTTTCTTTGATCTCCTCTCAGTTTCGAGTTTTGAGGATATTCATTTTTGTTCCGTTCTCTTTTCATCTAATTTCTATCAGATTTCTGTTTGGATTCCTTCTTTGGTCTTTTAGTGATTTATAAACGTGCTTTTAAATTTCCAGGCAATTCTATTAGTTACATCTGTGACTGATTTCTAATTTAATTTCTTTGGTGCCGAAGTAATTTGCACGAGTCGGACCCTTTGTATTTGCTCAGTTTTTACCTTTTTATGCTTCCTTGAAAAGCGTGATCTATTTTGAACAGAAAATCCCTTGGAATGACAGGGCACCATTATGGAGTTGGTGCCCACGTGATCTGGGTTGGGGGGGTAAGATGTGGCTGTTGTCCTTTTGTTTCGGTACCAGTGATTTGCGTGTCCATGATGATGTATGAGACTCTGTGCTAGGCACCAGGAGACTGGAAGAATTTAGAAAGCCTCTGCTATACGGACCCGGAAAACGGTGATAAAAATATAATCACACAACTAATTATTCAGTTATAGGTGTGCTGAGTACTAAAAGAAGTACCAGATTTGTTTGTTTTTTTTTAAGATTTTATATTTTAGTAATCTTTAGTAATCTACATAGTAAACTATATCTTTAGTAATCTAAAAAAAATCTTTAGACCCAACATGGGGCTTGAACCCGCAACCCTGAGATCAAGAGTCGCATGCTCCACCAACTGACAGAGCCAGCCAGGCGCCCCAGAAGTACCAGATTTGTAAGAGGTTATAAAACAGATAATCAGACTCATACTTTGGGGCCAGAAAAGGCTTCCTAAGGGGATAACATACAGGCAGAGACTCAAAGAATAAGGCAGAGATGTGGCTGGGGGTTGGGGGTAAAAGTGGTCTTGCCATCCCAACACAATAAAAAAACAGGAAGAAGAAGAAATGAACGGGCCATTCATGGAGGGGAGATCTGAAAGCCAACAAACACAGGAAACATGCTCATCCTAATGTATGTAACCAAGGAATAAAGAAAGAAAATGCCATCTGGTGCCCATCATGCTGGCGGCAGTAATGGTAATGAGCCTGACGTTAGAAGTGGGAACTTTCAGATACCGCTAGCAAGGGTGGTAATTGGTACACCCACTCAAGAGTTGGCATTATCTGGAAAGGCTGGGCATGTGCATACCCTCTGAACCAATGAGTCCATGTTTAGCTATGGACCCTAGAGGAACTTTCAAAAATGTCCACTAAGAGATGTGTACAAGAATCCTCGTGGTAACAGGATAATAGGTATTAGAAATAACGGCACGTCCATCAGTGGGGACTGGATAAACCAAAGGTGACAAATTCATACAGTGGAATACTCTGTGTCAGTCCATACGGATACCCCAGAGAGGCCCCGTCCAACACTGTGGCCACGAGCCACGTGTGGCTATTTACATGTGAAGTAACTAAAATTAAGTGAAATAAAAAAAATTCAGTCTCCTTGTCGTACTAAGCACATTCCAAGTACTCAATTGACCCCATGTGGCCAGTGGCTACAGAACTACAGAAAGTTCTATGGGACAGCGCTGCTCCAGGTCTGTCTGAATCAACACGTAGAAATCTCAAAAACAATGTTGCAGAGGAAAGAAAGTTGAATTTACAGAATAGAACATAAGGATGATGCCATTTACATGAAAGATTTAAAACCTACAAAAGAGTCCCCTGTGTTGTTCAAGCATGTGTCTGAATCTGGTTAAGTAATGCTGGAAGGAAAGAATGTGCCGGGAAGTCATGCACAGCGCTGCCTTGGGGAGGGTGGGGAGTGGGAACAGGGAGGGAAGCTGAGAGGGCGTCCGTTTTGTCTCTAAGGAATTACTGCCTTTTCCTCTTTTTAACGTGAAAACAACAACGCGGGGTTTGGGGGCTGCATTTTGGAGAAGTGACTTGGGCAAGGGACGGAGACGTGCGGGGGCTCCTCCCTCCATGCCCAACTTAGAAAGAGTTACTCTGTGTTAGGAGATTTATTTGCTAGAGATTTGTGTATGATTCCATTTGACTCACGAGTCTTGTGGTCAAGCGAAGGTTCACAACCGGTGGTTTGTGACTTTGGCTTGTGCCGACTTTCCCCTTGTTAGACTTCTCCTGCTTCACTGGGCACAGTCATCTCAGTGCCGAAGAAAACATCCAAGACCCAAGGAGGAAAGACGTGGTCATTTTGCCTGGTGACACCAGCCTTTGGCGGGTGGACCAGCTTGGGCCCGCATGCTGAAGAGTGAGCAGCATCTCGCCTTCTCTCTGTCCCTGTCTCCTTCCCGTCTTCTCCCTTCCGCGTGAGGCCTCTTTGTAGGTGGGATGTGGAGGCAGACACAGCATGGGGCTCTTTACGGCAGAAGGGCAGGCCGTGCGGTCGTTCGTGACACCGTCCCCAGATGTGCGTGGAGGGCGTGTGCATGTGCCCGCGGCAGCCAGGAGGGGGTAGCCCACCGCTGGGCAGGTGTGCGGGCTGAGTGGCTTCCCCATGTGCCTGTTGAGTCCAGGCCCCCGACACGGTCCTATTAAAAGGGGCAGCGGGGGGTGCCTGGGTGGCTCAGTTGGTTAAGCGACTGCCTTCGGCTCAGGTCATGATCCTGGAGTCCCAGGATCGAGTCCCACATCGGGCTCCCTGCTCGGCGGGGAGTCTGCTTCTCCCTCTGACCCTCCTCCCTCTCATGCTCTCTGTCTCTCACTCTCTCTCTCAAATAAATAAATAAAATCTTTAAAAAAAAAGGGGGGGGGCAGCGGGGCCAGCTAACCCTCCAGTCCCCTCTCATTAGCCACACAATAGTCCCTCAACTGGACACCAAGCCTTCCAATGCCAAGTCTGGGGGCCAAGAAGGCAAAAGGCAGGATTTGAGAAAAAAATAGCCAGATTTAAAAAAAATCTGCCAAAGAGCTAAGGAAAAAAAAAGGCAGCTGTAGATAGCTATAGATATCTTAGTTTAGTTTGGGGTTTTTTTTGTTTGTTTAGAGTTTTTTTGTTTGTTTTTTAAGTGACAACCACTCAGGGGACTGGGAGAGAGGTTTTGCTTTAAAAGATTGAGGGGCTGTCTCCTCTAATGAGAGGTACTTGAAAATTATGGATCAGTCCCAGGTCAGTAATTTCTGTCAAGTTCAGGGCAGCTGGAGGTCAGAGGCCCTGGAAGAACACAAATCCGTGCAAGACATCCTTGGCAGACAGGCTGAGTCCTAAGCTCTGATGTAGAAGGTTCGTAGTTTAAGTCATTAACGAGGGGGACAGTCTCTCCTGAGACATCTGGTCCCCTACGTTGTTATTCTGCTCCTGGCTCTAATTTGTGGTCCAAAAATAGATGGAACAAGGACACAGGGCCTGACCCTCCCTGCTGACACATGCTGCGTTTTCAAAGAACATCCAAGCTCAGGCTTAGAAAACAAACTTCCTGCTTCCCTGGGAAGTCTAACGTGGCACCGTGAGGAATCACCGTGTCGGGTGAGCGGGGGTGGGTGGGGGAGACACTATCCTCCTCGGACAAGGAGGACTCAGGATGGTTAAGACACTGGCCCAAGGAGACCCAGCTACCTTATGCACAAAGCCAGACCTGGGATCCAGGTCTTGGTCCACTGACTCTTGGGCTCTTTGAGACTTACTGGGGTGGAAGGAAAGACGGTCATGCAAGCCTTTGAAAATGAGAATCAACTTGCTATTTCCAGAAGCCATACCAGTATGTCTAGATCATTTCCGAGGATTAGCTAAGGCCAGTCAGCTGTTGGGATCACAGTTGGACGATGAATCTTTTTGCTAGATGCTCGTCGATAAATAACCAGGTAACACCGTGGTGGGGTGTTTGACTCAACTTTCCGAAAGCTTCCAGGTTGGCTCCCACTTCTGCTTCAGGGAAGTGAGAGTTATAATGGATAATCCAGGGGAGCTGAGAACACACCAGACCCTCCTTCACCATCTGAGACCATTTCACGGCAGCCAATTATCACCCCGTTCCAGCCTCCAAAGACTGCATCAGGGCAATGAACACGCATCTGACTCAAGTGGGGTATTCTTATTTTTCAAGTGGCCTGACCTTTTCTTAAAAGAGCTTTACTGAGATATAATCCACGTATCATAGGCTCACCCACTTAAAGTATATAAATCAGTGATTTTAGGTATATTCATAGGCTTGTTCACTTTCATCGCCCCATACCATCTGTAGTTACTCCTCATTTCCCTCCCCCGAGCACCTGGCAACCCTTACTTTCTGTCTGTATGGATTTGCCTGGACATTTAATAGACATGGAATCATACGAGGCATGGTCTTTTGTGCCCAGCTTCTTTCCCTTCACATCATGTTTTCAAGGTTCATCCACATGGTTGAATAATATTCTGTTGTATGGATCTACCACATTTTGTTTATCTGCTCATCAGCTGATTGTTTCCATTTTTGGGCTATACGAAGAATGCGCTGTTGGGGCACCTGGGTGGCTCAGTCGTTAAGCGTCTGCCTTTGGTTCAGGTCATGATCCCAGGGTGCTGGGATTGAACCCTGAGTCAGCCTCTGCCTCTGCTGCTCCCCCTGTTTTTGCTCTCTCTCTGTGTCAAATAAATAAAATCTTAAAAAAAAAAAAAAGAAGAACATTCATGAACAAGTTGTCATGTGGACACCTGTTTTCCTTTCTCTTGGTGAGATACCTGGGATTGGAATCACTGGGTCATATGGGAACTCTATGTTTAGTCTTTCGCGGGAACTGCCACGGGGTTTTCCAAAGTGGCCGCACCATTTTGTATTCTCATAGCAATGTAGGAGGGTTCCAATTTCTCCACATCCTCACCAACACTTGTTACTGTCTGGTGTTTTGATCATAGCCATCCTAGTTAGTGGAAGTGAAGTGGTGTCTCATTGAGGTTTGATTTGTGTTTCCCTGTTGGCTCCTGATGTTGGGCATCCTTCATGTGCTTATTGGCCATTTGCGTATCTTCTTTGGAGGAACATCGGTTCAATCCTTTGCCCATTTAAAATTTGATTATTTATCTTTTCATTACGGAGTTGTAAGGGTAATACTTATATTCATAGGTACAAGTCCCGTATCAGAGCTATGACTTGCAAGTATTTGTTCCTATTCTGTGGGTTGTCTTTCCACTTTCTTAGTACCATATGAAGCATCAAAGTTTTTCATTTTGATGAAACCCAGCTCGCCTGTTTTCCTTTAGTGGGTTATATTTTATTTCCTCTTATACACATAGCATATTGATGCACCACAAAAAGAAGGACTTACTTAGCAATTTGTTTACACGGTCCCTCTTAGGCAGGGATGGTGAGCATCTCACATATCATATCAGTTCAAATAGACTGATGGTGGCTGTTCTGTTATAAAATACTCTCAGGCTGAATTGAAACTTGTGTAAAAGTGTGCAGGGATCAAGTGGCAAGGTCTGCCATGGGCATGGGAAGGAGAGGGTGCCGTGTTTTTGCTCTAAGAGATGATTCTTTCGGGAAGTTGAGTATCCTCTATTGGTGACGAATAAAGACTCAGGATCCCCAGGAGAAGACATCCATGTGCTCATCTGCCCTTAACTCTGTCTCCTTCTTCAGGGCCCCTTGGGTGATCCTCACCTGGGATGGCCAGTGTGTCCGTGAGTCCCCTTGGGTGATTCTCACCTGGGATGGCCAGTGTGTCCGTGAGTCCCCTTGGGTGATTCTCACCTGGGATGGCCAGTGTGTCCGTGAGTCCCCTTGGGTGAGCCTCACCTGGGATGGCCAGTGGGTCCGTGAGTCCCCTTGGGTGAGCCTCACCTGGGATGGCCAGTGGGTCCGTGAGTCCCCTTGGGTGATTCTCACCTGGGATGGCCAGTGGGTCCGTGAGTCCCCTTGGGTGATTCTCACCTGGGATGGCCAGTGTGTCCGTGAGTCCCCTTGGGTGATTCTCACCTGGGATGGCCAGTGGGTCCGTGAGTCCCCTTGGGTGAGCCTCACCTGGGATGGCCAGTGGGTCCGTGAGTCCCCTTGGGTGAGCCTCACCTCGGATGGCCAGTGGGTCCGTGAGTCCCCTTGGGTGATTCTCACCTGGGATGGCCAGTGTGTCCGTGAGTCCCCTTGGGTGATTCTCACCTGGGATGGCCAGTGTGTCCGTGAGTCCCCTTGGGTGATTCTCACCTGGGATGGCCAGTGGGTCCGTGAGTCCCCTTGGGTGATTCTCACCTGGGATGGCCAGTGGGTCCGTGAGTCCCCTTGGGTGATTCTCACCTGGGATGGCCAGTGGGTCCGTGAGTCCCCTTGGGTGAGTCTCACCTGGGATGGCCAGTGGGTCCGTGAGTCCCCTTGGGTGAGCCTCACCTGGGATGGCCAGTGGGTCCGTGAGTCCCCTTGGGTGATTCTCACCTGGGATGGCCAGTGTGTCCGTGAGCAAGGGGAGGGCACAGTGACAGGAAGGGATGAGGGGTCCAGGCCAGCAGGAGGCTGGCAGAGGAGGCAGCATGTACTCCCTGGAGTCTTGTTAATACGGAGCAGCCCCAGTGCGGCGGGCACAGACACAGAGTGAGGACTGACCAGCGCTGTCATTGTCACATCGGGGTGGGGGGGAAGGGGAGTTATAAATGCCACTTTTTTTTTTTTTTTAGTGGTTCTGCTTTTAAAAGCCATTAAATCTTTATGTAGGATGCAAAGCCGGGGGAGGAAGCTTGTAGGCGATGGCTTTAAACGGGCCTGTAAGAGAGGGGTGAGCTCCTCCCAATGAAACCTAAAGTATGTGGGGCGCCTGGCTGGCTCAGTCAGTAGAGCATATGGCTGTTGGTCTTGGGGTCGTGAGTTCGAGCCCCACGTTGGGTGTGGAGTTTGCTTAAATGAACTTGAAAAAAATATAAAAAATAAAAAAATAGGGCGCCTGGGTGGCTCAGTTGGTTAAGCGACTGCCTTCGGCTCAGGTCATGATCCTGGAGTCCCTGGATCGAGTCCCGCATCGGGCTCCCTGCTCAGCAGGGAGTCTGCTTCTCCCTCTGACCCTCCCCCCTCTCATGTGCTCTCTCTCATTCTCTCTCTCTCTCAAATAAATAAATAAAATCTTTAAAAATAAATAAATAAATAAAGTGTGGCCCAAAGGCTGTCCCCAGCAGCACGTCCGGCTCCCATCCTCCTTTTGCCCAGCACGTGCGGGCTGTTGGAGTCAGCCAGTCTCGGGGAGGCTCCACAGAGGCTCCATCCGGGAGGCTTGGACGCCTTCGCTCGAACCGTCCATCATCTTGGCCCTGCCTCTCAGCTTTTCTTCGAAACAGCTCAGCCCAAGAAGAATGTCCTGCTGGAAGCTGTCGTGCGGGAGCCAGATGCAAGGCAGGGAGAGAAAGACCCCTTCCTGTTCCCCATCTCCACCCCGGACCCCATCCAGCGCGTGTGCTCACACGCACACACGCGCACACACACACATGCACACACACCCCAGGATGCAAATGATAACCACAGAGCCATCACTTGTGAAGCTTGACAGAAAATAATGAGAAACACTAAATCTTTTATAAGGTCAACACTCGCCTTAGCCGAGCAGCTGTCAAACAAGAAAAGAATTTAGCGCCGGAGCCACGAAACTTCCATCGGCTCATTAAGCCCAACAGGGCCCGGCCTGGCGTGGCAGAGGAGACGCGGGGCCTTCCGTTTTGTGTCAGTAATTTGCGGCCGAGGAGGCAAGAAGAAACACCGGCGCCAAAGGGGCCTAGGGGGCGGCTGGGGAATCGTTAGCGCGCCAGGAGCAGCCTCGGCTCCTAATTGGAAGCATTGGGCATTATCAACCGAGGATTTGCCTCCGCTCCCTGACAGCTAGTGGGCCCAAAATGATCGCCCACTTGTCAGTGTAAAAGACCATTAAAAACAAGCCATTTTGATTTAATTGGAGGCGGTGCACTGTGGGGCCAGGTGAGGAGGCTCGTCAGCCCCGCTCATCCAGGCTGACGCCTCTCTCCCTGCGTGACGGGGGGCGGGGGGGGACAATGTGTGCCTTCCAGACTCTTCGCCTTTCAGAAACTGTCTGAGAAAGCAGTGAATGGGAGATGGAACGAGCCTTCACAGAGGCAGTGGAGGTTGTTTTCAATGGGGTTGTCAACGAATGTCCTGACAGGCGGGGGGGGCGGGGGAGCTGCTTTTCTTTTCAGAGCCCAGATGATGGGAGTCTGCTTGGCGTTATTCTTTGGGGAGGTGACCACCAGGCGTCCAGCTGCCAGTGGGAGATGGGCTATTCTGTCGGTGACGAATAAACACTCAGGAGATGGGAGTCTCTGCTCTCCCCACTCCGAAACATCGAAGGATAGGACCTGGACAGTCATGGTGGACTGATCTTCAGTGGACAGCAGGACCCCGTCTTTTATTATAAGCTCAAGTAAGAGCCAAGGAGGGAGTTGGTGAAGGAGGCGTGTGGCTGAGGCCCTTCGAGGAGTCTGTGAATGGACACCCCCTGCCACTCGGGCCAGCATCTCAGTCACGCTCCCCCAACGGAGGCCATGGTGCGGTGCTTGGACGAACATTCTACATCATCTCCGTCAGCAGAGGCCACTTGCTATAAATATTAACGCAGGCTCACAGCGGGCTCTCCCACCAGGGTGGGGGCCCCCAAGCACATGGAGCATCTATCTGTGTGTAGCTTTTGAATGTGAGTGTAGACTCCCTGATGCCAGGGACTATATGTTCTGCATGTTGATGCTTGGTATCACGAACGCCATGGGTACTTGATAAATATTAATTGGCGCTCGCAGATCTCAGAGAGGTCTACAGATTTGTATATTAATCTCACCCCCGTCCCACAAGCAGTGACCTCATTTGCTGCCTACTGCTCGTCCAACAAGACAAGGCTTGCAGGAGCACAAGGTGCTGGAGGGGCGTCTTTGGGAGAGCGAGGGGGAAACACACCAGCCGATCCCCTCATAAACCTCTGCTGTTCATTTTGATGAAGGATCAGGGTGGGAGGAGACACCAGATCCCCAGCGAGCATCCAATTCCAGAGCTCCAAATTTCCTGCTGGTTTTAGACAATGGGGATTCCTTAATTACTTTCTCTGGAAATTTACCTGACAGTGCTTTCTCAGGTAGTGCAAGGTGGTTATCCGGGCGCTCGGTTCCTCGGTTGACAGAGTCTTTGATTTTGTGCTTGGTTGCAAATTAAGTCCTTTGCTGAGCCATCCACACAGTACCCAGCAGTGCCTTATCGCTTATTCATACCGGCTGTTGAACAACTGTGCTTCTGCCAGGGAAGCGGGGAACACACTCAGATGTTTGGTGTCCATGGCCCATTGAGTTGGGGTGCTCATGATGAGGTTTGATGTCTTTCCTCTTTTTCCTTACTGAAATAACGAGCAGGAAGAATTGGGGGGGTAACTCATAAGAAGAAACGGAACCTTTCTGTGGTTGACGGGACTGACCTTGTCAAGTCAGAAATAGGAATGGAGTTAAGTGTCCTCAGCTAGACAACAAGGACGTTATGCCATATTCTGGACACTGTTCTGGGGAAAGAGTGACAGACAGGAGACTTCAAAGGTCTTGGGGTTACTCGACTGCTAGGGGCACTCCATAGACACTAAAACAAATCTTGGCTGGATGGCTAGGTGGATGGATGGATGGATGGATGGATGGATGGATGGATGGATGGATGGAAGGATGGATGGGTGGGTGGATGGACAAATGGATGGATGGGCAGATGGATGAACAGACGGATGGATGGATGGATGGATGGACGGATGGATGGACAGATGGATGGATAGGTGGACAGACGGATGGATGGATAGATGAACAGACTGATGAGTGGGTAGACAGAGGGAAGTTGGATGAATTTACATTGATTTCTTATATGAAATGATTCAAGTGACACTGACCGCAGTCTCACAAATATATAGAAAGGCAGTTCAAGCTGACAAATCTTTTTTTAAAAGGTTTTATTTATTTGTTTATTTATTTGAGAGAGAGAGTGCAAGCAGGGGGACAAGCAGAGGGGGGAGGGAGAGAGGATCTGAAGCAGATTGAGCTGAGCACAAAGCCCGACGTGGGACTCAATCTCATGACCCTGAGATCATGACCTGAGCCGAAACCAAGAGCCAGACACCTAACTGACTGAGCCACCCAGGCGCCCCAAGATGACAAATGTTCTATGACTGTGGATAAAGGTAGAGGATACAACACCGGGTGGCAGAGGTCATGGCACCTGGGCAGTCCACTGTCACTGCCACATAGTACCCCGCCTCTGACATTCAGAGCTCTGTACCCAGAGGAACCATCAAGAATCTAGGCATCCATACAGAGACAGTCTTTGCAGGGCTGTCACTTAAAAGGGGGGCAGGTGATTCTGTGAAAGGAGGCAGATTTTGGCTAAACGTGAGAAAGAAGTGGCTGTGCACAATACTGTGTCCCCTGAACATTCCTGCATTGAAGCCCTGCCCCCAATGTGATGGCATTTGGGGTGGGGCCTTAGGGAGTAACTGGGTTCAGACAAGGTCACGAGGGCGACCTCCACGTTGGGATTAGTGCCCTTAGAAGAAGAGGCACTGCAGAGCTGGCTTTCTCTCCCTCCGTGCCGTGTGAGGACATGGCGGGAAGGTGCCTCCTGCAACCAGGGAGAGTCTCACCTGAACCCCACCCTGCAGCCACCCTGATCTCAGGTGCGCAGCCATCAGAACTAAGAAATCGACGTCCGCTACGTAAGCCACCCAGTCTACAGTATTCTGTTATAGCAGCCTGAGCAGATTAAGATGGAAGTTCATAATCCTCCGGGCTGTTTAACCGATGAGAGCCTGCCTCTCGCAGGCATGTTTCCGTTGGAAGGCCCCAGCATGCTTCAGAGCAAACATATGGAGGTGCATCCACATGCCATAGTAGATACATGTTTTAAACATCCCTGTGCAGAGCAGGTGACATTGACCAGGGAGCTCCAGGAGCTGCTTGCTGAAAATGCAGGCTTGGGGGCACCTGGGTAGCTCAGTCAGTTGAGCATCTGTCTTTGGCTCAGGTCATGATCCCCGGGGTCCTGGGATCAAGCTCTGCATCGGGCTCCCTGCCCAGCAGGGAGCCTGCTTCTCCCTCTCCCTCTGCCATTCCCCCTGCTTGTGTTCTCTCGTTCTCTCTTTGTTAAATAAATAAATAAATAAATAAATAAATAAATAAATAAATAAATAAATAAATCTATCTTAAAGAAAGAAAATGCAGGCTTAGAGGCTACCCCAGACCCACTAGGATGGATCCTGGGGTGGGCCCTGGAATCTGCATATTTTTTTAGAGAGCGAGAGTGTGAGCAGAGTTGGGGGAGGGGCACAGGGAGAGAGAGAATCCCAAGCAGACTCCACACTCAGCTCAGAGCCCATCACGAGGCCCGATCTCACGACCCTGAGATCATGACCTGAGCCGAAATCAAGAGCCAGACGCTCAACCGACTGAGCCCCACCAAGGTGCCCCTGGAATCTGCATTTTAAAGCTCTCCTCCAAGTGGGAGACCTGTGCATCTATAGGAGCAGGTGCCAAAGCCCTGTCCAACACAGAGGTTCTGTTGCTCCATGACCATCCCCTGGCCAGGCCCACGCCAAGCGCTTCCCATGCACGACGGCACTTGCCCTCTGGTCCTGTCCCCACTTTACAGGTGCGGGTGCACAGGCCGGCACAAGGCAGGCAGACGAACCCACAGGCTCAGCCCTCCCGCCCGCTCCGTCTCTGCCTCATGCCTTTTCCTGCAGCAGGCCTGCGATCAGTGGCCTCTTTCCTTTTTGGCCTTGGGGCCAAATTGCGATTTAAAAGGTGCTCAGGGGTTTTATCAGGGTCTAAAGGCTTTCAGGGCAGTGGGAAGTTTTGTTTATTGCAAGGGCTTAAATCAGCCAGAGCAGGGCTGGCCACGACCCTCTGGACACCTATAAAACCCCAGTTCCTGACCGCCCTTCACTCTCCTTCACGGGTCCTGCATTTAGCCCCCAGCTGGCCCCTGACCTGTTTCAGGTCCATAGTATTTATTGGCTCCACCAAGGCCCGCGGCCTGGGGCAGCCGGCCAGAGGGCCCACGCCTCCCCTCTGCTAGTCATTAGCGCTGGACCTGGGCACATGGTTTTAGGCCTCCCAGCACAGTCCCTTGCCCTCTGACACAGCACGGCTCTTCTCAGCCACAGAGGGCTAGTGGGAGCAATGGTACAAAATGGACTGTTCCTCAAAGCACCGAAGAGGTGCTCCAGGTGTGTGAGCGCTGAGTATTGTTATCATTGCTGCCTTCGCGAAGGAACGCTGCCCCCGGGAAACTCTTGGACACTCTTCCCTCTGCTCATCCAGCCACTGGACTGGGGTCACACTGCCCACATTCTTGTGTGTGCGATCTAACGCATCATTTCCCAGGACGTCTCTGAGGAGAGGAAGGAAGAGGCCAGCAAACACCCCTATTTCTGAGGGACACTGAGGGATCCCGGGGGGGGTCCACTGTGTTGATTGCTTGCAGCTCCGAGACACGAGGTTCGCCTTGCCCGCACTTTTGACAAAGCTCAGTTTACCTGAGCAAATCATCTAACCTGTGTATTGCTGGAACCTGCTGCTGGCCACGTGCTAGGCAGCTCTGGATCCTGACCTGGGAACAGCATGGGTGCCCGGTGACAGAGTCGGATGCATGGGGACATGTGGCAATGAGGCACTCGGAGGTTAGGCCCAAGTCCTGCTTGAGCTGGGAGTTTCCCTTAAATCACCAAGAACTGTTCTCTTGGGGAAGAGCCAGAAGAAGAAACTGGGGACCCCCAAAGTCCCATCGACTCCCCCAGATTCAAGGTGGGATTCTAGCTATCTCTAGAGGTTAGAAATCTATACCTGATGCCAAAACAAGCTGTCTTGTCTATTTTCTGGTTGATTCTCAACATAAAATTTGAGATGTTTTTGCCTCCTGGTCGGGGAGAAGAGCTTCCTGTAGAGAACAGAGAGTTCCCAGGCACCGAAGTGTTAAGGGGACGGTCAGGCTGGGGGTCCCCAGTTAGAAGCACCAGCTCCCACTTCTCTGGGCCCCAACATAGACGCCTGGCGTCTCCCTCCATGACCTGGGAACCCAGACTCGTCCCGCCGTACCAGGAGCTTTACCGCTGTCCCCCACCTCCTGCGCCCCCCCCTTCCCCTTGTTCCCGTCCCCAGAGCTTCAGCTCTGGCTCTTTGTGACTTGCCAGTATTGAACAGCAATGTCACCTCACGAGCAGGTGCCTAAACATTCTGTCCCTCCAAGGTGCCGGTTTATGTAAAACCAATTAAGCCCCTGCTTTTATCTCTCCAGCGAGGCAGCTCTTCTGCATACTGATCTGATTTCTAATGGGGGCATCCATATTTAGGGGAGAAATGTCAACTTCATCAGGACCTCTGAATCCTCTGAATCACTCTTCCTAGTGCCCTGTTTCCGCATGTGACACATTCCATCCCGGCGCTTGGAGCCTGACGCGGCAACATGGGATGATTCTTATTCCAACACAACAGAGCGACAGGATTCTTAAAATACATCACTTGTGCAGGGACCTCGGGGAGGAGCAGATCTGGCATCTGTCCTTCCTGTGTCTGGAAGGAGTGACTTTGGGGCTGAACACACCTGTCCAGAGAAGGGCTTCTAGTTCGTTGGCCCTTTAGAGCCCTTTGGAGAGGTCGCTGCAGTGGGGGGACAGGCTCAAAGCCCGCTCTGGGGGTTTAACAGAGAGTTAACTTTCCAGCTGGCTATGATTTGTAAGGGAGCTTAAAGGTGGGAAAGAAAATCCTTTTCTTAGATTCAGCAGCTTTCGCTAATCAGCTGCATCTCTGGGTGTCACTGCTTGGCTGACTACTGATTTTTTTTTCCTGCCGTCTCTGGTTCTATTAGGGAGTCAGGGGCCCAGGAGACCTGAGGCAGGGTTAGTCTTCCACAAAGAGAGGAGCCTGATCCCAGCATTCAGAGCACAAGAGCTTGTAAATCAAACTGTTAGCTTAATAGCTCGGGCCATTATTCTAAAGCAGTGGGGCTGAAACCAAAAGCCAAATGAAAATATAGTCAATTTGTTCATACTTTAGTGACTGAATGACTCTGTAATGTCAGTGGGTATTGGCACTGGGGAAGACAGGTCTGTCGGGGGAGAGGCGCAGTGTTCGGTGTGAGGGGTGACCTTGGGATGCTTGGGCAAACCTCCCTCTGAAATGGGTTTGGGATCCCCAGTTATAACACAGACTTGGCCATAGAGAGCCAGACTCAGGGAGCCGGCCGTCTTCACTGCTGGGAGAGCGCAGGCCTCTGATCTCCGCGCCTGTTGGAAACCCAGCGCGAGAAACCAAGCATTGCCAGCAGCACCGGAGGGCCTGTGAGTTCAGGAGGGACTGGGCTGAAGGGGGCTCGAGCCCTGGGACAAGCGCCCGAAGAAGGATGCAGCGTCCCTACCCTTCAAACACATTAAAAAAAAAATAGCCTTACTGGTTTTGTAAAAGTCTTATCGTCACTGTAAAAATTCAAACAATGCAGAGAAGAGCATGAGAGAAAGTAAAACTCAGCCTCATACCACTCCAGGGGTCACCGCTGCGGCTGCCTGAGGACCCCTCCCTCTGGATGTCTGTCCCTGAGCACAGGCCCCTGTGCAGATGTGTGGGCTCCTCTGTCCCAACGGCATCACGGGTTCTTTCCCCAGCAATGGGTTAGGATCGTGGCAGTAAGTAGCCTAAGGTCATTATTTTCAGTGGCTGTATACTATGTCACAGGATTATATCTTGTCTGTGCAATGTCAGTTCAGGATCTCTCAGCTCGTACTGAAGACGCCTCTTCACTGGCACGTCGGGCTTTCACCATTGTGGGGGTGCCACCATAAATACGTGGGACCCACTCCCCCCAGATATTTGTCTTTGGGCTGGTATCACTGGCAATCTTTGTAAAGAAGGATAAATCGTCTGTTTTTCTTGACTTAATATCAGGCAGCCATAGGATGCATAGTTCAGACTGGATCACTTTTGAGAGCAGAAGGTGGGCACTATTAGTAATCCCACCTCCCAGGGGCACCTGGGTGGCTCAGATGGTTAAGCGTCTGCCTTCGGCTCAGGTCATGATCCCAGGGTCCTGGGATCGAGCCCCACGTTGGGCTCCCTGCTCCGAGGGAAGCCTGCTTCTCCCTCTCCCACTCCCCCTGCTTGTGTTCCCTCTCTCACTGTGTCTCTCTCTCTGAAATAAAATCTTTAAAAAAATAATAATAATCCCACCTCCCAACAGGCAAGCCTGGATTCTGGCCCCTGCCTGGGTTTTGGGTTCTACAAAAAGCAGGTGAGCCGGGTGGGCCAGCCTTTATCAGGATGATGTTGATGGGGCTTTGGTTATGCAGCTTGCCCCCGGCCCCAGCTCCGGCTGCCAACTAGGGTTGGGGTCTCCCCACCATTTCAGGCTTCTGGACACCAGGGGGTGGAGCTGCCCCAAACTTCCCCGTCTAGCTGTCCAGCCCTCTGTCCATCTACCCACTTCACCCTGGCCGCTCACCAGTGACCCTACAGCAGCCTGATGTCGGCACCAAGAGCAGGGCTTGGCACAAAGATGCTGAGTGAGATTTGTGTATGAATGAGGGAATGAAGGAATGATCACCAGGCCCATCCCCAGGGCAGATGCCATGTGTTGGCACCTGAACAGAGTCCAGGTGCCCTGCTGAATGTATACGTGTGTCCTC
This sequence comes from Mirounga angustirostris, assembly GCF_029215605.1. Taxonomy (NCBI): domain Eukaryota; kingdom Metazoa; phylum Chordata; class Mammalia; order Carnivora; family Phocidae; genus Mirounga; species Mirounga angustirostris. Next base: position 89,970,550 of record NW_026991723.1, on the reverse strand, counting down.
ATCGAATCCTTCTGCTAGCCCCATTTTCAGAAGACGGAACGGGGACGTGGACCGGTAAAACCATGTGACAGGTAGGGAGAGGCAGGGTCACCATGTGACCCAGGTCCACTGCCCCTGAGTCAGGTGCGCACTCAGGGAATGCGGGTTCCCTCCTCCCTCCCCGCAGCCCCCGGCACATCTGTGAAGGGCACGAGCCCTACTGCCGCTGGGCACAGAGGGTACCCAGCTGCAAGCCCAGTGGTCCCTCCACTCAGGGATGGGAGGCAGTGTGTTCACATCCCATCCCCAAAATGGGAGCCTGAGGAAGGGTCTGAGCCGTTTCCCCTGACGGTTCACTCTGGGTTTGGGGTCCACCACCTTGAGCCGTGACCCTGGGATCGTGAGCCTTTGGTTGAAGGAGACCCTTAAGAACAGTGCTACCCTCACTTTCAGATGAGGAAACTGAGGCCCAGAGAGCCTCTTAGCTGACTGGTAGCAGGGCATACCTACATGACCCTCTCTCTGGGCCCCATGCATCCGGGGCAGTGGCTGGTGGTACAGACCAGAATGGGCGCTGGAATCCCAGGCAGCCCTGCGGCTGGTCCCGCGGGTGCGGTCCCGGGTGGGCCCAGGACGCCGCTGAGCGCCCCGCGAGGTGCCGGGCCGGGGAGGGTCTGGGCAGCCCCCTCGAGGGGCAGGGAGCCAGCTTGCTCCGCGTTGACCCAGCGCAAGGAGCAGGCTGCCGCGCCCCTGCCTGCTGCTTTTCCATGTGAGAGGTGTTTAATTATTTCTGACAGGGTTCAGCGTCGACATCTGTTCGCGAGCGGGGAGAGTCCATTTAGGTTATCCATCACTGTGACAGGTTCAACTTTTTTGGAAGCGCTTTTCCCTTTTATAATGGGGCTGGGGTGGGGAGGGGGTGGTGGCTGGGCACAGACATGAGGCACAGACAAAGACCCTCTTGGGGCCCCGTGCAGGGCGCTGCGTAGCCCCCGGCCACCACCGTCGCCGCCGCACTGGCCCCGGACCCGGCTGCCAGGATGGGGGACGCCAGGATGGTCAGGTTGGGAAGGGGCTTTCAGCGGGTCTGTGAAAGGCTTTTAACTCTTCTGTGCTCTACTGGTCATCCATTCATTCATTCATTCACCTCCTCCTTCATTCATTCTTCCTGCAGACTTTCACTGACCACTCAGGGGGTGCGGGGCTCTGTGGACGCTGTGGGGGTCACAACAGGCATGGTCCTTAGGGGCTCACATTTTGCTGGGGAAGATGGACAACTAATTGCCCAATTAACTAATTAATTGCAATGAGGATGCATACCGTGAAGGGGAGAAAGGGGCCCTGCTGGGCTGAAGAGGCACCTGCTGGGACGCAGCCGGAAGTGAGGGAAGGATCCTCAGGAGGCCCTGGACTTCCGTGGCCCTGGACGGAATCTGGGACCCTTTCTTACAGGGCATGTTCCTTCAGCCTGCTGAGCCTCAGGCTCCACATCTGTGAATGGGGACAGTGTTTCTACGAAATAATGCATGTCTAGTGCTTGGCTCACAGTGAGAGCTAATAAACACTTCGTGTTGGTAGTATTTCCCAAAAGGGGGGACCAAGTGTTGCATCCATAAAGGCATCACTCTGGGGGGTTAGGGTCTCCACTGGGCTGACCACGGTGGTGCCCAGGGACAAGCGTTGCTGAGAGTCCTGCAGAGGAACTTCCAGAAACCCATGAACATCCCCCAAAAGACGAAAAGTGCCCTGTGAATCCTGGGGCTGGCATGTTTATTCTTTCTCGTTTCTGTGGCACAGTGGGTAGTGTGTTGGAGGTTGGGGCCAACGGTCAGAGGAGCCAGGCTTCCCAACCCCCACCCCACTCACTGGGGGAGGACAGCTCAAATTCTGCTTCCCCTCTGTGCCACGGAGCAGTGGGGGGGATACTCGCTCTGAAGATGAAGTGCACTAATATGCGGAAATGACTCAGCTCAGTGCCTGGCACCGAATCAAAGGGTGGCATTTATAGGTTACCTCCTGTTGCTCCTGACCGTATTTCAGTGACAGCAATCTAGAATGGAAGAGCCCAGCATAGCTGAGTCAAAGCCCCTCTTTTGAAAATAGAAACTGGTTTGTTCATGTCCGACTCTGGGCCAGGCACCGTGGGGACACCGGCATGGGAGACATGCTCTCCTGATGGGGGAGAGTCGAAGTGGGGATTGGGGTGAGGGCCCTTTCCTTGCTCCTCTGGCCCAAGACCGCCTGAGCCCTCCTTTGTCCCCTGCCTCAGTAGCTCTGGGCAGATTCTAAATCAGAGCCAAGGGGCTGGGGGTGGGGGGTGACACCGCAGAACTGAGTGTTGTGGAGGGCATCTCATGCTCACGGAGCTCTGGGTCCCCGTCCCTCCCCAGGCAACATCCCATGGAAAATCAGAGAGAAAAATCAGAGCTAAAAGAGCAAAGGAGGGGCCAGGAAGGAAGCTGTGGAGAGAGGAGTGGGCGAATGGTCACTGACATATGCTGACAGAGGCCACTTGGGCAGGTCGCAAGGGGCCGCATCGGGGGGCAAGCAGGCTTCTCCTTGAAGCTCGGCAGCTTGTTCGATTGCATTAGGCTCAGGAAGGCACTGGCCCCTTCATTGTCCAAATTGCAGTTTAACTCAATACTGCGGGTGGGCTGGGCTGGCCAGGAACATTGCTTTGTCCAGCTGTCTTCCTGGGGCCAGGCATGTCCCTGTGGCCCCCTAGAAAGGCTCGCTGGGCCCGAGTTGGGCAGGCACAGCTCCCCTCCCACTCAGAAGCCGCTGTCCCCAAACCTCCCGGTTCCCCCTCTGAACAGCCAACCAGCGGCTAGAAGTCCACAGCATTTCACTATCTAGAGGGCAGGTAAAGAATGGGCCGAGTGAGGGGCATCCACCCTAGGTGAGGGAAGGGGCATTTGGAGGCGAGACCGACCTTCTGGAAGTGAGGCATATGCCAGAGGGCATCCAGCTTCACTGGCGGCTTGTACTTTCTCAGCTGACTGCTCCGCGTCTCATACAGCTTCCCCAGGATCACCTGCAGGCCAGAGAAATGCAGAGGTGAGGTGGTCTCCTGGCTCGCGGAGGAGCCCGACCTATGATGAAGGGAGGCAAGGGCAGAGAGTTGGGCTTCCTGGTGTTGCAGACCCATGGGTCACGTTCCTCCTGCCTCCGGCCCTTCTCCAAGGCTGATGTCACGGCACCCACTCCCCTGGCCACTGCTCAGTGGCCTCCGGCGTGGGACCCCCCCCGCCCCGTGCTGCGAGCATGTTGATCTGTTTCTGGTTTGGCCCCTAGAACTCACAGGGTTGCTTCACAGAGAGGTAACTTCCCCGTGATCTGATCCAGCTTGAGCTTTGGGGATCCTCGTGGCACATGGCCCCTACTAAGGTCCTAGACGGGCCCTATTCGTGGGCTCTGTTTCCCTAAAATTTGTGATAGTCATATGTTTTGTTGTGTACTTTCTCTTTTCTTTCTTTTTTTTCATGGAAGTATAGTTGACCCGCAATGTTAGGTTAGTTTCGGGTGGACAGCGTAGCGATTCGACATGCCGTCTGTCACCATACGACCCTGTTACAGCACCATTGACTGTGTTCCCTGGGCGGAATCTTTTATCTCCGGGACTTATGCATTCCATCACTGGAAGCCTGTATGTCCCGCTCTCCTTCAGTAGGTCCTTTGGATCAGCCGTCTTCTCTGCCTTCTAGAACAGTTTTGCAACTATCTGCAAACCAGAGATGCTCTCCAGCTGAGAGTCACCAAGCCTGCCTTCAGAATTGGAGGGATGCACGCACCCCCCTTTCCCCTTCCTAAGTGGAAATGGATCCCCCTGCTGGAAATGGGTCGCCAATGCCTGACAGACGGGGTTGGTTACCGTAGGATTTGCTGAATTCAGCATTGAGTGGAGGGGCCCAAGATGAGGACTCACTACATGGAAGCTGTTGCCGAGAATTTCCATTTGAGGACACCACCATCAAAACCCCAGGACATCCTTTGCGGCTGGAGAGACAGGCTTCCCCTCGGATGGTGGCAACTTGACCTTGCAGACCAGCCATCTTATCAACCCCAGGCCCCAGCCCCAGTGTTTGTGGGTCTGGGTGTTCCTCCCAGTTTGTTAGACAATGTACAGCCACAGAGAATCTTGGAACAGGAAGAGAACCCTGGGGTTGGTTCCACCAGTGTTTTCTGAGCGCCTACCATGCACTAGGCACGGCAAGGCGGGCCCTTTCTGACCCTTTCTTTCCCCAGTGAGGGAACTGAGGCCCCAACTAAGTGGCGGCTCCCTCAGAGTCACACCCGGGGAGTGGGCCCCAGTTCCCAGCCAATGCTTGGAGGGGAGTCACTCCCATTAGTGGGGTGTTCTGCCAAACGGGGAGGGGCACTGGCCACGGTTGTCTCTAATGTCAGAAGATGTGTCCCCGGGAGCTTGGTTTTCCATGGATTTGCGACACTCTGAGTCCCTGTGAAATTGCCGCTAATTAAAAAACACGACCAAACTGGAGCTATAAAGCGGTTTGTAATGACAGCGCTCCCTCTGAAACTGGTCGTTACCATATAAGTCGACTCTTTCTTGAGCCATTAACGAATAAACTAGTCATGGGCTGCTTTTAAAATGTTATTACAACACTCTGCTTTTTAGTGAGCTGGTGTCTCGTTCTCTACCAACATCAAGGACAGTGGGAGGGGCCCCCTACCCCTCAGTGACGCTCCCGGCCTGTCCAGAAGGCGCCAGGATCCTCGGTAAAACTCTTCGGCTCCCCATTTTGGCTCTAGAACATCTTTGCCCTGTTGCTGAACTCCAGGCTTTCCCATAATTAGCAGGGGTGGGACCTTGCCATCAAGAAGAGCCAAGACTCTGGGGCTACACACACACCCCCCGAGTCCGGGCCTTGCTCTGACGCCTTTGGCCAGTTGCTTAATCCCTCTGCACCTACGTTTGCCCACATGAAAATGAAATAACCGGGGCGCCTGGGTGGCTCAGTCGTTAAGCGTCTGCCTTCGGCTCAGGTCATGATCCCAGGGTCCTGGGATCGAGCCCCGCATCGGGCTCCCTGCTCCGCGGGGAGCCTGCTTCTCCTTCTCCCTCTGTCTACCACTCTGCCTACTTGTGCTCTCTCTCTGTCAAATAAATAAATAAAATCTTTAAAAAAAAAAAAAAGAAAAGAAAAGAAAATGAAATAACCGAGACGACCTGACGAGATCCCCGCCTCATGGTGTGCTCAGGAGACGGAATGCGGGAACACGGGTGCACGCTCAGCCCAGCTCCCTGCCTGGAGCAAGGCAGAGGGAGAACACTGGCTGGATTGCTGCACCAGCCAGACACGCGAAGATCGTGCTTCTAGTGAAATCCGTGTGGCACTAGGCACACATCAGTCTGGATCGACTGCAGCTCACACCGTTAGCAACTGGCAGCGTGGGGACATGGTTCTGTCCTCAGCCTCAATTTCCCTGTGTGGGCCCCGCCTCTCTGAGGCTCAGTTTCCATGCCCAGGAAATAGGAATAGTGCCCCCCTTGGGGGCTTTTGTCAGACATAAACGAAACGATGTGTATGATGTACAGGATGGGTTTAGCATGTGGCCTATTCATCAGTTTGAAAAGAAAATGTATTCCTAAAGTATAACAAAATGTGTTCTTTATAGCATCTTGCTTTATGAGCCTTTTCTTTAGTACAGGGCATATTTCTGTCCCGGCCGGGTCAGGTCAGTTGAAAATCAGATTTCTGGATGGGCGGAGTCGTGGAGGTTTGGTGGAAGGAGTCCCCGGGTAGGAGCTGGGACACCAGGTTCTGCTCCTGCGTCAGAGGTACACAGGGCCGGGCCAGAATCTTCCCCTCTCAGGCTTGAGTAGGGGTTGTGTGTGATCATCACCAAGACCCTTTTAGCACAGCACCTAGCAGCTTGGTTGCCACCCCCAGCCTCGCCCCTCCCCATTTATGACAAACGTGCACAAATGTCAGTCTCACAGCTTTGCCAGGCCAGCCCCTCCCTCCACTCCCATTCCAAATGGGGGCCACTGGAGTGGGGGATGCATTTACCTTGTGCTTTTTCTCCAGTTTAATGGCTTTCTGGGTGGCCTTCTGCTCCTGCACCCAAAGCTGCTGGTAGCGATGCTGCAGTAGGTCAAAGAAAGGGGTGGAAGGCCTGCGGGGAGGAAGCGCAGAGAGGCTTGAGGTCTTGGAAGGCCACCGCATTCTCCGCCGAGGACGCCCACCTGACCCTCAGGACTGTGCTCTGGGAGATGGTGACAAAGACTCCCCCCGCCCCACCAAAAAGCGGACTTTAGACAGGCTTCTCAGAGCCCTCTTTTCAACTAGACCTTGCCCTTGGGCCTTGGGCCTTGCCCTTGGTCTGCTGAAGCCAGTCTTCACAAAGAATCTGTGAAGTCAATCCCCCATCCCACCCCCGGTCGGTATCAGTATCTGATCACCTTGGCCTGCCTTTACCCAGAATCCCATCAGGTCAGTTCAGCGAGCATCGCCCTGCCCTCTATGTGTCCTTCCCTGACCCCCACCCCCTGCTCCCGGGCTGCAAGTCCCCACCTGTGCTGTATTCAAAACGGGGCCCCATGCTGCACTAAGTCTCTTTCTCCTTGTGCGGTAGCACTGCGTGAAATCATTGCCACCTCTCGTTTCTGACTCTGGCTCTCCTTGACAAGGGTCTCCAGCCTGGGAGAGCACATACCCTGTGCTGCGCATTTTGTTCACCCCACCCCTTCGCAACGCTGTCAGGCGGGTACCGTCCCTATCCCCATCCCAGAGCCTTGGGGGGGCGGCGAGTGAGACCTGCCCAGAGTAGCCGAATAGGTAACAGGTGACAAGGGCAAGTTCTTCACGGAAGAACCAGAGCTAATGATTGCAGGAGGGAATGATGGAGCCAAGGGGGCGTGGGAATCACCGGGGTGCCGCTCCCAGCCAAAGAACAGGTGGAGGTAATAATAATCATCAGTGGCTGCTAAGGCCATTCGGTGGAGACTACAATGCGTGGGGCAGGCTGCAGCAGCTGAACCAAATGACCCATTTCTTTATTGTGGGAAAATATATACACAACATACAATTTACCGACGCGATCAATCTTACCATTTCTGAGAATGACAAGCAGACATTTGTGATATACAGTGGGAGGTACGCAGTACCATCCACCCAAAATTCTTTGGGAAAAGAAACCAAAGTACCCTGACAGTCATCAGATTTCTAGACAAGCACTGTCAAATCGAAATACAACGCAAGTCACCTTGTCACGAGGACTTTTCCAGGAGCAACGTGAAAAAGGAACAGGCAGAATTAATTTTACTAATATATTTTATCCCTCTCATTACCAATGTATTTTATGGACCTAATCTAGCCAAAATATTAACACACCAACATATAATCCTTTTAAAATATTCATGGGGTGTTCAAAAGATTCAGTTTTGAAATTTGAATTTGGGACCCCTGGGTGGCTCAGTCGGTTAAGCGGCTGCCTTCGGCTCAGGTCATGATCCCAGGGTCCTGGGATCGAGTCCCGCATTGGGCTCCCTGCTCGGCGGGGAGCCTGCTTCTCCCTCTGCCTGCTGCTCCCCCTGCTTGTGCACGCTCTCTGACAAATAAATAAATAAAATCTTTAAAAAAACAGAAATTTGAATTTAAATCCGTCAAAATTAAATACAAAGGTAGATTCAGCTCCTCAGTGGCACCAGCCGCGTTGCAAGGGCTCAGGAACCACCTGTGGCTGGTGCTGCCACACCAGAGACACAGCTGTTGGCCTGCCTGCCACGCCTCGCAGGAAGCGCAGGGCGTGGGGAGCATGCTACGCACCCCCGTGACGATGCAGAGTGCCGAGTGTGGGACGTTCTGCAGGACAAGCGGCTCGAGCACCTCAGCAAACAAAGGACCGTGGGAAGGGAGGAGGAGGCAGAGGGGTAGATGACAGTGACCTAAGAAATGCACCCACCAGGTGCAGTCTGCGGACCTCGTTCGGATCCCGAGTCAAGCAAACCATCAGTGGGGAGGTATGTTTTGGGGCAACCGGGGCCAAGTGAACACTAGCTGAGGTTTGCAAGTTATTTAAGTGTTTCTGTTGGAGATGCATATAGAAGGGCTTGTGGGTGGAATAATTGGTTGTTTACAATTTGCTTTAAAAAGGAACTTCCGCAAATAATACAGTGAAGTGAAAACGGACGGCAGGGCATATCGATAATGGTTGGCGCTGTGTGGTGGGGGTTGGTCACGGGCATGTACTATAGTGCCTGCGATGCTTTCGTGCATCTTTAAAATTTTTCATCCTAAGCAAAAAGAGAAAAAGAAGAAGAAACTGTGAATCAGGCTCATTGCTTTCCCCCCCGTCATGTCTTTCTGACCTTCCTTTTGATGGTGAGCAATCCTAGCCAGCTTTTCTGCCTCTCACGTCTGAGCTGATTATTTCCTCATTTCCCTGGGCCAGAGAGTCTCAGATTTTTTTGGTGCATAAGAACCCCAGAGGTTCTGAGTTAGGAAGTGGGAGGGGGGCCCAAGAAATCACATTTTCAGCAAATATAGTTCTGATACAGGGTGTGTGGGTTGAAGGGTAAGCCCTCCAAGTGATGTTTCCATCCTCATCCCTAGAACCTGTGGATATGACTTTATTTGGAGAAAGGGCTTTTGCAGAGGTAGTCCAGTTAAGGATCTTGAGGTGGGATTAATAACTATGCAAATGCTTTTTGCACTTGTCCAAAGACAAGTGTCCTCATACGAGGACATACAGCAAAGAGAGACACGGGGAAGAGGAGGAGGTGCGGGGGGGGGGGACAAAAGATGACAGCACAGTGATGGGGCCACAAGCCAAGCATACCTGGGGCCGCCGGAGGCTGGAAGAGGCGGGGTGGGTTTCTCCACTAAAGCCTCCAGAGGGAGCACAACCCTACCCCCACCTTGCAAAATTCTGGCCTCCAGAACCGTGAGAGAATATGCGTCTGTTGCTTTAAGCCAACAAGTGCATGGTAATTTGTGACAGGGAGCCCGGGAGCTAACACACAGGGGTTCCTCAGCCCACCTAGGGGAAACACCAGTAGAAACCGCCCTCTGGATGACGTCTAGAGTAGGTCCCGAGACTAGAAATCAGAGTCTCACAGCTGAAGGAGCCACAGAACAGCATTTTGCAACCTGGCATGTGCGCGTGGGTCACCGGGGGATCTCGTTACAGGTACATTCTCGTTCAGTGGGTCTGGAGAGGTCACAGGTGTTGTGGCCCAGGACCCCACACTTTGGGGCTTATGACCTAGCCCCAGAGGTCTTAGCCCCCGAAGTCCCAAGAGTTGTGGACAGTACCTTCTGAGCAGGTGTCTCAGGGGGAGGATCCACGGCTTTTCTCATTGCGTTTCTGGAAATGCAAGCACCCCAGGGAAGGTTCCTTTCTTCCCAGTGACCTTATCTCACGACTGGGGACTGCAGAAATGGAAGTATTAAGAAGAGACAACCCCCCCCCCCCATTCCTGAGACAAACCTCGAGCCTCTCTAGCTTTGTGTGTTTTTGGGTTTTTTTAGAGGGGGAGGGGCAGAGGGACAGGGAGAGAGAGAATATATTTTTTCAATTTTTATTTATTTTATTTTTTTTAAAGATTTTATTTATTTGTCAGAGAGAGTGAGAGTACAAACAGAGGGAGGGGCAGAGGGAGAAGCAGGCTCCTTGCTGAGCAAGGAGCCCAACGCGGGACTCAATCCCAGGACCCTGGGATCATGACCTGAGCCAAAGGCAGATGCTTAACCAACTGAGCCACCCAGGTGTCCGGAGAGAGAGATTTTAAGTAGGCTCCACATCCAGTGGGGAACCCAACAGTGGGCTCAATCTCATAACCCTGAGATCAAGACCTGAGCCGAAACCAAGAGTCAGATGCTTAACTGCCTGAGCCACCCAGGCGCCCCTCTGGCTTTGTGTTTGATTTGGCCTGCACAGCAGTCTTAACAGACTTTGAGGTTGTCATCAACAGTTAAAAGTTGGGAAATTTTACATTAAAAACCAACTTTCCAGACTGTCTTGAAAATGTGCAGCTTCTGACCGTGTGGTCTCTATGTAGCAACTACTGGGTGGAGCCAAGTGTCACCTGTCACTTCGCCCCATGCCTCTCCCTTCCCTGTTGCCCCTTTACCTGCGCCCTGCACCCCATCCATTCTCCTGGTGTAGTCTGACTCCCCAGTATGCAGACTTCCGTGGGACTGGGCTGAGCAGGGACTCTATTTGAGCAGAGCCTCAGGGGCTCTGAAATGCCACTTTACAGAGCAGCCTGCCAGGCGGCTACAAACAGTGGCTCTTTGTTTTCTGGTTCCTTTACCCCTGTGGTGACTTTTATTGCTTAATTATTACACGCCCCATGCTTCTGAGCAGCCTAATTTATGGCTATGCTTTCTAATGACATGAGATGCGTAACCTCACAGTATCTCCCCCCAGAGGCCGTTCACAACAGAAGAGCGGTCTTCCCAGCAGCCCCCACTGCAGGCATCACCAAGAGCCTCCCTTTGAGGCCCCCCTACAGCCTGGGCCGACCGGCCTTGTGTCCTGCTATGGCCAGTGGTTATTACCTGGAGACACGCAGGGAGGGGCTCAGGGCGGGAGAACAGCTGAGAAACCTTGGGGGTCACGGCGGCCCCAGCCCGGCTGGCTGAGGGAGATCCAGCAGGTTCTGCCCATTTGTGCTCTGGCTCATTAACTTGGATAAAAAGGTGGGGAGGCTTGTCAGGACACAGATCGGATCACATCACCCTTTCCTGTTTTAACCCCAAGCCTAGACTCCGGGCCGTGGGCCCCCACCTGGCTTACTCTCGGCTTCTCCCGGTCTCAGCCGTGGGGCCGCCTCCTCAGACAGCCTGCCCGACAGCCCATCCTCGGCCGCCCCCCGCCAGGTGCCTGCCCACGCACAAGTGCTCGGGTCATTGGTTCTCTGGTTTGTCACCGACCTCGGCCACTGGATGCCCACACCACCAGGGCAGGAATGGTTCCTGTGAGCGGCACCGTGTTGCTCTCAGCAATTACGTGTTGTTGAAAAAGAGGGAAGGCAAATCAGAGAAAGAAAGACCAGGCAAAGTTCTGGGAGATGCACTTTTTCATAATTCAGGGTATTTTACGTTAGGCTACGTAGAAGGTATGATAAAGGCCATAAGTTGATGGACGCTGCCGCTCGATGGACGAAGGACAGTCTTCTCAACAGATGGCCTGGAAATGATTGGACATAGTGGGCAAAACCCCACAAAATAGCTCTCGACCGGAGTCGCAGACCTTCCACAAGAATGAACTCAAAATGGATCATGGATTTTGATGTGAAGGTAAAGCGATTAAAGTTCCCCCAAAAACGCAGGAGGAAATCTTTAGGAGCTCAGGCCTGGCTTGGTGCTGATTTCTGAGACTTGGCATCAAAAGCATGACCCGTAAGAGAAAAGAGAAGTGATAAATTGGACTTTTTCAAAGTGAAGAACTTTTGCTCTGTGGAAGGTCCTCTCAAGAAGATGAAAAGACCGGGCGCCTGGGTGGCTCAGTTGGTTAAGCGACTGCCTTCGGCTCGGGTCATGATCTCAGGGTCCTGGGATCGAGCCCCACATCGGGCTCCCTGCTCCTTGGGAGCCTGCTTCTCCCTCTGCCCCTCTCTCACTCTCTGTCTCTCATGAATAAATAAATAAAATCTAAAAAAAAAAAAAAAAAAAAAGAAGATGAAAAGACCAGCTACCCAGACTGGGAGGAGGTCCCTGCAAACCACACATCTGGCCAAGCGCTCCTCTCTAGAACGTGTGGAGAACTCTCAAACTCAACGTGGAAAGCAAACCAGTTAGAAAGACAAGAAGAGGCATTTCATCAGAGGGAGTACGGCTGACCAATAAGGACAGGAGAAAATCGTCCACATCCCCGCCCTCAGAGCCATACAAATTAAGACCCTGATGACATTCCACTACACACTTATTCGTGCAGAAATGAGAAACCGCAAATGCGGGCAAGGATGCAGAGAAACCAAGCCCCCCTCCCCCCCACATTGCTGGTGGGAACGAGTATAGGCACTCTGGAAAACAGGTTGACAGTTTCTTAAAAATCTAAACATACAGGGGTGCCTGAAGCCTCAGTCGGTGGAGCATGCAACTCTTGATCTCAGGGCCGTGAGTTCGAGCCCCACGTTGGGTGTAGAGATGACTTAAAAATAAAATCTTAAAACAAGAACAACCCAAAAAACCCTAAACGTACACTTACCGTATGGCCCGCAGCTGTACTCCTGAGCATTTATTCCAGAGAAATGGGAGCTTACATGTATACAAAAACCTGTACACAGATGTTTATAGCAGCTTTATTTGTTATAGATAATTGATATTTGTTATACACCCAAAATATCCTCCAGTGGATGAATGGATAAACAAACTGGGGTCCATCGGTACTACGGAACGCTGCTCAGCGGAAAAAAGGATCAGGCTATTGGAACACACAACTTGGATGGATCTCAAGGTCATCGCGCCGAGCGGAAATGGACAATTTCAAAAGGTCACCTACTCTGTGATTTCAGGCACATCACATCGTGGAACTTTCCAGGGATTAGGGAATGGTGGGGAGCGGAGTCACTGTGGTGACTTTGAGGTCTTTGAGGTGATGGAACAGTTCTGAATCTTGATTGTACCACACAGATCTACACACACACACACACACACACACACACACCCGAGCGCATGCCAAAGCCATGAAGTCTGTGTGTTGTACCAACGCCACGTTTTTAGTTTTGACGTTGCATGTAGTTATATAGGATTTTATCTTTGGGGAAAGCTGCATGAAGAATATACAGGATCTCTCTGTACCGTCTCTACAACTTCCTGTGAATCCAGCATTATTTCAAAGTACAATATTGTTTAAAATGCAATCAAGCATGTTAGAGGAGAGGCTGGAGCAGCTTCCTTCCTCCTTTATGGGAAAGTACCATAAAATTCCTGCCGTGCAAAGAGGTAAACAAAGAGCACAGGGCCCCAAAATGTAGGGGAGAGATGAAGATAGGGTTTGTCCAGCAATTTTTTCAAGTCTGATTTTTCTGTAATTTGTGGTTTGTGGTATTCGTCAGCTTACTTAACTTTGTAATTTGTTCTCTTTTCTTTTCTTGGTCTAATGAGGAGTTAAGTTTTGAGCCTAAATTTGTATTCATGATTTTGAATTTTTTTTCCTCAAAAGGGGCCCCAAACTTGAATATGTTCCAAGTTGGACAAATCTGGAGCTGCCCTCAAGTGTAAGTAAGATCTTATTTTAATTATAAGAGGATGGTATCTATAAATTTATGCTAATGCACGTGAAAACCCAAACAAAACGGGTGATTGGCCTAGGACAATATAGAAGCTCAAAGTTGACTGAAGCACGTAAAACGTTAACAGAGCCTTGAGCACTGGGCCTGGGGATCTGTACACATCAGCTCTCACAACCTCACCTTGGATAGTATTCCAGGGCCTTCCAGATTGTTCTTAAGAAAGCTTCCCAAATCATTTTCTTATACTTGTTTTTAAAGACTTTGTTTATTCATTTGAGAGAGAGAGAGAGCACAGTGGGAAAGGGCAGAGAGAGGGAGAAGCAGACTCCCCGCTGAGCAGAGAGCCCGATGTGGGCTCGATCCCAGGACCCTGGGATCATGACCTGAGCCGAAGGCAGACGCTTAACCATCTGAGCTACCCGGGCACCCCGAAAGCTTCCCAAATCATTATCATCCCACATTAACTGGGACCTGCTGTCAGCCCTCCACCTGCCCCCGAGCCTAGGAGGAGGTGAAGCAGGTCATTCAGGGCAACTCAATCCCAGCCCCTTCCCACCGAGCTTCCAGCCACGGGGGAAAGAAACTTCTCCCAGTGAAGCTGGAAGTTTTGATTCTTACACTCGGTTGGACATCTTAACTAGCACACGGGAATGTCTTGTACTGGATGTGAGCCTAAAGGCCGAGGGCATCTGAGATTTCACCAGGGTAAGAAGCTGACCCTCAGAGCAGGTTTGAACAGGATCAACAGCGCACCCCTGGATCCCCCCTGTTTCATCTTCCAGTCTCAGCTTAGATGAGATGCTCATACCCCCACCACCAACCACCTCGCTCCACCATCCTTCCTGAGACCTCCCGTAGCCCTGCAGGAGACTTTGCTGTCCCTGCTATATAGAGCATGGGATGTTCTAGAATTCCCCTGTGGCTCCCACTTGTTCGCTGTGCCGGTCACATTTATAAAAGTGATGGTGTCTTTAGTAGGAAATATTATATAGTTGTCAAAAAGAATGAGGTGGCCATATGTGTAATGACCCAGAAAGATCTCTGAGACCTCTGTAAAATGTGAAAACACAAGTCCAGGGGAGAAAGAGCCATACGCATATGCATACACCTGCATCCACACAGGTGTGGAAGGGTGGATAAAGGCTGGAGAGAATCTGCCGATGATGGCAGACGGGGTTGGGGGCAGGCACAGGGCGTGGGGCAAGAGGACCCTTCCCCTCCTGTCCGTTTACTGGTTATAGGACTGTTTTGCAATGAATAAAACAAAAAACAAGGAAGGAAGGGAAGGAGGGAGGGAGGGAGGAAGGGAGGGAGGGAGGAAGGAAGGAAGGAAGGAAGGAAGGAAGGAAGGAAGGAAGGAAGGAAGGAAGGAAGGGAGGAAGGAAGGAAGGAGGGAAGGAAGGAGGGAAGGAAGGAAGGAAGGGAGGAAGGGAGGAAGGAGGCGCCTGGGTGGCTCAGTCGTTAAGCATCTGCCTTCGGCTCAGGTCATGATCCCAGGGTCCTGGGATCAAGTCCCACATCGGGCTCCCTGCTCAGCAGGGAAGCCTGCTTCTCCCTCTCCCACTCCCCCTGCTTGTGTTCCCTCTCTCGCTGTGTTTCTCTCTGTCAAATAAATAAATAAAATCTTTAAAAAAAAAAAAAAGAAAGAAAGAAAGGAGGGAAGGGAGGGAAGGGAGGGAGGGAGGGAGGGAATTCCAAGCCTGAGAGTTCATGTGGCCCAGCTGGGGTCACACAGCCAGTAATGGGGGTGGTGGATCCAAGCCCCCCAACCCCCACCCCTGAGAACATCAGACCAGAACGCTCAGCAGCTCCCCACAAGCAGCTGAGGGTGGGCCAGGCCTTCAGGGCCGGGGAGGCGCCTGGCAAGAGCCCAGCCCTGTATGGTTGCTGTTGAGGAGTTTTATTAGCATTTTCCCAGGTCCTAGACCCTTCGAGGATGCATCTTTAGGAGCCATTTCCTTGTTTTCTTCTGCAACTACTTTTTGCTGCTACCTTAAAACATGTTCAGCTTTTTTTCTTTTGAAGTAAATGCGATTCTTTATAATAATAAAAAAAAAATAGGCATTTTTCTCCCACCCCAAAATGAATGATTTTTGCCACAGGCAGAGGATCCCCTGTGGTCACAATTATAGCTATCCTGTCTGCAGCTTGCTTTTGAGAAGCTGGAAGGGGTGCATACAGAAGGTCTTAATTATTTATCCTCACTAAATGAGGTGGGAAACGTGGAAGTGAGGAAGCCAAAGCCCAGAGAGGTCAAATGGCTGATCCAGGGTCACACAGCACATTCCGCCAGCAAAGCCTGGACTCTTGCCCTCGGGCTACCGCCATGAGAATGCCAATCGATTTACACCGAGCTTGGAGTCTGCCAGGGAGCCAACTGCAGACAGAGGCGAGAGCCAGGGGGGCTGGCTACTCTCAGATAGCACCCCAGACCTTCCCAGACACTTGCTGTCTCACCAGGCCCTGTAACAGTGCCTGGTCCACACAGGAGCCGAGGCTTTTTTAACAATGCACATCTGACCCTGTCTTTCTTAACACCCACAGGCGCCTTCTCATTGCCCTTGCGGCGTGGGGCACAATTTTTAGGGGCTCTGTGCTATCTCCCGGACCACATCCCACTCCCACCTCCTCCCAGACCAGCGCACCCCCGGATCCCCCCTGTTTCATCTTCCAGTCTCAGCTTAGATGAGATGCTCACGCCCCCACCACCAACCACCTCGCTCTACCATCCCTCCTGAGACCTCCCATAGCTCTGCAGGAGACTTTGCTGTCCCTGCTATATAAAGATCTTTTTGACATTTTTTACAACAACTAGTTCAATAACCACCTGTTCCAGCAGGCTCTAAGCTCCATGGAACAGGGGTCAAGGCTGGATTGTTCTCTGTGCCCCTCCCAGCCTGGACAGCCAGCCTGCACTGGGTAAAAAGGCTGAGGGGCTCCAGAGTCCCACTCCCTCTCCCTGTAAGAACCCCCTCCCTGAGGACAGCTCTCCTCCTTCACTGCAATGCCCAAGAGGGGGTCTTTGGAAGATACTAGCTTTGCCTTGGGGAACCTAGTGATGGGGGCGGGGTGGCCCTTCCGTCCTGCAGAAAGGGTACAGCCACGGAGGGCAAGCCCCCAGGCCTTTGGGTCCCTTTCTCTCTCTCTCATGGGGGATGCTCTGTAATTAAAGCCAGCATGTCGGAGTGGCTCCTGGATCCCGAAACGGGCAGCCGAGAACAGAGGGCCCGCTCAGGACAGGTGGCACAGGATGGCAGCCCCTCCCTGAGGATGTTTAGTCTAGGAGGCCTCTGGCTGGTGTGTGTGTGGGGGGCGGTCCTCTGAGAGCCCACCCAGCCAGGGGAATCTTTGACTCTCAGACCCGTTCGCTATGAATCTTTAAAACCATTCAAAAGTGATTAGGGCTTGTAAAAGTCTATGCTTCCACATGATATTGGAGGGGTCCCCAGAGCACAGGGGTTGGGATGTGGGGGTGGGGGCTGCTCGGAGTCTCTCCAAAGAGCAGAGAGGATCAGGGGGCTGGCCATACGCAAGCATCTGGGGAGGGGGTCCTGGGCCAGGAAGGCAGGAGGCATGGGACCAGGTCCACCCCGGAGCTGGGGAGCTTGGTCCCAGCGGGGATCCTCCTGGAGGCAGGGAGAGGCTGTCCACAAAGGGGTTCTGGGGACTTTGGGGGTCATGGAAATGTGCTGTATTTTCATTGAATACCCCAGTATCTAAATTTTTTTAAAGTAATCTTTACACCTGACATGGGGCTCAAACTCACGACCCTGAGACCAGGAGTTAGACGCTCCACCGGCTGAGCCCGCCAGGTGCCCCCATCCCCAAGCCGGATAAATCTGTCAAAACTCATCAAATTGCACACGAACCATTTCAACATCTAAAAATTACACTCCAATAAAGGTGTTTTAAGAGAAAAAACTAAGAAGATGGGTTGAGGAGAAAATGACCAAGGCAGGAGCCCTAAGAGAGGAAGGTGTTGGTGAAGGTACTAGGGAGCTACGGATGGTTTCTGAGCAGGAGGAGAGAGGATGAGGCATGGTGACGGCCACACTTCACAACTCTTGCTGTGGTGGTGGGGGTGGGTGAATTAGGCTGGGATGGGGGCGGCGACATAGGATTTGAGGACCCAGGCCATTCCAGGGGAGGAAAGGCTACACATCCTATGAATGAGATCTCGGCCCTGTGTCCACTTACTCGTTTGTCTGCTCACCCATCTGACCCTCCCAGGAGCAGGAACAGCACCCCCCCACCATGGGCTGGGCGCTCTGAAACGCAGGGACATGAGCTCTGCACTCTGCAGCAAAAATAATGATAATTATCACAACGTACACTTCCTGCCTGCTTCCTCAATCCTGGGGACAACAGCTCTAGAGACAGATTTTTTTTTTTAAGATTTTTAAAAATTTATTTATTTGAGAGAGAGAGCAGGGGGTGGGGGAGAAGAACAGAGGGAGGGGGATAAGCAGACTCCACGCTGAGCGCAGAGCCAGATGCAGGGCTCAATCTCATGACATTAATATTCTCATTCCAAGACAGGAAATCCGAGGCCCAGAGAAGGTCACTGTCTTGCCCAAGACCACACAGCCGGTGAGTGTGACATTTGTGTGGGGAGCCTGTGGGCGCATCCACCTGCAGCTCTCCCCTCTGCAGACCTAAGCGCCAATGTAGAGATGCCGTGGGAGCTAGGAGGCAGGAACTTAATTCAGCAAGGGCGTGGGAGGAGGAACGTTCTCTCTGAGCCTTTTGATGGATCTTTGAGGATGAGCAGAGGGTAGTGGGGGTGGGGGAGTGAAGCAAGGGGACTCCTCACAGAGGGGTGGGCATGAACATCCCATCAGGCTGGCACCGTGCCTCCCAGCCCTGCACTGGCCTGATGGGCATCGGAGACTAGCAGCAGGTCAGAAATACCTCCTGTTTCAATGAGCACGTACTATACCAAGCCGCTGTCGAGCATTCCAGCTGCAGTCCCACTGATTCCTCATGACTCCGAAAGTGAAGGGGAACATTCCCGCTTTCCCATGGGGAAACTGAGGCTCAGATAAAGCCAGGAACTTGCCCAGGGTTTGCTCAGGGACACGGAGCAGGCAGGTGCCAGAGCCGGGGACCCCATGCAGGTTTCCCTGGCTCTAAAGAGTCTGCCTCCTCACGGTGGGGCTGTGCGCTCAGCGACCCCAAAGGAGGTCTGAGAGATCCAGTGGTCACTGTGCAGTGGCCTGTCTGGGTGGCCTCGCCGCTGGTCCTGCTCTGTGCCCGGATGGTAAAGCTGTGTTTTCCGTCCGACAGTGCTTCCTCTATGCAGAGAAGGCACTGGGTCCTGAGCCCGGGTGGCCCCATCCCGGGGGCCTCGGGCCCTCGCACACAGTTTCGAGGATTTCTGCGCACCCTTTCCGCTGTGTCTGAGCGGTGCCCATCAGTGACAAATTGTTTGCCCATAACCTGGCAGGAACCTCTCGGAGAAGTCCTCACCACCCTGATGTTTTCGCTAACAACAAAACCGTGTCAAAACTAAGTCTAATAAAGCGGAAAATGGGGAATAAAATGAAATGAAATCAGCTCTACTTGGGGTAGGCCTGCAAGAAACTTCAAATTAGTTCAATCCAATCCATCTTCGCTGCTTCGCGATTGATACCCCAGACCAGGGGTTGATCTCGGATGAAGGCACCAGGGACGAGCAAGGGAAATGGAAATTATCATTTGCAAACATTAGGCTGACATTTTGTACGTGCGGGGGATGAGGGCTGACAGCTCTGATTTGCCGGCTCGGCTCCTCTCTGCCAAAGAGCGCTCTGTGGATTAGGGGGGCCCCTTTCATGGCAACCCATCTTCATCTTCGCTGCTCATTAAAACTTTGTGGAGCTGGAGAAGTTGGCGGAAGAGAGGAAGCTGCAGGAACCTTCTGAGGGACTTCAGGTACACATTTGTTGAAAGGTGTTTGAGAAGGGAGCCTTGGGTCTGACAAACCGGATTTTAGTACGGCTATCCGTTCACAGCGGGCTAAAATAATTGGTCATCAGTGACTACTAATTCGGTTTAGTAGCCAGAGGCAATTTTTTTCTTCCTGGAAAATCAATGACAGCACGGAGTTCTGTTCAACGTGATTCCGCTCAAAACTGGTCCTTATTTGGTGCTTGATGCTTCTTCCAGTGGAGACAGCTATTTTGTTAAAATAGAATTAAAATCCATCTCTAATATACCAGGGGTCTGCTGCTCCCATGGGGCGGGCGAGGCACTGCGACCGGCCCCGCACAGCCCTGGAAGACTGGAGGGGTAGACAGTGGCCTCCGGGATGGGCCGTGGCCAAGGACCGTGGAAGGTCTGGTTTTGGAAGAGGGAGAAGGCCGGAGGGCTGGGCTTCTGCCAGAGGCTCTAAATCAAAACCGAGCCCACGAGGGACAGACAACAGTGGCACCGTGTAAGGGGCCCTAGCTGCTGGCACATCCGCCCGAGGTGTTCCTCCCTGCCCCGTGGGGCTTGCGTGCTCAGACGGGCTGGGGCGCCTTCCCTTCTCCTCCACCCCCTGAGGCTTCCAGAACGGGCCCCTCTGTCTGACAGCCCAGTGACTTCAGAGGCCGTCTGCTGAGCCCTCGGCTCGTGCCTACAGCAGCACTGTTGTTTCTTCCAGTAAGTGGTCCTGGCTTAACTTCGCCTCCACGGTACCAAAGCCACGGCTAAATCCTTTTTTTTTTTTTTTTTTTGCTTTTTTTTTAATTGAAGTTTTTTATCAAGATCGTTGTAGATTTCACGAGCAGTTGGAAGGAACAAAACAGAGATTCCCGTACACCCCATACCCCAGTTCCCTCGATGGTAACCCCTTACAAAACTAAAGAACAGGGCGCCTGGGTGGCTCAGTTGGTTAAGCGACTGCCTTCGGCTCAGGTCATGATCCTGGAGTCCCTGGATCGAGTCCCGCGTCGGGCTCCCTGCTCGGCGGGGAGTCTGCTTCTCCCTCTGACCCTCCTCCCTCTCATGCTCTCTGTCTCTCATT
The DNA here is from genome assembly GCF_029215605.1 of Mirounga angustirostris. NCBI lineage: Eukaryota > Metazoa > Chordata > Mammalia > Carnivora > Phocidae > Mirounga > Mirounga angustirostris. Next base: position 89,950,379 of record NW_026991723.1, on the reverse strand, counting down.
CTCTCTCTCGCAAATAAATAAAATCTTAAAAAAAAAATTTTTTTTTTTAAAAAACTAAAGAACAAAACCACCACCGGGATATCGGCAGCGACACAGTCCACGCATCTCATTCAGCTCTCCCCAGATTTACTCGTACTCATTTGCGTATTTATTTCTACGCAATTCCTCGCATGCAGGGGTTCACGCGCCCACGGCACAGTCGAGATACAAAACAGTTCCATCACCCCAGGCCCCTCCAGGGACCCTTGACCACCATGCCCCCTCCCTCCCACGCTGCACCCATGTGCCCGGGACCGCTCCATGTCACCCTCTCAAGAACCCCATGAGACAGAGGACCTGCAACTCTACTCTCTCCCTGTTTTACTGACAAAGAGACAGGTTGATGAAGTACTAGTGTTAATGATATCGAACGATTGGATGAAGTAATCTGCTCCGCTCTGCTACCAATATATATATATTTTAAAAATCAGAATTCACGTAAGAATCCAGATGTCTGGCTTTCCTTAGCGAGGCATTAGGATGTCTGTTAGGGCAATGCTGAGCCCCCATTCCCAGGGGTCAGTAACCGGCCGGAGCTGCTGCCCTTCGACCAGGCGTGTGCCCGACTGTGACGCAGACCCCACCACTCCCTCCTGCCTCACACAGCACCGACTTCCCCCCTCCTACCTGCCGGGCCTCTACAGGCGTGTGAAAGTCTACCCCCACTCTATGCCTCTTGAATCACAATACGATGTGGTGACAATACTTGGTGTCCCTCTTTTCAAGAGCTCCAAGAACTCATTACTGATGAACTCACAGCATTTATTCTGACCCAGGAGGACGTCGTGTTGACCCCACTTGCAGACGGAGATATGGAGGCCCACAGAGAGTGTAAGCTCAGAGTCCCTCAACGTGGGAGCTGGAGAGTGCCGTGCAGAGTCTGGGGTCTTCAGGCTTCACAGCTAGTTTTCCCATCCTCTCCCTGCCTCCACCTCTGCTCCCTCAGGAGGGGGTGGGAGAAGAGAGGAAACTCAGTCAGAGGAGGGAGGGTTTGGCAGGCCTGAAGGGGAAAAGCAGGGCCAACCTGCCCACTGGCCCAGGAGGCGTGACGCCTAGGCCCTAGGACATGGTTAGGGACCCATGGCAATGCTTTAATTTCTTTTAAAATCAGCACAGCCATGAAATATTTTAGATTATTATAATGCTTTTTTTGTGGAGGAAGGGGCTCAGGAAGGCAAGAGTGCCCGGGGGCTCGCGGAAGTCGTGCTCTCACCAACTGCAGGCCTGGGCCTGCATCCGAAGCTGCGTTTCAATCCTGTGGGGCCCAGAGAGCCTCAGTCTTGAGGACAAACAAGAATCACCCCGACAGCTTATCCCGGGTAGAGCGGCCTGGGTCCCACCGTCAGACTTTCTGACTCACCAGGCCCGGGGCCCAGGCCCCTGAGTTTTACCAGGGCTGCAGCCCCCCACCCCCAGGGGGTCCTGGCCCACGTGGCCCCCGGCACCCTTTGTGGGCGGTCCGGCTCTGAGCCTTTCCCATGCAGGGGACCCTCTAACCTGGCGGCCACCAGCACGTCTGTGGGGCGGGCGGCCTGTCAGCTCTGGCCCCCGGGGCCCGCTGCAGCCCCCACATCCCTCCTCACCCCCTCCGCCTTGTTCCTCAGTGTCCCCCCCTTGGCCTGAGGGCCTGTCTTTTCTAACTAGCCTGGAGGAAGGGGCGGTAATTGAGGTGCCGCTCTCCCTGGCAGGACTCTTAGAGCTAATTAGAGAAGAGGACCTCTGGGCTTCTGGTTATTTTTTTAATTGTTTGCGGCGCCAACGTAAAAACTAATGGCAGAGGAGGGAGGCTTAGTTAGTAGTGCACTCCTGACTTCTAAATTTGCCTAAGAGGTCATTTGCAATTTGTTAACATTTTTCACAAGGGTGAAGTCAATTAGCAGTTTCCCCACACAGGCGCCCGGAGGCAGGCGGCAGCAGGATGGGCAGCAGAGCAGGACCGGCTTTCTGGAAGCTTCTCTCTCAACCCGGAGGGCCTGCGCCTGAAACTTGGGAGCTCCCCCTGCGCACCTGCAGCGCACCCCCCCCCCCGCCCCTCTGCTCCAGGCACGGCAGGGGCTTGAGCCCCTCTGGGGGGAGAAGGCCCAGCGAAGCCAGTGGACATGACGGGGGACGGAATGCCTCGTGGACCACTCAGGCGTCTGCTGTGCAGGGGTCCTGGCCTCTGGGGACAAAGCGAGTAGCAGATGGGGCCTCCCTGCCCTGTGGGAGTGGCAGAGAGGGTGCCAGCATCTGGCAGAAGCTGAGGAGGGCCCCCTTCAGCCCAGCACCTCCACTCGCGGACTTGACCCTGAGGAATCTCACACGCGGGAAATGAAGAGCCAGCTGGATGTCCGGCGATGGGAGACAAATACAGCCACCCCGCGGGCCAGGGTGACATTTCCAAAGGTGTGGAGTGACAAAAGTCACCACACAAAGGGACTCATGTGTTCTGAAGCCACACAAACAAATATGCGTTATTTGTGGCGATCCAACAGTGTAGCAAAGGTGGGAAAACCCGATGGAAAGGATGCATGTTCCAACCTCAGGATGGTCCTCTGGGAACAGAGGGAAGGGCGTGCGGCTAGAAAGGGCTGAGGAGGGGCTCCGAGCTGTATTGGTTCTATTTTATTTCTTTAATAAGGGCTCGGGCGCAAATACAGCCAGGGGTAAAATTTGTGAAATCCGAGTGGCGGGTTCATGAAGTTAGTTATGAAAGCTTCTGAACGTCTCTGTAGTTTTGGAAGGTTTCCTAATAAACACAGAAGAAAGGAGTGGCAAAACGTTTGCTCCTCCAGAAAGCATGGATACCTATCATCTTCTGGCAAAACTTTTGACTGATTGCAAACCACTTTCTTATTTTCCACAAACACGGGATGGGCAGCATGTAACAAGACCCCGGGAGCAGGCATCCCAAAGCAATAATTTGGTTTCCCCAAAACCCCACAGTGCCTGAAATGCATGGCTTTCTGACTTTGTGGTAAGACGCCCTGATGATTATAGTGGGTGAATAGTGGGTAGCCCCCCAAAGATATGTCCTCCTTCTAACCCCCGGAGCCCATGAATGTGACCTCATTTGGGAAAGGAGCCTTTGCAGGTATAACTAGCTTTGGGATCTTGAGGTCAGATCACCCTGGATTATTGGGGTGAGCCCTGAATCCGGTGACACGTGTCATTTATTGGAGACCAAAGGGGAGAGACCAAGACACACTGAGAAGAAGCCGTGTGAGCACAGAGCTGAGCCTGGAGGATGCAGCCACAAGCACAGAGCACCCGGGGCCACAAGAGGCTGGCGGAGGCAGGAGGGATTCTCACCTAGAGCCTTCGCGGGGGAAGGGGGCCCTGTGACACTTGGAGTTTGGATTTCTGGCTCCACGTTAGGAGGGAATACATTTCTGTTGTGTGAAGCCACCCAGTTCGTGGTGATTTGTTACAGAAGCCCCGGGACACTGATAACGGAAGCTCAGCGCCCGACAGGTCCAAGCCCAGGGAAGAGTTGCTCATCTCACGTGCTGGCTGTTTCCAAGTTGGGGATGGATCACCAGCAAGCCAACTCTTCTTTCCCATGCAGTTGGGCAACAGGCACTTACTGAGCATCTACTACGTCCCGGGCCTGTGCTAGGCACTCGGGATACAGCAGTGTGCAAAACCAGGCAGGGCCCAGAGTCTCCCTGCGCCCTCTCCCGCCCTCTGCCGCCCCCCGCCCAGAAACAACGTGTGTGCGCCACGTTGCTGTGTTTCATTTTGTGTCCCGTTTCCTCTCGGTATCCCGAACACCCGGTGTGACGCCCAGCACAGGCGGGCACTGAGTGAGCACGCAGTACAGGACAGAAGTGACAGATCAGACCTTTGAGGTCAAATCCCACTCTCCAGCCACGCGATCACAGACAAGGGTCTCTGGGCCTCAGTTTCCCCATCTGTAGAAAGAGTGTTGCTACTCAAGGGTCATTCTGAAGGTCAGGGAAAATGCTGTGCACGGAGGGCCTGTCCCTGTGCCTGGGCCCAGAGGAGCTAATGAAATGGAAGCTGGTATTATTATGAATCGAACCTGGTGCAGGGTGCCTGGTTTTCTGCCATGAAAGGCCGCCTCCCTCTGGCCTCCAAAGGGAAAGGGACGGCGTTGGCCCCTGAGCGCAACATGTTCAGCAACACGCTTTATGCTATGAATTCTTTTGCATGGGGGTCTTGCATGGCAGCAGGACGGGGGGTTGTGTTGGGCTCGAAGCCTAGCTCTCCCCGCAGGACCAGCTGACCTGTGTCCCATGTCAGAGGGGCCACCGTGTCACTGAGGGGCAGAGCCAGCCACAGCCCAGCAAACCCTCCGATTGTGTCAAGGCTGGGGCTGCAGAGGCTGGGGCACCAGGCCCACTCCCATGCTTTGCCCACCGATGCGGGCAGGCGAGGCCCAGCTCTGGAAAAATCAAAAGCGGGAGAGCGGGAGCTGGGGAGGCCCCGAGGGGGAGCGGCCTGCGGCCTCATTAGCGCTGACCCTGGCACCGAGCGGCTCCTGATGGATGGGGTTCGGGAGGGCCAGGCCCCAGGGGAGCACGGCCCTATCCATTATGGGCCCATCAGCGCCTCCCTGAGCCCTCCCTGCTCCGAATGCCAAGAGCCTCGGGCCGGGAATAAATCTCTGTCTGGGCCGCAGGAGAGTGGAGAGGGAAAAAAGGCAAAGCATGAAAAATGTCTCATTCCTGGCTCTGGCAACAAAGCCGCCTTGGAGGAAGGAGTGAGCAGGAGTTTGGGGAGGTGGGAGAGGTTGAAGCAGGAGCAGCTGGGCAGGGGTCCCAGAGACGAAGGAGGAGAGGATAGCCGCCCCCTCCAACACCTCCTCCCAGCTACTCTCCCTGCCTGGGCCTCTTTTAACAAAAGGCCCTCCAGGTCAGGTCCATGGAAGCAGGCTGCCCCTGAGGAGGGGCCCCCTGTTGGACCCAGTTTGGGGTGTCCCAGGACCTGGCCTGGCAGTGATGTGTGGGTCTGGGGTGTGAGCCAACACCTCCCCGAGCATGAGGGTCCTAGAGTAAACTGCCTGGACCCGAACTTACAAGCTTCCACTATCACCTGTGAGCTCTTGCTACAGGGACATAACCTCTCCCAGCCTCAGTTTCCTTGTTGGTAGATGGAGGTGGTGGGTTACTCTGTGGAAAGCTGGGTCCCCGGGAAGGGCTCGCCCGCATCAGCTGTGGATCACTGTAGCTGTTGTTCGCGGATGCCATCCCACGGCCGAGGACTCACCCGTGCCCTAACCCTAACCCGTACCCTAACCCTAACCCTAACCCCCGGCGGCCTTGTGGATGGGGCTCAGGATGAGAAATGTTTTCCTCGCCCAGGCTCTGGCTCTGCCTCCCGGAAGCATGCAGGCTGTAGGTATGGACAGCAGCTCAGATCCTGGCTCTGTCACCGACTGGCCGTGTGGCCTTGGGCGGGTGACTCTCCGAGCCTCAGTCTCCTCATCTATAAAATGATGGAGTTGTAGGGATTTAATGAGATGATGCACCAGTCTGCTGTTTATTGAGGGCTCTGCTGCGTGAACCACCAGTCCTGCTCTCCAAACACACACACCGGTCCTCGTTTTCTTCTCTCAAGGCTCTGAGAATAAAGCCCCTCCACTGTCCTCGTTTGTTGTCATGTCCTTCGTACATAGTGGTTTCTCTCCCTCATGCTACCCCCCATCCTGCTGTCTCTGGGCCTTCCCTGAACGTATGATGCCTCATGTTTTTTAATTTGGTGCTACAAGTGTGGCCTGAGCAGCAGAATAGAGTAGGAAGGTCACCTCCCTTGTTCAGGACTTGCTACCTCTAGTAACGAGGCCAAGGGACACATTCGCTCTTTGAGGCAGCATCGCCACAATATTGATTCATAACATCAACCACAGGGGAACACAGTAGAGTCTGTTAAATGACACAGCACTCTGGCTTACCATCTCCTCTCCGGTCTCAAATGGACTGTGTGTTCACGTTCGGTAACTCTGTCTCAAAGCCGTCAAAGGCCCTGGACCACATTTGTCCTCAACAAAGACTTACTGAGAGCCTACTGTGTACCAGGCACAGCCAAAACTGACATTGTCCCCTGGCCTCCAGGACCAGAGCGTCCAGGAAAGCAGAGAACTATTTACTGTCAGGGTCAGGAGCAGGTCTGGGCGGGTTTCTTGGCCAGTAGGATGTGCATTTCAGGTGCGGGGGTACCTTGCGAGATCCACACGCTCCCCCTTGTGGTCAGGCCGGTTTCACTCAGCCGGCTTTCAGGCCACCAATAAATCTGGAGTTGGTCTCCCCATTCAGAAACTGTCTTGGATCCCCGGGACAGTCGTCTGGGAAGGGGCTTATTATTATTTTATGGGAGTTTGGGTGGGCGGCTTGGATTTTGGCCGTCAGCTCTGGGAGAAACAAAATAACCCAGAGTGACTGATGGGCCCATTGTAAATTTGTAAAATAAATCAGCTTGGCAGAAAGATTCAAAAAACCTGTCAGGCAGCAAACATTTTTTAACAGCCTGTGAAATTTCCTCCATCCTTCACATTTGTCAGTGTCAGGCTGATGATGCATCTGATAGCTGGGCGGGCATCAGCACAGACAGAGGGTGGGCTGGTAGCATTTCCTACCTTTCCTGTGTTTCTCGTTTCTCCATGGTCTGAATGCGTTCAGCACCAGGATGGGCGGTGGGTCTAGACTAGACTAACTGGTGGATAAACCAAGTTTTCTGCCCAAGTTGCACATTGCTACCAGCTTCACATTCAGATTCCAAAGTGGCCCTTGCTCGTGGGTTCATTTGGCGAGTGTTTACTGAGGACCTCTTCAGCAAGGGCACTGTGGTCAGCACCGGGGATGCTGAGGTGCACAAAGCAGGCTGGAGCATCCAGTGCAGTGAAGGTTCTGGGTGCCCCATCAAGGAGTTTGTCTATCGGGAAATGGGGAGCCACTGAAGGGGGAGGGAAGAGAAGGGGCACATCGGAAGGGAAGCTCATTGTGTCCAGAGTAAGTTTAAAGCTTTAAGAAAAATCCGGACAGAACGGTCTTCCACTCTCTCTCTCTCTATAGGTGTACACAGATTCTGTCTCACCCCCCTCTAGTGCAGAGAAAGCTTGGGGAGCATCTCCACCCGTGTTACCTCCATCCTTGTGTTTGTTAGGCAGGTAGGTCAGTGCCATGGTCACCATCACGAGTGTTCGGACCAGACCAATCCCCATCCCAGCGCAGAGCAGCCAGGGGCAAATAACGTCACCTCTCTGACCCTCTGTCTCTTCTTCTGTAAGATGGGATGTGAGAGTCTCAACCTGGCACTCACTGAGCTGTTCAGAGTCATTTAGGGAGAGGGTGCATCAGAGGCGCTCAGGCCTGACATGTAATTATAACAATAATACATGTTTGCCATTATGAGTTCAGAGCAGGGGCCTCCTACCTTTCATCTGGCCCATGTCATACACAGACATGCAGGAGGGGGCTGTTCGCTTATCGACTGAGTGATGGATCCTCCTGCTAGCATCCTTGCCTTGCATGTGGCATGAGGCTCCCAGGCAGGATTGTGGCAGAGCCCTGGGTGCCTAGAATCTGCCAGGAGCACCAGCTGCTGCCCGGCGCTTGCCGCTCCCCCCCCTCCCCGCCATCCCTGACTCATCATAATCGACAATGCTGGACCAATTAGGAGCAGTAACAATTAAGATGTGCCAAGGGCATGTGAACATTTGCAAACACTTACTAAAATGCATCAATAATTAAGTGCTTCTTTAATAGTTACATTTCTGGCCTCCAGACATATCTGTCTATGGACCTTGGGTCGCAGCATGCTTGGAGATCTGTGTTACGGCCCTACACGTGGGTAATGAGAATTTAAAATCCTTCCCTGACTTGAAGTCTGAGATTTGAGGGTGAGACGGTAGAGCCATAATGCATGGGCTCTCTCCAGCTGCCTGATCCTAGAGGGGTGGTCTTCAAAGCTGGCCAGCCAGACGGGGTATAAATCCTGCTCTGCCAGCTTGCATCCATAAGCTGCACCCCCTTTCCTGGGCTGAGAAGCAAATGATACATTGAGGCAGGATACCTGACTCAGAGGGGTGATATTAGCATTAGCGATTCCATGCACAAAAGTCCTGCCACATAAACTTAGTGCAGAGCAGCTTCTGTTACTGGTGGCCCCTACCTTTATCAGAGGGATCGGGATGGCCAGTCTACACCAGGAGGCTGCAAACTCAGTGTCCACCAGGACCAAATAACAAAAAGGAGAGAAGGCAGGCTGGGCGGGGATGGGATAGACAGAAGAGCATGCACGGATTCTGTCCCAAAGGGGCCCTGCCTCCCAGCCCCAGCCCCTGGTCCCAGGCAGGGGTATAGACCCCGGTTGCCTGGCTTCTGACTTTTTGGGAGAAGTGGGAAATCCAGGTTTTTATATGAAATCCCCTGACTTTTTAAAATGTGGCAAGTCATTCAAACTTTATAATTACTTCATGGGCCAAACAGCGTCGTGGCTCGACTTGGCCGTGGCCCCAGCTTGTGACCGCAAGTCCGCATGGGCTCTGTTTCCCGATCATTGCTGGGGGCCCCCACTTCCTTTTAGCCACACCAGCTCGTGAACTGAAATGTACCTTTCCGATGCAATGACAATCTGCCACAAATCAGTGTGGATTGGAAACCAAATCAGCTAACTGGAAAGGAAATAAGCCCAAACTCGGGTTTGGCTCCCATCTAGTAAGGAGAGGCTGAGGGGGCGGGAGGTGGGCCCCTCACACCTGTTATTTTGTCCATCGTAAGATACATCAAGGGCAAGAGGATTTGATATCGGAGGACAGGAGGAATAGCCGTGGTCAGAATTTTCTCTTGTGCGGCACTTGGCATGCTCGTTAGCATCCCTAGCTTGGAGTGAGTTTTCCGTGTATTTAGTCTGAGATGGGACTTTATTATTTTTTTTTAACATATCTGTACTTGTGAATAAATGGCACTCATTTGTTTCTTTGTCTATTTATTTATTGGACCAAATCGCCCCAACAACTCCTCGGGTAGTCGTGTGTAATCGGATTTGGTTTTTTAACATGCTTTTAAAGTAAAGAAATAAATACAATCGAGGCTTGTAAAAGGTGATCATTAGGAAATGGGCCTCGGCCCCATAACTTTAAAGTAATAGCCCCATTACGGAGAGGGGCGCTCATCTTTTAACTGCTCCTCGCACTTACGTTGTGAGGTGGAGGGGCTCTGCAGACAGGCTGGGCATCTCGGTAAAAGCTTTCCCAGCAGCCACTTAACCTCCACTTACGAAGAAATAAAGCGGAATTGATGCTGATTTGGGCCTGCTTTGGGGGATATTTTTGCTCTGTAAAAGCCCTTTTGCTTGCAATTTGCTGAGCTGCCCTGTCACATGAGAAAGGGCTGCTGTTGATAAAGATAAAGCTTTATGGCCACGATATTTGTTGCTAACAGCAACCTAATGCAGCATTTTCATTTTTGTGCAATTAATGTTAACGTCTGCTACGAAAATTGTCATTAAAGACCATTTTAAAATCCATTCAATTTGCATATGCAAAGCCCATTTACCATCACAGAAGATATAGCCCGCACTTCATCACGTCCTTCCCCTGGAATTGTAGCCACTCGGTTTTATAGCAATTTAAGATTTTATATTGAAAGCCAGATGATAATGGATGTCCTTTCTGAGCCCAGCTGACTTAAACTTTTCCATTGTACGTGGAATAATGTAGCCCCAGGACCGGAAACTATGGGTGTTCACACTGTACCTCAGTCCTGAGGAGGCAAGGTGTGGAAGAAAGAGCACTGGACAGGGAGTCCGCCCGCCTGGCTCTAGATCTGGCTCTTGTCTGGTCACAACTTGCTTGGGAAAGTCTCTTCACCTCTCTGAACTTCTGCTTTCTTGTTTTATTTATCTTATTATTTTTTAAGATTTTATTTATTTATTTCAGAGAGAGAGAGAGAGAGGATGAGGAGCAAAGGGAGAGGGACATGTAGACTCTGCACTGAGCGTGGAGCCTGATGCGGGGCTCCATCTCATAACCCTGAGAGCGTGACCTGAGCTGAAATCAAGAATCAGATGCCCAACCAACTGAGCCACCCAGGCGCCCCTATTTATTTTATTTTTCATCTTTTTTTAAGTAAGCTCTATGCGCAACATGGGGCTTGAACTCACGACCCCAGGATCAAAGAGTCACATGCTCTACCGACTGAGCCAGCCAGGAGCCCCTGCTTTCTTGTTTTAAATCAGGGCTTTGAACTAGGTGATCACTAATGTTCTATGTCTTCTGAAGTTTTTTCTTAAAGATTCATTTATTTAGAGAGAGAGAGAGAGAGAAAGTGGTGGGGAGGGGCATAAGGGGAGGCCTGATGGGGGGCTTGATCTCACAGCCCTGGGATCACCACCTGAGCGGAAACCAAGAGTCGAACACAACCGAATGCACCACCCAGATGCCCCTAAAATTTTGTTTTTAAATATAAGCACATCAGGTTGAGAACCCATTTCGGGGAGGTCAATTCATTTCTCCATGCCTAAGCCAGGCAAGTAACCGCGCAGACCTCCTGCACGGGGCTTTAAAGACAAGGAAATAGAGACCAAACATAATCTGGGAACCCTGGAACACCAAGTTACTGCCGTAACAGCCTGCTTACAGACGAGGAACTGGAAGACTTGGGAGGGAAAGAGGTGCGGACCATGCCGGGACTAGAACCCCAGGCAAACTCCTAGCCAGAGGTGCTCCCAGAAACCATGCTGTCTTGGAGACACTGGCGACCAGCCTGGACTAATCTAGTGATCTGGTGCATAGTGGGACTCTCTCTCCCTCTGCACTCCGGGCAGTCTTGGGAAACCTTGCCTTGCCCTGGAGGGACTGACTGGGGGCATTACTTCAAAGGTGGGTGAAGGATGGTGTGCAGACGATTAGTTAATCCAGTCCAGAAATGACCTTCCAGTGTGTCTCCAGTGTCACAGTCCAGGTTTTGAGGGCTGATGAATAGAAATGCATTTCGGGTGAGAGATGTCCACGGGAAATGGGAGAGCTTACTGCAGAGATGATGCTGATCTGAACTATGGGAACACGTAGGTTTTACTAGGTAGGGCTGTGAGAAAGGGCAGGGGAAAAAGCCTACAAAAGTATGGTGGCTGACTCTGTGGAAAACACTCTGGCAGTTCCTAAAAAAACTTAATCTAGAATCCCATATGATCCAGCAATTCCACTCGTGGGCAGATGCCCCAAAAGAACTGAAAGCAGGGCTCAAACAGGCATTTGCACACCCATGTTCATAGAAGCACTATTCACAATAGCCAAAAGGTGGAAATAACCCAAATGTCCATCAATGGATAAACGGATAAACAAAACATGGTGGATACATACAATGGGATATTATTCTACCTTAAAAAGGAAGGAAATTCAGACACCTGCTACGGACATGGATGAACCTCGAAGACATTATGGTAAATGAAATAAGCCAGACACAAAAGAGCAAATATTGAATGATTCCATTTAGATGAGGCATCTACAGTCTCAGAATCATAGAGACAGAAAGCAGAGTGCTGGCTACCAAGAGCTGAGGGGAGGGAAGAACAGAGAGATACCATTTACTGGGTGGGGGCAGAATGTCAGTCTGGGATGAAGAGAAAGTTCTGGAGACAGATGGTCGCAGTGGTTCACAGCAATGTGAATTTACTTAATGCCACTGAACTGGACATTTAAAAATAGTACATCCTACCACAATAAAAAATGATTAGAAGAAAAATTAAAAATAAAGAAGGAACCACCAAAAAGAAAGAAAGAAAGAAAGAATGGTGGCGGAGCCTGAGGAAGTCACCTATCCAGGACCAGTGAGATGGGGATGGGAAGGTGGCTTGGTCCACACAGATGGACCAAGATACTGGGTCTCCTGCATTTGGGTGGGACTTAGGGCAGCTGGACGCTCCAGGCCACTTTCTGCCAGCTTCGAGTGCTTCTATTTATTTGTACGGCGCGAGGCATAAACACCAGTGATTTTTGTGATGTTTGTACTATGACGTGGTTTGGGTTAGGAAGGCTTGCTGTATCGAACATCTGCTGCTTCTGTCTGCTGTTCTGCTCTGTCCTCCTCCTTCTGGGGTCAGAACCTCGAACTCTGCATCTTCTCCGCCACCTGCCTCTGTGGATTGTGGAGACCGATTCCAACCACGCACCCCCTCCCAGAGGGGGCAGGGGATCAGACCTGGCCAATCAGAGCATCAGAATCTCCTGGTCTCAGCAACTGGTTCAGAGGCAGACATGTGACCCAGGACTGGCCCATCAGCGCACTTCACACTCCCTACTGGAAGTGGTTGGTTCAGGGAGAGGCAAGGCTCTGAAGTTGGACCAAAGAATCTTAATCTCAGGTCTCTGTTGAAGTTTCTGCGCCCTTCCCACCGAGAATGGAACTGTTCCTGGTCATTTTGCTGCATGAGGAAGAAGCTTGTCGGAGAATGAAGCCAGGACTGGGAAGCACAACCAAGACACAGAGAGACACACCAAATACTGATAACATCCCTCGATTACCTAGATCCAGCTATGCCTGAAGCTCTATACCCCAGAGCTTTTCAATCGTATAAGCCAGTAAATTCCACTTAGGAGAAAAAAACATCAAGGCAGTTTGAGTTGAGATTGGCTTACATGCAACCACATTCTGCTTTCGTAGAATGCCATGCCTTCCAGAGCGGGGACATGGGTTACATGTCTGCTGCTGGACCAATCACCGTGACCAAGGTTTGTGAGATACACTGACTGACCAGGCCTGGAACACTCACCCCTGCCTGGAGTCAAAAGTCATGCCCCACATTGTTCCCTAATTCAGTCACCTCTGAGCGCCCTCCCGCCCATGGTGAGGGATAGAGCCTTGAGTGCCAGCCACCTTACCGTGCCAGGGTCCCAAACGTCATATTTGGTGGGAGAGGGGGCACTTCCCTCTTGACACGCCGGTCATCCTGGTCACTGATACGAATGTCGTTGAGCTGACGGTAGAGGAAATTCTCCCGAGCAGTTACCAGGCCGGCTTTCACTGCCCCGCGGTTCATGGCGATGTAGTTCCGGGTCAGCTCGTGGGGGCAGGTGGGATGCTGCTTAAACACATCCCAGTGTCCGATGGCTGGGGGCAGGGGGGACAGCACCGTGGTGCGGCAGTCAGCCTGGGAGCTAAAGCAACTGGTGGTACCTGACGCAGAAGAACCCGGGCATGCACACCTTCCCATTAACCCGGAGCCTGCTGCGGGACAGCCCTGTGTGGCCTGCTGGAAAGGGAGGGGTCAGGATTCCCAGAGATTCCAGAGGGCGCCTGAGCATCCTTTGAGGAGCTGGGCTCGCCTGGCCTTTACCTCCTCGGGGCCATCAGAGGGTTGGTCCTGAGCCCCCTCCATGCTCGAAGCTCACACCGCACAGAACACAGTCTTGCCTGGGGACAAGGTTCCACACTGGCTGGGGCCCTGCTATTTCCCTGCTACCTTCGACCTGGACCCTGCCTGGACCTCCCCATCTCGGCCAAGCCCTGACTATGGTTTCCACCAGAATCATGCTGTGGGGCAGACCCCGTGACTCTTCGGCTCTTCCCGCAGTGACCAGCCTGGATTGAGAGCTCAAGTCCCCTAGGGCTACAAAGTCTGCTTGCTCACCTTCGGGGACCCCTCCGTCCAGCCCCCGGGTGTAGAGTCCATAATTAAAATCAATCCCAGGCAGACTGCAGCTTCTTTCTCGGGGCTTCCCGAGTTCAGCCTGTTTGGGGAAAGACAGAAAGCAGAGGTGAGGAGTGGAATCCCAGACCAACCACTTATACCAGACTCAGCCACGGCAGTCATCGGATGCTCGCTTGGCCCCAGGCCCTGTGGGTGACCTGCAGGGCTACCAGGGTGTGGATGACAGAGCCCTCCCTGAGGGAGGCCCTGAGACACACGCTGGAGAAGTCAGCCGGGGGTGCTCATGCTGAGGGGCAAGCGAGCAGAGTCAAGTCAGGAAGGCCCCTGAGGTCTTGAAAGAGGAGGCTCGTTTGTCCAGTGGGAGGTAGTGGGGCAAGTCGCTGCCCTAAGGAGCTGCATCTGGGGTCCAGCCTAGATCTGCCTGGCTGGAGCTGCATGTGACTCACCCGCGCAGATATGCTGGAAGGCCTGGCTCAGAGATTCACCTGGAGGCCCCTGTTGAGGCGGGGGGAGGCATCTTTCCTACCTGACTCTTCATTCCTACCAAAGATGGCTTATGTCGCTGTCACTGTAGCTAATGAGGATGTCGACGCCTCTTGAATCCTCACCTGCAGGTGGAGCTATGGTGACAAGGCCCACTATCACCTTCCCAGTGGCTGGATAGCTTTCCTCACTCTCTGGGTCCCTGGTGAACTCCTCCTTGCCCCCGAGAAGGGGGTTGTAGGAACAAAATTGCCCTATCACCGACCACACGACTTTTTGTAGACAGGGAAGCGGACGCCTAGAGGGACAGTCATGATCCCTGCCTCCTAAGGGATGGGCTGGGATTCACAAGCTGGTGTGTTTGGCCCCCAGCCAGGGCTCTTAGTCATTAGATTAGATTATACTGCCCCTCTTCAGAGTAGCAGCTCCCTGAGGTCAGAGGTCCTATCCTGTACGGTGCTTAGAACATCTCCTTCTCTGCTTTATTGAGCCCTAGTTGGATTCTGACCGAGTCCCAGATACAATGTTTAGTCCTTCCTATGTTTCTCTCACTGGGTCCTCACAACCGCCCTGTGAGGCAGACACCATCACCAGCCCCATTTCTCAGATGAGGAAGCTGAGGCATAGACAAGTCAGACGGTTTGCTCAGGGCCACACAGGAGGAAGTGGCCAAGCTGGGATTTGAACCCAAGCTGTCCGTCTCCAGCCCACACTCAGATCCACCAGCTAAACAAATACCCACGAGCCAACCTGCCGGGATTATAAATTCCCACACAGCCAGAACCATGATGTGTATTGCCTTCCCTTTCCTGGTCGCACATTGCAGGTGCTCAATAAATGCCTGAGATTAAAAACTTCTTCCTCTGGGAAGCTCTCCTGGATTGTCTTCAGTCCAGACAACTTTCCCTGTTATATGGCATTGGGGGGCCCTGAGCTCTACTTATAGAGCACTTTCAAAATTACACAGTAATACCTCTGCGGCACAGAAGGGCTTTGACAATATGACGCTCAGGGAAAGAGCCAGTCACCAAGGATGATGTATTGCATGAGTTCATTGACGTGAAATGTCTCAAATAGCAAGTCCATTCCATAGAGACAGAAAGTAGATTAGTGGTGGCTTATGGCTGGGAGGGAGATGGGAATGGAATGCTTGGGGTGGGGGTGTCCTGAGAGGTGTCCTAAAATTGGTGGTAGTGATGGTTGCCCAAGTCTGTGAATATGCAAAAAGCCACTGGCTTTGTACAATTTATTTGCGTGAATTGTATGGTATGTGAATTATATCTCAGTAAAGCCACTGGAAATTACAAAGCAGTTTAATTAAGTCATTAATTGCGTGATGATCAGCTTAATGTCTGTCTCCCCTGGTAGAATGTGCTCTCAGTCCTTATTTATTTTAAGGTTAGTTTTTTTAGTTTTTTTTTTAAAGATAGACCTTGTTTTTTAAAGCAGTTTTATGTTCACAGCAAAATTGAGCAGGAAGTGTAGAGATTGCCCCTCTGTCCCCTGCTTCCCCTTATTCTCACCTCTTTTTCCCTATGCCCAGCATAGAGTAGATGCTGGTAAATAGGGGCAGAAGGAATGAATGAATGAATGAACGAAATGCCTCCTTGGAGACCCTATCAGTTCTCTTCTACACATTGTTGTCCCTCTTCTCTCCCATCTCAAATCCAGGCCCCACCTCCCTTGAGAGGGATGGAGCTCTGGGTTCCAGGCAAATGCACAGAGCCTCTGCTGGGTGGTTTGCTTTGAATTCCTTCAGCAAGACTCACTCTGAGCTGCAGACAAAGCTCTGGCTTCTCATTTGTTTATGAAAATGATCTGGCCTCTCCGGTGACTGCAGGGGAAGTTAATTAAAATGTGACTTCTCCAGGAGAGGCCCCCGCCTCCCTCAGGGCAGGTGCAGGTGGGCAGACTTCCAGCTGGCAAAGGAACGACAGACAGACTCAGGAGCTGGCTGTTACATTGTGGGGGTGGGGGGCGGGGGGGAACAGAGAAGCACGCGGGTGCCTGTCTCTTCACTTTTTACCAAGAGTTCCCCGAGAATCAACAACTGCCCAAACACTTTGAAGCCTTAAGCTGCAAGAATCATCCCAATGGGAGATTCACCCATTCTTTTACTCTATAAATACTTATTTTGTACCTACTCTGCACCAGGCCCTGAGTTGGGAGTTCTACGGTGAACAAAGCAGACTCACAGTCTTTGCCCTTATGAAATTTATTGTTTTGCAAAAAGGACAATTGAAAAATAACAATAATCAAGCTCACCAAGGGGTTGGATTGGAGGAACACAGGCTGCCTCTATTTCTAAAAATCTGAGTCCATAGAGTGAAAGAAGATATTTACAATACATATATCTGGCAAAGGACTCTTATCCATCATATATAAAGAGCTGCTACAAATCAATAAGAAAAAAAGGCAGACAATCCTATAGAAGGATGAGCAAGAGACTTTAACAGGCACTTCATTAAGAGGATGTCCAAGGGGCCAAGATCCATATTTAAAGTTGCTTAATGTCTGAAAAATGCAAAGTAAAAACTCAGTGCGATTGGTGAGAATGTGGAGCAACCATAACACAGATGCACTGGGGGGGAAGTATAAACAGCCACTGTGGAAAACTGCTTAGCAATATCTATTAAAGCTAAACATATGCCTACCTGGTAACCCAACAGTTCCCTCCTGGACACCCAACAGAAATGAGTGCCCATGTCCAACAAAGACACATCTGAGAATGCTCACAGCGCCTCAATTCCTACTAGCCAAGTACCGGATACAATCCAAATGGCCATGATAGGTGGATAAAAAAGTTGTGACATATTCATTCCATAGAACACTCCCTAGCAGCGGTTCTCAATCAGGGGCAATTTTGACCTCCCAGGGGACACCTGGCTATGTCGGAGACATTTTGAGTTGTCACAACTTGGGAAGGAGTTCTACTTTCCACCTGGTGAGGGGAGGCCAGGGATACTGCTAACCATCCTACAATGCACAATACAGTGCTCACCTCCAACAACGAAGAATTATCTGGCCCCAAATGCCAATAGTGCCGAGGCTGGGAAATCCCACACTACAGCAACAATGAATAAATAGCCACATACAACCATACGATGGCTCTCGCACAAAGCGTGGGATGAAAGAAGCCAGACACACAAGGGACGCACAGAGGGAGCTCGGGTGCCCTTGGGGCAGGGGTCGTAGCTGAGAGCAGCACGAGGGGGCTTCAGGGGTGCTGGTCCTGCTGCTTCCTGACCTAATGTGGGTGCCCTGCATGCCGTGTAGTCCTGCCTGCTGGTCTCCTTCAGAACCCATTCCTCTGTGATGTGGCCGCGGCCACAGGTTGAAAGAGCAATGTGTTGTCGAGCGCCACAGAGACCCCCCCCCCCCCTTCACGCCAGCCTTTGTAAGCGCCGGCACGGGATAAACAGTAACAGCAACACAAAAACCATTTGTTAGGTCCCAAAGGGCTCTCTGCTATGTGCTTTTGCGACGCTGGGTTCACATCTGGAATTCCCCGAGTGTTGGTTTTGTCATTTGCTCTAACTTTTCCAGACTGGAGTATCAGCCGGTGGGAATGAGGTAGAGTTTCCCGAGTTCAGCGGAGAAGGGGGTTCAGCCTCCCAGCCCTGCAGCTGGACTGGCTTCCCTCTCAGGCAGGTCACCCCCCAACATCCGAGAGGGCCACCTGTAGGACACCAAAGGGTCCCTGGGCCCATCTCGAGAATACCCCAGGAGCTGTGTGCAGAGCATCTGTCCAGGCTAGTACTGTGGGAGTGCTCCCTGACCTTTTCCTGGGCTCCCCCCATCTCCCAGATACTCCCACGCTTGAAAGGCAGCTCAGTCCTTTAGGTCTAGAGGCCAGGTGCCTCGGGGTCCCTGCGTTCACAGGTGAATGCCCAGACCAGCGGACTCACCCATGACCGGCTCTGCTGACCAATGAGACGAGCTCCTGGGCCCACCTTGTGCCAACGCTGCTGACCACGGTGACACCTGTAATCACGGTGACCATGTGCCAGGCTCCTTCACCTCCATCACCTCTAATGCTTAAAATCATCCTGCAAAGTGGTTGCTACTGTCCCGGCTCTCAGGTGGAGAAACAGAGGCCCAGACAGCTTTAGGGCCACACAGCTCATGAGTGGCCAAGGCAGGATTTGAACCCACTTCTGACTCCATGTGGTCTTTGTTGCCTCTGAACTACTCCCTTGGCATTTAGCATGAACTATCCATCATCTTCCCCTGTGCGCCAGGCTTAGCTCTGCAGGCAAGATGCTGCTCATGCCGAGGGAGCATGCCTTTGACTTCTGCGCACTGCCCCTCCACCCACACAGGCTATGTACGTTGTAGCCTTATGCCCAGGAGGGTCCCAGGGCAAGTCCGCTGTTTTCATGTCTAGCTTGGGGTTGTGGGAAGAGCTGCTGCTTCAGAAAACACTGTAGGCCTGATGTGACCCGGACACAGGACCGGATGTCATGACCAGGTCAGGGAAAAGTGGGCAGGAAAAGAAAGAAAGATGCCAACCTTGGATTGGCATTTTGGAGAGAGCTGACCTCAAGCAGAGTCCAGTGGGTCAGCCAAGGAGGGCCGGAGAGCCAAGCGTTCTCTGAGGGGCTTCTTGGAAGCAGGAAGGAGCATTGAGCCAGAGGTGGGAGGACCTGGAGCTGATCCTGGGCCTCCTTTCCCAGCTTGTCCACAGAGACCTTCTAGAAGCCTGCAGAGAGAAGCTGCCTGGCAGAGGGGTCTGCAGTCTCTGAGCACCTCAGGGGATCTGTGTGAAGCCAGCTAAGGATCCACAAGCAGATGCTCAGAGCTCCTGACCCTGAACTTCCAGATGCAGGCAAGCAAGTCGTGACAGACATCTGAGATCAGCTGCCATTGAAATGCAAGGTAATTATTGATCACCTGCTTCGCCATGGCAACCCACTCTGCTATCCATGAAATTGATGAGATTGGCCACAAACCTCAGCTTTGATTGGCCACTCCATTCCCCAAGCTACCAGCCCCTACACCCCAGCCCAGAACAGGATGAGAGACAGCCCAGAGGCAACAGCTCTCCGACTGGAATGTGCAAAGGTCCTGGGGCAGATGGCATGGCTGGGCTGTTGGGCCATGTGAAGGCTGTAAGCACCTTCCCCACACGGGGATCCCCTTGGAACCACCACACTCTTTTTGCTGCAGAAGTAAAGAAAGGAACGAGGAAGAGAGTTCACATTTACTGAGCACCTCCTACATGCCAGGCTCATGTCATGTGCTCTCATTTAGCACACCTTTTTACTGAGCGCTTACTGTCCTGAGAGCTTCTTGTGCTTCTCCCTAAACTCCACCAATCCCATTTTATAGATGGGAAAACCGAAGGTTCACACCTGCCCAAGGCCACCCTGGTAGTAAATGCAGCAGCTGGGTAAAACTCAGCTCTCTCAGATGTTCCGACCCCCCCAGCCGGCCTCCCAGCAGCTCTCTGAAGGAGGTTACATCATCACCAGTGGACAGATGGGGAAGTCGAGGCTCAGGAAGAGAAGGGACCCGTGAACCCCTTTCAGCCTGCACCTGCAAGCCCCCTGGCATTTCCCATGTCTGATGGTGAAATTCTAAGGCGGTTCCTGCAAAATCCTCAAGGTCTTTTAAGAGGCACGCCTCAGCTTTGCACCGCAGGGACGTGTGAAACATAGGAAGCTACTCAAATACGGCTCAGGAGCCAGGATCCCTCATGGTGGTCGAGGTGCTCGAGTCAAGAGGCGTTGGGAGGTGGGAGCAGGATCCGGGCTCTGCATAGACCACCCTACCCTCCTCAGCAGCATTCAAACTGTGCCTTTTTCTGAGTTTGCTCTGTCACAAAGTGGCTTGGCTGGGATACAGCTCTGGGTGACAGCTGTCCCCATCAGCAGACAGCTTCATTAAACCTCATTAAGATGTCATCTCTTGCTGTCTTATTTCCCATCTCTCAGCTCTAATTAAAACCAGCTCTCTCCCTGTCTCAGGGGTCCTGGGATTCTCTGGGCTCCTTCTGCACCGAAAGCAGCTCCCTCCGCCACTTGCATGAAGGACCAAGCCCTGGACACCGGTCCCGGATCAGGCCAGGCAGGCAGCCCCACCCCCCACCCCCAGCAAAGGGCCCCTCAGAGCGCCAGTTGTGGGCATGAGGACCACAGGGGCTTTCCAGGGGCAAGCCCAGGGGGCAGTTCCTTCAGGCTGCCACCTTGCTCTGAAGTCACCTGGAGCCTCGCCAGAGCTGGTTCCCCACGGAACAACTTCGCAACAAGCGAGCTGGCCTTGCAATGCAAGTCTAAGAATTTCCCACCCAATATACTTTTGAAAATTCTTAACCAGCCCCTCTTTCCCAGCCAAGAGGCGAAAATGGGTGAGATCAGTTGCCTTGATTTCTTGGATGGCCCGAACTGGATCTGACTCTGGACGAATGAACAGGGGGCGTTTTCCAAGATGGGTTTTCAGTCTGGGAGCTCGATGCCTGGGTTCTAGACTGACCGTAGATACTCAGTCCATCTGGAGAAATCCCCATAGAGGAAGCCCTCCCACTTCCTGGCTGCCACACAGAATGTAGTTCATTAACCCGCTAGCCCAGCGTCTGAACTAAGTGAATGTCCGACAGCTGACACATAAGTGAAAAGCCTCCACTCACTTTCCTGCATCCTATTAAAGTGTAGTTACGTGAAATCCCACAGTTATTGCCTGGTAGTTATTAAATAAATATCTGTATATAGTTATACCCATGCATGCGTATGCACATACATACCATTGCGCTCATGGAGGGATAGTTCATTATTATAAAACAACTTAAGATCCTCGAATGAAAAGCACAATATAAATGCAAATTGTGATCCTGATTAGCATAGAGGATATTTATTTATTTCCATAATGAGAACCTCAGATAAACAATCATGTGAAATAAGGTGCATTATGCATCAAAGGACTCCGGCGCCATCTTAGAAGCCAGATTCTTTGAACCATGTACATTGTGTGAGAGTGGCAGTTGAACACCGAATAATGATACTAAAAAGGCACACATGGGAAGACCACATCCATATATGATCAAAGGCATATAAAATAATGTCAAGTGGAAAAAAAAACACAGCAGGATTCAGAGTTATACTATGGTTACGACTGTGTTAAAAAAAAAAAGCTTCATTGAAAAAAATACTGGAAGGAAACACAACGTAACTGATGGTGTGAGGGTGTGTAGTTAGAGATAGGGGCCTTCAGAGAGGGTGCCGAGAGTTTACCTTTATTCTCGAAAGAGTCAAAAGGCAGAGTTAAGGCGTGCGCTTCTATTTCCTGTGCACCTGCCAAGGGCCACAGTTAAGGGTCTTGTCCTGTGTCAGTACAATTACAAGGGTTATAATGGGGGCTGAGCTGGCTGCCCCCCGGGTGGGGGAAGGTGTGGAGGGGAAGCTCTGGGCCGAGCATGAGGATGCGGGGAGCCGGCTTGTTAACGTCACACAGAACTGAGTCCCAGCTCTGTCGCCTCCCGTGTGACCTGGGGCACGTCACTTAGTTTGGCCCCTGCTTCCTCACCTGCAATACCTCCCCGGAACTGCACTGTGTAGGGGGATGTGGCCCCGGGGCGGTGGTAGAGTTGGTGTTCCCGGAGTAGCTCTCCAGCTCAGGCCCCGCGGAGTCCCCACCGCACCTGCCCAGCACCTGCCCGGCCACCCCGCTCTCACGGCCGGCCGGGGCTGCCTGTGTTGCCGCCGGCCTGGTTCCTCCATCTCCCTAGGGTGGCCCGGGCTCCCCTCTCCCTCCGAGCTGCCAGGACCGTTACTGCAACTGATGTATGGCCTTTGCCATTGAGGCGGTCACGGTGACAGGGCCCCTGCGCTCCCTCCCCTCCCCCGCTGACAGCTTGAAACCAGGTCCTTCATTTGCATTTACATGATCTCGCTGTGCAGCTTATGAGATCGAGAGATTTATTTGCTACTTAGCTTGATGTTTGATTACACTCGGAGAAGGCGGTGAGCCGCAAAGTGCATGGATGCGTCGCTCCAAGCCTGCAGCCTCTGGGGGCCGGTAACTCAACAGCAGGTTTAGGCGGATGAGGGGGAAACGCGCAGCGTTTTGAGAAAGGCAAACGTGAGAGGATGCAAGGAGAAAACACCATGATCTGGATTTTTTTTTTTTTTCTTTTTAATGAAAGCAGTAGAAACTGGCTACGGTGTCATCTGAATTATGAACAGCCCCAAGCCACTCTCTGAGGGGGCTCATTGTTCTGGGGAACAAACTCGCAGAAACTTTTCCTCCTGGGCAAAACCAGAGGCTCCTCAAAGAGATGGTGCCCCCAGGAAGGGGGCGAGGATCACCTCTGATTACTGGCGTGGCTCTCGGACCCGCTCTGCCGCTTACGCCTGTGTGGTCTGGACCCCAGTGCTCCTCATCTGTGAAATGGGGCAAACGAACCCCCCACCTCTCCGGTCTGCGGCTGAGATGAGTGAACAAGGTAACCTTGAACCACGGTGGACACGGAGCAGGGGCCCAACAGACAGGCTGTTTTCTGAAGAAACAAGGAATAAAAGTAAATGCTCCCATGGAGAGAGGTGCCCCAGCATCATGCCTTGCAGTCCAGAGTCACTGATGTGTTTTGTGGGTGGTGCACGGTGGGGTCTGATTCTAGCCCCCTGGCGGGCCCGCTCCAGATGCCCACAGCTCCAGGGCGGACTCGAGGAAGGCCAGCTTGTTTTCAGAACAGTCCGAGCAGGGCATAATCAGGAGTAGAGAGCTGCCACCACCATCCTCTCCCCTGTGGCATTCCAGATACAAACAGAAATCATTTGGAACGTTCCCGAGACGTTACAATTTGGCGATCTTGGGGCCAAGCTGCCTGGTTTGAATTCCAGCTTCTCTACTCTGTGGAGCCTTTGAGCAAGTTGCTTAACCTCTGAGCCTATAAAATAGGCATAATGAGACTCCCTAGCTCATAGGCTTGTTGGAGCATTTCATAAGGCAGGGCAAGCTCTGAGCAGAGGTTCTTAATGAAAAGTAGGCATACGAGCTAGTGGTCTTCATTGGCCTCTCCACTATTTTGAATTATCAGCAACTCTGTCTGCATTCGTGTCAGCAGAGAACCAGCCGTAAGATTCCTCTGCCCATTTGATGGCTCTTCAAAAAGCTAAACAGAATTGCCAGCTGACCCAGCAATTCCACTCCTAGGTAGACACCCAAAGAAACTGAAAGCAGATATTCAAGTTAGTATGTGTTCACAACAGCATTATTCACAGTTGCCAGAAGATGGAAGCCAGCCAGATGTCCATCAACTGATGAGCGGATAATAAAATGTGCGAGATCCGTACAGTAAACTATTAGCCATAAAAAGGCATGGAGTCCTTATAGACGCTGCACTGTGCATGAACCTTGAAAGCATTACGGTAAGGGAAACGAAGCCGGACAGAAAAGCCACACAGCATGTGATTCCATCTATTGAAATGTCCAGAATAGGCAAATCCACAGAGAAAGAGGGCAGATTAGTGACTGCCCAGGAACGGGGTCAGAGGAGGATGGGAGGGACTGGTTAATGGGTATGGGCTTTCCTTTTGGGGTGATGAACATGTCTGAGAACAGAGGGGTGACTGCATGACATTGTAGATGCGCTAAATACCGCTGAACTGTACACTTACAAACGGTTGATAGTTTTATGTAAACTTTGCCTCAATAAAAAGAAAAATTAATACATGCACAGGAAGGATATGCCATGCCTCCCACCCGAGCAATTTAGGAAGCTCTTTTCTCTCTTTGGGGTGAGAAAGGAAAGAAATGCGAAGGTCTATCTCACTGTGGCACAATGCATTGGAAAACTTCGCTCCACCTTAAGGAAGTGAGGCTGCGTGGCGGTGGGTGGGTGGGTGGTGTCTTGGCCAGGACTGCAATATATAAGCCGTGTGCCGTGTGGTTTCGTTGCTCTCTCTGGTGGTCTGTATGGCCGGAAGCTGGTGAAGGCACATCTGTTAGAGGCTTTTTAGATCTTCACAAAGTATTTGTTCCAAAGCTGGCTAAGGGCCAATGGAACTTGATGGATTCTACTTCCCATTACATCCCACCTGTGCTTCATGTGGCCTCACTTTTGGAAGACCGCCGTGGGCAAGGAGAAGGATCACTGGACCGGGTGTCCGGAGACCTGGGAGCTGGTGTGCATCCACCTTGCCTGCTCCCCACGCCCCCTGCCTTGTCCACACTGGGGGACACTGTAGGAGATGAGTGACTTTTGCACCGAGTGCCACGAGTCTCCCGTGGCTCAGAGAGGAGTGCAGGGTCCCTGAGGTGGACAGCAATGAGAGGTTCCCAGAAGCATGAAGCTCTCATCCTGAACAAGCCAGGCAGCCGCTATGATCCAAGTTTTATTTATGAGGGTCTCCACATCAGACTTCTTTAGAAGAGCAGGCTCTAAGGCTTTCCGAGAAAAATGAGACTCCCTCGGCGAGGCCATCTTGGGGGTCCTCCCCAGGTCCACCTGGTGCAGGCAGATGGGATCTGAATCCAGACTCTGATCCGTCTCACCGTGTGACTGTGTGACCTGTTGGAGTCCCCGTTTGTCATCGTTCATGAAACTGGGATGACCATCCCACCCCGAGTGGAAAGACCAGATTTAGATGAAATACTTGAGACAAGGTGCCAAGGGGCATGCGGCGCACAGTAGGGGTGCACCAGCTGGGACGGGCTCCTCCTTCCCCTTCTCCAGTACACCGCTGCCTCATAAAGGGAAGAAACACCTCTGCACCCACTTTGATGTGGCGTCCAACAAGGAAAGGGGCACGTTTCCAGACTCCTGAGGAGTAAGAAACAGACCGGGGGCCGCTCCACCGACAGGGAGCCGTTGGCTTGATGAATAAATGACATATTCATCTGGTTACTTGGTCACTCCAGCTGCCAAGGGTTGAAGCCAGCGGACCCCGGGACCACAGAGAGACCAGACTCAGGAAGGAGCCTCCCTACCAAAAAAAAAAAAAGAGAGAGAGAGAGAGAAGAAAGAAAAAGAAAAAGCAGAGAATGATCTATGTACTTTTCAAAACTTAAAACAGAAATCAAAGGGAAACTGAACTGTTTTAAGTTTTGACAGCTGCAAGGATCATTCTGTTTGGTTACTCTATGTTTTCATTTTCTTTATAGAGTCATTGAAAATCGCATCATGTAATAGGGAAGAAAAATGTTCAGTATTTCCCGCCTCCCCCCCGTACACCCTTGTTCCTTCCCGAGAACAGATGAAAACACCAGCTCCGGTGACTTCTGTTTTGATGTATATTTCATAATATCTCATTGATTGTAAGTTTTATTTCCATGTCAATAAAAAACTGGTATTGTAATAAATGAGAAGGAGTTTAACACAAAATGGCAGCTGACCTGTTAGCAGAGCAGGTAATGGAAGCAGAGGAAGAGGCTCCAGGACGAAGCCTGTTAATAAGGATGGCTATTGATTGCAGCACGGGGCTGGGTGGCTGGAGGACGGGGCCCCCCTGCTCCCCCTCGGTGCAGCGGTGGGCTTGTTTTCTGGTTGGCTCTGGGTTGCCGATCACAGAGGGTGATGCAGGGCCCCAAGCAATGCATCTCTCCTCCAGCACAGACAGCGGCAGCCGCTGGTGGGGTGCAGGGCACCGTGCTCTGTACCCGGGAGCATACACAGATGGATAATAATCTGGTTTCGGAGGAAGGAGTATAGGGAGTGAGTGCAGGGATTTGGGCTGATCGGGGGTGGGGGGGGAGATGTGACCCCAAGAGGCATTAAAGCACGAGCTCTAGGGGGTGCGTCTTGGACAGGGATGTACCCGAAGGAAATCCCTCACAGTGTGAGGCTGTCCAGAGGCTTATGGGTGAGGGGCCACCATCCAGAAGGGGAGGAAGGTGCAGGAACTCCGGGGGGGAGGGGCATCAGAGAAGGGCTCAGGCTCAGAGCAGGGCAGGGAGTCTGTCTCTGCTGGCCCTGGTGGGCTGCAGTGGCTTGGGTCTTATGAACATGAGGCTCTATCTTATCAGTGGCTATAGCAGATGCTGGTGTCATTTTGAGGTCTGTGCAAAGTAGGCAGGCCCTAAATGGCTAAAAATCTGCTTGTTTGGGCTAGTCTTAAAACAACTGGATATGTAAAAGGTTGGTGCTGTTGGGCTTTTGAGCTAACGGGTCTCAGCCTGCTGTGAAGAAGTAAACCTCCCAGGGGCCAAATCCATCTTTCAGTCACCTCTCCGTCATCCACTCCTGGGCCCCCACTAACTCCTGCTTTAAATGTCACTGCCTCGGGAAAGCCCCTGACTCTGCAGCCCCAGGTAGACGCCTCGGTCACACGACCTCAGGTACTTTTTCCTCCCTGGACCCACCTCACTCTGACTGATTGGGTGGTGGTCTCGGCTGCAGCTCCCTCAGGTGCCCATCCGTTGCATGAGCATGGGGCAGCTCTGTCCCATTCACCAGTGTCCCCCGCGCCTAGCACACAGTAGGTCTTCAACACACACTTCAGGATTGCTCATGCGACTGAGTGCCAGTGAGTATGGCAGGCGGCTGATGTTCTGGAAACTCATGGAAACAGTGCTCCTCCCAGGCCTGCCCTGTCTTGGGCAGGCCTTCTAGAACCCGGTACAGAATCTGTTCCCGGATTCTCCAGGGAGTTGAGCTCTGAGGGCAAAAAGGGGAAAAGGCCAGCCCTGCCCCACAGTGGGCCCCATAGGAAGGCCGCAGTTTCTGGACTCAGCGGGAACACCAGAGCCCGGCAGTTTCCCACCTTGTGACTATGATGGGCAGGCAGGAACCAGGGGGAGAGGGGAGGCTGGGGGCTAAAGGAGAGGGTCAGTCCAGGAGGGCAGCCCTGAGGAGGTTCCCTCTCCCTTTCTCTGGCCTCAGTGATCCCATCTGTAAAGTGAGAGAGCAGAGCTAGCTGATTCCTAGGGCTCCGTCCGGCTCTGACGTGTCTCTGGAGCACGTCTGGATCTGCGTTGCCCAGATCCACGTCACCCAGGGCTTTTGTTCCGGAAGGCAGAGCAGCCCGGTGGGAGAGCTTCAGAGCCAGCCTGATCTGGGCCCAGTGTCCACACTCCCACCTGTGAGCTCGTGGCGTGTGTGAACAGAGAGAACACAGGGCCCCTCGCACAGGGAGCTCATGGAACGGGGATGAGTGGCATTATTAGAGAGACCTGATGGTGCCTGTCCCACTTCCACCTGCCGCACGGGCTCTCGCCACCTGCCCTCAACCAGAGTGACCAAAGCAAAGCCAACTGGGCCACCCTGGGATGGAACTCCACCCATGGCTTCTCCAGCACACGGGGCAGCCGCTTTGAGAACCATCCCTGGTTCGTGGGAAGCTCTCTAGATGCTGAGCTGCGCCCAGGGCAATGGGTGGGGGGCGTGTGAGGCATGTGGTCCTGAAGACCCTGGACCAGCCAAACCGAGCCTGGGCCCGCGAGGCCTTCCCAGTACCCCCACCCTCCCGCATCTGCATGTACAGCTCCACACTGCAGATGCCCCAGCCCTGGGAGGAGGGAATGAGCGATGGGAAAAGAGATCTGAGCTCCCCTGAAGGTGCTCGGTGCACAAGACGGCTGATCGATATTAAGGGGGGCTGAGGGGCTGTGTTATAAATGATTTAATGGGTGGCTTCTTACATGCAATAGGGCTGCATAACTCAGGTAAAGATTTCAAATATATGGCGTAATTGCTACATGTGAAATCTGTTTGTACTTAGCTTTTAGTCTTGGAAATTACCAAGCTCTGTGCTGCTCCTACAATTAATCATTAAAGAATTAAGAGGGAGAATACTCATTATTGTAAAAGACTCCAGCGATGGTCTTGATCCAACTTATAAAATAGACAGATTTGGTGCAACTGAATAATTTTCCTCTTCTCTGCACAAAATCAGGAATGCTAGTCATACTCACTGGCTGGAGTGAATGCTTACAAACTCGTACAGACCAGCCTATAATTACCAAAATAGAAAAAGAACAGCATTTTGTAATGAATGACAAGCTGCTGAGCGGAAATCTAATTTGGTCTAATTAAGCAGCCTTTTGTGAGGATTTGTCTTTAGATGAAAAGAGGGAGCCGAGGAGATCTAAATGCAAATGAACTCCATCATTTGGGTGTTAAGGGGCCAGGCCCAGACCTCTCTTCTTCAGACGATGACTTCTCTCCTTGTCACCCAAGCCCATGCGTGCCCCACCTGCCTCGGAGGAAAATCACGCGTCTTGTCCCTCGTCCCTCATATCTCTTCAAACAGGACACCTCAAGTTGACAGAACTCTCAGGGAGCTTTTGCTTATTCAGGAGCAAATTTTATTTTGCCCAAAGTAATAAAAGCCACTGCGGTTTTGCTGAGTGGAGGAGTCCACTGCTGATGTCTGAGGGCGCGCTTTCAGAAGTCTGGAGGGTTGGTGCCATCAGCATCAACAGAGCTACTGGGGGGAGGCGCCCCTGCGTTGGCCGGAGCACCCCCCACCCGGGTCAGCCACATCCCAGGCTCGGTCAGCCGCGCAGGTGGACCCTCTTTGGCCCACAGAGGTAACAACGTGCACCTTGCCCCTCGGCCCCATGCCGCGGCCTCAGGGATGAGCAGAGGCCAAATGCTTAGCCGCCGTTTGGGGGGTTCCCAAGACCATCTTCAGCTTCAGTGACTCACTAGAAGGAACCACGGATCTCAGAAAAGCCACTGTTCTCACGGTCGTGGTTTACAGACACAGACTGAAGTCAGCAGACTGGGTAGGAGCCAGGAGTTGTCTCCGCCCCTGGAGTTGTGTGGATAGCGTTGACTTCTCCCAGCTTCGATTTGTGACAATTTGCACAGAGCATTGCCGACCAAGGAAGATTGCCCGAGCCTTCGTGTCCCGAGTTTTACTGAGAGCCGGTCACATGGATGGGCTGATCACCTGGATGGCTGACCTTAGTCTTCAGCCCCTCCAGAGCTCGAACCGACACCGTGTGGCCTGAGGCCCCCACCATAAGTCACACTGTTAGCTTGGCCCAGCTGGTTCAGCCCGACCCCAGCGAAACCAGACATTCTCATCAAGCAGGACATTCCAAGGGCTGAGAGGTTAGAGGTTTACCTCCCAGGAGCTGGGCTGATCCTTTTTTTTGGAACAGGGAGGGTATGGACATCCCAAACCTGCTGGGTTAACCCTTTACTGCCCAGCGGTGATACTCTCCTCACTGCCACCCCGGGGGGAAGTGGCAGAGTGGTAAGACCCACAAGGTTGGGCAGATGAGAAGAGAAAAACAGAATACGCTTCCTCCCTCACTCTGATGTCACAATCTCCCATCTCCACTCTCCAATTTGTTCTCAAAGACATTGCAAGCCGTCTGGGCTTTTTCATGGTTCCAACAGGAGCAAGTTGAACAAGGGAGAGGCAGGAGGCCGGGGCAGGTCCCCCTCAGCAGCCCCTTCCTGTGACCACTGGTTCAGACAGAGTACACCCCCCACACTGCCCTCTGACTCAGTGGCCTTCACTTCTCCCCACCCCCAGATGCCTGCCCTGCCATTCAGGATGCCTGAGGGAGGAAGCTGGGAGGGACCGAAATGGAACATGGGACAATAGGAGGGCACAGAGCGTCCTGCGGGGAGAAACAGGAGAGGGGGAGCAGGACTCCTTTTGGTCTTGAGTGCTTGTTATGGGCTGTTTCTGGCCCCCAGATTCATAGGCTGAAAACTAATCCCCCGCATGATAGCTTTTGCAGGTGGGGCCTTTGGGAGGTGATCAGGTCATGATAGGTCATGAGGGCGGAGTCCCCCTGAATGGGATTAACGCCCTTCTAAGAAAAGGCCAGAGGGCTAGCTTGTGCCTTTTCCACTGTGTGTGGCCACAAGGAGAAGCCAGCCATCCGTAAACCGGGAAGAAGGCCCTCACCAAGAGCCCAGTCGCGCCGGCACCCTAACCTGTGAGAAATAAATGGGTTGTAAGCCCCCCATCCTCTCTGCACCCCGCCCCATCTGTGGCAATTTGTGACAGCAACCCGAGCTGGCTGAGAGGAGCGCAAATAGCTCCTGGGGGCTGAGCAAGTCCTCTGTGCAATGCTTTGGTCAGGGCTCAGCGCCTGACACCCACTGACCCCTGATGACCCTCCCTGACCTGACCTCTCATTTAAAACTGTACCCCAGCCTCCCCTCACCTCCACCCCCGCTTGGTGCTCCTCCACAGCACTTATCAACCGTGTATTTTACTGATGAACTGTGGTCGCCAACTTTCTCTCCATAACACAGGAGCTTTGTGGGGCGGGGACCGTTCTGTTGCTGCTGCTCACTGCTCTGTCCCCAGTGCCTAGAATTGTTTGGCGCACATAGTAGGTGCTCAGATCTTTATTGAAGGATGGATGGATGAATGGATGGATGGAGATGGATGGATGGATGGATGGATGGATGAGTGGATGGTTGGATGAGTGAATGGATGGTTGGATGGATGAGTGGATAGATGGATGAGTGGATGGGTGGATGAATGGATGGATGGATGGATGGATGGATGAGTGGATGGATGGATGGATCGATGGATGGATGGATGGATGGATGGATGAGTGGATGAATGGATGGATGGATGGATGGATGGTTGGATGGATGAGTGGATAGATGGATGAGTGGATGGGTGGATGAATGGATGGATGGATGGATGGATGGATGGATGGATGAGTGGATGGATGGATGGATCGATGGATGGATGGATGGATGGATGAGTGGATGGATGAGTAGATGGATGGATGGATGGATGAGTGGATGAATGGATGGATGGATGGATGGATGGATGGATGGTTGGATGGATGAGTGGATAGATGGATGAGTGGATGGGTGGATGAATGGATGAATGGATGGATGGATGAGTGGATGGATGGATGGATGGATGAGTGGATGGATGGATGAGTAGATGGATGGATGGATGAGTGGATGAATGGATGAATGGATGGATGGATGGATGGATGGATGTATGTATGGATGGATGGATGAGTGGATGAGTGGATGGATGGATGAATGGATGGATGAACGCTCATTGTATCCTATGAAGCAGGTCTGTTCTTAGCCCAGTGTCACAGATTAGTGCTCAGCAGTGACATGCGTGCCCAGGGCCACCCAGCTAATGGCCAGAGGCAGGGCTGGGAGGCCAAGCATGCCTGACTCTGGGCTCCCTCTGGCTGGGGCCTCTACTGTCTGCCCCAGCCTCTTCACTGTCCTCAGCACAGAGACAGCAATCAACTTGGTGGGAGGTGGGCACAAGAGACTGCTTGTGGCTCCAGCTATCCCCGGGGCCTGCAGAGGTCAAGGTTACAGCACAGATAAGTCAGGAAGGCCTCTCTATGGCCCTGAACCATCTCCTCTCTAGTTTCTGGGGCTGTTGCAACAAACTGCCACAAACCTGGGGACTTAAAACCAAAGAAATTGGCTTTCCCCCGATTCTGGGAGCTCAAAGTCCAAAATCAAGGTGTCGGCAGGGTGGCTTCCTTCTGGAGGCTCTCGGGGAGAATGTGTCCCGTGCCTCTGTCCTAGCTGCTGGTGGCCACTGGCCATCCTTGGCGTACCCTGGCTTGCAGTGTCTCTGCCACCCTCTGTCCCCATGTCACTGGGCCTCTTCCCCCTATGTGTCTGTGCTCCACCCTTCCTCCCCTTTCCCTTATAAGGACACTAGTCATTGTAACTGGGGCTCACCCGAAATCCAGTAAGGTATCATCTTGAAATCCTTAATTTGATGATACCTACAAAGGCCCTGTTTCCAAATCAGTTCCCATTCGCAGGTACTGGGGTTAGGACTAGGCATATCTTCTTGGGGGACATAGTCAATCCTCCACACCCTCCAGCAACACCATCCAGCCATCCACAGTGACAATGCACAGGGTGGAGGGGGTGCCTATCAATGCACAGCCCTGATCAAAGAGATAGCATGGGAACTACCTCGGTGCCAAGCACTGTATGAGGACAAGCCAGACTCCATCTCCCGGGACTGATGTCGTGTTATTACAGCTCACGGGGAGACAGGAGCTCAAAGAGGTAGATAAGCAAGGTTCTAGGGGCCCAGAAGCTGAAAGAAGTTCACCATCCCCTCCCGGGAGGGTGTGGGATCACGGGGGGAAGGTACCCCAGAGCACGGGGTATGTGAAGTAGAAGTGAGGGGAGAGGTGGATTTTTCCAGTGGTAACATGCGAGGGGCATTCCTGGAAGCGTGTGGCCACAGGGACCACGTGGAGGCTAGGACACGCAGAATCCCGTGGCACGTCGGCATCATAAGTATATCATGCTGCAGGGTGCTGAGGAGGGAGCAGCCTTGTCTGCCTGCCAGTTTTGGGGCAGACTTCCTGGAAGAGGCAGCATTCAGAAGGACTTGGAATGCTGACCAGCAGGATACGGGCGGCATCTCACAGCGTGTGCCCAGATGGTGGGAAGGCGTGACCAGGAAACATGGCCACAGAAGATGGTCCGCTGACCGGGGAAAGATGAGCAGTGGGGCCAGACTCTGCCAGGCTCCCTTCCGTAGCAGGTGATGGGCATCCTGCTCAGTTCGGGTCAGTGGTCATGGGATGATCAGCACACAGCAGTTACGAGAGTCAGACTGGTGGTACAGGAGAGACCGGGAGGGAGAGCAGGAGGCAGGAGGTCCCCAGGAGTCTGGCTTGGCACTCCAGATGGGAGGTGACAAAAGTCTGAGGTGAGACTCCTGTCAATGCAAGACATCTGAGCTGTTCAGGCTCGAGCATCTCCAAAGGTGATTCAGTGCAGAGAAAGCTACAGGCCAATGTCATGTGGCTTCTTTATTCTTCCTGCCCCTAACCTATCCCCTTCTCCCTGCCCAACTCCCCTGGATTTCTCCCTTGACCAGGGCATTCAGGACTGGCGAGCACTAGGGAAGTTCAGAGAGGATTATCTGCTCTGCCCCACGGCGGGCCTCCTCCCCACCCCAGCATCCCCTCGGTAGTGAGACTAGAACCCACCTGGGTCCTGTGACGTTCCTCACTGCAGACCAGGCTTAAAATCAGGGCCCGGTGGTAAATGTGACCTTGAAGAACAAGAATTAAATATTTGCTCTTGCCCAGATTTTTCTATTCCCCATGATGTCCAGACGGGCTCTCCCAGATACCCGGGGAATCTGTTCTTTTCAGAATGTCAGAAAAGCCTCATTTTAAAGGGTGGGGAACAAACTGCAGAGGAGAGTCCCAGCCTTTGCTCAAAAGCTTCAAATGCCATCCCTGCCCCCTCGAAGACCGGAGGCCCAGTTCATGCGGCCGGCATGGAGCAAAAGTCTTTTTGTGCTGAATCGTCATCCCCTTTCCAACAATAAAATGGTTAAAAGTTTTCGTCTTAAATGATGTGCTTCCTCAATGTAAGACAATCTCAAAAGGATGGAGCAATAGAATTCCCCTAAGAAATCAAATATAATCCTCTTTAAGAAGCTTTAAATAATTTTGAGCTTTCTTATTGACTTATTAAAAAGCAGCTTAAAACACGCCTCTGATGCAATCCTTTTACAAGGGTCAGGGATATAAAATTTGAGGAAATATAATTAGTAGATCAGTTGGAAAGGCATAAGCAGTCAGGTCCAATTTTGACTATTTCAGAGAAACACCCCCAACCAACCTGCCCTGGGACGGGGGTGCCATTTGTCCCCCGCTTTGTCCTTTATCCCTGCATGAGTCATCACGCATTTCGTAATTCCCGAATGGTTCTCTGCCCAGAGGAATCTGCTGCCACAACTCTACTCACGTTTCCCCTGGCAGCCCATCTGTGAGCTTGCCTCTGGTCCTAATGACTGAACTTCTCAGAAACCCCTTTGTTAAGAGCTTCAAAGGGCTTAGAACATTCCCACGGTGGCCTTTGATCCCTGGCATCCTTGAGTGATCCGAACCCGGCTCAGCAGTGCACTTTGAACCACCCTGTTCTTCCATTCCACTGGAGCCAAGCTCCTTCCTGGGATGAATAGAGCCACAGTCACATTTCGATAATTTTCATGTTTGAGTGAATGAATGAATGGGTGAGCGGAGGAAAGCCCAAGGCCTTCCTGAGTGCATGACTGTCCGACAGACAGCCACACAGACAGGGACTAGGAAAACCAGACTTTTCCTGGGGAAGGCATCCATTGGGTTATATGTATTCCCTCTTTAAATAAAAAGAGATTTCCTATCTTAAAATGCACAATGCAGTTCATTTTTAATCGAGCAAGAGTTTTGTCAAATGCAAACCCTTACAAGAGACAAACCCCAATTCTATAAAAGAGCTTTGACACATGCAGGCTCCCCAACCATGACTCCAGGGCTGGCTATGGACTCGGATTCATCAGAGGAGGAACCGACATGATCAGTGGGACCCTCTGAACCTGGACGGTCAGCGCCAGGTCCTATTGCAGCTGGGAGCCATGCACCAGGGCCAGGGAAGCTCCCGGCATGTGTGCATGGACTTTCCAGTTTTCACACATCTGGTTTGGTCTGGAACAGCTCTCTCCAGACACAAGACGTCATCCTGACGTGCATACAGTTCAGAAATTTGATGTGTAGGTTTAGAAACCACAACTGCCTGCCTGGTGAAATCCAAGCTCTGTTACTCCCCAGCTGAGCAACCTTGAGCACATGACTGCATCCCTCTTTGCCTCAATGTCCCCAGTTATAAAATGGGGATGCAAAGTAGGAACTTCCTCCGAGGGTAGTCATGAGAATCGGAGAAGATAACACTTACCAAGAATCAGAACCTACAAAGTGGCGGGTGGTGTGGGTTCAAACCCAGAAGACACTCCCAATCTCATGTGGCTCAGTCCAGTCAGTACCTTGCCCCCTGCCTGCACGCGCCAAACCCTCAGGAGAAGGGGAGAAGAAGTGTGGTTACGTTCCCATTCACACCTGCCTGCACGTGAACACGCTTACTGTCGTGCTTGGTCTAAGTGTGCCAGAAGGCTATTCACATCAATCTCCTGTTAAGGAGCCTGGCAAATAACTTCCAAAATAACCAGCCCATCCCCTCACAGAAACCTCCCTGGGTGCCATCACTCGACACCTATTTGCAGACAAATATCCACCATCGGGTGTGTGCCAGGCATTGTGCTCAGCGCTGGGGACAGTGAAACGAGAGACACAATTCTCAGCCCCCCTAAACTTGTAATTTCCTGAGGTACAGAAAGAAGGGAACAGGTGGGCATGGGACAGAGTAATGCGAGCCATCATAGGGGTCTTTTCGGGTGCTGGGCTCTGTGGTCAGATTTAGCAAATAAAAATGCAAGACATCCAGCTAAATTCAAAATTTAAAACAAAACGAATAATTTTTTGGTATAAACGTGTCCCAAATACCACACAGGACATACTTACTATTTATTCATTGTTTATCGCGAATTCAAATGTGCCAGGACAGGCTGTATTTTATCTGGTGGCCCTAGCTGGGTCGGAATGACACGAAGTTCACCCTCAGGGGAGGGCCAGAGGCTGTGGTCATCCCCATCAGTAGTCATTCAGAATCTGGTAATGACCCCTGGCACATTACCAAGCAATCAGGCTGCACGTTTGTCTTAGTCCGTCAAGCTGCTGTAACGGAATACAACAGACCGTGACCTCTCACGGCTCTGGATGCTGCGGAACCCAAGATCAAGGCACCAGCACTTGGGCCGGGTGAGAACCCTCTGCCGGTTGCATCTGGCCCGCGCTTAGCTGTGTCCTCACATGCCAGCAAGAGGGCCAGGGAGCTCTCCGAGGTCCCTTTTATAAGGACATGAATCCCGACAGTGGGGGCTCCTCCTTCATGATGAATCACCTCCCACAGGCTGCCCCCTCCTAATACCGTCACCTTGGGGGTTAGGATTTCAACATATGAATTTGGGGGGACAAAAATATTCTGTCCAGGGACTTAGTGGGGAGTCTGCTTCTCCCTCTCGCTCTGCCCTTCCCCACCCCTTGTGCTTTCTCTCTCTCTCTCTCTGTCTCAAATAAATAAATAAAATCTTCAAAAAAAAAAAAATTCTGTTCACTGCAACATATCTTTCAGGTAAAAATCATGCTCCCCTTAAAACAGAATGACCTGGGGCTGACTGGGCGTCCCCACACCAACCTTCCCATTTATGGCACAATGTCAAAGCATCCCAGGGCAGAAGACATGTGGGATTTTGAGAAGCGCTTTAGACATCTGTGTAGGAACGGAGGGCATGGTCGTTGACTTGGGGTGGTCATGGGGTCTATAGAAAGTGATGGAAAGGAGAGGCTGGACCTCATGTCAGGGGCCTGAGGGCACTGTGGGCAGACGGGGGGACGCTGCAGAATGACACCCACACTTCCTGCTCTGGGGTTCTGTCACCTGCCACAGAGTTCCGGGGATCTGGGCTTATGGCCACCTCCTCCGGATCACTTCTGCGAGCCCCTCCAGCTTCTCCATCTTGTTCTGCATCATTTTAATTTTTTAATTTTTATTTATTTATTTGACAGAGAGAGACACAGCGAGAGAGGGAACACAAGCAGGGGGAGTGGGAGAGGGAGAAGCAGGCTTCCCGTGGAGCGGGGAGCCCGATGCGGGG
The DNA here is from genome assembly GCF_029215605.1 of Mirounga angustirostris. NCBI lineage: Eukaryota > Metazoa > Chordata > Mammalia > Carnivora > Phocidae > Mirounga > Mirounga angustirostris. The sequence continues at coordinate 89,913,852 of NW_026991723.1, read as the reverse complement.
CTCAATCCCAGGACCCTGGGATCATGACCTGAGCCGAAGGCAGACGCTTAACGACTGAGCCACCCAGGCGCCCCAGGACCCGGGTTCTAATCCTGCCTCCTCTGCGTACCAGCCATGGGCCGCCCTCGCTGAGCCTGGGGCTGTGAACTGGGGATGGCGACAGCCCTTAACACCAAGGGCCGCTGTGATGACTGGGCAGTCACCGCCACGTAAAGCACTCAGGACGAGGCTCGGCACCTCGTTAGTGCTCCCCAAAGGGTGGCTGTTATTCCTGTGACTGACGCACACTGAAATGTCTTGGAAAAGAAATGACGGAGCAACTAGTGGGATCCAAATAAGGCCTGTAGCTGGAACCAATGTCAAGTTCTGGCATTGACGTATCCTTGGTTGAGATGTCACCACTGGGGGAAGCTGGGGGAAGGGCACTAAGGACCCCTCTGTACTGTTTTTTCAACTTCCTATGAGTTGATGGTTATTTTGAAATTAAAAGTTAAAAAAAAAAAAAAGATGGGGCCAATGGAAACGCCCTTTGTCAAAACAGAATATCAATGCCAACAAAGGGTGAATGGACTTCATGAATAACTCTCATTTTCTGGGAAACTCTGAGGAGCCTGTGTGTCCCCTCACGTCTCCCCCCTGCCCCTGTTCAGCTGCCGTGGTATTTTCCTTCATTATGCCAGCGCCTCAGAAGTAAACCTCTCTAATTTTCTACACCATAGCTATTTATTTAAATGCTAACTCGCATTATGAAGTGATAATCCACACGCGCAGGAGATAATTTATGAAGCATTTAAATTAAGAGGGGCAGCTAATTGGGAGCATGTGTCTTATAAGCCTCGCTAACACCAGAAAACTACAAATTAGGGGGAAAATGGAAGATATTTTTATCTTGCTTTTATCTTCTTTTGGGAGGCACTTGGAGGAAAAAATCTCCCCGTGATGCACATACTAGTCCCCCAGGCCCTCTGGAGGCTGGTGTCTCTGCCCTGGCTCTCACCCGCGGCTTACAGAGACCCCCTTCCACCTGGGCAAGCAGGGGCGCCCCGCACCACCCCTGTTCTGATAAGGCAGAATCCTCGGGGTTTTGTCAGAAAGCTTCTCAGCTCCACTACAAAGATGCAAGTGGCAAAGATGAGTACTTTTTAGGTGTTTTTGCCTGATGAGCGTAAGAGAGGCAATTTATAATGATGTTGGATCTTCCATTTTGAAAAGGGCTGCCTCGGTTTCTGTACACAAGCTGAGAGTTAAACCAGAACATATGGGTGCTGTGTGTCTGTGTGTGTCTGTATGTGGGCGTGTGTGTGTGTGCCTATGTGCCCACACGTGTTCACAAGTATGCATGTGTGTTTGTTCACTTACTCTTTCAAAAGATCTAAGTGAGCACCTACTAAGTGAAAGGCACTGGGGAGGGCGCCTGGGTGGCTCAGTCGGTGAAGCATCTGCCTTCGGCTCAGGTCAGGATCCCGGGGTCCTGGGATCGAGCCCCGCATCGGGCCCTCTGCGTAGCAGGGAGCCTGCTTCTCCTTCTCCCACTGCCTGTCCCCCCACTTGTTCTCTCTCTCTCTCTCCCTCAAATAAATAAATAAAATCTTAAAAAAAAAAAAAAAGGAAAAAGAAAGGAACTAGGGACAGAGCAGTGAGCAAAAGAGACGTCCTGGTGCCCAGTCACGTGACTCTCGCATTCTTGCCCGAAGGGCAGATGTTACAGGATGAAGCACTTCATTCCCCCTGTGGGAAGTGTTACAGGCTGCGACTGGGTTAGAGAGCGGGGGCTGTGGCCTGGTCTGGAGGGGTCAGGGTCTCCCCCAAGGCAGTGACCTTTGGGTTGGGACCTGAGGGTGAGCAGGAATAGCTGGGCGAGGCTGAGCTGGTGGGAGGGGCATGAAGCCCAGGGTCACTCGCCCCTGGGAGGCGCCACCTGGAGCCTGTGGGGCTGTGGCCCATGGTAGGGGCTCTGATCTGTGGTTCTGAGGCAATAAGGAGCCTTTAAAGGCTTTCAGACAGGAGAGGAAGGGCGACCTCACCATATCTGCTGTGTGACCTTTACCCCAGGATGCCTAACTCACGGGGCTTTAAAAGGATGCTCCCCCACACACACCTGTTAGGATGGCTACTATCAAAAAGGAGGAGGAGGAGGAAACAGAAAACAAGAAGTGTTGGCGAGGACATGGAGAAATTGGACCATTGTGCCCCGCAGGTGGGATGCAAAATGGTGGCTCCTCAGAAATTCAACAAAGAACTACCCTAGGATTCAGCAATTGCACTTCTGGGCATTTACCCAAAAGAATGGAAAATAGGGTCTCACAGAGAGTTTTGCTCACCCATGTTCATGGCAGTGTTATTCACGATAGCTAAACGTGGAAGCAACCCAGGTGTCTGTCAATGGAAGAACGCATAAACAAAATGCGGTCGATCCACAGGGTGGAACATCATTCAGCCTTAAAAAGGGAGGAAATCGTAACACCTGCTACAACATGGGATGAACCTGAGGACGTGATGCTAAGTGAAATAAGGCAGTCACAAAAAAGACAAAGACTGCACGATTCCACTTACAGGAAGTCCTTAGAAAAATCGAATTCACGGAGAGAGAAAGCGGAGTGGTGGCTGCCAGGGGCCAGGGCAGGGGGGTGGGGAGAAGGGGTTGAATGGATCTAGAGTTTCAGTCTTGCGGGACGAAAGAGTCCCGGAGCTCGATGGCTGAACAACAGCGTGTGAGGGATGAACAACAGCGTGAACATTCTTAACACGACTGAACTGCACACTTAAAAATGGTCGACATGGTACATTTTAGGTTATGTGAATCTTACAATTTTAAAAGAAAAAAGAAGTTCCCAACTTCAGGACACCTGGCTGTGACAAATGTCATTGGTTCACTTGGATCAAAGAATTAGAGCTGGGGGAGGAGCCAGGTCTCTCCGACCAGCGTCCACTGGGCAAGTCCCCGGCCGTGGAGGACAGGGGTCCGACAGACCTCCAGAAGAGGCTCTGAGAGCCGGGGGCTGATGTTCTTCTTGAAAGGGGAATGGCTCATCGGGGCCTCTCTTGGCCAGGTGTCCCCACGCCAACCCAGTCTTTCTTTCCCAGGGACCTGATACGCAGGAAATTGCTCCTACGGTCAGAAGGGCAATTGAACCTTCGCTCTCTGGCATGCCGCCTTGCAGAATGTTCCAGGCCCCTGCCCACAAGTTCCGGGAACCATATTCCTGCCGGCACTCGATTTACAGGTGTGCCTGGCTCCACACGGCGGAGACGCCCTGCAGCCTGCAGGTGACTTGAAATTGTGACAATCAAATGTTGTCTAAGGACATCCTGGGGCAGGTCCTGTTGTGGCCGCAAGACGGACGTCCTCAACCCCAGCTGCCCTAGAGAATCGTCCGGGAGTTTTTAAAAAATGCTCATGTCTGGGTCCCACCCTAGATAGTCTGCCATCGCGGATCCTTTGTAGCCCGAGTTACAACCCCTCACTTATGGATTTTGCAAGTTCAAATGGTGTAGATGTCAGATACAGATAGAAGCAGACAGGAATGTTGTGAGGTTTCTGGGGAGAGCCTTCCTCCCGGCTGGTTCATTCCATATGTCATTTTGAACTGCCTTTATCTCTCTCTCTCTCTCTCTATCATCTATCTATCTTTCTGCCTCTAAGGGGTTTTTATTTTATTTATTTATTTTTAGATTTTATTTGAGAGAGAGAGCGAACAAGCTGGGGAAGGGGCAGAGGGAGAAGCAGACTCCCTGATGAGCAGGGAACCCGATGCGAGGCTCGATCCCAGGACCCCGGGATCATGACCTGAGCTGAAGGCAGATGCTTAACCGACTGAGCCACCCAGGCGCCCCTCTATTGGGTTTTTATGTCACTTCATGTCCTCACCCAGGTTCACCCTGTTTCCTTCTAAAAAAGCTAAGAGCTGGGCGCCTGGGTGGCTCAGTTGGTTGGGCGACTGCCTTCAGCTCAGGTCATGATCCTGGAGTCCCAGGATCGAGTCCCGCATTGGGCTCCCTGCTCAGCGGGGGGTCTGCTTCTCCCTCTGACCCTCCTCCCTCTCATGCTCTCTGTCTCTCATTCTCTCTCTCTCAAATAAATAAATAAAATCTTAAAAAAAAAAAAAAAAAAGCTAAGAGCTGCTACGAAGTTCTGGGAACTCGGGCCAGAGAAGCTGTCTACTCTGCGTGAGGACCGAGGGGCACGGTTTGACATAATCGGCGGGGGGGAGGGGAGGGGGGTCGCTTTTTAGGAAACATTATGGGTGGTCTATTTTAGGTAATTCTTGTTTGTTGTACAAGTCAAACAATCAGATGTGTGAAGACCGAGGTCTCCCGAGTTACCAGCTGTGTCCTACACCGTTCTCACTGAATCATATGCACATATATAAGCAGCTACACGATTATAAGGCTTCCCCCACCTCTGGGGGATCCGCAGCCTGCCTCTCTCCCTTAGGCATAGATCAAGGGCCTTTCTCTGAGTCTAACTCGTGCCTTTTCGTGGCTGTATAATATGCCACAGCCTGGCTCTGCTCTTCCCCGCACCTGCCACCCCCACGGCCAGTCAGCCTGTTTCCATTTTGTTTGTTTTTGTTTTTGTTCTTTGCTGCTACAAATAAGGTTTTTATGTATATTCATGCCTAACAGATTTCGGTAGAAGAGACTCCCAAAAGTTGATGAGTTAGGCACAAGAGGATGTGAATTTGCCGTCTAATAGGGTCCCCTGAGACAACTGTCCACAAAGGCAAACCCCCCTGGCGGGTCACGGGAACTGTCTGACCAACATCTGCATGTCGGAGAGTCAGTTACCTTTCCTCCCCTCGAGCTGGGCTGTTCCAGGCCATAGCCTCCAGCTCACGTGTGGCCATTGAGCACGTGGCCTGTGACCGGACCGAACCCACACGTGCTGTGAGTGCAGCATGCACACCGGATTCCAAAGACTGAGTACAAGGAAAGGGGCGTGAGATAGCTCATTAATAACTTCCATATTGATTGCATGTTGAATCCATGCTCTGGTAAATAATTGGGTTAAATAAGATACTATTAAAATTAAGTTCACCTGTTTCTTTTGACTTATTTAATGTGGCTACTAGAAGGTTTTAAAAGCACACGTGTGGCTCATGTAGTTTTTCTATGGGCTGGCTCCAGACCCTCATGCTCCACAGCATCCAGAAAACCGGCTTCGTAGACAGGCACATCTGTCTTTTCCTGTTTTTTTTTTTTCCTTTTTTTTGAAACCTGGGTAAGAAATTTAAGCTCGCCAAGCCTTGCTTTCCTCATCCATAAGATGGGGGCTGTTGAGGGGGTTCGTGGGAAAGCGTCTGCTGAGTCCGAGCCTGGGGTCTGGTTTGGAGTACGCACTCGGTCAATGGTAGCTATCAGTATGCTAGTTATTGATTGGAAAATGAGCATGTTTCCTTCAAATGTGAAGTTATAAAATGCTTATAGTGGTTTTAGACACCATTTCGTGAGAAACACCTCAAAGTCCTCATTGTTAGTAAATAAGAAACTAGTTTTCATGTAGAGACGTTCATTGTAAGCAGGCGGTTACTTGGAAATTAGGTAAGCCCACCTCTCTCCCTGGTTCCCATTCACCTCCTTTGCCTGCTTGCCTCCGCCAAGATCAAGGGCTCACGATTAGGGACTCCCAGCTCAGGCTTCCTAGGAGCAGCCCCTGCATCCAAAGCTGAGTGCGTGGCCCTTCTGGGCCAAGCCCCCTGAGTTTTTCCCCCTTCCTGTTGGCAGTTGCATTCGAAGATGATGGGGACTCCAGGCGGCGCAGATCTGTCCTCAGGCCTGACTTTGGTTTCCCTCCAGGCCTGTGTGGTGCCTTGGGCTGGCTTCCGTTTACACCTGTGGGATGCACCTGCTTCTGGAAGCCCCTGGGCTGGGTGTGCCGAATGCAAGAAGGCATCGCTTCAGTCCCTCATCCCCAGGTATGGGGACACCTCCCTCCCCCTTTGTGTCACTAGGCTGTGCCCCCATTTCTCCTGTGTCACTAGGGGTCTTCTTGCGGGGACAGGCTTGCCCCTCTAGCGTGAGAAACCTCCAGTGTGTGGTGGACACCTGGGAAAGCCTACCTTCTTCAGGTTATTCAAGCAGGTGGCCTGGGGGACACTGAACTTCCCACCGCAGCCAGCAATCAGGGCAGCTTCCTGCCCGAGATGGGGGGGTGGGGGGGGAGGTAGGCTCCGTGAAGACTGGCCTGGGTCTTTCTCCCAGCACCAGCGACAATGCCGGGCACCTGGTGGGCGCTCGGGCATTCATACATGTGTTCATTATTGATGAGCAACTATTCTGTGTCTTCTGGTCGAGCAAAAGACTGGATAGTAGGCTGGGGGTGGGGTGGGTGCAATGGGAGAAAAAGAATCACGGGAGCAGCGTATCATGGAGAAAGCAAGTTGGCAGCGGGTGGGTGGAGAGGGTGGTGCTCTCTCGGATGCTGGGCCCAGGAGCACAAGCTGGACAACCTCCGGGAAAGGCAATTTTTAGTCCCTGTGACATTATAAAATGTGAGGAGTAGCCTCTGGCTCAGCAACTCCCCGACTAAGATGTAACCTATGGAAATACTTGTGTGTGTACACAAACGCGTTCTTGCAGCGTGATGCCATGGTGTCGAGAACCCAGTAAGACCGTGGCGGGGCTGCAGATTTTATGGTCCGTGGAATGAACTGCATCCCTGAGAAAGCAGGAAGTGACGGACCTCCTGCTACAGAAAGATGTCCTGATCCTGACACTAAGTTAAATAAGTGAAGAAAAACCCATTTGTGGGAAAACAAAGCAAACAGAAAGGATAGGAACACTTGCATGCCCTTAAATTTTTTCCTGGAGTAACACACCAGAAGCGCCCCACAGAGACTCCCCCCCAAGGAAACGGGCCTGCGCGTCCTCTCTCCACCCCAGGGGAGCCCACTCCCTTTCTGCTTGGTGGGGCTGTGGTTTGTAAACAAGGCCAGCGCTCTGGGAAAGGGGAGACGGGGCTGGCTGGCCGCATTACAGTTACTAATCGCTGCCTCTCTGGGCCTCTTTCTTCTCTCGCACAAAACGAAAGAGCAGAGATGTTAAAAAAATAGATATTAGACGCCTACTGCATGCAAGGGACCACAGAGTCTCTCCGGGTTTCCCTGATTTCTCCTCCTAAACATTGGCACGGAACACTGGGAAGGACCCTTGGGGCTTTTAAAAAATGCTTACTGCTTTCTCAAGGACGCAGGCCCTGGAGTGGAGATGGGGGAAATCTCAGGGGCTCTGCCTCTCGGGCGAGGCCGGGCCACGAAGGCCCGCTCTGGGCCCACGCAGAAAGCCTGCCTCTTTAACAAAGCATTGCCTGCACACACCAGTAATTGCCTTGTTATGGCCACGGCTGTCATCGTTCATCGGCCAGTCCTGGGAAGGGCCCGGGGGAGCAGTTCTACCTTTGCTAAACCAATATCCCCCCTGACAACCCCCTGCTGCCTCCCCGTTGTGGTCCCGGCAGAATCAATCCTCTGTTGCTCTTTGCTGAATGATCATGAACACATGATTAAAGCTCTAGATTTATAGCTTCCCTGGGCTTGAGAAATCAAGCTGCTCCAGCAGCTCAGGCCTGGTCCTGTGGCTGCTGGGGACACGGAGCAGGGGACTGGAAGTGGTCCCGAGCCAGAGGGAAGGCTGCTGGGGCAGATGCGATGAACACGTTCGCTGAGTGGACTGTGGGGTCTCTAACTCACCACGCCACGAGGGAGAGAGACGGCCGGGTGTGCCCCTGAACCAGGGCACATCCTCGGCCCCACATCTCCTGCAGCATGTGGGTTTTGTCTAATCCAGGAGCAGCTGGCCCTGTGCCAAGCTCCCGCTCACGTGGGCCGTCTGTAAGCATCCTCCCCGCATCCATCACTCTGTTCATCCTGAGAGATGCCTATGGTCGGGAGTGGAGATTTCTACAGAGATCAGAGGATGCGTGCTGGGTTATCATAGCTGCTGTTTTTAAAACCAGCCTTTATTCAGCACTTACCACACGCCAGGCACAGGGCTGAGGTCTTTATGTCAAAGAACATTCGTATATATTTTTAATTAATGTTTAAATTGAGGTGAAAATCACATCATATGCAACTGGCCATTTTTAAGTGCACAATTCGGTGACATTTCGTATATTTGCAGTGGTGTATAGCCCACTACCTCTAACACGGGCCAAAATTTTTCATCACCTCTAAAGAAATATCGTTACTGTTAAGCAATCACTCCCCATTCTCCCGTCTCCCCAGCCCCTGGCAACCACAAACCCACCCTCTGTCTCTATAGATTTACCTATTCTGGACATCTCCTGTAAATGGAATCACACAATGTGTGGCCTTCTGTGCTGGCTTCTTTCACTCAGCATCATGTTTCTGAGGTTTATCCACATCATAGCGTCTGTCAGTACCTGATTTTTTTAAAGATTTTATTTTTAAGTCATCTCTACACCCTATGTGGGGCTCGAACTCCCAACCCCAAGATCAAGAGTCGCGTGCTCTACCATCGGAGCCAGCCAGGTGCCCCATACCTCATTTTTTCTGGCTGTATAATAGTCCCCTGTCTGGATAGACCATTTTGTGCACCCATTTGCTCACTGATGGACATCTGTACATTTTTGCAGTGGGTGCTATTATCACCTCCATTCTCTGGAGAGGGAAACGGGGGCTTTGGGAGCTCACGTCACTTACCCAAGGCCCCATAGCTCATAAAGTGGAGGAATGCAGATGTGGCCAGGCAGTCTGACCACTGAGCTGCTCAGGAGCTAAGAGAACAGCTGAGGCAAGAGCAACGGCAGGAGACTGGATGTGGTGACTTCTCCATAGCGTCCTATCTGGCACATCCAGAGAAGCTCTTCAGTTGACTTTAAGGAGTTGGTCATGAAGCCTTACAGCGTATGATACTCTGCCCTGAATGATACTGTGAGGCCAGGATAATCAGGAGCAATTTCTTGAAGGTCTTCAACAAGCATGCCTGTGCATGCACACATGCACACACATACCCCCCCCACACACACAGCACCCACCCACCCATCCATCCATCCATCCATCCGTCCATCCATCCACC